>NC_073273.2:8542500-9260000 GCF_029289425.2 Pan paniscus
GAGATGGATGCTTAGAATTCCTCCACAGACCTACCAAAAGTAAAAATAAAAATAAAAAATAAACTCCCCTACAAGCACATGGTTTGGGCGTACTTAATTTCAGGCTCCCCCAACTACAGCTGGGCCCTCAATACAGGTGATCAGTCCTCTGTGCCTTAAAGAGCTGTTCTTCCGTTACACACTTGAGCTGCTCTGTACCTCTGAGCTGCTCCTAAAACCCATGATCTAACCCTCTAATCTGCCTGAGAAGATGGAGCTTATTTAGAGTGTGTTTCTCATTATCCCAACTTGACTGTTTACCTCTGACATTCTTCCTTTTCTACTTGTCCCAGAGGAAGCAAATGTGTTTACGTTTCAAGGCCCATGCTCCTTTTTCTTTGCAATCTTGACCCCAGTTCCTATTGCTCTTCTGGGGCCTTGTTACCTCAATTGTATCATCTCATTCCTGGATCTTGAGCCAACCTACTAATAGCTGCAGGAAATAGGTACACAGTAAAATATTTGTAAATGCCACCTGTTGGGAACAGTCCCCCAAAATCTGGCCATAAACTGGCCCCAAACTGGCCATAAATAAAATCTCTGCAGCACTGTGACATGTTCATGATGGCCATAACACCCACACTGGAAGGTTGTGGGTTTACCAGAATGAGGGCAAAAAACACCTGGCCCACCCTCGGTGGAAAACTGCTTAATGGCATTCTTAAACCACAAACAATAGCGTGAGCAATCTGTGCCTTAAGGACATGCCCCTGCTGCAGATAAATAGCCAAACCCATCCCTTTATTTTGGCTCATCCCTTCATTTCCCATAAGGGATACTTTCAATTAATCGAATATCTATAGAAACAATTCTAATGACTGGCTTGCTGTTAGTAAATAAGTGGGTAAATCTCTGTTTAGGGCCATCAGCTCTGAAGGCTGTGAGACCCCTGATTTCCCACTTTACACTTCTATATTTGTGTGCGTGTGTGTGTGTGTGTGTGTGTGTGTGTGTGTGTGGTTTAATTCCTCTAGCACCGCTGGGTTAGGGTTTCCCCAGCTGAGCTTGTCTCGGCAAGGGGCACCCATACGCAAGGGGTTGAATCCAGGTCAAAGGATCACTGGAGTGATGGTTGGAGAATGTGGAACCAGCTGGAGGACACCCGAGGACTCTTAAAGCAATCCCCTTGGTGAGTAAGAAGGGGAGTTCAGAAGCATCAGGGTAACAATGGGACCAGTGCGGGCTGTGGTTAGTTCCACCTTGGAACTTTTTCACACTGATGATGGGGAGGAAGGAGAGTATAACGGAAGTAACACAGGAGGTTTCAGAGCAGGTTTATTTGCCAACTAAAGCTAAAGCGGCAAAGGAGGGAGAGGTTCATCCCTATCCTTCTGCACCCCCTCATTATTATACTGAAGAAAAAGGCCCTCCAGATCTTTCTTTTCCAGAGCACCCTGGGTGAAAACTTTTTGCCCCAGTGAGTGTTCAAGCAGTGCCTTGAGTGCTCTCAGTTCTATACAGGCAGTAATTCAGCAAGCTAGAAGAGAGGGTGATTTAGAGGCTTGGCAGTACTCTGTTAGAATACACCCCCAGATCAGCAGGGAAATATTTGAGGCTTTTCCTTTTAAATTACTCAAGAATTTAAACAAGCTATTCATACTAAAAAAGAATGTAGAAAAAATCAGTGAGTCAGCCTGCCAGATAGCAGGAAAAAGTAACTGCTGAGTCTGAAATGTGTCCAAAATGTAAAAAAGGAAAACATTGAGCTAGTCAGTGTCACTCTAAGTTTGATAAAGATGGGAACCCAATTTCAGGAAATGCCATGAGGTGCCAGCCCATCCCAGCCCCCACTCCAGACTGGGGCATTTCCAGCTCAGGCCATTCCTTCACCTCTGTACAATATCTGTCCCCTGCCACAGCCAGTAGTGTGGCAGTAGATTTATGCTGCACAAAAGCTGTGAGCCTTCCGCCTGGGGAACACCCACATAAGGTCCCAACAGGAGTCTGTGGACCCTTGCCACTGGGAACAATAGGATCACTTTTAGGAAGGTCTAGTTTAAGTTTAAAAGAGGTACAAATACATACAGGAGTCATTGATTCAGACTACAATGGGGAAATTCAAATTGTTATATCTACTTCTGTTCGCTGGAAAGCAGAGCCAGGAGAGTATATAGCACAGCTCCTGATTGTGCTGTATTTGGGAATGGGAAAAAGTGAAATTAAATGAAGAGGAGGATTTGGAAGCACAAATAAACAAGGCAAAGCTGCCTATTGGGTAAATCAAATTACTGATAATTGTCCTACCTGTGAAATACGTATTCAGGAAAATAAATTTAAAGGTTTGGTAGTTACAGGAGCAGGCATTTCAAACATTTCTCTTCAGCACTGGCCGTCTGCATGGCCAATTCATTGTATATGAAACTGACTAATGAATGGACTCTTTTTAAAAGAAAACAATAAGCATGTATTTTCTATTTCTCAGTTACTTTTTTTAAAATTGGAAATTAATGTGGGATTTTATTCATATCCTTCTATTTTCCTTTTCCTTTAGCTAATATTAATTTTTTGTCTCCTAGATGACAGGCAGTCATATATTGTAGGTATCACAATGAACAAAAGACAGTGAGATAATTTGTAAGCTTTAATGAAGCTTATAGTCTTTATCAGTCAGGGTCTTAGCAAATAACAGATGGCATACTCAAAAGTTACTACTACTCCTAGGCCTAAAGGGTCAAGGGGAGGAAATCCTTTCTGGAACCCACAGTGAAAGTTCTATCTGTATGAAAGATTTGACCACACGAGCTATTAACAGATAGACAAATCAGCCCAGACAACTTGCAGTCTCTAAGGGAAGGAAACAAAGGAATTAGTACTTCATTCTCTCCTTCCACCCTCAGATATCTTGCCAGTAGTTTCCTTTGGCCAAATCTAGTTGGAATCCAGAGGGTAAAGAAACCCAAGCAGGCCAGCTTCATGGAAAATACTACAATATGGAACTAGATAGAGAATCAATCTATAGCAGATATCTAGCCAGTATTTTCCTTTGGCCAAATGTAGTTGGAAGCCAGAGGGTAAAGAAGCCCAAGCAAGCCAGATTTATGGAAAATAGTACAACATGGAAACAGATAGAGAATCAATCTGTAGCAAAAACTAAAGAATAAGCAGCACACAATATATGGAAACTGGCATTTAAGTAGGTAAGTATTATATAGAGTGATAAGTGCTATGTTAGAGGAAGTTCTGCATGGCATTACAACTTTTAGAAGGGGCATCCCTGATTTGCTACTCTGCAGTGTACCTCTTGGACAGGTGTTGTCCACCAATTCTGCTCTAGTCAGATCAATTCATATTCAGTAATTTTAAAAAGCATTTTATTATGCAAATTTTTGAATTCCATATGAAAGCAAAGAGAACAGTAATTAGTTGCGATGTATCCATCATGTACAGTCAACAACCATCATTACTTTGGAATATTGAGGCTTCTATCGCCCAACTACTCTTTTTAATTTTATTTGAGAGGGGTTTATAAAATATTACAGCATTATGTTATTTTACCAGAAAATACTTAAATACACATCTCTGACAATAATATTTTAAATAGATTTTACATATCACCATGTCACTGGCATACTTAATAACATTAACCTATTATGCTAAGAAAATTAATTAAATTCTTTAACACCATCTAATATCATCTATACTCAAAAATCCCTCAGATCATGCAATTGATTGAGAGAGAAACCGGACCGTTTGTCCTATAGACCATCCCACATTCTGAATATCACAGATTGGTTCCTTATGACTTCATTTAATATACTCCTCTTTTTCTGGTATTTCCCTTAAAATTGTGTGTAGCTCCAGAGCCTTAATTGTATTTTGTTCCAATTTTAGGCAATAATATTTAGTGAGTGGTGGTGTATACTTTCCATTACACTGCCTTGGAGGCATATAATGTCTGATTGTCCTACTTCCAGTAATGGAAACTGTCACTGTGGGTTCAGATGATGTCAACCTGACCCTTCCATCATCAAATTTCTCACCAACACTTCAACTAAGGTTTTTAGAATTAATTGATTATTGTTGTCAAGTTACATTACGCTTTTAGGGGACACAAAATGGAGATTTTCTTCTTCTATCATTCCTTTTGAATCTATCAATTCAACAAAGAATAACTTTCTCTCCATAATTATCAGCTTATCTTAAAATGCTCTTCATCTGGAAAGGGACGATGAATGCTTTAAAATTTCCCCTTCATCTCTTTTCAGAAAAATGGGTCGATGTCTTAGCAACTTCCAATGATATCTAATAAGTTTTTATCATTCTGAATTTATTTACTTTTATACATGTGATGTGTTTTTGATGATTGAAGTTATTATTGCTCAAATTATGTCTTTTTCTGTCCAGTGGGAGTTCACAAAGTTAACATGTATGTTAATATTTTGCTTAACTTGAAATTGAGATGCCTCTTTGAATTATACTCACTCCCAACATCTCTCCCTTTTAAAATACTATATGTTGCTACAAGACTTTGACGGAATATCACATGAATACACTTGAACCTCTAATCACTAGCCACATATTGGATAGTGTTCAATATTCATTCTAACTTTTCAAGATATCACCAATTAACTCCAATTCAATTCTATGTCAGACATGTCACTTAACTGAAATTTGAGGTTCTATCACTCTTCATACCTACGAATTCTGTTTATACTCATTGTTATGGAATTTGGAGTTCTCCACGATTTGTCCTTAAACTTATTTCTCATTACTACTTCACCCTACCTCATTGCTGCCCTATTTGTCTTTTTCAGCTTCTGAAAGGCAGATCCTTATTGAATACTTCCTGCAAGTCTAGGTTCGTGGAAGTTTCTGAGTGAATTTGGGAAAGGGTAAAGGGAGTTGAAATCAAAACAGTAAGAGATGTATTCAAATTTTTTTGCTAATTCCCCTAACTCCCTTTGCTATGGCTCTAGGCTCACCAAAAGAATACTGTCGGTTATGGGTCCTTCTAGGTAGATCTTACTTTCAAAAAGAGACTGCTCTCACCAAAGTAATATATTGCCTATTTCTCTTTCAGTTATGTTTTTTTTCATTATAAATAAGTTCCTGGCCTTTTCATTACAGGTAGCTTTCCATGCTGTATCTTTTACATAAAGTCGATAGAAAAAAAGATGCCTCATCTACAGTTCCTACAGTTATTATCATAGTCCTGTTTTTCACTGCAAACTAATTATTTGTATTTCTGATCAGTCTTGTGATCCAGCACAATGTGAATCTACCCACTCGCTGAGTGCTGATAACTTAGATCACTGAGTCAAAAAGGCTGCAGAGTAGATCTGAGGCCTTGGCATCATGATAATGAATATAACCGTGTGAGATGGTCAACAGCCTTTCCCCTGGTGGCACAAGTCTTTGTGTTAGCCTTATCCTCATCTATCTTATTTGAACTTCTGCAGGCACAACTCACAAGGCATCACAGATTAGATTATGCTTTGATCCAATTATTTTATTTTACACATGAGAAAACTGAAGCCCTAAGAGGAAAGGACTTTTCTGAGATTACAAAGTCATGAAAAAGCCACGATTTATTCCAAGTCTCCTGATACTCAGTTGAGCATTCTTTGCCTTGCCTGATGCGTCTAGATGGATAAAAAAGCATTTTCTTATTATCATTTGGATTTCATAAATATTCATGGATTATAAAAGTCTAGTGATGCCTGAGACCTTAGAGACCATATAATCTATTGTATCTCAACGGGGATCTATGGACTAGATATATTAGAACGATCCCTGGAAATTTTCATTCTATAGGACTGGGATGAGGATAAAAAACTGTGCTTTTTATACAAATAAAAACTTCCCAGGTGATTCTGCACAGTAAGACTTGGAAACCTCTCCTATTTTTTAATTCCTTACTTTTGCTGATGAATTAACAGGCCTAGGAAAGAGAAGAAATCTTTTCTTTACACATAATTTCTTGCTTAGGGTCTCGATCATACCACAGTTGACTTTTGAGCAGTTATTTACAACTCCAGCACTATGTACTAAAAGAGATTGAAGCGGTTCAGTTTGGAAGATCTACATTAGGGAAACAACACCTAGAGTAAATCCTGGAGCAGATTGTGAAGTCAGTCCCAAATGTCATTTGGGCACAAGTGTTTTTTGCTTCTATTGCTGAAATGCACATAACTTATGCCATGGGACATATTCAAAGAGGCAGAAAGCTACAATTAGAAGGTGGCAATAACACACATTGCCATCAATGAATTTAGAGAAAAAATAATTGAACTTGTCATTAAAGTCAAAGCTGGATGCATTTTGGAAGGGTAATCAGTTTCTGAAGGGCCCTAGTGCAAACTATTCACATCGTTGGAGGTTGTTCTCAGCTACATGCTACAATTAGGCAAGTAGGTTGTACTTTAATACTAATGGGTAGTTCTTGTTCTGTGATATAAACCCATTTTTGAGACTTCTATGCCTATATCAATTGTATATGCCAATACCTCCTCAGATGTGTATCTGTACATTATTTTTCTTAATGATATTGAACACTTTCATATGTGAGGCAAAACCATAAAGCATTTTATTGTCAGATAAGGGAGTACGACAACTTGTATAGGTTTGAATTAAAAGATAAGTTTACTTAGTAGTATTGGTTCAGAGGCAAGAATTATCACATTCAATTTGTGGAAGATAATGAGAAAGATTGATGGCATACGAGGTGGGCCTTGGAGAATGGGGTGGGTGGAGACAGATGAGAAAGATGAGGGGAGATGGAGGGAGGGAGGGAGAGAGAGAGAGGGAGAGAGAAAAGCAAGCAAGGAGAGAGAAAGCATGAACAAACGCATTCATTCCAGGTTTCCAGGCTTCCAGGCTCAGAGAATTGTATGAATAATGCTACAGGTGAATGAGAGTACAAAATAGATCGGGCTAACCCAGAGACTTATCCTTAGCAGACATTATTTGAAAGGACAGTTCACCCTCTAAGTTTCCTTAAGAAGTTTTCACTGGAAAGCTCCTGTCTTCCGCTTTCATAGTTTGGTGGTAAACAGAGAGGTGTAGTTGAACATCACCTGTAGACCAAATAGGGTATTAACAGAAACCTAGAACTCTGACAATGATGCTATAATTATGCGGAAGGAGGGTCAGTAGTGTTAAGGAAAAGGGAGGAAAGGATTTAGAAACTGAAGGGTAAATTTTCAGCCTCTTCCTTGCTACAAATTAAACATATCACCTTGGGTTTTTACTCAATGTCTTTTGCACCTTGCTTTCTTTCTTTATAAAAATAGGATGAAAATGCCTCTTCTTTCTAGGTCTGTGGATTGCTGTGAGGATCAAATAACATAAATGCAAATTTTGGTGTTATTATTAGAAGTAATAATGGTAAAATGGAGTATTTCATATCATTTAAAGATTTTTTATATATGCTAAGATTTTTTTCATACTTTTTCAAAATATCAATTCAGTAGTGCCATAAATAATTGTATTAAATGAATCGCTGGTACAAAGATCACATTCTGGTTCATAAGTCCTGTCTGGATGACTTAGAAATATTTAGCTGTTAATATGAATATGGAAATCCAGCAGACTGAATCATTAAGGAGGAAAAAGGACCCGTTTTATGCATCAGACAGATTTCAGTAGCTTATATTGTCTACCTACAGGAGCTAGACACAATGATTCTTGCATATTTTGGATTCAAATGCATTTTTATTATTATTTTACCCCTGAAGCTAGGTTTGGAAAGACAACATTTGTTACTTAAGACAACTTAGAAAAAAAAAAAAAACTATTTCTAAGTTATCACATTGAAAGGGTTGTTATGAGACCATCACGTTATTTTATTTGCCAAATATGAATATGTTTCCTCAGTAATGTACTTTTGAATTTGTGTAGTTGTTATTGTTTTTAGAGAAAGAAGATACTGTTCTCAATAAAATAAAGAGCATGCTCAAATAACGAACTAATAAACGGATAAAAATAGTCAACATTGAGATTCTTGTTCACTGTCACTAGTAATCAAATAAATACAATGCAAATAAATCATTGAGTTATTATTTCAAACTATCAAATTTGCAAACATTTAAAAGAAAAACAGCTGGCAAATTCATAACCTCCTTTAAAAAGGGAATACTTAAATGAATTATAGTAGAGTGATTCAAGTACATTCTAAAGAAGAGATGGCAGTGAGGAAATAATCATTATAAATACACAAAAAAATCTGATGTATAATTGGTGATCTGCAAGAAAATGTGGGGAAAAGGTAGTAGCATTTACTTCTGAATGGTTGTACAATTTTTAGAGTTTTAAAAACTCCATTTCTGAATTTTCTGCAATAATTATTACTGTTATTATCAGTAAAAATGAGAAAACAAAAATATGTGTGTGTGCACTCATACATGAATGCACACCTACTTCTTCTAGAGTTGTTTGGTTCTTGGTTACAGTAAAACTATAATCTACCACAAAATGACAGCAGCATGCTTTATTGAGCTGCAGTTGTGCATATGGCCTGTTTATTCTTTTTTTTTTTTTTTTTTTTTTTTTGGTCAACCTATACTTCTTGTTTGGCTTTCTGTATTATAGATATTTGATATTATAAATATAAATATTATAGATGTTTGCAAGTTACATGTTTCTAATTGCCCAGCTACAAATATCAGTGGTGGTATATGCACTATCTACTACACTCATTCGGGACATAAATTTATATAACAGAAAGGCTGCTGTTTTTGTAATTTAAATACACAGGGCTATTTTATTCTATGGGAGCAAGCAGAATTTAATTTAAACTGGCGTTTTTTCTGTAGACGTGGGAGTAGAATTTTTTTTTTTTTTTGAGATGGAGTCTTGCTCTTAATTTTACCCAGGGATGCACTATTTTATTATTTTATAGTGAATAATATCTGACAAGCATACATTATATTGCTACCTGCTGAGTCATGAATACATGAATACTACCAAGTAAATAGCTCAAATTTATAAATTTTAAAGCAATTTTTATTTTTGAATTGATCTTGTGTTTTTGATAGAATATACCTAAAAGGCTTAAAGTGCATGTAACTGAGCAATTTTCTTTTATGTAATGATGCAAAGTATATGAATAGTAAGTAATCTGACTCAGCAAAGAGACAAGAGTTCATACCCAAGAGATTTGTGCTTTGAGGTTTGGAAATAGCTCTTGTTATGTATTTTTGATCTTGGGTGGGCTATTGGCTATAAGTCTTGGTGTCTTCATCCATAAAATGGTATTACTAGCACCTGCCTTTTCTGCTTTTCAGGTGTAGAGACTTGAAAAGTAAATAATAATACGTGGAAGTTCTCTAACGCCTTCTGTGCCCAGCTTGACCACATATTCGGGTTTTTGATAATTAGCACAATTAAAGTGAACCAAGGGGGAACAAGTTGCTGATTTAATTTTGGGTTAAATTGTCTTCACCCTGTGTCATAGGCTTACTTAGTCCAAGCATTCCTTAAGTATGCGTGTCTATTTAAGAGATTAGCTGAGGGTGGCTGATATTCAATCTCAATTTATCTCAGCTTTGGGAAAACAATTCCTGCGTGTACCCTATCTGTGCTTGTGAGTCCACAGTGGGATTTTGTATAAAGAACAGCATGTTTATATTTACAAGATTGAAACTGTAGGTGAAGTTCATAAACATCTGAAATAATTCTTTTTTCCTGAAATATTTCCTGCTCTTCTGGCATTCTTCTTTGTAATATTCAGTTTCACATATACTTTCCTAGTTACATTGCAAACTCCATGGGGTCAAAGTGTGTGCTAGTTTTGCATACTACTGAGTCTGTTGTGTCCATTACAGTGCTTGACACATAGCAGATGCTCAATAATTATAACAGCAATTATACACACACACATATATAAATATATATATATTTATATAAAATATATAAAAACAATGGACTGACAGACTCATTAAGTCCCACCACCCACCTCCTATTTCCTAGCATAGTGTCAGGTACTTATTAGGTGAACAACAGATAGTGACTGTATCTTATTTATATTATTTAGGATGGGCCTCTAGGAGTTCAGTAACTTATTGTTTTGGAGTAAATCAAAATATTAATCCTTACATGACACTTAAATGCATGAATACAGTATTGTGCTTAAGTAGGATACTGTCCTCAATAATTTAAAAATACATGCACCTATTTTTTTTCCATGCATTGAAAATGACTAGTCCAGAGATGAATATGAAGGCAGTGATAAAAGTCTGGGAGCAATATCGTCTAACTTAGGGCTTGAGGCTCATTTGGATTCCACTTAGGGCTGGAGGCTCATTTGGATTCCCTAATTATGCTGATCTAGATCTTCAGGCTTGTAGTTCTCCCTGAGGGTCTTGGTTATTTTTCCTAATAGACTCACCAGTCTCGTTAATCAAACAAGTCTTCAACACTAAATATAAATCTCATCATAAAATCAAAGTTGCATTTATCCTAGTAAAAGTCTAAAGCTATTTCTACTAATTACTAACTTTGGGGAATAATTTGCCTAGACACCAGCAATGTGCTGGGCCTACATTTGGGCTACAGTGTATTTACTTACCATAATTAGTGATTTTTAAAAAAGGTAATTTTCCCACTTGGAGTAAAAGAACATCAAAAATAAATGCTATAATTCAGTGAAGTTTGTAAAAAAAGGGTCTATGTCTATATATCCATCCATACATATGTATGGTATTCATGACACCTTCTAAATTAGTGCAGCAATACATTATATTTTATCTCTGATTTAACTGTTCTTATAAAATAGCAAGATTATAAAAATTCCCACTTAACCAACATTAAAAGCAGCATTAAAATCTACAGTACTTAAAGATCATATTATCAATAACTTCCATGATATGTGCTTACAAATTTTTTCCAAATATTAGATGATTGATACTTCATTTTCTAATAGCTTTCAGACCTGACAATCTGGATGGTAAACTGTAATTCAATATCTCCAAACTTACATTTGGCCAGATTATCATCTTGTGTATGTGTGTGTGTGAAGGAGTGTGTGTATGAAGGGGTGTGTGTGTGTGTTTGTAGCAGAGAGAAAGATAGAGAAATAAAAAATAAATAAATAAAACAAACCTGGTAAAAGAAAAATTATGCTTTGGAAGATAGGGCTTATTTCCCTCTTGGTATAGTCTCTTCACAATATTATTTTTTTTTAATTTTTTTTGGGGGGACATAGTAGGTGTGTATATTTATGGGGTACATGCGATGTTTTGATGCAGGCATACAATCTGGAATAAGCCAATCATGAAGAATGGGGTATCCATTCCTTCAACACCCATCACTTGAACTACAAACAATACAATTACACTCTGTAATTATTTTAAAATGTGTAATTAAGTTATTATTGACTACAGTCATCTTGGTGTGCTATCAAATTGTAGGTCACAATCATTGTTTCTATGTTTTTTTAAAACCATTAACTATCCCCATCTCCCTACCAGGCCCCCATTACCCTTCCCAGCTTCTGGTAACCATCCTTCTACTTTTTATGTCCATGAGTTCAATTATTTTTATTTCTTGTCCCACAAATAAGTGAGAACGTGCAATGTTTGTCTTTCTGTGCCTGGCTTATTTCACTTAACATAATGATCTCGGTTCCACCATGCTGTTGGAAATCACTGGATCTCATTCTTTTTGTACGGCTGAATAATACTCCATTGTGTATGTGTACCACATTTTCTTTTGTTTTTTTTTTTTATTATACTTTAAGTTTTAGGGTACATGTGCACATTGTGCATGTTAGTTACATATGTATACATGTGCCATGCTGGTGCGCTGCACCCACTAACTCGTCATTTAGCATTAGGTATATCTCCCAATGCTATCCCTCCCCCATTTTCTTTATCGCTTTATCTGCTGATGGACATTTAGGTTGCTTCCAAATCTTTTATTTTTTCCAAAAATCTGAAATTTGAGCTACCATATGATCCAGCAATCTCACTGCTGGCTATATACCAATATCAAAGTAAGCCACAAAAGTCATGTCCTCTATATCATTAATATAATTTAGAGGTGGACAATAAAAAGAAAATTAATGGAGAAATAAAAGCAGAAGTTTATAAAAAATGTATAAACAAATGAGCCCATATTACTCAACTTTATATGGGTAAAAATGGAAGTAAAGTCACAATATCAGGCATTGAAATTATTCTGTATTCTGTTACTTGGTGTAAGGTGATTTGCCACAATCCAAGAGTCTATGAAGTAAGTTTGTATGAGATAGGATGGAAGGAAAGGAGAATTTGAACTATCTCAGGGATATTTTTTAATGATTGAAAGCTATGCTATAAAATCTCTTAGGAAAAACATGCTATCAATTGCCTGATGGAGTAATGCATATCTCATATCCTTCTCATCTCTATTCCTTCAGATCACAGTAGCTTTGGCAGCAATATCGAGACGTTGTCAGTTAAGCTTCTAGATCCCTCCATCTGCCACCATCAACATAGTCACATGACTAGAAATAATAATTTATGTATCTAGAATCAGCCACAAGTAGACTGCTGAGTACTTACTACATAAAGGCAAAGCTAGCATTTTTGGGTTGGGGGGGCAGTTGTAGAAACACGTTAACAGTTCTGTAAATACACATAAAGACATGCATTTTCCTTAATCACAAATAAACCAGAAGCATTTTCAGTGATTTAAAAAAATTAAGAAATAGGGAACTTAAGAAGCCTTTGAAGCCACAGTGGCTCTTGCCTGTTATCTCAGTATTTTGGGAAACTGAGACAGGGCCTCACTTGAGGCCAGGGATTCCAGAGGAGGCTGGCAAACAGAGTGAGATGCTGTCTCTAGAAAAAAATAAATAAAATTTAAAAATTAGCTGCTTGTTTTGCAGTGTGCCTACAGCCCTAGCTACCTGGGAGGCTGAGGTGAAAGAATTGTTTGAACCAGGGAGTTTGATGTTGCTATAACTTATGATCTTGTCACTTCACCCCAGTCTGTCCAGAGGATTATCTAATCATACTGTGGACTATCGCCAAATCTGCAGCAGTGAATCTCTGGACACATTCTGTGTCTGGTAAAGTCACACTTTGGAACCAAGAAGAATTTCCAGCCTTACTTCCCTTGACAGAGCCTATCGCTAAGACAGTCACAACATAGATCCAGGATAGAATTCCAACAATAAATCCCTGAGCAAAAACTATAGCTGAAACTGCCATACCATGGATCCTCGATGAAATGCCACCAACAAATCCCTGGAAAAAATACAGCCTGAATATTTAGCAGTAAATACCTGGCACTATCTGAATTTAACCCAGTCTCATTGTGGATCTTGGCTTATTTGTCAGTAGGAAACTACTCTACACAGTTCCATACTGAAACAATAACACTGTGAACCCACATTGAGTCTCCAGCAATACTTTCCTGGAAATAGTTGGGAACTGATATAATCACATTAGGGACCCATGCTGAATCACTAGTGATGAATTCATGGATATATTCTTCTATATGTGATACGGTCACAACACGTATCCAGGCTGAATCAGTTATTAAATCACTGGACATACTCTGAAACTGATATACTCACAACATGGATTCTGGCTGAAACTCTAGGATTAAGTCCCTGGGCACATGATATGTTCCTACCATGGACCCAGGCTGAAAGTCCAGCAGTATCTTGGATTCTACCATGGATTCTGGGTAGAATGCCAGCAATGAATCCCTGGAGAGAGGCTACAGCTGACATTGTCCTACCCTGGAACCAGGCTGAATTTATGTAGAAGGAAATGCCTGGACACCGTCTGAAACTTATACAATCACAAAGAGGATCCTGAGTGATTCTCCAGCACTAAATTCATGGACATGGGCAATAGCTGATGCAGACCAGCTGTGGACCAAACCTGAATTTCCAGCAGTAAATCCCTGGACAAAGTCTGTAGTTGATAGTACTATACCATGGATACAGGATGAGTCTCCAGCAATAAATCCATGGACACAGTACGTATCTTATACGATCAAACCATGAGCCCAAAATGACTCTTCAGCAGTAAATCTCTGTACACTACCTGAATCTGATACCATTATCCTGTGGACACAAGCTGAGTCTCCAACAGTAAATCCATTCACAGAGGCTGTAACTTCCACAGTGACACCATGGGCCCAGGCTGTATCTCCAGCAGTAATTCCACGGACACAGCCTATACTTTCCATAGTCGTACCTTGGACCCAGGTTGAATGTCCATCAGTAAATACCTGGAGAACGTCCATAGCTGATGCCATCACACTGTGGATAGGGGCTGAATTAACCGCAGGATATCAATGGATACTGCCTTGGGCTGCTACTGTCACACTATGGGCACAGTCTGAATCTCCAGCAGGAAATCTTTGGACACAGTCTGTGTATGACACAGACACACCATGGCCTCAGGCTGAATCTCCAGCAGTAGTTTGCTGGACAGAACATGTAGCTGATACACACCGTGGACTCAGTTTGAATTTTTAACAGTAAAGCCTTGGATCCAATCTGTGTCTGATACACTCATACCATGGACCCAGGCTGAGTCTTCAGCACTAAAGAATTTGACACAGGCAATAGCTTATACAATCAAGCTGTGGAACCAAGTCAAATCACCTGCCGTAAATCTCTGGAAACATATGAAACGAATATGTTCACATGGTGTACTGAGGTTGAATCTCCAAAAGTAAAGGAGGGGACACATCCTATACCTGCTACAGTTATACCGCTGAACCAAGCTGAATCTGTAGGAGTAAATCCCTCCACAAAGCTTGAAACAGAAATACTCATACTGTGGAACCAGGCTCATTCTAAAATCAACAATCTCTATACATATACTCTACTTGATAGAGTGACATTGTTGGCTAAGAATGTTTGTGTAGCAGTAAACCCATGGAGACAGTCTAAAACTGAAATAGTCACATCATGGGCCCAGGATCTGTTGCCAGCAATAAATCCCTTAACAGTGGCTGTAACTGGTATAGTCACACTGCAGTACATGGCTGTATCTCTAGTAATAATTCCCAGGAGAGAGGCTCTAGCTGATACAGTCATAATATGGACACAGACAAAATCACCAGCAATCAGTTTCTGGTTGTAACCTCTGCCTGGCACAGTCGAACTACGGACCCAAGCAAAATATACACCAGTTATCACTTGGAACCAGGCTGAATTTCCAGCTAGAAATCCCATGATACAATCTTAGCCTCCAATTGTAAAGATCTGAACAGAGTCTGAATCTCTAGCCCCAAGTCCTCTGTTATAGGTGGAGACTGATATAGTCATACCATGGACCCAGACTGAATCTTTGGCAGTAAATCCCTGGACAAAGCCTGTTGCTGATACACTCACACTGTGTACACAGCCTGTAACTCCATCATTAATCGTTTTTTCACAAACTTTTCATGGTACACTGAAAGCATGGGCTCAAACTGAATGCTTACCAGTAAATACCTGGACAGAGGCTGTAGCTTCCAAAATTATACCCTGGACCCAGGCTGAATTTCCAGCAGTAAATCCTTAGACAGAGCCTTTTGCTCATACGGTAACAATTTCGGCACAGGCTGTATTTTCAACAGTAAAGATCTGGCCACAGCCTTCATTTAATACAACCACCTTATGTATTTAATACAACCAATCTGAATCTGCAGCATTAATTACATGGATACAGCCTGCATCTGATACATACATAGGATTGATCTAATCTGAATCTTCACCAGTGAATCCCTGGAGACTGCCTATATCTAATATATTATCATTGTGGACCCAGCCTGTATCTCTAGCAGTCAATCTGTGAATAAAGGCAATAGCTTCCATAGTCATACCTTGGACCAAAGCTTTGCTTTTAGAAACAAAACCCTGGACACATCCTGTATCTGATATACTTATGCTGTGGACCCAGGTTGAATCTTCTGCAGTGATTACCTCCACACAGGCAGTATCTCACACAACTATACTGTGGCTGCATGCTGCAGGCCTCCAGTAGGAATTACCTGGATACAGACTGATCTGATCTTCTTATATCTTCTTATATCATGGAACAATGATGAATCTCAGCAGAAAATTCAGGGGCATGGGCTGTAGTTTCCACCGTGTTACCATGCAACCAGTTATCCCTTCAGCAGGAAAAACCTGGACATCTACCTGTGTCAGAATCAATCACCCCGCGGACCCAGTCTGAGTCTCCAGTAAAGAACACATGGACAGACGCTGCAGCTTCCACACTCTCAAAGTGGACTTATGATGATTTTCCAGATGCAAATGCTTATACACAGAGCGAAATGGGCACATACTGGACAATGCGTAAAACTGAAGCTAAGAGGCCGGGCGCAGTGGCTCACACCTGTAATCCCAGCACTTTGGGAGGCAGAGGCGGGCGGATCACGAGGTCAGGAGATCAAGACCATCCTGGCTAACCCAGTGAAACCCCATCTCTACTAAAAATACAAAAAATTAGCTGGGCGTGGTGGCGGGCACCTGTAGTCCCAGCTACTCGGGAGGCTGAGGCAGGAGAATGACCTGAACCCAGAAGGCGGAGCTTGCAGTGAACCGAGATTGTGCCACTGCACTCCAGCCTGGGTGACAGAGCGAGACTCCATCTCAAAAAAAAAAACAAACAAACAAACAAAAAAAAAAAAACACTGAAGCTAAGAAACTCTGAACAATGCCTGAAGCTAAAATATTTAGAGTTTCATTACCACCTCAACCTGATACTCATGACCTGTGATTCATGAAGAAAATCAAGCATCTATTTTATGGACACATCATGAAATTGAAAATATCAATGAATAGACATTGTCTGAATTTGGAACACTTATATCTTGGACAGTGCTTGTACCACAAGCAGCAGAACCATGGCCCCAGCCTGAAGCTCTGCTTAGCACACCTTTGTTTAAAACTGGATCAGAAGAAAATGAAACCTTGGGCTCAACCAGAATTTCAAACACTGAGCACATTTACTCCATTTGGACCTGGTAAACTATAATCCTGGGCCAAACATAACACTACTACATTGAAAACAAGGATCTAATCCGAAACTGATGTCTTCTACCCGTGCACCCAATCTGAAGTAGGTACAATGAGATCCCAGACCATTTCTGAAGAAGATACAGTAAAACTATGGAACTGGACTGAAGCAGGCACAATCCACCCCTGGACTCAACCTAAAACTAATACAATCAGACTTTTGACTCATGTGAATTTCAAGCAGTCAGACCCTGGACCCTGTCCTTGTCTGATACACTGTTGTATCAGGCTGAAATGCAAGCTGCAAAATGCTTGACCATGCCTGACATTAATACTGTGAGTTCTTGGTTTCAGACTCAAAACAATGTAAGAATAAATGTTACTCAACCTCATTCTCGAGCAGGTACTACCTGGATGCAGCCAGAATGGCAAATAATCCACCCATGCAACCAATCTGAAAAGAATGCAGTCAGACCCTGGACCCAGTCTGAAGGTGATGTTCTGCAACCTTGGATCTATGCTGAAAGCAATACAGTCAGACTCTGGGCCCATTCTGAAACTGATAAAATAAAACAACATACTGAGCCTGAATCTCAAGCAATTAGGATGTGGCCTGAAGAGGATATGTTCGCACTTTGGTCCCGAACACAAAACGATGCAGTTTGGCCATGGACCCAAGTGGAATCACAAATGACCCACTCCTGGACCCAGAATCAACTTAGTATAAATTACCCTTGGACTCAGCATGTACCTGCTGCAATCAGACCATGGACTTACTCTGAAATTCAACCCTGCACCCACCCTGAAGCCAATACAGTGATAAGATACTGGTTCCAGACTCAAATGAGTTCATTAAATCCTGGGACCAACCTGAAACTGAAGTATTCCAAATTTGGACTGTAAGCCAAGTAATAAAACCCCAAAACTTCATTGAAATTGATACAGTCACATCTCGCTTACAGACTCAGTGTGATACAATTAGACCCTGGGTTCGTCCTGAAAGTCAGCCACTCTCTCCTTGGCCCCACACTGAAGCTGGTGTCAGGCCTCTGAGCCCAAGCTAAGCCATCATATCCCTTGTGACCTGCACGTATACATCCAGATGGCCTGTAGCAACTGAAGATCTACAAAAGTGAAAATAGCCTTAACTGATGACATTCCAACATTGTGATTTGTTTCTGCCCCACTCTAACTGATCAATGTACTTTGTAATCTCCCCCACCCTTAAGAAGGTTCTTTATAATCTCCCTCACCCTTAAGAAGGTTCTTTGTTATTCTCCCCACCCTTGAGAATGTACTTTGTGAGATCCACCCCCTGTCCCCAAAATATTGCTCTTAACTCCACTGCCTATCCCAAAACCTATAAGAACTAATTATAATCCCATCACCCTTTGCTGACTCTCTTTTTGGACTCAGCCTGCCTGCCACCAGCTGAAATAAACAGCCATGTTGCTCACACAAAGCCTGTTTGGAGGTCTCTTCACACGGACACGTGAGACAGTTTGTATATTTCAGCCCTGGACTCAGCAAAGAGTTACTACAAATCGTTCGTGGACCCGCCCTGAAACCCAAGCAGAGAGACTCTGGATCAAGCAGAAACTGAAGATAGAGACAGATCTTCGTTTTACATTCAAATGAATAAAGGCAGACCATGGGTTTATTTGAAATATCAAATAGTCGGCGCCTGGATCCAGCCTGAACTTGATGTAATTCACTCTTTTATCCAGTCTGAAACCTTCCTATTAAGATTCTGGCCCAAGGTTCTATCTCCAGTAGTCAAACCATGGATCTTGCTTAAAGGAAGAACACTCATATCTTGGATACTGCCTGTAACCCGAGCAGACACTGGATCCAGTCTGAAGTTCATCTTATTGAATCCTTCGGTGTTTTTAAAGCCGGCAAAGTGAGAACCTGGATCCAGCCTGAAACAGAAATACTAAGACCCAGAACCCTATAAAGCTGTTATAATTGCATCATTTTCTCCTCCTGAAATTGAGCCGAACAGAGAAACACTATTAACGAGTCATTTTGGCTGCTTGTCCAAACGTGTACCCTTTTTGCTAGTAAAAACCGTTTATTCCCCAGATCGGTATTTTATAGCTTTGTCAACGGAGATAACTGCCACACAAAGCCAATATAAAATCAATTCTATCCAACCAAGCCAGTTTACAAGCATTTGGCTTCCTGGAAGAGTTGTTTACCAGCTCTATGGCAGGAAATTAAAAATTATCAAGACAAAAGAAAGCCCTCATGTCCCAAGTACCTCTCTTATCTCTCTTTATGCTTTTTCTTTATTCATTCTTGTTCTCTTCCATCTGTATGTACACTGACCCCTTCTTGTTCAGTCTTTTCTTCTTGTACTTTCCCTTCATTCTGTATTTCCCATCTTGCTCAGGTATTTCTCCTCTGGTCTCCTCTCCTATTCTGCTATCCATAGGCTCTTTTGCTAATCCTCCTCAGAATATATTTCCCTCAGCATTTACTAAAGAGTCAATTCTTTCTCATTCTTTTTCTTCCTTGCATACTGCTCCAGCCGCACTTTTAACAAAACAACCTCTCCTGATGCCTGGGTGTCAGTCTGGACCCAAGCCTGGACAACAACCTCTTAGGCATTCAGAACTCAATGTTTCCCTGGATGAGTGTCAACTAGCTGTGATTTGGAAAGAAAGTTTCCAGGCTTTCTGGCTCTTCAGGACAGCTGTTATTTCCCATGAAACCACAGGCAGCTTTAGTTGAGTCAGATATTTGAGTTAATGTACTTGGTATGAAGACTCTTGTTGAACCCTAAAACCAGAGTTTGTAGCAACAGAGGTTATGTTCTCAGACCGTTGCAAAACCAAAATTTAGGTTATTGTGTGAATCAGCAGAGATGTGTAAATATTGAGAGAATATCTTTTTTTTTTTTTTTTTGCCAAACAGGATGTATGAGCTATGTGTTATGAACACAATTCTATTCAGAGAGCAGTATTTTAAAGATAGCCTTACTCCTTAGAAAGGTTTTATTATTTTCACTTGAGGTATATACATATATACACACACTATTGGATAATAGTATAACATCTTGGATACTAGTATCAGATATAAATAATAATATACTACATATATAAACTATATATACATATATTTATATATAGCATCTATATAGTATATATGTGTATATATGTAGTATATATGTAACTGTGTGTGTGTATATATATGTGTGTATGTGTATATATATATATATATATATATACGCTTTATTGTTAGAAGGGGAAGTATGAAGATAACCTCTGTACTATATTTAAAATTGTGGGATGAATAATGTATATTTCTATGTATTTTCTCAGAATTGAAGATAATGAATTTCCAAGCATTTTTCTAAAAGTCTAAATTTAGATTTTAGAAAAGGAAGGGTAGTAACACTAATCACTCTATACCATGTGTGGGTTCCTCTGCAGAGTGTGGATTATGCCCTGGCATTATCCCTGTCTGTCCCAACTGCTGGGAGGCAGAAATTGGTGAAATCTCTTGGGTGATTTCTGCACAAATGTTTTTCTCCCATTTTTGTGCTGGCTCCATACTACATGAACAGTGGATCATTAGCACAGCTAGATGTGTCAATTTTATGTAAGTCTGAGCAATTCATTTCAAGATTATGATATCATTATAAAGCAAGTAAAACATTGAGATTGTTACTGAATATGTTTCTTTTCTATTTATTTATTTATTTTTGTTTGTGTGTGTGAGACAGAGATAGGGAAAGAGAGAGAGACAGAGATAGGGAAAGAGAGAGAGACAGAGACAGAGACAGAGAGAGAGAGAGAGAGAGAGAGAGAGAGAGAGAGAGAAAGAGACTCTCCCTCTATTGTCCAGGCTAAAATGCAGTGGTGTGACTCACATTAGCCTCAAACTCCCAATATTAAGGGATGCTCCCACCTCAGCCATCTGAGTACCTGGGACCGCAGGCACACGCTACTGCATCTGGATAATTTTGTTGTTGTTGTTCTTGCTGTTGGTAAGGAAAAATTCTCATCATGTTGACCAATTGGTCTCAAATGATCTTTGAAAATAGTTTCTAAAGTACTATTTGCAACTGAGTGCTTACCTGGACTTCATGTGATTCACGTGAACTCCAGGATTTTTTCACACTGAACTGTGGAAATAATAAGATTTTTTCCTCGATTTTTTTTTTCCCCAGAAAAAATGCAGAAGCCCTGGCTGTGGTCCGAGTGGGGCTTATTGACCTCCAGGATCCTGCCCAAGCTGAGATTGTCACCTTTGAGCATGCCATGCCCTATTTAGGTCCCAAAGGACCTCTAGGACCTGGGTTGATCTTCCTGAAGCAACCACTACATTTTCAACCCAGGTTCCTTCCTATACGCCTGGAGCAATGTCTGGAACAAGAGAAAATATACAACTATATGACTGTTGGCTATGTAGTTGGTCCCTTATGAGGGGGTGAGTAAAGAAGAAGACACTGGAATGAAAGAGAAGCATATTTAGGAAGAGAATAGTATCCTCTCATGAATAATAAAAGATTTGTCTTTCCCTTCACCATACTTCTCCCTCTAATGTGGGCTAAAATTTGAAGACAAACACAAACACCTCTTCTCTGTTTTCTATCAGAAAGTCCTGGAATTGTGCAAAAACGGCACCTGAGCATCCTACAAGTCAGCACTTGTGCCCAATTTTGGCTCAAGCTGAATGAACTCACTTTCTGGGTGGAGGCCAAGAAAGCCATGTGGGAGGCTGACTGTCAGGTGACAAATTCATGGGGTATAAATATCAGGGAGAAAGAGGAATATCTTGAAAACCAAAAGTTACTTCTGGCCCTCCTTTAAAATATTGTTTGATATCTTGTCTCTTGTTTCTTGCAAGGTGACTTGGGAGCACCTTTCGTATGCCATCTACAGCAAAAGGACACTTGGGTGCAAGTGGGAATCTTGAGTCACTTTGAGGACCATTGCACAAAGCCCTAAGTCTTCGGTCAAGTGCACCCTTTCCTTTTCTGACTCCAGGGAGTGACACAGTCTAGCTATGCTCCCTGGTACAAGCAAGGGCCCATGACTACCTCTGCTTCTATGTCCCATTCAGTCTCTACCTCTACAAATGCTTCAGCTTTTACCTCCACCCCTGCTTCTATTTGGCCACACTTCTCTCTGCCACAGCCTCAGAGTAAGGCTCAAAAACTTGGTAGAGGTAATAAAGGAAGAAGAGAATGGAATTAGAAAAGAAGAGAGGGAAGCAGAGAGGAAAGAAAGCTCTTCCTGAAAAATATATGAGTTTTTTATCTACCAAATCACAGAAATTATTTTTCTTGTGGTTTACAAAGGTATTTCACACTTGATCTATGATTCAATTTCCATTGTATCCCTGTATGATATAGATTACTGTATAATACAGGTCATGAAACATGATTACTATAGTTATGTTAATTGCTTACTCTTATACTAGATAAGTAGAATGGATTGTTCAAGTTCTTATGGCAAAAGATGAATAGGACTAACATTAAGACACACTCTCCTAACACAAAGTCATTTCTACCACACAGTATCTTACATGTGTAATAGAATTATTTTGAATTGAATATATTTTAAGTTAAAGACATTATGATGTTTGGAAACAGCATAGCAGTTGGTAAGTAATGTGTTTTAGGTGCTGGTGTACTAGACTGTATTACATTGTGATTATCAGTTTCCTCCTTCCCTTGGCTATCAGAAAACCTATCACAATATTAGCAATGGCTATTTCACATTACTGTACTTCCACTTATTTCCTTAGAAACTGAGGGATCTCTTTTGGTGTCATGTACTAAATGTGCACTTAACCACAGCTGTATTATAGCTAACACCTATTGTCATAGCTACAGTGAATAACACATTAAAACACAAAGGAGGCCACAATTATTTGCTCACATTCTGCAAAGTCTGATTCAAAGACAACTACACTTAAGATCATAGTTATGCTTCTAATTTCATCTATATTTCCTCACTTCTTCTAGAGAGAGCCTATCTTCATCGTTTTTATATCTATATATGCATTAACCAGCATTGCTTCAACTCAGTTTTCTGAGAAACTCTCAAATGTTTTTTAAAATATGAGCTATTTCCTTAACCCAAAACTTGAATGTTCTATTTAAACTGTCATTCTGATATCACACTAAGATTGTAAGTTCAGGAAGATAAGCCCCCTCCAATTTAGAGACAGGAGCCTTATCTCCAAATTTTTCCTTGTTTATCTAATATCTCCAAATCAAATAATTTTTTGTTGCCCATCTACTTTGATAACTTTTAAGTAGCTAAAATCATAGCTATCTAAAGGTTGCAATGGGGAGAAAGCTGGAATGACTCCCAGTAGTTTGACTGAAGAAATTTAAGTTAGGACATAAAGAAACTGGGAACTTAGAAAAATAGTAAGAGGAAAACTTTTTTTTTCAGAAAAATGTAAAAACAAAAACAAAGGAAAAACAGAAAAGAGGTAGAAGTTTGTGTTTGCTAGTCATATTTAACAATGCCGACCTGGTTAGCAGAAATAGGAGGGATCTAAATTTTTTTTTAAATGGTCTACATGTGGCAATTCTACTCAAATTAATTGTGTGAATTTTCCCCTTGGCTTTGGCAGATCAGATTTATCTGCGATATGCCATGCCTTGGAAGGCTGTCATCATCATCTGTGGCAGTCAGATCTGCAGTGGTTCCATAGTTGGCAGCTCTTGGATTCTCACAGCTGCCCACTGTGTCAGGAACATGTAAGTTTGTGCCTGCCTCTTCTCATGTCCTATAATTCATTATCCCATAATTACATTGCTGGAAGTTTATCTGTCCAAATTCACTTCTATAATGCATGACTATATCACTTATACAATAACTTTTTTGTTTTAGGCTAAAAAGAAATTGCCTCACTGTGTTTGGCTTATTAGTACCTCTGTTAGTTATCTCCTCGCAACCCCATTGTCTGTGGACTCTTTATTCATAGATTTCTGATTTCAATGAAGATGAGCTAGGAACCTTGTGTATCATGACAAAAGCAATATTCTGGAAAGCCTGATGTAGGTTTAAGGTTCAGGTTTTCTAATGATTGCACTGTGTTAAATCTTTGCCTATGCACTCAGGAATCCTGAAGACACTGCTGTGATACTGGGCCTGAGGCACCCTGAGGCACCACTGAGAGTTGTGAAGGTGTCTACCATTCTACTGCATGACAGATTCTGGTTGGTGACTGAGGCAGCAAGAAATATTCTGGAATTGCTACTCCTCCACGATGTCCAGACTCCCATTTGGCTCTTATCACTCTTGGGCTATCTGAGGAACCTGAATAGTTCAGAATGCTAGCTCTCTAGGCCACAAATTTTTCACCAGGTCAGTGGTTATTTTTCTTATTAGCGTAGTAGTTCTAAAAAAATGAGGTTCATATTTTTAATATTATGATTCAAGGCATAAGTGTAATCACATTTGTATACATCATTAATTATAAGATATTTAATCCACATCAGAGACCCACTAGGAGATTTGTTTTTGTTTTATAAGATGATGGTTCTGATGATGACTTCACAGGATTTTAGATCTAACAAAAATTATATGAGGAACTTTCTCTGTACAGTCCAGATTTGTAAAGCAAGGTAGAGATGATTTCCTTCCCAACTCTTTTCTCAGTTCGGTACAAAGGAAAAAGAAGGGTTTTGTATTGTTTTGTTTCATTTTTACTTCTTTATGAAAATGTAGCTTAACTTGACTTGGAATTTTGAATTTCAAAAGTAAAAATTGACTTGTTAATTTTGCAGAGTAGAATTTAAAATGTTATTAAAAAGTGACAAGTCTGTCTTCATTGACTCACCCCGGTAATTCCAGCAATGTGGGAGCTTAAACTAAGAGGACACTTTGAGTCCAGGAATTTGATACCAGCTTGAGCAATATAGCAGGACTTCATCACTAAACACGTAAACAAAAACAAAGCCTGGTTGATGTTGCACACAGGTAGTCCCAGCTATGTGGGAGGCTGAGGCAGGACGATAGCTTGAGCCCAGAGGTCGAGGCTGCAGTAAGTGAAGATTGTGCCAATGCACTCCAGCCTGGGTGACCTAAGAAGAACTTGTCTCAAACAAAAAAACAAACAAAAAAAGGCCAGACATGGTGGCTCACGCATGTAATCCCAGCACTTTGAGAGGCTGAGGTGGTAGATCACCTGAGGTCAGGTGTTCAAGACCAATCTGACCATCATGGGGAAACACCATCTCTATTAAAAATACAAAATTAGCCAGGAGTTGTGGTGTGTGCCTGCAATCCCAGCTACTCAAGAGACTGATGCAGGAGAACTGCTTGAATCCTGGAGGCAGAGGTTGCAGTGAGCTGAGATCAGGCCGCTGTACTCCAGCCTGGGTGACAGAGCGAAACTCTACCTTAAAAAGGAAAAGGAAAGTGACCAAAAAGATAATGAAATAGAAAAATTGTGTGATGTAAAATGTTAATGGTGATGAAATGAACTGAATTTCTGTGTAAAAGTTATAGATACAAGTTTAAAGTAATGACGAGACAGAAGTGATGAGACAAATCGTAGTCTTATCTTAATATTCAGGGTTTAAATTTAACATATATTCTTAAGGATATAGTCCATTTGTCTTTCTAGGAGGGACCAATGACAATCCAGAAATGTTAGGCGCAAGTGATGAAAGCTTCCAGCTGTGCCCACCTGTACCCTGACATAGGCAGTTCCATTGTTTGCTTCATTACTCAGGACAAAAACTCTGATGAAATTGTGGTACACCATCAATTTTTTTTCTTACTACATGATAGAAACTATAACTTTGTTCCTATACAAAGGGGCATACTGCATATGCCTAAATGATAAATATAAGTGAATCATTGATCAGTAGGAAACCATTTTAAAATTCTTTAATTACAGAACAAAGTCTCTAAAAAAATCTGTTTTTAATCTCTGAGTTTTCTTACATACGATTTCAATCTCTAGCCATACTGTATAGCTATTATGCTGCTGTACACACAAATCAGACATTCTATATTATTCTCTTATTCTAATAATAGTATCTTTACACCTCAGAGTTTAAAACGAGTCTCACCTTTTTCTATTTCCCCAATTAAAATAACTTTTTAACATTTAATCTTCAGTGATTTTTTGTAGTAATATTTTTGAAGGTATTTGATCAGGATGATTTATTATGCACTTATCTGATGTCTCTTTTTCTTCTGAATACATGTTTTAATATCTACTTATTAAATCTATGATTAATAATTTGGAATAGGGATTTAAATCCAAATTCTATGTTGGAATTTACAGGAGTCAGTGAGCCTACAAAAAGCATTTATGTGCAGACCAGTATCTGACAATGGCAGTTGGAGACAAATAGGCTTCACCAGTCTCAAAGCCCTAGCTACTACAGTGAGTCCACATTTTTCCTGGATATTATCTACTTCAGCAAAAGAAGGTCACTCAATAAACCAGGCCCTTGTGCCTTGGGTAGAAACTCCGAACTCCTCTAGTCTCCTTAAACAGCCAACCACACTGCCACTTTCCTCAATAATAATTACTGCAGCCCAAGGACTTTGGTAGCCTAGTGACTATAACTACTGATGCCACAGTCTGGTCACAGTATGATAAAATGCCAGAGCATCAACAAGGAAAATTTTGACTTAGCCTTCCAAAATCTATCTAAATATATCTTCAATAAATATGACTTTTCTTCATAATAACTGATTTCTACTACTTCCTGAACTAATGCATGGTCTTGGATTGTTTTCATTCTTGAAAATGATTCAAAAGTTCATATTTAACATGAACGTGAATGCAGGATTTTATTTATCAGCAAAAAAATTTTCAAAATGATGCGAAACACAAATGTGGAATTGTATTTGTGAATATTAGTCTTTCAAATTATATTTTCATCCCAACTAACTCACACAATTTTTTGTAACTATCTACATATTCTCCTCAGGTGGGGGAAAAACAGTATCAGAGTTCTTGAAGAATTTATGAAAAAGAAAATGACAATACTAAACAAGGTTTAACCTATTCACAATACTGTATTTAGTGAATGAAAACATTGCTTTTAAAATCCTACTTAAGTATTGAGTAAATAAATAAAGCATATTATTTCAATAACTCTAAAATACATGTTCACGAAGACAATACAACAAGGGTTAAAATACATAAACAAACGAGGCCGGGCATCATGGCTTGCACCTGTAAGCCCAGCGTTTAAGAGGCCAAGGCGGGCAGATCGCTTGAGGTCAGGAGTTTGAGACCAGCGTGGCAAATATGGTGAAACCTCATGTCAACTAAAAATACAAAAATCAGCTGGACATTGTGGCGTGCGCCTGTAATCACACCTCCTTGGGAAGGCTGAGGCAGCGGAATCGCTTGAAGCTGGGAGGCTAAAGTTGAGGTGAGCTGAGATCATGCCACTTCCCTCCTGCCTGGGTTACAGAGCCAGACTCTGTCTCAACACACACACACACATACACACACACACAAATCTAAAAAAAATGGAAAAAAAAATCTGTACTAGAAAAAGAGCTCACAGGCAAACTCACATATCTAACAGGAACAAAAATGTCCTTTAAACAAAGGTTGCACAAGAGGCAAATTAAAAAAAAACAAATGTATCACCTTGCATATAAAGTACAAATAATATACTGAAGAGAACCACAAGGGGAAAAAAATCAAAATTTATAAGTATGTACTCTAAAAGAAGCTGAAAGTCACTTAAAAATTTTCTGGATTCTATGTCTCTATATTGCAAAAATGATCATAAAATTTGCAGGAGCAGAACAATCAAAATCTATCTTAAAACTCAGTAAGCACTTCAAGTCTCACATAAGAATTGCAACAGAAAATGGATGTGTCTGCAGTATTTCCATACAAATCTGAACAAACACTATTTCTTCATACTCTTTGTTTCACTATTCTAAGAAAATAACCTCCATATTAATATTAGGTGATGCGACAAAGCAGGTCTTCATCATGATAAGCAACACTGGGTGTCCACACCAGTACCCAAGTGGGTCTTAATTCCCGGCCAGTTTCCCTCCCTGGGCACATACCAGAGGAGTCAGCCATTTTGCAGTCTCTTCACATTTCCTCCTCTGAGCCCAATGTGGTCCTCCAGATTCTCTGTGTAGTGGCCTCTCTTGTCTGGGTAGCAGGGAAGTGTGAGTGAAGATGGCAGAAAGGAGAAATCATGTCAGGGGAGCCTGGGTTCATCGTAACCGAAAATGATGGGCCTGGGAGAGCCATTCTGGGAGGACGCAGACCTAGACAGGCCTTGGGGGGAAATCTGCATGGAGGGTGAGAGGGCCCCGGTTGAGCCCAAACTGAGCCCCAAGTGTTAATCAGCCTCAGGGTGGGGAAGGGAGCCAGCTAGAGATGTTGAGCAAGTTATCCCTTGAGACTTGCTTCTCACCCACTGACCTTAGACACTTATGCCTCTCAGGTGACTTAAGGTGCCCTAATCCTGAAACGTGAGTGTTACAGTTCCCTGAAGTCCGTTTCTCCTTCAGCCCATGGATGGCCTGGGATTGCTCACTGCAGTCTCTTGCCTGAAGCTTGGGTTCTCCTAACCTGACCTCCTCTCTGTTCCCTCTCTAATGGCCTCCCTCCCTCGGGGAGTACTGAAGGGGATTGAGCCACAGGCCCTGGCTGATGATCTGAGGGACTGAAGAAGGGGGTACAGGACAGGTCAGGTCATGGCTCAAAGCCAGTTCCCCAGAGGCCAAGGAATGACCGGCAAGGTTTTTCCCATGATGCCCCACCGTGGCACCCATCTCAGCAATCCTGCCGGGACCTGGGTAGCCAGGGGCAACCAATCAGCTGAAGAAGGTCAGATGTAGGTGTACTGCCTACAGCTGGAGGCTTGACCTTCATGATCCCACAACCACTGGACTGCAGTGGAATGAGACACCCTGTTTCTTGGAGGGATAGGAATCAGGAAGGTTCATGCCAGACATACCCTCCCACACACAACCTCCCCTACCTTGCTGGGAGGCACTCCTCACCGAGGATGCCAACGCAGTACTCCTGAATTATCACTTTATTGTGGAAGTAAAGGCTGTGACAAAAGGAAACCTTCATCCTGATGCCAGTACCTGGGGTGGCTGAGTTCCTCCATCTACCTGGTCAAGAAGGAGAAACAGGATGGACTCAAAGGACCATTTCATGTAGCTGGACTGAAGTGACCTGCTAGCTGGAGTGAAGCATGTGTTTCCCCTTCTCAGCTGTCCTGCTTAGACACCCCTGGGCCCCAGGGGGACCTCAACCTCACCCAGGCACTGGACCACTCCCACAGATTCAGGCTCAGCAGCCTAACCTGTAAATCCATCATGTAGCTCAGCAGGACTTCATCATTTGCGACCCTGGTCCATATGTGGGCCCAAGTCTTGAGCACCATGTGTTTCTGGGGTAAGCCTGCTGGACACAGGCACAGGGAGTAGGGGTAGTTCCATGGCTGGCATGGGCATACAGACTCCCCTTCCTCCAGGGACTTTCCCAGGGAAATGTACCCTTCGACTTTCTGCAGTGCATAAAGGGTCCTTTGCGCTCCTATTCTCTCTTGTGAGTGCTGTGCTTTGCTTCCTGTCCCTACTCTACGTGCTCTCAGGGCAACTGCAAGCAAGCTGCCCTCCTATCTGCAGAAGTCTGGCCTCTGCTCCCTTCATTGTTCCTCATCCCCTGACTCCTGGATGACCTCCAGTGCCTGCCAGCTGGCTCCCCGCAACCCTGCTCCTGGGACCTAGCGCCCACCCCCTGCTGCCAGCCATCCCGAATTGGCAGCTGCAAAGACATGGTTCTGGTTCGGAAACCGGGGATGCCCTGTGGCTTGAGGCATTTACAGAGCCCAGCTGCAAATGATGGACCTCCAGCGAGTCCGTTGCGGGCCGGGGCATACTGGGGCCAGGGCCCGGCTCTGCCCAGTGGTCCTCCTGCTGCTGCTCCACGTCGGCCTCCTCCTTGGCCACCACTTCCACTTCTGTCATGATGTCATCCACCAGGAGCACGCCTCTTCCCCCCAGGCTGCCCTCTCCCGCAGAGCCTCCAGACTTAACACGGTGCCCTCCTAGGGCTCCCACAGACCAAGGTCTGAGCCGCCCACCCCATGCCCCTGGCACCCCTAGACTCTGGGGGCCGCTCCTCGAGAGGCCCGGGGGCCTCGCCTAGCTGAGAATCACGGTCTCACACCTACGTGGACCCAGGATTCCTGGGGAGTCCCTCAGGGCCCACAGTCTGCCGCAGTCACCATGAGGTCCAGATTCCCTGCATGGTTAGCTGCATACAGGAGCCATAGGCAGAGGCCCTGGACTTCCAGAGCCCCGCTAGCAGGCACCGCGGCCAGTGGGTGCTGCGCTCACAGCAGCCTCTGCGCCACCAAGGCAGTGAACACAGGTCATTGGATGGGCGACCACGGCAGCTTGTCTCTGGTGTGCCCAGGGCATAGGACAAGAGATCCTTTGGAATACCCCTGGGAGTGCAACATCCTAGGGAGGATGCATAGAACTTGGAGTCTGTATTTCCCTAGATCTGAAAGAGTCCTTGCGGGGTTTTGAATTCCGGTGCTGACGAATTCCACCCCAGGAAGGTGCCAGATGACTTTCCTCCCAGATGCCCCCTCGGCCCCACTCCCCGAAAACCACCGCCGCTGCCCTTGCCCCAGCAGGCAGGACTAGACCCTCTCTCTTGCCTCTGGATCTCCAATATTCAGTACCATCAGCCTAGCCTGCCTAATGAAGTGAGATGTTTCATGTGTTCCCTGTGAGTCAATGGCTTGCGGCACTCAGGATGCCAGTTAGGGTATAGGTCTTCCATGTCACAATTCCAAAGGGCTCACAGTCCGCGTGTGCCTGAACCCACCACCACCTTGCACAAGCATCTTCTCAGAGGAGGATTACCGCGGGAGGATGGAGCTGCAGGCCACCCAGGGGAGGGGCTCCTCAGGAGATGCCTACCGCTCTTGCAATAATTGGCAGATGCCAATTATTGGCTGGAGGTAGGCGTGATTTCCGGGCATGGCTTCCCACTCAGGCCAGCTGCAGGGGTCTTTCCTGCAGTTGGCCCTGTGGTGTCCCGAAGCCGGATGCATATGACCTGAGTGACGGGAGACCCTGAGGCTGTTTGTCCTACTGAAAAGCACCTGTATTTTCTGTTTCTCTGGACAGGTTGGTCTCTCGGCAAGACTAGAAAGCAAAGCGAATGGGCTTTCTATATATGGGCTTGAATTATGGGAGGAGACAGTGGGGAGAGAACTCCTTAGTGCTCTAAAGAAACTCATTTTTGTTAAACTCTTTGATTTTTCTTGAAGATTCTACCTTTAACTGTCGGACATATCTGACATGTGGGCAAGTTCTGGGAGGTGGTGCTAAGGCGCCATTGTTTTCATGGGCACTTTTTATTAAAGCAGTTTTTCTCTGTGAATGTCATCATAATTCAAAATACAGGCAATATACTTAACCACTGCGATTAAAAACCCGTACTTTAGTCAGCACATGTCACATATGTGATTTGCTTGGGGGGAATTATCAAATATTGACGTATTTTAGTGTATGTAGAAGTCTGGGGCCATAAATAACCTCGGTTTAAATTTGCCTCTGTAAAGCCTGTAATTGTCTCCTTCCTTGTATGACAGTATTTGAAACATGTTTCATGTATCTGTGGCACCTAAGTAATTTAAACCGAATAAGTGGGTGTAATGGAGTTAAATGGAGTTGGATAGACTTAAACGAAAACAAAATAAATCTGCTTGTTATTCTACTATCTTCACACACTGACTTACTTTTGTAATCCTAGCATTTTGGGAAGTGCAGGTAGGAGGATGGCTTGAGGTCAGGAGTTGGAGACCAGCCTGAATAACATAATGGGCTCCTTTACTCTATTGCCATTTTCGCACCAGGGACCGGTTGGTGGAAGACAATTTTTCCTCAGACAAGTGTTGCCCAGCGGAAGAAGGCAGTGAGATGGACACGTTTAGGGGTACGGGCTGGCGGCAGGGCCCCGAGGGGCACGTGGTGGGGCGGGGCTTCTGGTGGAAGAGGTGTGAGAGGGGGCAGGTGGGGCAGTGGGGCTGTCACCGGGACAGGGTGGGGCAGGAGGGGTGGGGGGCGGCTAGGGAGGTTTCCGGATGAAACTCTGCCACATCAGGTCATCCTCAGGCGTTACATTCTCCACAGACAGGTATTACAGGTTATCCTCAGGCATTACATTCAGGCCACAGACAGGTACGGTGTGAAGGCCAGTGTTTGGGGATCCTTGATCTATTATATATTTCAAATCACTAAAAGATGGTAAAATACTTAAAATGATCTCCCCCTAGAACATTTTAATTACCTTGATTTAATCTTTCATACAAATATCACGCTGGGTGTGGTGGTTCACACTTGAAATCCCATCACTTTGGTAGTCCCAGGCCAGTGGACTGCTTGAGCCCAGGAGTTGGAGACCAGTTTGGGCAATATAAGGAAAACCATGTCTATTTAAAAACAAACAAACAAACAAACAAAACACACACACACACAAATTGCCCAGCCAGCTACTTGGGAAGGTGAAACGTGGGAGGATCAGTTGAGTCTGGGTGGAGGAGGCTGTAGTGAGCAGTGCCCTTTAGCAACAGGAGATATACATCTCAAGAAAAAAAAAAAATACACAAAACATCACACCATACCTCATAAATATATAGTTTTCAAATAAAATTATTTAACTGGGAGCATCCTTCATATTGCAACTTAGGAAAGTTACAGTAGCTTTTCTTATCTAATTTTTAGAAATTAGATTTTGTCACCTACATAGTAAAATGCAGCATTTGTCCATGAAGTCAGTGCCCCTTTTGCTCTGTATGCTATGAATTTTACATATTTAAACTAAGAAATACTAAAAAGATGTTAGCCTCTGGAAGGGACTTTTACTTGAATTTTCAACACAGTATGTAATAAAATTTTATCTTTTTAGTTTGTTTATTTTTATCTAATATAGATTTTTTTTAACCATTTACAGCACAATGGTAGAAGCAGATTGTCATGGCAAGCTTTTCATTGGTGGCCTCAATAGAGAAGCCAATGAAAAGGTGCTTAAAGAAGTATTTGCAAAACATGGTCCCCTTTTGGAAGGTAACTCTTAAAGCCATATGTTTTGTGTGTGTGCGTGTCTCTGTTTGTGTGTATTTTTGTATGTATATTTCAATATGTTATTTAAAATATGTAGGTTATATATGTATTTTAAAGTATGTATTTTTCAAAGTTCATTGTATACATACATTAAAACACCTTGTGATTTGTAAACTCTTATTTTGAAGTATCTATCTGATATTTGGAAAATTCTCATAGCAGCAGGTGAAGGGTAAGAATCACTTACTGCTTAGAAAGGAAAATGAGGAAAAGTAAATGTGTTATGGAGTTAGGGAACAAACTGGAATAAAATAGGCTGACTATAGGGGTGACTTAGTATTAAGAATCATAGTAGTGATGTGAAATGCAGTTATTTTTTGATGTAACTTTCAGATGGTTAGTACCTTGGTGAGTCCATTCTATAAATATAAAATGTTTTTATGTATCTTAGTTCCTTTGATAAAAGGTCGAACCAGTAAGTCCAGAGATTTTGTGGTCATTATTTTTGAGAATGCTGCAGATGCTAAGAATGCTGCCAGAGATATGAATGGAAAGGTAAGAGTCCCTTATTAATAATACTCTAACTCTGGTTTTCAGTTAACAGTATTTCTAGGTCTTTTTAGTATTACTAAAGTGTTGAAGATAGTAGAATGCCATATGGACCAAAATGCTTTAGCCATCGTCTTCTTTGTGCCATACACATGCAAGTGTATTTGGAAGGGTACTGCAATTAACATTACATAAGTTAATATATGGTAACTTTTTTTCTATTTTTGTATTTCAATATGGGTGTAAATAGATTTTCAAAGGTTTCCAAGAGCATTAAAACCTAGAAGGAACCCTCCTCTAAATGAAAGGACTAAGTCAACATTTTTTAAATGCTATCAATGGAATTACTTCCAATTCATGGAAATACTTCTATAGCATATACAAACTGTGGATAGACATCTAGACAGACTCACAGGAAGGAAAGATTCTCTCCCATTTTCTGCAAATATATTCTTGAGAAAGTACATTTAAATAAGACCTTTACATTTAAGGATGTGTTAAGTACTTGAAAATAGAAAACAATATCAGAACATTGAAGTTGGACAACAGAAGAAGTAACTGGCATTTTTTGCCCCGTCCTTGCTCTTTTCTCCTAAGGATGTTTTTTTCCTGTCACCAGAGTGATTTATGTAACATGAATACCTAATTGCTCATTTTCCCAATGTGTTTGAGAACGTGTTTTGATCAAACCAATGGTCTCTTGTCCAATTGAGTCTTAAATCTAGGGATTGTGTGTTTACTAAAGCTTTAAAATTTTATGTAATTCTATTAACTATTGAATTCCTTTACATTCTAGTCAAGATCATTCCATTCTGGGCCCTTTAGAGCTTTTCTGCTTTCTAACATTATCCAAATCTGTCTTTCTGCTTTATAACATTATCCAAATCTGTTTTTAGCTCCTGTCACTCTTTATGCTACCCCTAAAATGCTTTTTTGGACTTTTTGACAATTATTCTTTCCTATGTATGTCTCAGAAATAACAATTCATCCTTCAAAAACAACTTCAATTTTCTATTTTCTTCCCCGTTGCAAATCGTAGATATTTTATACTCACTGTACTGTGTATTAATCTATTGATGGTTAAATTGTCTACAGTGCATATTTAAGGCTTCCTAGTTGCTTTTATTTTTGTTGCATCTACTAGAGTTGCTGACACATAGCAGAAAGTACATTTTTATTCACTCTTATAATTAGTATTTTAAGCTGTGGTAGAAACCCAGAGTAAATTTGTGGTAGTTGTGGAGATAATTTTTACTTACGTATAGTAATCTATGATAATTTCCTTTTCCCCCCTAGTTTTCAAGCACAAGAGCAGGTAATTTGTATAGATTTTTTGCTTGTTTGGTTTTTTTGTTTTTTAAGATGGAGTCTCACAGTGTTGCCAGGCTGGATTGCAGTGGGACGATCTCGGCTCACTGCTACGTCCCCCTCCCGGGTTCAAGCAATTCTCCGCCTCAGCCTCCCAAGTAGCAGGGACTACAGGCGCATGCCACCACGCCCAGCTAATTTTTGCAGTTTTAGTAGAGACTGGGTTTCACCAAGTTGGCCAGGATGATCTCTATCTCTTCACCTCATGATCCACCCACCTTGGCCTCCCAAAGTGTTACGATTACAGGCATGAGCCTCCGCGCCCAGCCAACGTTATTTCTGAATTACTTCATCTCACATATTTTATTGTGTAAACATAAATATGAAGTTATATGCACATAAATGTTAAGACGGCCAACAAAAGAGGTTCTTAGAGTTAGCAGGGGCAATTAACAGTTCAAGGAATTTTGACTGACTTTGAAACACTGGGAAGGAAGCAGCCATGCGCAAATCTGGGGAAAATATTTTGGGCCCAGAAATAACAGCAGAAGTTTCAAGGTAGGAACAACTGGCGATGTGGCTGCAAGAGGTCTTGTAAGGGATTTAAGATCTTCCCCCAAATAACAAAAAACATGTAATTTTAAAATAGAGTTATTTATTATCTGAACCGTTTTCAAAAATACTTTGGCCTATAGAAAAGATCATACTGAAAAATGTTATTGTGAAATTAATTAGCACATTTAAGCGTTTCTGAGAAACAACATGAAGTACTATATTAAGAGTCATTTTTTAGGGGCACGTCTAAGGCAATATAAGAAATGAATAAGGCAAGAAACCTTAATGAGATCAAACAAGGATCACATTTACAGAAATGTTTCTAGAGTAAACATAGAATTATAAATCATATGGGGATATTTTACGTAAGTGTTAGCAGATCAAACAAGAAACAACTCATATGACTAATGTGACTAATCATTTTGAATAAGTAACCTCATTTTTTTAAATGACACAAGTTTCGTTGGGACACTGAAACTTTTAAGTCAGTGATGCAAATACAAAGATGAAGTGGATGATATATTGTAAAAAAAAAAGACATGCCACATTCTTCCATAGAATGTGTGATGGGTTAATGTTTTTTGTTTGAGGTGTTTTTTTTTAATAATTGAGGAGTTTTCAAGGAATTTGAATAATAGAATTTGTGTTTGATCCCTTAATGGAAGGCGTGTGTTCAGTAAATGTCTCAAATCTGGTATTGTGAAAGATGTGTTCATTTTAGGAGAAAAAAAAATTTGCTTTGGGAGAAAATATCTAGAATTGAACTATGGTTGATGTAGAAATGTTTGTAAAATGTGCTTAGGTTTAATCTTGCCAACGTTATTGATAGTACTCTTAATACTTTTAGTCTTTGGATGGAAAAGAAATAAAAGTAGAACAAGCAAAGAAACCATCTTTTCAAAGTGGTGGTAGGCGGAGACCACCACCTTCTTCAAGAAACAGAAGCCCTTCAGGAAGTCTGAGATCTGCAAGAGGAAGTAGTGGAGGAACAAGAGCGTGGCTGCCCTCACATGAAGGACACTTGGGTAATGTTCTAAAATATAAAGATGGAACCATAGGACTGAAAGAAAATAAGTTTGAAGATATCAAAATTTCGCAATTTTATTTATTTTGGGAAATTTACTTATTGGTAAGAAGTAATTTTCTTATTGATAAGAAAATTAACTTATTGATAAGAAGCAAAATTATTTCTAAGTACTAAAGGTGTATTATAAGAATGATTGCACTAATATCTAAAATTTGTTTTAAAATTGTAATAACTTTGCATTGAAATAACACAAATTTCAAACTGAATTGAGTTTATGAATGCTGATTGCCTGTACTCAACAGGTTTTCTGAAGAACTCATTTATATTAATTATACTTCATAGAGTTTTCTACTTTGGGGCCCAGAACTTCATATCAGTTGTATTATCAAAATACAATGGAATATTTAAAACTTTCCAACAGGAAAAAAAGTAATTCAGTACTTAGGATTGATTTTCCAATATTTGTTTTTTTTGTGTATACATGTGCAAACATGTATGCAAATCTATTGCTTTGTAATTTTCATATGGAGAGTTTGTACATTGGCCTGCCATAAAGCATTTTGAATTTAAGAAACGTAGAACTTTAATTTCTAAAAAAAGTCTATGACTCTGGAAAGGACAAAACACCACTGCTTCACAGATATGTATGTATCTTTCTTGCTGGAAGGTGAGTCACTGAAAATGGTATTTATGAGTGATTTACACAATAGAAATGAGGGGTCAATTTCTACATAAAAAAGAAAAACAAACCATGTATTTAAAAATATATATATATTGGATGGGGGTGGGCGAGGTGGGTCACGCCTGTCATCTCAGCACTTGGGGAGTATGGGGCGGGTGGACCACGAGGTCAGGAGTTCCAGACCAGCCTGGCAACCATGGTGCAAACTGTCTGTCCTAAAAATACAAAAAATTAGCTTGGCATGGTGGCACATACCTCTAATCTTAGCTACTCGGGAGGCTGAGGCAGGAGAATCACTGGAACCTGGGAGGCAGAAGCTGCAGTGAGCTGACATAATGCCATTGTACTCCCACCTGGGCAATAGGGCAAGAGTCTATCTCAATCAATCAATCAATCAATCAACCTATTGGTTAACTTATATTATCTATTAACCAACCTTCAAAAATCGATCTTTAATTTTGTGTTTTAATGACCAGATGTGTAATTAATTGGAGATGTGTTTTTAAAGTTGAAATTGCAGTGTTTGCTGCATTTTACGATGCATAGCTTCATGGTAATTTTGTCTCCACTGATCTTGAGTGTGAGATTCAATAATACTCTGCCATGTATGAGAATGTGCGTATTCTAACCTGTAACACCACCTAGTAATTGGCATATGTCTACAGATTTGTAGATATATAAAATATTTTTATATTATTTAATAAGCAATTCTTAAAGATTATTAAAATTTAGCATAGTCTAATCTGAAAATTAGTGTTTCACAAGGGAATTGTAAGAATTCTATACTATGTTAACAAATTTTAGAGATAATATATTTTCCTGATGTGTCACCTTTTGATATTGTAAATATTTGAGTTTCTTTGAATGGAATTTAGTTTATCTTTTTGATATGCTTTGAAAATTTTTCCTCATAATAGAATGATATAAACAGTCATTTATCATTTTTTAATATTTTTTCTTTATGTATATTATACTTAGATATTTTACTGATAGATTTCTGCTCCCTGTTCACTCCCCATTTTTCCCACATCTCTCTCTCACACCAATATATTATAATTCTTGAGTTTCCTTCTAGATTTTCTAAACAGACTTTTATTGCTTGAATTGTACTAATTTCATATAGAAATGTTAATTTTATTAGTTTAAACAAATGTGAATTTGTAACATTTTAATATGTAGAAAAACAACAAAACTTAGCCATTCAAGAAACAGTGATGCTAGTTAACTAAAACGATTTTGTTTGAAATACAGATGATGGTGGATACGCTCTTGATCTCAACACGAGTTCTTCTAGGGGAGCTATTCCAATTAAAAGAGGTCCATCTTTACGAAGTGGAAGTCCTCCTCCTGAAACATCTGCTCCTTCTGCTGTGGCAAGAAGCAATAGTTGGATGGGAGGCCAAGGTAAATGCTACCTGATAAAAGACCATATTTTTTGTATGACTAAAAATGAGCTATTTTAACTGGATTCTTAAATTTAAGTTCATTGAACAAAACAGAAGTGACACATCATTGGGCATAATTACTGATCGATAGCTTTTATTATACTTTCTATCTCACTAGGTACACTCAGATTTATGTTGAAGAAATACTCGAGCTTCTCACTGCAGTTGAAAGAAGTGATTAGAGTGAGGCCAACATTCCTCTTAATCCTGTGTTTGCTAGATAATTCCCCTTAATTTTTCTAAAAGTCCCTAGCAGTATTCTTTGATGATAGGCTTCTTCCTCTAATGAATTCTTCCATTTCCTAGGTCCCTTGGTAATGGTCCCCTGGCAGGCCAATTGAAAAATTGCTTGTTCAGTTTCTTCATTGGGTTGGAGTCTTGCTCTTACCAGGTCAGAGTGCATTGGTGAAATGATGGCTTACTACAGCCTCAAATTCCTGGGCTCAAACAATTATCCTGTTTCAGCCTCCTGAGTTGCTGCAACTACAGGCATGCACCACCACACCTAGCTAATTTTTTTCCCTGTATTTTTGTAGACAGAGGATGTCACTACATTGTCAAAACTGATATAAAAGCCAGGGGCTCCAGCAGTCCAGCTGTCTCAGCCTTCCACACTGGCTCGCACTGTGAGCCGCTGAGCCTGACCATCCAGCTTCTGAGACCTCAATAATGTTTATGTGCAAGGCATTCTTACTGCTTCTATGAAGATTCAAAAGAACTACAAGAGCATTTAGCAGAAAAGGAGTCACTGGGCTTACCTATTATTTAAAAATAAAATCAAGTCTTGAAAGGTAGACATGAAGGAGTCCAATATTCTTAAATTAAGTGGATATCACAGAAGTGCAGAGGTGTGAAATATAAGGTCATGTAAATCAATAATTAAGATTATACCGGGATGTTTAAACATTAACACAAGATCCTTAGCATAAGACTGGAAATTATTTGAGGAGAGAATTTAGAACTAAGCAACCTGAGGTGAGCAGTAGGATTGAATAGAAGTAATATTTTTGAGAAGGAGAATTGTTAAGATTGCAGACAGAACAGAAGAAAGCAAGACAGTAAATAAAAGTTCTTAGCAAAGAAGTTTAGGCAGAACAAATTAAAATTCTTAATTAGTCCTCCACCCTAATATGGAGGAAATTGAAAACTGCAGTTTTCAATTTTACATTTCATATGTAGAGTATTGGTGAAATTAGATGTTTATTGACTTCAGCATACATAAGCAACACATTTCCATTGGAAAATTAGCCAGTGAACATATCATAGGTGAAAGACTGAACTCTAAGGAATAGCACGTAAAGAGTATATTAAAGGAGAACATTTTCTATTTTGAAATAGCAACAATGTCGTAATGACTCCTTTAACAGGATTGCTTATTGCAGTAAAAGTAAATCTTGGTCATCATTAGAAAGTTTTCACTAGTACATTTCAATTTGTCAACATTTAAGGTAGAGACAACCACTTAGAGATAAAGAAGACCTTTTATGTAAAAATTTAGCATCCAATCATTCAAAGGTAGCATCATTTGTGTGTGTGAGGTGGATTGAACAACATAGGAAAATTTACCTTCTTCAGCTGAGAAGGGACAATGTATGTAAACGTAAAAATCTGTGAAGAGTCTGGTGGTTTTACATGTCTTCCCTGTATCGTTGGTAGTCATCAGTAATTCATATGAAAAGAAAAATAATAACTAACTAGTTATTTACCATTACAAATGAACTTTTACCTAAGAATTAATGTCTGTCTTCAGCTTTGTTAGAAGAACTGGCCTTGCAGTAGCCATGGGATTATCCAAAGCCATAAGAAATATTCACAGTGTCATGACTTTCTAGTAATTTAGGGAATGAAAAATGGAGTCATAGAAGAAATAATTTTAAAAAGTTGTTTGAGAGAAGAGAAAATAGTATTTCGGATTTGCTGTTCTTTCCCTGTTTCATCATTTTAATGTTAAAGGTCCCATATCATGTGGAAGAGAGAATTATGGAGGTCCTCCATGCAGAGAGCCAATCTCTTCCTGGAGAAATGACCGTATGTCACCAAGAGATGATGGTTATGCAATTAAGGAAAGGTAAAGAAAAAAATTTTTAGAGGTTGATTTTTTTGTTATGGTGATGAAATTCACATAATAAAATTAAAGATTATAAGGTAAACAGTTAGGTGGCATTAAATACATTCTGTGTTGTGCAGCAGCTACCTCCATCGAGTTCCAAAACATTTTCATGACTACAAACTAAAACTCCAGCTACCAGTTAAGCAGTCCCTTTCATTTTCTTCCTTCCCTCAGCTACTGGCAAACATCAGTCTTTGCTCTGCCTCTGAACTTACATGTTGTGGGCATTTAATGTTAATGGGCTCAAACACTACATGACTTTTTGTATCTGTCTCCTTTCCTTTTCCATGATGTCCTGAAGGTTCATTTACATCATAGCACTTCACTCCTTCCACAAGCGGTTAACCCATTATTTTATTTGGGTTGTTTCTACCACAGTATTTCTATGCTCCAGTATTTCTTTGAGTACACTTATTCAATTCTGGGTGTATATATAAGTGGAATTGCTTGGTTCTGTAATAATTATGTTTGTTTTCTTGAGGAAACACCACATGTCTCCATAGTAGCTGCATCATTTTCCCTTCCAACTAGCCTTGTATCAAGGTTCCAATTTATCTTCACCCTCTCAAACACTTGCTATTTCCTGCTTTTTATTGCCATTCTAGTGTGTGTGGGAAGTATGGTATCTCACTTTGGATTTGAAATGCTTTTTCTGAATCACTGATTATGAGTATCTGTTCCATGTGCTTTTTGGGCATTTGCCTATTTTATTTGGAGAAATATCTGTTTAGATGTTTGGCCTTTTAATTTTGTTTAAGTTGTAAGTTAGTTATGTTTTGGATACTAGAAGTTGAAAATTTAATATTTGTTGTTTAAACTTATGCCCACAGAAATCATCCACTTTCCCGAGAATCTAGGGATTATGCTCCACTGTCTAGAGACTATGCATACCATGATTATGGTCATTCTAGTCGGGATGAACATTTCTCTAGAGGATATAGGTATTGTAACATTTCCTGGATTTGTCAAATAGAATTCTTAAATGCTTCATTCTGACATTAAGAATTTTTTTTCAATTTAGTGATTTTGATGGCTGTGGTGAGATGATGTTAGAGATCATTCTGAACGTCCAAGTGGAAGTTCTTATAGAGATGCATTTCAGAGATATGGTAAGGGTCCGGGATGGATTTGTAAATTATGGAATTGTATTTAATAGACCAGATCGTTATTCTAATGAAATTCTAAGGAAAATTATGAAGGACAAATATAACATGTCGAAATATTGAGTATTCTTAACAGAAGAAAGCATAGGGAATGATATGAAGGTGAGAACTTCAGTTCATGTTCAGAAAATGTGACTCAACTTTTACTTTAGAATTAAATTTGTTAAGCTTCAAAATACTTCTCTTACACTTCTTACTAATAAAACCTTCAGATTATTGCAGGCATAATTAATATCCTGTCCACAAAGACAGAGGAAAGTAGATATTTCCAAATAGTACTTTAACTTAATCATGCTTTAGTGATAGCAGTAATAATGTTTAAATATAGTCCAACATATTATTTTATCAACCCTGCAGGGACCTCTCATGGTGCACCATCTGCACGAGTGCCTCTGTTGTCTTATGGTGGAAGCAGCCACCATGATTATAGCAATAAATGAGATAGATATGGCATAAGTCAGGAGAGTTACTCAAGGAGCTGTGGTGATTTTTATTCCCGTGATCGTGGGCACGTTGACAGAAAAGACCAAAGCAATCTACCTTCTCTGGATAGGGTACACCCTGCTCCTTGTGAAACATGTGGTAGCTCAAGATATTTGTCATCTACAGGAGATGGTGGGGAAGGTGGATCTGACAAAAGAGGCTGAAGCAGATATTAAAGCAAGTATTCAAATAATAGTTATTGCATACTAAACCTTGTTTGCAAATCGAAAATTGACCTGTTATTTCTGCATTGTTACCTGCATCTTACTAAAAGAAACATGTATGTTTTGTGGAGAGAGGTAGATACTAACTTCCTCCATGAATTTTTTGAGGTATTCAAAGGAATTTTATTTCCAATAAATAAAGGGAATTTTATTTCCAAGTAATTTCATACTTGCTAATGCTATTTGAAAACTATCTGTTTAGATGTAATATCTACATTAAAATTTTCAGAATAAAATTTTACATGTAATGCAAAATGCCTAATGTTTTTGCTCAGCTGCACATGCTTAAAAGCAAATTCAATGAGAGAGTAAATTGCATTGTTTGTTGAACATTTTCCTTGATTTCTTTGAACATAAATAGATACAAAATTAGGCATATGTTATGTCTCCCTTGCAAGCTGCACAAGTTTTCTAAATAGGCTGTTTCTGTTTAAAAACTTACAAGCTTACAATGTTTGAGTAGTCTTCAGAAAGACTACAAGACTCTCTGCCTCACCATATGTTTATCTTTTAGAGGAATAGTACAGGTCAAAGGAAATAATTAGATGTGGTTGATACTAAAATTTAAGACATCCAGAACATTCTACTTGAAGCATTCTGTGACTGAAGAGGGATAATGCTAATGAAAACTTTTTTTTACCTAAATGAAACGTGAACCAGCTAAGTTTCTCAAGTGCATAACATAATGAAATTAAATTTTCCTAGTTTAAATGGTGGAAAGTAAGTTTTTGGTCTTGGGAGGTAGTCATGTTGTTTTTGTCTTAAAAGTTTTGACAATGGTTGTTGTAAATCATGGTGTAGTAATAAGTTGTTACAAATAGGAATAATCTAGAGTGGTTGGAATTTTATCAGTTTTGTTTGTTTGTTTGTTTTTTGTTTTTTTTTGTTTTTTGAGATGGGATGTAGCTTTGTCACCCAAGCAGGGGTGCAGTGGCTCCATCTTGGCTTACTACAACCTCCACCTTCTGGGTCCAATCTATTGTCCTGCCTCAGCATCTTGAGTAACTGGTATTAGATAAGTGTGCACTACAGCTGGCTAATTTTTTGTATTTTTAGTACAGACAGCATTCCACCACACTTGCCAGCCTGTTCTTAAAATCCTGATCCACCCTCCTCAGACTGCCAAAGTTCTAGGATTACAGGCATGAGCCACCACTCTCAGCCTATCAGATTTAATTGGTTATATGAATGGAAGCACTTTCAACCTCATACTTTTGGGAAGTGAAGTGTATAAAACAAAACAACAGCATAACGTTTCAGACAGGGGATTGCTTAAAGGTTTAATAAATCATCAAATGGTAAAAATAAAAAGATTTGGACTTAAATAACTAAACCAATTAATTTTTCTGATTATACAACCTAAAGAAATGAAATACATGAAGTTCCAGAAGTTTTATAATCCATAATTCTTACAATTAACAGACTAATCTGAAATGAGGAAATATTTTCTTGATAAAATTTTGACAAGATCTTCAATTTCTATAGGTAAGGGTGCAAATAATTTTAAAGGGAGAAGTTACCAACTTGGATTTTCAAGTGAGTTATTTGTGTTATGAAGTTGTGTTTTCATTCACCTACAATGTAGGATTGTGAGGATGAAGTGAAAAAATAAAACTCCCTAGTCTTGTGTATCTTACTGCCCTGGTGTGACGGCTCAGGTTTTTAATTCCAGCATTTTGAGGCCAAGGCTTGCTGATCACTTCAGGTCAGGAGTTCCAGACCAGCCTGGCCAATACCATGAAACCCCATCTCTAGCAAAAATATGAAAATTTGCTGGGCATGGTGGTGCACACCTGTAGTATGTTACAGTTAATCGGGGGGGCTCAGGCAGGAAAATTGTTTGAACCTGGGAGCCTGAGGCTGCAGTGAGCCAATATTGCACCATGTACTCTAGCCTGGGTGACAGAGCAAGACTCCAAATCAAAAATAATTATATAAATCTACAAATATGTAAATAATAAATAAGGTATCCTTCATTTCAAGCATTTATTCTTTCTTTTTTCTTTTTTAGACACAAGGTCTCCCTCTGTTGTCCAGCCTGGACTGCAGTAGCACCGTCAAGGCTCACTGCAGCCTCGAACTCCTGGGTTCAAATGCACAAGCCTTCCATTTCAGCCTCCCAAGTAGCTGGGATTACAGACACACATCACTGTGCCCAGCTTTTGTGTTTATGTGTGTGTGGTAGGGACAATGCTTTGGATATATTGTTCAGGCTGGTCTCAAACTCCCAGGCTTAAGTGATCCTCCTTACTTGGCCTCCCAAAGTGTTGTGATTACAGCCATGAGCCACTGAGCCTGGCATATAATTTCTTGGTATGTGCGACATTACACCTTTGCTCTATTAATTCTTTTGAGACATATGATAAGTGATTATTAAATGTACTCATCCTGTGCTACTAAACACTAGATCTTATTCCTTCTAAGCGACTATAATTTAACACACCCCATCCCCTCTTTGATCCCTTCCTTACCAGTAAACATTGCTTGTATCAAAATATCACATGTATGCCAAAAATACCTACAACTTTTATGTACAAATTTTTTAAATAAGTAAAAATTAATTAAAAAGGGTATCTCCAACAAAGTGATAAAATAGGAGGCTCTAATTTGTTCCTCCATCCACAAATGCAACAAATAAAAAGCCACACCCACATCAATTCCCTATGAGATAAAGTTAGAAACAAGTTGGGATACTCTTGCACATAGGGTTATGAAAATACTTACTTAAAAAATGGTAAGAAAAACTGAATCATGATCTTTTTCTAGCGTTTATCTCTGACACATTGCCCTAGAATCAATAGGGAACTGTTATTTCACAGCTTCTCTCAGAGAACTGAAGTATTAATCCACATATGTAAAGCCCCAGCTGTTAACAGCTGCTTCTCAATGAAATGATTCCTCACTTGCCTATCTCTGGATTCTAAAACAGACTGGCATTCATAACTCTCCTAGGACCTCCAAGATAAAAGAGGGATTTAAATAGACATTCAAGCACTTCCGAAACTGTTTCCTCCTGGCTTACTGGATGTCAAGCAGTCAAGAAAGCTCAGCTCCCACTTTGTACCTCAAAGAACTTCTATTGTACATCTAACATCTTGACTTTTTTTTTTTCTTTTGAGATGGAGTCTTGCTCTATTGCCCAGGCTGGAGTGCAATGGCACGATCTCGCCTCACTGCAACCTCTGCCTCCCAAGTAGCTGGGATTACAGGTGGCTGCCACCATGCCAGGCTAACTTTTGTATTTCTTAGCAGAGACAAGTTTTTGCCATGTTGGTCAGGCTGGTCTCAAACTCCTGACCTCAGGTGATCCACCCACCTTGGCCTCCCAAAATGCTGGGATTACAGGCGTGACCCACCACATCCAGCCATGTCTTGACTTTTATAGCTTCTGCCCAGGTATCTTGCTTCTAATCCTCCTGACTTTTGTATCTGTCAGGGTCCTCTGAGAGCAGGCACGTAGGCATTTTTCATCAGTCTTCATCGTCACTCACTCTAGCAATATACTGAGCTTCTAAATTTTCCTTCCAAGAAGTCAAACTACCCAACTATTGCCCTGACTTCTCAGGTTGCTGACTAAGATTTTGAATACCATCTTGCCAATCTCTGGAAGCTAATGAATCCCAGCTTTTTGTAATCTCAAGATTCTAAAGAGGAAAAAGGATTGTTTTGTGAAAACTCAGCATGATTTTTAAACTTCCCTATTGATATAGTTTGAACATTTGTCCCTCCAAGCCTCAGGTTGAAATGTGGTCCTCCACACTGTAAATGGCACCTAGTGTGAGCTGTTTGTTTGTGTCATGGGGATGGATGCCTCATAAATGGCTTGGTGCCCTCGCCATGGTTAATAAGTGAGTTTTCCACTCTATTAGTTCCCACAATGCAGCTTACATCCAAATAGGTGTTGAGAAGTGCCTGATTACCTTCTCCCCTTCTCTCTCTTGCTGTCTCCACATGTGACATGCGTTATTTCCTTTTACCTTCTGTCATGAGTGGAAGCCTCCTGAGGTTCTCGTCAGATGCAGATGCTGGCACCACAGATCTTTTACAGCCTGCAGAACCAGGAGCCAGTGAAAGATCTTTTCTTTATAAATTTTCCAGTCTCATATTCTTTTATAGGAACACAAACAGACTAAGACGTGTATCTCTGGCTGGTAACTTGCCTATATCAGTAAGCAGTGGAGATCAGCATTCACCATTTCTTGTGTTCCATATGGGACAAAGAGGTGGTTTTCAGAGGTCCCGTGAGCTCTTCCTTATACCCAACCCTTGGATTGCTCTACCTTTCAGCTTTTCCATGGAAGCACCCAACCTTTTAAACTCCTCCCTTAGGAACAGTATTTTGTTGTTGTTTTCATTTTTATGTATTTGTTTGTTTATTGAGATTGAGTCTCACTGTGTCACCCAGGTTGGAGTGTAGTGACATGATCTCAGCTCACTTCAACCTCCACCTCCCAGGTTCAAGAGATACTCCTGCCTCAACCTTCCAAGTAGCTGGGACAACAGGCACAAGCCACCAGGCCTGGCTAATTTATTTGTTTTGTATGTTTAGTAGAGAGGTGATTTCACCATGTTAGCCAGGATGGTCTTGACCTCCTGACCTCATGATATGCCTGCTTTGGCCTCCTAAAATGCTGGGGTTACAGGTCTGAGCTACTGTGCTCAGCCTGGACCAGACTTTTAACTTGCCTGTTTCTAGGGTCTGATGCGACAGAACAGGCATTCTGTGATTCTGCTAATTCCCACCCTCTCTGCAAAAAACCTCAACTCACAACTATCCTTAGATACGGACACCTGAGTGAATGATTCTATAGCTTGGGATTGGATCTATCGCACCTTTTTTCACTGTAGAACTGAGAATAGCCACACAGATAGGATAAAAGAACAGTTTTAATTTGATGCTTTTTCTCCTCCCCAAGCCAGCACAATGTTGCATACAAAAAATTCCCCTGGACTCACAGTTTCTTCACAGAGGAGAGAGTTGAAGATGTACATTCTGTCCTTTCTTTTCCATTTTGCAATTCGTCACATGAAGTTCTCTCTAGTCTTATCCTGTGGGAAACAGTGGGGGTATCGGACAATGACGGTCAATTAGAAACAAAGTACATGGATGGGGCTCACAGTGACCATAACAGTAATCTTACTCATGGCTTTGCATTCCAGCCAGCAGAGTTGCACCATCAGAAAAACTAGGCAACAGCATCATTCTGCAGCAACCAACCATGGTTGATGGGTCTGCCAGGCTCAAATCACTGGCCAACTGCCAAATCCCACCCTGGTTTTCTCTGCAAAACTTCCAAGACTGTGACAAAGAGGCAGCTTGGTGATTATCCATGGAAGGGTCATGTGACCCCACCCATTCCCAGCTGCCATACTTTTGACCATCCTAGCCCTGTGTGCTCCACCCATCCCCAGGCTGAAAAGCAGAGGCAATTTAGTGGTTAAGGATGAAGTTTCTGGCCCTACCTGGACCCAGTGGGCAAGTAGCTTATATAATAAGTCTTGGTACCCCTGGAAGGAAGTTCACTTCTGATGTATCTAGTGGAAATCACTGGGGTGTTAGAATCCCTAGAGCACATGACTTTATTGAGAAACAGAGAATTCCAGTCTTGGGTCCAGCCCCTCCCACTGCTGTTGGGAAGCAACTACCCTGCTGGGGAAAGGGCCTGTCTGAGCTAATGAATGTAGGCTGTCCAGGCTCTGTCCAGCAGAAAATGGATCTAGACTCTCCAGCCTCTGTCCCCTATAGGGATGACCCACTCTCAGCTCTGGCCCTTCCACTTTAGTCAGGGAACTCTATAATCCTTGAGAAACTTTCTGGGCAATATGCAACTTTCTTAGGAGAGACCAGGCTCTAAATGATCTGTACAACAGCAGGTGTCAAGGGACCTGATTGTCAGCCCCAGGCCCTTCTGCGGCAGGCAGAAAATTAGCTCAACTGTGCAGAGACCTTCCAGTAACCATCACAGCCAAAATTACAGGCATTCCATTCTGTGTTCTGCAACAGAATCTAAGTGGACACAGTCTCAGCTTCAGCTTGTCCAATTTCAATTTCTGAAATGGAATCATTAGTAATAAATAACCTACAAGCCAAAAAAAAAGCCCAGGAACTGATAGATTCTGGATGAATTCTACCAGATCTACAAAGAACTGCATCATATTCCATTGTGTGGGTGATCCCAGTTTGTTCAACTGGTTATGTATGTATGCTTACACACACACACACAGGCACACACCTGTGTTTCATGTTCCCTCAAAAAGCTGCAGTGGAAATGCCAGGCCAGCCTCTGGTATCATCCGAAGGATCAGTGGGGAAGGATCCACTCCTTTGCTTGCATTACATTGTTGCCAGCAACCTTGTCCACAATGGCATCTTTTCAGTGGTTTCTTACAGCTCTTTAGAGAATCTGCAATTACGTTTATTTGTATGGTTTACAATATATTCGTTAACCTTTATCTCTAAACTTGAGGCTGGGTACAATGGCTCAAGTCTGTAATATCAGTACTTTGAGAAGCTGATGTTGGAGGATCCTCTGAGCCCAAAAGTCTGAGACTACAGTGATCTGTGATTCAGCCTGGTGACAGAGCAAGACCCTGCCTCTAAGTAAATAAATAATAAAAATACAACTGATAGTAATATTTTTGTTTTACAGTTTGGAAACACAAATTTCCTTATCAAATAAATGAATATTTGATAGTCACTAACACAGGACATTTACTTGTGTATGGGAACCAACGCAGGAAAGCAGTAGGATTGGATGCTCTTTCCCCTTAATCCCTGAACATGTATATACTGTGATGATGATAAGGGGTGAATTTGGATCAGGAAGTCTTTCTGCCAGAGCCATCAAAACTGTGGAAATAAAACCCTCCACAAATCAGGAAACAAAACAGTTTTTACTGATAATAATAACTATAAAATCTTTTGCAGATTTGGTTTCATTTTTAATTTAGTGTAGATTAGGCAGCATACCACAGACTACCCTGCCCCTAATAGTATGTGATTTGATGACAAATGTCAATTAGACTTAGTTATTGAAAACTACAAGAATCTTAGTTAACACCCTAGTTACATGAATAATTTTGACAATATAAACCAGCTTATTTTAAACTTTCAGTTAGTCCACTAGACACCAAAATATTATTTTAAACATAGTTCAGAATTGATGTGGGTAATAGGCAAAATGGCAAGCTTTTATTTTTATTCATTTCCTTTGGTTTTATGCCCTTCATTCTCTCCTTTCTCCCCTTCCTTCCTTCCTTCCTTCTTTCCTTCCTCCCTCTCTCCCTTCCTTCCCTCCATCCCTCTGTCTCTGTTTCTTCCTCCCTCCCTCCCTTCCTTCCTTCCTTCCTTCTTATTTTTCTGTATCTCTGTTTCTCTCTTTGATTTTTTTTTTTAGGTGAAACCGTACTCTGTTGCCTAGGCTGGAGTGCAGTAGCATGATCTCATCTCACTGCAACCTCCCCATCCTGGGTTCAAGCGATTCTCCAGTCACACCCTCCTGAGTACTTGCGACTGCAGGCATATGACACCAATCCTGGCTTTTTTTTTTTTAATTGTATTTTTAGTAGAGGCCAGGTTGTACAATGTTTGCTCAGGCTGGCCTCAAACTTCCATCCTCAAGTGATCCACCCACCTCAGCCCCTCAAAATGCTGGGATTCCCATCATGAGCCACAATGCCCACCAAGTTTTATGCATTTCTCTCCTCAGTCATTTCTCCTATCTCTTTTATTATTTTTTATTTTATTTTATTTTTATTTCTGAGACAGAGTCTCACTGTGGTGCCCAGGCTGGAGTGCAGTGGTGTGATCTGACTTCACTGCAAACTCCGTCCCCGGGGTTCAGTGGATTCTCCTGCATCAGCCTCCCAAGTAGCTGGGATTATATCCATGGGCCACCACACCCGGTTAGCTTTGGTATGATATTAGACATGGAATTTTACCGCGTTGGCCAAGCTTGTCTCAAACTCCTGACGTCAAGAGATCACCCACCTTGGCCTGCCAAACTACTGGGAGTGCAGGTGTGAACCTCCGTGCCCTGCCTCATTTCTGTTTTAAAGCTCAGTTGATTAGCAATATTATCTTCCTGGAATGCTTTATGTTTACAAAACAACTATAGCATTATTATTTAGCCCATTTGGATAAAATATGGTAGTACTCAAAACATACGTACAGTCAGTGATCAAAAGATCAGTGTAGGCCAGGACCTAAAATGAAAGATGAGTTGCTGCAGTTGACTAGCATAAAAGCAGATCAGAGTTGACCCATACCCAGCCAGGAGATGTGAACAGAAGCTTTCAAAAAACTCCATCAGATACATGTTAGATTATTCTCCAGCCATAGCAAGGGGACATTAAAGATCTGTTTGTGTTTAGAAGAGTCTCGATGGTTTGGCTTTTCCAGGGTATTAGCATTCATGACATTGGCCTTTAAAGCTCTCCGTAATTACTCAAATCAGTAGACAACTCAGTTTTTCTAGGAGTCTAAAGTGCTTTTCAAAATTATGTAAAACTTAATGGCTTAAAACAATAATTATAATTTACTAACTTCAGTCTCTGCAGTCTTCCACAGTCTCTCAGGCAAATGATTGTGTTTCAGGGGCACTCAGGAGGATGCAATCTAATGATGGCTCAGGTCAGGTGTCTTCTCATCTCCCTGGTGCCATGGCTAGCATAACTCAAATAGTGGGGCTGGACTGCTGAGATTCTCGGGCATCTCATTCTATTTCTATGAGTCTCTCCATGGGATGTCCCTTCTGCATAGTGTTATCAGGGTGTTAGACTTCGTGATATACTCGTCAGGGGCTCCTGAGGAGTTTGGCCCCATGAGAGCAGGAGACTTAGGCAGAGCTGTGTCACCTTTTCTGACCTAGGCCAGAAGTGGCCCAGTATCCAGAAAATGCTTGCACTGTTTTCTATTCATTAGAAGCAAGTACTGTGTTCAGTCCCATCAGGAATATTTTCAAATGGGTTTGCAGAGAATTTCAGTGTTTTAGACCAGTACAATGGCAATGCCTAATAATTACTTATTTTTATAAGTGCTGGATGGGTTTTACCCAGCATAATAGCAGATACAGACTTTTAAGCTTAAAACCTAGATGTCATAGCTCTGAACATTTGGTTGTATGTTGAAATAATTCTTACAAAAAAATTGACTTTGAAATGAGAGCTATAAATAAATAAAATAAATGAGATAAACTCATAAATATCTGCATGAAATGCTTATAAAGAGGTCAGCCTTAAAAATGTCATGAGGTCTAATGTGCCACTATTTTACTATTTCTATGGATATGACTTGGACAGGAGGACAAGGACTCAGGGGTCTGCTGGTCAGTCTCTGCAACTTGAAACAGCGGCTGGGGCACCAGGAGTAACACTTCCAGCCAACACCATGTAGTGAGGACAAGGAGTCCATCTGGGTTAAGGAGGGTGTCAGCATAATGTGACCTGAAGGAGAGGTACACCTTCTACAACCAGGATCAAGTTCTCTGGCACACGTTGAAATCCGCCATGCCCAGCTGTGGCAGAGTGAGTTGCTCAGCTGGTGCTGGGTTTCTAGGTGTGTTCGGGAAGCAGCTCCCTGGGCTGGGAAGGATCCCCTCATTCCCTTGCCGTGTGGGAGGGTAAGGTTTGTGGCCTCTGCTCTGTCTGTTCCAGCTCTTTCCCTTCCCATTATCCTGCTGCTGGGAAAGACGGCAGGACCCTGGAATGGAGAAGGGCCCTGGGTTGTTGACAGTGCCTGTGGGTGGTCATGTACTAGGAGAAGAGTCCTCACTGAGCCTCCTGTGAGCTTGGAGGCTGGGAAGGAACACTTATGGGGCACTGGCTGTTCCAGAGTCCATGGGCCTGTCCCGGAGAAGCCTGGGGGGAAGTCGTTAAGCCTGTGGTTCTGCAATCTAGGTGGAAGAGCTGTATCTGCCATGGCTGACATCATCAGGGCAAGACACCCACTGGGTGGAGAGTTGGACTTGTGCATTTTTATCCCTGTCCTGAAGGGACCCTGCATGCCTGCCTCTCCAGGGAGCAGTCATCCTGGGGACCCCCTCTCTGGGACCACTCATGACCATAAGCTTAGGATCTTGTGTGCCTTGCTTCCTGTCTGCCCAGGTGAGGCAACCTGGAGAGGATATGCGGGGCGAAGCTCATGTGCACACGTGCAGCACTGGAACGGGGTGTCACCAGCCAGTTAGGCCGCTGCTCACCAGGCCCTCTCCTGAGCTCCCACCTGGCTAAGTGGTAAGTGTCCCATCTACATGACCCCACAGCCCAGGTTTCTCCTCCACCTACCAACCCTCTTGGGGAGAATGCCATCTTCCCTGGAGACTCAGGACCTGCTGGACCCACATGCTGTCCTCCTCTCTCATGGGCTGGACACTGTCTAGTGCACAGGGATTCCTGGATAGCGAATCCCAAAACCACGTGGGTTCCATTGCTTCTTCTCTGAATGCCTGCCTTCCCCAACTGAACACACAGGAAGACCCAGCTGCTAGGTTTTATTTCCCACCAGGTGTCATTTCAGGTCCATGACATCTCCTATAGGTAGCTCGCACCAGGCACCCATTTCCTCCTACTACCTCTGCCATTTGTGAAAACCATGAAGACTCTTCCTGTCTCCCAAAAGGGCAGGCTTCACAGGTCCTGAAGTTGGATTGCCAAACCCCGCAGTGCCCTGCTTGCCATCTCAAGAGCTGAGTTTGAGGCACACATGTGGGCAAGACTGTGGCCCCCCCAAATCAAGGTACACAAAGGTACACAGGCACAAGTGTGCACATGCGTGCACACCTCAGACACGGAGGCTAGAACATACCCACCCTCACACTGGTATGATTGAAACTGGGGGACTACACCAATACTAATGTAGACCTTAATGCTCAGCCACATTCCTTCGCTCACACACAGAGAAGGTTCCCTGCCATTTAACTGATCATCTACAATGGTATTTACTTTTACTTTCATACTTTTTTTTAACTTACCAAAGTATGTTGCATTCTTTCGCCCATCATGAAAGACATTGATACAAGTAAGGAGGAAGGGCACTTTTTATAATAAAATCCTGTATCTGCATCTGTATTATTAAGGCATTTAAAAAACTTTATGTCTATTTTTTAATGTCATAGGAAATGTCTCAGGGGCCGGGGAAACATGAATGAGGATGGCAGAGGGGAGAAAGCATGTCAGGGGGGACTGGGGTCATTGAAACAAAACATGACACGACTGGGATAGCCATTCTAGAAGGACACAGACCTAGACACGCCTCATGTGCACCTCTCTGTGGTGGGTAAGAGGGCCCTAGTGGAGGTCAAACTGAGTCCCAGGTGGTAGCAGGCCTCAAGGCATGGAAGGGAGCCAGAGAAGGATGATGCGGCAGCTATCCATTGAGATTGCTTCTCACCCATTGACCTTTGCCACTTCTGTGTCTTAGGTGACTTTGGGTGCCCCAGTTCTGAAATATGAGTGTTACAGTTCCCTGATGGGCTTTTCTCCCTCAGCCCAGGGATGGCCTGGGATTTCTCAGGGCAGGCTCCTCCCCAAGCCTTGAGTTCTCCATGTGGGTCCCAGCTCCAGGACCCACAGGCCCCTGAGCCCCCAGCCCTGGGTTGCTTACCTGGTTTCCTCTCTGTTTCCTCTCTGAGGGCCTAATCCTTCCGGTAGTGCTGCAGGGGATTGAGACAGAGGCCCTGAATGATGATCTGGGGGACTGAGAAAAGGGATCCGTGACTGGTCAGGTCATGGTTCAAAGCCAGTTCCCCAGATGCCAAGGAAAGACCAGCAAGGTCCTTTCCCATGACACCCCTCAGCGGTGCCCACCTCAGCAATCCTGGCTGACCCTGAGTGGTCACGGTCAGCCAACCAGCGGAAGAAGCTCAGTTAGGCTGTGTCCTGCCTGAAGCTGGGGGCTTCTGCTGCATGACTCTAGAAACACTGGACTACAGTAGAGACAGATGCCATGTATCCTGGAGCAAGAAGATTTGGGTAGGCTCATGCCAGGCCTAGCCTCCCACACTCCACCCGCTCTATCATTCCGGGAGGCACTCCTTACCGAGGATGCCAACACGATATTCCTTAAAGATCACTTCATTGTGGAAATAAAGACTGTGACAAAAGGAACACTTCATCCTGCCACCAGTACCCTGGATGGCTGAGTTCCTCCACCTGCTACACCAAGAAGAAGAGGACAGACTCAAAGGATCCATTTCATCTAGTTGGGCTGAGGGCCTGCTGGCTGGGGTGAAGCATGCGTTTTCCCTTCCCAGCTCTCCCACTGAGACACCCCCAGACCCCAAGAGGACCTCAACCTGACCAGGACCCTCGATCCCTCCCCCAGACCCAGGCACCCTAGCCTGATTTGCAAATCCATCATGTAGCTTACTTAGCAGGACTTCCTCATGGTTTCTGAAACCTGCCGACATCTGGGTGTGCGTCATAATCTGCCTCCGGTCAAGGAGCCTCCGGATGACTGGGTGGGTGTGCCAGGAAACACCCTGCAACTTTGCAAGAGCTGGGAGACTGTTGGGCAGGGCTATCCCCTAGACCTTTGGCCTGGCACTTTGCATTGGTGATCCTGTCTCCGTCCAGCATGAGGGGCAGGGTAACGGATATGGTGGTCTTGTGGGCAAGTGGAAGGAGGCCCAGAAAGACTCTGCCAACAAGGAGTGGGGAGCACAAGTTGGCAGGGGATTGGGTGTGGGGTGCTGTGGTGTGAGGCAGCTGTTTCCTCAGAGTTCCTGAGCTGCACGTGGCCCTTGTGCACTGGGTGCTAGATAGGCTCTGCTGAGGGTGTCAAGGTGTGTGGTACCCTCTTCTGTTCTCCCTGAGGGGTGGGTGTGTCCACTTGAGGGAACCGGTGTGGGTAGAAAGGACTGCAGGGCTGTACCTGGTGCTCCCCATGGGGCTCATGTGTGTGCAACGGAGGCATGTGTGCAAAGGAGGTTATATATGCTCAGGGCCCGCAGCTCTTTGGGTGCAACACAGGCAGAGGGAAGAAAGACTGTCTGGGTAGCTGGTGCCTGCCTTGCAGAGGACAGCAGCCCCATGCACCATGAACCCGAGTCTTGAGTACCTTGTGTTTCTGGTGTGAGGCCTCTGGACACACACACGGGGAGTGGGTGTGGTTCGATGGCTGGTATGAGCATGCAGACTCCCTTTCCTCCAAGGACTTTCCCAGGGAAATGTGCCCTTCAACTTTCTGCTGTGAGTGAAGGATCCTTGGCACCCCTATTTTCTCTTGTGAGTGCTGAGCTTGGCTCCCAGTCCCTATCACATGCTCTCAGGGCACCCGCAAGCAAGCTGCCCTACTATCTGCAGTATCCTTGCCTCGGCTCCCCTCGCTGTCTCCCATCCCCTGCCTCCTGGCTGACCCTGTGTGCCCCTGGCCTGGCTCCGTTGCTACCCGCCCCCCAGAAGCCCGACTCCCACCTCCTGCTGCCAGTCATCCCGAATGGGCAGTTACAAGAATATGGCTCTGGCCTAGAAGCCGGAGATGCCCTGGATGATGGCCCCTGTGCCCTCCAGGCCAGGCAGACGCTTCTGACAAAGCTTCTGCCTCAGCCATGGGCAGGGCATGTGGCCTGGGGCATTCACGGAGCCCAGCTCCCTGTGAAGGACCTCCAGCGACTCTGTGGCCGGCTGGGGCATGCTGGGGCCAGGGCCAGGCTGTGTTCACTGGTCCTCCACCTGCCGCTCCATGTCGGCTTTCTCCTCAACCACCACCTAGACCACCGCCGTGACATCGTCCACCACCAGCACCTTCTCCTCCTACAGGCGCACCTCCACACTCCGTGCCCTGGCTGCCCTCTCCTGCAGAGCCTCCAATTTCAACAGGGTGCCTCCTTTGGAGGTCCCATTGCCTACAGCCTGCACTGTCACCTTCATGTCTGGATAGGTATATCCTTAAAATATACTTAAAGAAAAATAACTTAAAAGTGTTCCCGTTTCTCCACATCCTCTCCAATGTCTGTTGTTTCCTGACTTTTTAATGGTCGCCATTCTAACTGGCATGAGATGGTATCTCATTGCGGTTGCAGGGCCATGGATGAAGCTGGAAACCATCATACTAAGCAAACTATCACAAGGACAGAAAAACAAACACCACATCTTCTTACTCATAAGTAGGAGTTGAACAATGAGAACACATGGACACAGGTGGGGGAATATCACACATCTGCCCAGTTGGGGGGTGGGGGGCTAGGGGAAGGATAGCATTAGGATAAATACCTAATGTCAATGACGAGTTGATCAGTGCAGCAAACCAACATGGCCCATGTATCCCTATGTAACAAACCTGCACGTTCTGCACATGTACCCTAGAACTTAAAGTATAATTTAAAAAAATGAAAAAAAACTGAAAAGGAAAAATAGCTCTCCAAACCCAAATACTAAGCCGAAAATTAGTATCAAGTGGCCTAGAATGTAATTTACATGAAAATGTCACAAACATTCAGCAGATAGTTTCTAAATGCTACAATAAGCCTGACAGTCTGCAAGAAGCTCAGAAAAACATGGTCCTTGCTCTTCTGAGAGTGCAGTTGTTACAGGCACAGATAAATGAGGAATAATAAGTATGATAACTGCTGTAATAGGCAAATACAGGAACTGTAACTGGAAATAAAGACAATGATTTTGATAAACAAAACTTTAATAAACAATGAAATATTTAAAAAAAAAGACTCATGATTTTAATAAACGTTGCCTCCTTCTTCCCTCCAGAAGAAAACTCATGCCTCTGCTTTATTGGCTGACATGTTCCTAAGGAGATGTAACAGGTCTGATTTGTATTAGTAAATCACATTTGCCTCATTTATCAAACATGTGTTTAAAAATCCTCTTAAAGGTCAAATGAGACTATTTGCTGTTGCTGGATAAATTGTCAAGTGCTACCCAAATATTATTTTCTCATGGTGATTTATACCGTGTGTATATTACATAGTTAGTGTAGCATTCTCATAAAGGAAACCTTGAAACACATCTGCTGCTCAGTTTTTATTTTTCAACTGTTTCAGTCATTATTATTTATCACATGCTTTCTAGGGGCTTTTGAATTTTAAAGAGATATGTATACACCAAAAAGAGAAGGACAATGAAATTGTGAGACTACAGTCATAATGATTTCATTGATTAATTCACTTGTTTATAGGGCTAGATTAGATTATATTTCTCCCAAGAGATTCTCGGAGAAATTCTAAGATGACGCACCCACTGTTTGAAATGGCCAAAAAGTTGTTGCTTAAGTTAGAGTTAACTCTTTTTAAAGCCTGAAGATACAGTAATAGTTTCATGAATTACAACAGGGAAAATAGGATTTTTAGTGCTACTTGCTCCCATCAGAAATAATTGTTAACTTTTAAATTGTTCTTTATGTCACATTAAATTTTTCATTTCCATCTCATGTTTTGGATGTGGTATGTATTTTTAAATGCATTTTCACCCTTATTGTGCTTCTGTGAGAAACTGCGGATTTAAGTTCATATCATAATTATCTTTTAGTTTTATTTGTTTGTTCCTAAAGGTTCACAGAAATAAAAAAATTCCATTTATGCTTGTATCTTTCAGCAACCTCATTTCAGATAACGGTGCACATTACTGCAGGTATCACATGTACAGGTCCAAAGGGAGAAAAAGAAGAAAGTAAGCTTTTAAGTCTAAATATTTGTAACACTAGATCAGAAACTCAGTATTCATAGTGAAATCAAAAAATGATCACAGTCAATTCCATCTCATACCTAGACTGAAATAAGAACCTTCAAAAGCAAAGAAAGTTAAGAGCTTTGGGCTTGTCAAAATTTTCCTATAAAGATAAAATTATTGGTGACTTTCTCTCACTAGAAAACATAAACAAAAATTCATCCTTCATATATGTGTAAATAAAATATTTTTATTTCTATCAGTTATAACATGCAAGCAAGTAATACAGTGAAAGTACAATAATAAAACGATATAAGGAAATTTCTCTGTGTCAACAAATTCCATCGAGGCCATTAATTTTACAAAACCCATAGAGAATACTTCATGAAACTACATTATACTCTACTCTTTAGTATTTTACTTACATTTTAAATAATCAACAAATTAAATAAAATTCTTAATCATTATTTATTACCAATAACATTATTCTACTCAAGTAATCCTTTTGAGATTAAATATTTTAAATAAAACATTAAAAACAAATTGTATTGACTGATATCAGCTTTTGATGAAATAATACTTCTGTATTTGTAGTCATGTGAAGTATAACTTTCTCCTCACAATGGATCTTTTATAACACCAGTGGTATTGCTTTCTCTGATACAAAGCCTTTTTGATCTCACAGCTTTACTGTATCTACATATTACATTCCTCCAGATAGTAGACTTCAAACAGATGGAAAAAATTATATTTGTGACAAAATTCTAGGAAAGGGAATGGTAAAATGGGACAATAATTTCTAAATTTCTAACTGTTCATCCATGGATTTGGATATATTAAGATATAGACAAATATTTGCACACTGCAAGTTTGCACATGTGTTTATAAATTTAAATGAGGTATCCATAATGTATGGGTTGTGTAATCTTTTAAGTAATCCTCAATTTTACATGTGGGAAATTTGAAAAGGGTTTATCCTTATCAAATACTCAATTCGAAGTACTATACTGAATTTGATATAAAGCCAACAAAATCTCTGTCAACGTTCATTTCAATTAATCCATTGATGTTAACTGCTGATAGCTTCATTCTCCTTGATCCCTGTTGGCAGCCTGAAAGCTAATTCTCACTCTAATTCAGCACTCAGGGTGCCACCCACAAGTGACTAACACCTTGCTGTGGATTGTGACCTCTGACTCTACCACTTTTGTCCTATAACAGTCCTACCTTTGCATATTTAATGAACTTTGTACATGGTTAAAAAATAAAACTGTAGTGAAATGTCAGGCCATGCTGTGAGATGTTCCATTGCTTCTGTATCTCTAATTGACCTTTCACGTTATAGAGGACAAGAAAAACAATTCAATACATTTCTTAGTATCCAGTCCAATGCACCCTTTCTTATTAATATGCCAAACCCATCCCTTCAAGGCACTGACATCTAAACACAGCTAGATGTATCAAAATCTCTTCTCATTAATAACCATTATGTTAATCATTGTTGTCCAGATCTGGACTCTGACTGTGAAATCCTAGGGTGGAAATTGCTATAATGGCTCAAACTACGGGAATGACTATGTTTCGGCATAATTACTGCTGTCATCTTACTGAAAAATATCACATTAGATGGCAGCTTCTAGTTACATAAATCCTGTTGATTAATGTCCAGCATTTATGATATTGCACGAGTAAAGATCTTTGATAACTTAAATGATTAGCTGAGCAATAATTAAAATAACTCACAGCAATTTAAATATTCATTTACTTACTAGAAGTGCCATACATCATTAACTCCTGATGAAAACAAAGTGGGGAAATTGCAAGTGCTGAACTGGTTACTAAAGTATGTATTTCGGGGTATTTTATAAAACTATCCATGCCATGTATGATGCCTCACCTGCAAGGATAAAGCTTTAGCATATATGAAAAATAAGTGTCTTTGGTTCTTAATATCTTCCTACATTTGTCTTCATAACCTCAACACAAAAACACTCATATACTCGACTTTTGGCTGGGCTGACTACCAGTTATTAGGATTTAAGTAAATAGAATAAAGATTTCAAAATTCGATGACCAAATATGGGAAATCACACTCTCCCCGTAACATACAATTATTCTCAAGTGCCACTGCTAATGCAAAATTGAAAGAAGAAATTAAGTCTAATATGTTGCAATATTCTAAAATCTAAAATTTTTTCTTTGAGGTCTGGTGGTTCATGCCTGGAATTGCAGCTCTTTGGGATGCTGAGAAGGGAGGATTGCTTCAAGCGCAGGGTTCAAGACCAGCCCAGGCAACATAGCAAGTCCTATCTCTACAAATGTAACTAATTAAATACTTAATTAAATTGGGCATGCTGGCACACATCTATCTTCTATTTACTCAGCAGTTCAAGGTTGTAGTGAGCTGTGATTGCACACTGCACTTCAGCCTGGGCCATGAGGTAAGACTTTATCTCTACAAAATAATTCAATATAACAAAACAAAATAAAATAAAAACACTTTTAGTTGTTTTTTGGAAGTTTGCTTAATTGCTCCAAAGCATAGACATTGTTTAAAAAGTTAAGCAGTTCATGGGGAATCGGCAGTGAACATTGTTTATATTGTTTTCCAAAAATTAGAATAAATGTTAGAATATTATATATAAATATCTCATAACCTTTTGTACAATAAATATTGACAAATGTCAAGCCATCGTGTTTATAGACTTTTCCTTCAAAATATTCATAGTTTAATTGGAGGATGAAGAGAAGAGCAATAATTGCAATGTACTCTGACAAGTGTTACAATAGATACAATTTAGTAACTTAGCTGGAGAGGAAGGAAGTGCTTAACTGGGTTTACAGGGGTTGGGGGAACTTTCTCAGGTCAGGAACAACTGATGCATCTGTAAGGATACAAATTTGCAAGACGAATGTTTGGGAGAAAAACACTGTAGAAAACAAGAAACATTATTTCTATCAATGATAGACATACTAACAGTGCATATGATGCCATCTGCCCAATTCTTAGACTATACTAGCTCAATAAATATTTCTTGAATGAATCCATGAATGGAAGATACTGGGAAAAGAATGCTGGAAGGGATTTTCAAAATCCAGTGAAACAAAGGTGAATACCCTGGACTTTACAATTTTGCCTGCCTTTCTTTAAGTTCCTGTTATGTTTACTACCTCATAAGCTCTGATTTACTTTTTGTTGTTTTCACAAATATCAAGCATGATATCATTCCTGAGACTAATTCTCTCTTGATCCCTTGATACTATATTTGTCTCTGATATTCCTTTGTGTGAGGTCCTGGGTTTTTATGCCCACAGCTATGTCACTCACCTCTCCCTGGCACTATTCTGTAATAGAGAGGCCTGGCCCCTGGGAGGCAGGGTTCCTAGGCTCTCATAAAAATTACTTCCTGTTTCAGCTCAGCCAAGGGATGACACTGCAGAGATTAGAGAACAAAAAGATGAGAGAAGCCAGTTTGTGTCGCCTTCCTTCTCAGCAAGGTATGTTTCCACAGTGATTCCATGCCTGCAGGACATGCTCTCTGTGTTTCCATTTTCCATGTAGTGACCCGAATCCTAGACTGACTCTTCTAATGCCGTTTTCTCCAATTGTCTTTTTGAAGGATTTGGGTACTATTTTGGAGTTTAAAATTTAAAAAAATATTGATATGGACAGGAGGGCAGGGAAGTGCCTGATAGAGGAGGGTGTGGTTCTTGGCTAGTGATTCACCCTCAGGCCTGTGCTCATTGACCTAGGTGAGGCCATGCACTTCTGTTTTCTTGCCCAAATTGGTGAGGACATGCGCTTCTGTTTTTTTGCCCAAGTGTTGCGTTTTCCAAGAGCACCCTGGCCTGCCATACCCCCATCCTGTGCTATCAGAAACCCTGAGACCCTAGCGGGCAGAGACACAGTAGCTGACGTCGAGAAGAACCATCAGCAGAAGAAGACACAAGCAATTGGACCTGGAGAAGACACCGGAGGAAGAAGAGCGCAAGGACAGAGGCGGCAGGCCATCCACCGTAGAAGAACACAGAGTTGCGTGGGGCTGTGGAAGGAGAGCGCTCACCTGCCCCATTCCGAGGGAAAACCACCTTCCCGCTCCGTCTCCCTTCTGGCTCCCCATCCATCTGCTGACAACTTCCACTCAATGCAACCTGCACTTACTCTCCAAGCCCACGTGTGAGCCAATTCTTCAGCTACACCAAGGCAGGAAACCCCAGGATCCAGAAAGCCTTCTGTCTTTGCAGAAAGGCAGAGTGTCTAATTGAGCTGACACAAGCCCTCTACAGATTGATAAACTAAAGTAACACCGTGTAACACATGCCCGCTGGGGATTTAGGAGCTGTAAACATTCACCCCTGGATGCTGCCTGGGGTCAGAGCCCCACAGCCTGTCCTCATTGCTAGCTCTGCAGCGGGGGTAAGGGACGTTTTCCCGTTGCACTATAAGTCTGTTTCCAATGCAGTGTGCCTTCTGCAATACTGCAGTGTTACCTCATTGCATATATTTGACAAAATAAGTTACAAACTATAATGTGAGAAGAAAATAAATGGTGGAGAATAAGGAAGAAAAATGAAACATTGTGTCAGTAAGGAATGTTTTTTACTTCATGTAACAGAAAAAGTAAACATGAATTAAATAAACAGGAATTTCCGGTTTTCACATGTTAACCAGCCACAGTTAGGCATTTGGCGCCTTTGATCAGTTGCATTGCTGCATGGAAGTAGCGTAGCTGCATGGTAGTAGCACTGACTTTTTTTTTTTTTTTTTTTGCTATTTTCTCCAAGGTGAAACCTAGCTCAAATCCAACACCATGTTGGGTCCAGTTGTTGCTAGCCAGCTTTGCCCACACTCTGGTTTTTCAGTCTTATCAGCTTCTAGTGTATGCAGCTACTTTAACAGTGTGTTTTTGCTAGTCATGTGAAACTGCTGCCTGACATTTTCTATTCTCCTGCAATCATCTAGTATTTTTCCTGGCTCAAATTATGTGACTTGCTCATTTTTCTCCTCAGGACACTGCAGGATGTTCTTTACCTGGTTTTTTAAAAGAGCATTGGTAAACCAGTTTCATTTCCCTCAAATATTTCTGAGAATTCCTGAGAAACTTATACATGTCTCACTGGACTGCACTACTGCCCACTCAGCTGCCTGTTATTGACTTCTTTGTTTAGATAAGATCCCCCAGACAGCAACTGCATGGGCCCTCCCACCCCCACTCCCACTAAAGACCAACATCCAAAGTTTAAAACATTTTAAGTCTTAGATATAGCATAAAGGGATTATGGAATACAAAACAACACATCAGACACATATATTAAGAAAACTTCAGCCAGTATCAGTCTTTGACAACAAAAGTAACCATTTTAACTACACGGTATAAATATATTTACACATAAAGTGTATGCATAGGGAAATGTTTCTCACATTGTATATACTTTCTCCAGTGATGTCTTAGGCACTCATTTAAAATAGGTCACTGATTGAATTACAACTGTAACCTATAATGAAAATAGCAGAGTAGAAAGGTGTAGAAAGGCTTTTTTTTTTTTTTCTTTTAACAGCTCATATGTACACATTGTTTGGTCTTCCAGTTGTGCTGTTTCTTTTGTATGAGTGTGTATATGTTTATGTAATTTTAGATAGTTACAGAGAATAGATTTAGTAGAAGTAATTAGAAATTAAGCAGACTTCTTTGTAATAAAAAAGGAAATGATTAACTTTAATTGAATTTTAGTGCAACAGTAAAACTGGATAAGAATTTATTCTTACTCAGGGAAAAGATGCACTGTGTTTTGCAGACTGAAAGAGTTCTTTCCTGAGTAAGCCAGTGTTGGCCTTTATTGCAGAAATAGATTGTTTTTGGTAGACCCCTACAGCCAGCTACCTGCAGAGAAAGAAATCCTACTAGAGAGGATTCTAAACTGAGTATTAAATACTCTTTCTTTAGGTGGAGCATTCACATACAATATTCTTTTACATTCAGCATAATTATAAAAGTTAATTTTAGAACACTTTCCAAAAAAAAAAAAGCAATTATAAAAATTAGGGAGATAATTGTATATTCCTCCTTTAAAAAGTTTTAGCCTATTCAAATCTAACAAGTCCACTCTGAAATACCTGTAAATAAGATACGAAATGAATAAGAAAATACAGCAGAATGTACCAGATGTTTTCTATGCATTGGATATACATACATCTGTTAGTTTTTAATGGCAGACAGAGTGCAGTCTACATAATTTTATTCATAGGAGATGCCTATGCATCATATATTCACAGATAACTATTATTTCTCTGAAGATTGAAATAGAAAGCTAGGAAAACACAACACAGCACATACACTGGATTATATTTAAGCAAATGTGAATTGTATAGTTACATGATCTCTTCCAGGGGCTTCTTATCACTCTCTCACTGGGTAGTCTAAGGATTGATTAGTTAAAGTTCCCAGGCTCTTTCAAGCTAAGAAACACTATGTAAGTGCTATGCATTATCATGGTAACACGAGAGTGAGGCATAAGTGATTTGCAACATCATAGGCTCTTTGAAATGTGCGTCTAGCCTGATTGAAAGTTTCCTCTAACAGTGTTTTATGTATTGGAAAGTGCTTATCATATTTGAAGATGAAATGTGCTCTACTGAAATCATGCAAATCTGCAAAATCAATCTTTGTTCTATATATTAGTATAACGATGTTTCTCAAAATAGAAGAAAACTTGGGATATGATTTCAAAGGTAATTTATAATAAGGTAGACTTTTGACATCAATTATAACTTGTCTATTATCATTTGATTGACTCAGCTGTTGCTCTCTTAATTAGTGCAACTGAAGTCTAGTTAATTTGCATAAAGGTAGCTATCCCATCTTACATACTTTTAAAGACAGTCAGGAGACTATTCACTGTTTCTATAAAGCTTACATAGATTTTATCAACATGTTTCAGTCATGTATGACTGACTGCAATAGTATCAGTTCTAAAATGTAATTTATACATTAATAATTCCTTTAATATTTTTATTTTTATTTTTATGTTTATTATGGATTCAGAGAGTACATGCGCAGGCTTATTACAGAGGTGTATTACATGATGCTGACATTTAGTCTTCTATCGATCCCGTCACCCAGATAGTGAACATAGTACCCAACAGGAAGGTTTTCAGCCCCTGCCCCTCTCCCTCTGTCCCTCCTTTGGAATCTCCAGTGTCTATAGTTCTCATCTTTATTTCTGTGCACCCACCCAAGTTTTAGCTCCTATTTATGAGAATATTCAATATTTGATTTTCTGTTTCTTCATTAATTTGCTTAGGTTAAGGCCTCCAGCTGCATCCACGCTGCTGCAAAGGACATGATTTTGTTCTTTTAATGGCTGTGTACTATTCCAGGGTTCATAGGTACCACATTGTCATTGTCCCATCCTCCATGGAGGTGCTCCTAGGTTTATTCTATGTCTTCGCTATGGTGGTGAATATGAGAATTCTTGTGTCTTTTTTTGGTAGCTTTAATAATTTATTTTCATTTGAGCATATACACAGTAATAAGATTGCTGGGTGAAAGAGTAGCTCTATTGTGAGTTCTTTTAGAAATCCACAAACTGCTTTCCACAGTGGCTGAACATTCCCTCCACCAGTGTATAGGTATTCCTTTTCCTCTACAGCCTTGCCCACATATTTTTTTTTTTGGCTTTTTAATAATAATACTCATTCTGACTGGTATGAGATGGTATCTTGTTGTGATTTTGATTTCCCTTCTCTGATGATCAGTGATGTTGAGCACTTTTCTTATGTTTCTTATCCACTTGTATATGTTAAGAAGATATTTTAAATAAACATACAATTATTTCCTCTACTCATAGGTCAAATTCTGCCTATGTCCTTCTCTCTTTTTCTACTACATGATTTTACATGGATAATGAGTCAAAAAATGTGATGTGCTAGTAATATATTTTATTTCATACTTATAAATGTAAAATGTTTTTCTTTGAAAGATACCACATTCTCCAATTTTTAATTTTTTTTAATTCCTTTAAAGCGGCAATGGGGACAGAGAAATTTTAAAGCAATTACTTCACAAGGTGATTCCAATTTATACAGAATATTGTTCATTGTAAAATTATTTTGTTTTGAGTAAAATTAAAATATATATACAAATACAAAATAACATAATAAATACTAATTTTACCCCACTTAAAAATAACAGCTATTACTATTTTCCTTGTTCTATGTATATTACCTCTGGTTGTAATTGGAATACACCCCATCAGGTTCATTTGCTTTTCTCCATTTCCAGAGGTGCCATTATCATCAACCTGTTATTACCTTCATATTTTTATAAATTTATTAAAATATTTATTTCTAAATAATACTGTTTTGTGAATTTTTAATGTTTCTGTGAATACATAAGGTGTGTATTATTTCACATTTTTTGTTAACATTCTTATTGAGAGCTGCCATTATTGATGGCATAGTTCTCAGTCTACAGAATTTCATCATGTTCCATGATGTGTTTGTCGAAATGCTACAAAGAAAAACCTTCCCTATGCCTCTAGGTACACATGTGTGAGAGTGTCTAATGAATATACTAGAAGAATGGCTGGACTGCAGTGTGCATACAGTTTTAATTTTGAGGGGATGAAATATATTCTCATTAGGTCCCAGGGCTACCACTTTATTACTATTGTTTATCCAAGCTAATTGGCTTAGCATATGTCTTAGATTTTTCATTTTTAATGAAGTATTATTATAAGTTACATTGATTATATCCAGCATGTGTTTGTTAAATGTTCATTTTGTTTAATAATTATAGCTATTGTCAGGGCTCCGTCATTAGGTGAGGAAAATAAAATATTAACAGAATGATGACTTCAGTAGGGGCATAAGTCTGAAAATCAACTTTATTTTCCTAACACAGTTTATACAAAACATAGATAATGCTTCTTTTTCAGGGACAGCATGCAGCAGAGTGCTTGATAATAAATCAATATGCACTGAGTCAGTATTGGCTAGGAATGGCTAGCTCCTTCCAATCTTCCCTGGTGATGGAAGAAGTATTTGACATAGTTTTTTGTTTGTTTGTTTGTTTGTTTGTTTTCTCTATATGGTTCATTTACATGACACTGCCAGATCATCATATGGTGGGTTTGGGGAAAAAGAAGGAAATAATAGGCTAGATATATGTAAATTCTGTTCTAGAAATAGAAGCTTAGCACAGAGAGAGTAGTTAATTGGTCTGGCCACAGTGGTTTTGTCATCTCTCATATGCCTACAACTATTTATTTATGGGCTATTTGCTTATGACGATTTAAAAAAAAAATCTGTTTCAGCAGCAATGACTAAAAAATGCAAGTAGATATTTAATTAAAAACAACTCTAGCCGGGTGCGGTGGCTCATGCCTGTAATTCCAGCACTTTGGGAGGCCAAGGTGGGCGGATCACAAGGTCCTGAGATTGAGACCATCCTGGCCAACATGGTGAAACCCCGTCTCTACTAAAAATACAAAAACTAGCTGCGCATGGTGGTGCATGCCTGTAGTCCCAGCTATTCGGGAGGCTGAGGCAGGAGAATCGCTTGAACCTGGGAGGTGGAGGTTGCAGTGAGTCAAGATCGTGCTATTGCAGTCTAGCCTGGACAATAGAGTGAGACTCCATCTCAAAACAACAACAACAACAACAACAACAACAACAAAAAGAAAAAACTCAATTTCCTTTTCAATCAGATTATGGGTTGAAAAGTGTCTATAAACGCATGGTGTAATCATAAAGCCTTGTATTCTGTGATTGGGACCACAGTCTAAAAGTGATATCCAGAAATCCAGAATATAGAAGGCTGAGGGAAAAAACCAGCTGCTACTTCAAAAGGTAATACTTAGTTACATTAAGAAAACTATGCCCAAAGATGACATTTTCACAGATTTAATATGTGAATTTGGAAAAATTGAACATATAATTCTGAGATGATTGGCTTTGATTGACATCAAATTACTATTTTTAAAAAACAATTGTGTACATTTTTAATTCTAATTTTTCTGCACTTAAGAAATATGCATCAGTAATTGTTAGTATATTAGCTCCATTAGCTACAGAAGAAATTCCAAAATAATTGAATAATGCCATCTAGATGTTTCAAACAGAAAATTGGATTAAAAAGGGTTTGATTTTTAATCAATCATTGGAACCAAAATAAAGCTGTTGAAATATTATTGTGTCAGGAAAAAAAAATTGAACAATATGATACTTTTTTTAAAAAGTTCACTTGCAAAGCTAAACATTGTGGATAACTTTTATTGGTGACAAGAAAAAGCAACTTTGGAAAAGTTTTTGCAAGTAACTTTATTTAAAAATCAATATAAAATTAAAACAAATGCATTTTCCAGAAAAAAACTACAGATAATTATTAAGAAACAGATTAATACATATAAATATGTTCTAGAATAATTATTCTTCCTCTTATTTGTAATACTTCAATAATAAATACAAAGAAGTTATTTTTCTATTTTGCCTCAAGATATGTAATTGTGAATTTAAATTTCTGAAGGGATTTCATTTTCAAAAGTAATTGGAAGGTAACGATTTCATAGCTCCATTGATACAGTAAAAAAAACAAAATGCCTGTAAGGAAATAACGTAATAAATATTAAATAATTTTGCATATGTTGGTAATCTTTTATTCTAAAAAAGTTTCCATTGGAACAATAAATATTTTAGTCACCCTAATTTTACTAAATATCATTAGATAATCCTGTGATTGATGGAACCAAATTATCATTCCATACATCCTTGACTACACTTGATATTATTATTTTAATAGTTGCCAAGCAAATGAACAAAAGTTGGAACATAATGTGGTTTTGATTTATATCCCCAGATTACTAATGAGCTCAAACATCTAGCCATTTATCATTGGTCATTTGACTTTCTTCTTTCTAAAATGTATCTATTTACCTGTCCTGCTTTCTTCTACTGGGCTAGATTGTTTATAGATTTTCTTGTGTAGTTATTTTGATTTTTTGGGGCACTGGTAATTTTATGTATATTTTTCTTAGTGATTTTCTGGAGTTTTATAAACCCCCAAGATAATTTTTAGAATTTATGATCTGAAGATTTTCAAAAAGCTAACTCAGAAGTCATTTGTGGCCATAATGCTAACTTCTAATGGAAAAAAATAATTTTGCCACTTTAGCAAAACATACTTTAAAGATACTAATTAGAAAGCACTGAAGTGCTCAATTCTATCTTTTTAATAAAATTTGCATTTAAATAGTCATTTCAACAAAATCTTTTACCCTTACAATAAGAACCAATTATTAAATGTTGATTACCTATCTCCTGCATGGTTTTCTAAATATTTCACAATTGTCATTTTGGTAACAATCACTTAGCATACTTGTTAGAATTGCTGGTTCTCCAGGTCTCATTTCAAATGATTGAACAAGGATTTTGAACCAAATAATGAGTAATATTTGAATATATATTTTATGACCCACGTAATTATTTGGGGATATTTGTGAAACTCTGGTCTGACACTTAAGATAAAGTAAAACAACAACAACAACAACAACAGAAAGAAAACACACAAAGAACATCAAGTCAGGAGTCAGGAATAAATACCTTATATTTTCCTCACTCCTGACTTCTCAAGTCATATGCCCCTGTCTTCTTTCTCATTCTTGATAAATACTACTCCATCTATCTAGCACTTCACAGGAGTAATTAACCTGTTAGTTTGCAATTTAGCAAAAAGCAAGAAACCTACTTCTGAACATTTTCTTTAGGAACGTGGTTCTAGCTATACACTGTGTGTCAGGTAATGCTATGGATAGCCATAAAATAGCAGTATTTAACAAAAATATTTGACCACGGTGGCAAAATTATCTTTTCTAAATGATCCACTGCTATTAAGATTACCTTGATATTTTGGAGACTGTACTCACATTTTGAATTTCACATATTCATGGGAGATTGGAAAGTGTCTTCAGATATCAGCGTCTATAATGTTAATACTTGTATTAACTTCCAAATTTTTCTGTGTTAAAGCAGGTGTGCAGTATTGGATGAACAGGTATGCCACTGAAGCATAGCTGTGATTAAAATTGTATACGTTTTCATGAAATTGCACATGACAACATCTCCACAGAAAATTTAGATTTTTGGCTCACCTGGGAGATGTTCAAGAAAAGGACATTTTATATTCTTAATGATTTCCCAGCTGGTTCTTAAAGTGAGGTAGCACAATACTGTGGAAAGAGGCAGTTCTGTAATCTGACATTAGACTTTAATATATGCTAAATATTTTGAGGCCCAAATTTCAGATGTATGAAGTGGGGTCTAAAATATCTAGCACCTGTGTGTGTAGTTATAAAGATCATATAATAATAATTGACTCTGTTGGCCTGGTACTTTTCTGTAAAACAAAGACATCATTTAACTATTTAACTTTGTTACTTAGTATAGCTTCATTTGGGCATTTTTAAGGAATATTTATATTGTGATAAAGAAAACAGTTAATACTGGCAGAGAATGGTACTTACTCCAACATTGACTTTGCAGAGCTCCAGCTGTTCTGTAAAGAAACTGACGTGAATTGCAAAGAAAAAAAATAGTGGACGATTGAAGGTTGTTTAGGGGCCAGTCTCTATTTACTAAGACTATGTAATTTTCGGAAAGGACACACAACCTGTGAAGTGTTGGGCGTGAAGGATGAAGACTCATCAAGAAGAGGCTGCCTCAAGGATCATCCTCTACATTTCTAGCTTGAAATACAAGGTATATAGTGCTGTGAATTTCTGAAATAGTGGAATACTGTAGGGGGAAACATGTTTGGAAGATGAAATATTGTATAATTAAAATAATCCCTACTAACCAGTAGAGATGGGTTTCACCATGTTGGCCAGGATTGTCTCAATCTCTTGACCTAGTGATCTGCCCAACTCGGCCTCCCAAAGTCCTGGGATTACAGGCGTGAGCCTCCACACTCAGCTAAAATTTTCATTTTTTATTAAAGCCTTTTGAACATTATTAACAGTATTTTTCTGATATTATAAATTATTCTCTAATATTTTCTTCTAGCAATTTGGCAGCTTTGGTTTTTACATGTATTTTTAAAATCATAGTCCATTTACTCTTGTGCATACTGTGACGAGAAGATTTATTTTTATATGTCTTTAACAAATGTGTTTAGTCCATTTTGCCTTCAATTTTTTTCTTAGGATATTATTGAATAGTGCATCACTTCAGCATTGCTTAGACTGCAACTTCTGTCATAATAGTGTATTTACTTCTGGGTTACTTCTATTTGCAATAGATTTCCATACTACAATATTTAGAAACAGCTGTATGAAAGTGTTCCCTATTAAACAGAGTCCTCGGCCGGACACATTGGCTCACACCTGTAAACCCACCGCTTTGCGAGGCCAAGGGGGATGGATCACAAGGTCAGGAGTTCGAGAACAACATGGCCAAAATGGTGAAACCATGTCTCTACTAAAATTACAGAAACTAGCCAGGTGTGGTGCAGGCATCACCCAGCTACTTGGGAGGCCGAGGCAGGAGAGTCACTTGAAACTGGAAGGTGGAGGTTGCAGTGAGCCGAGATTGTATCACAACACTCCAGCCTGGGCAACAAGAGCAAAACTCCTTTTCAAAAATCAATTTAAAAAAAGAGTCCTCTTTTCCATCTTCCTCTTCAACATCATTGTTCTCCCACACTTACTACAAATTTGCCCAGATGAGTCCCATCCCTTTTCAATTCTGTATTTAGAATTAGCTTGTCAATGTACATGAAGCATCTTGCTGTAACTTTTATTATTATTGCCTGAATTTATGTATTAATATAGAAAGGGATGTCTTATCATGTGAAGATTTTTTAACAATTGCCTGGCCACCTTTTTATGTATATTTTGGCTTTCATTTATTATGCCCTTCAATAAAATTTAGTACTTCTCTTTGAAAATTGTTGTGTTTTTTAAAATGTTTATTTTTATATGGCTCACAATTTTGTTTGTTCTTATAAACTCTATCAATTGTAATTAAATTCTAATCATATTGTTTAGAATTTTAGGCACAACTTACCTATATGCTTAATTACTCACTGTTAGTGTTATTGTTTATATTGTTATTGCTAGCTTAGGGATATGCTCTTCTTTATTAATTTGTCTACTCACCTTCTTGAATTTTCCCTTTTGTGTGAATTTCCTCTTTACTGAAACTTAACCTTAAGAAATTATTTCAGCAAACAAATTGTTTGTACTACATCCTTTCAAGTTTTATGTATCATGAAGTATCTTTATTTCACAATCACATTTTAATGATAGTTTTTTAAAAATATATACATTATTTTAGATCGTGGCTTGAAAAACCCATGCTTCTTTATTTTTAATTATTGCTTTTTAGAAACTTCTTGCTAGTGTAAATGCCATTCACATATAGGAAATTTGTCATTATTTCTAGTACCCCTTTAGATAATTTCATTGTGTTTGGTATCTGTTTAGGGTGTTTTCTCTTTGTTTGTTTTGGGGGAGAACAATAAATTTCTACTCTCTGAGCAAGTTTTTTAAGTATACAGTACAGTATTGGTAATTGTAGTCACCATAGGGGAATGTTTGCATCAGCTATCAGTGAAGTTCCAGCTGTCAAGACTTGTTGCAGATAATGAGTTTCCCTCTCCAGATGTCTCAGATCTATAATGGTATAGCTTACTTCTCCCAGCATTTAAAAACTTTCATTCAAAAAACAATAGTTGCTGCAAATGTGGAACCTTTGCACTCTGCCTGATGTCTACAAATATTTATTATCTTGCACTCAATCTGAATGTTCTATATCAGACCTATTATCTAATTTTCACTACCACTGTCATAGCTTGTGACTGAGGATCAGTGCAGGGACAAGCAGTGGCCCTCCTCGCACTCCCGGCCCAATGTATTACATATAAAGTAAGTGAGAACAGTGTGCTTACTTTGCAGATGCTGCTTTAAGACATATCTCTAAGCATCTTGTCTATATTCACTTAAGTTTAGCCCTCATGGATTTCCCAATGACATTGTGCTGACTTATTCTCTACTTCTGTTTAAAAAAAAAAAGTTTATTTCATTTTTGTTAGTTTTTATTCTGCCTGTATTTATTCTTCATTTTTAAAGAGAAGAACATGACACAAGACTGAAATATTTTATGCAATCTACATAGAATTAACCTGTATGTCACTTAGAAAGCCCGGTGTGTGTAGAACAATTTGAGTTGTGTGTTCCTTTTCATTATTTTGCCACTGTGTCAATAGGTAGAACTTGTGTTCTTCTCCATTAGTTAACAAAAATAATGTGTGGGTATGGTTGTGTGACTTTAAAACTCAAAACAAGTTTATTTGATTATAAAACATTCAATTTTGTGAAATCAGACATAGATTTTAAAAATATCTTTAAATCAATTTAAAGTCATCTAACTTCTTTTAAATTCAATTAAGTACCTCTTTTTGTTTGTTTTTTGATGGTCTCATATCTTGCTCCATATCATTTTCTCAGAGAAAATTAGTAACACAACATCAGCTTTACCAACTCAAAATTTTCAGTGCCTTACCTGTGCTTGATCTTAAAGTCTTAGCTGATTTTATTGGTAGACTACGCCATCTTTATTTCAACTAAGTTCTTGAAGATTTCAAAACTGAGTGGTTAAATAAATTACTTATCACCTATTTCTGAGAACTACTCCTACTCAGGGTGCTGGAGATGATACCATTTCATGGTCTTAAGTTTCAAATCAAAGACAAACTAAATCATATTGAATTATTCACTGCTTTTCCTTGGCCACCTGATATTATGGTCCAATCAGGAACATTTTAAAGCCTGTATGTTAGGTCAAAAAAAGCATAAGGCATGGTTCAATTGGACTCCTAATTTAAAATGAGGAAAGGAGAAGGGAAGGAAAGAAAGAAGGAAAGAAACAAGGAGGGAAGGAAGGAAGGAGGAAGGAAGAAGAAAGGAAGGAGGAAGGAAGATGGAAGGAAGGAAGGGAGAGAGGAAGGAAGAAGGAAGAAAGGGAGGGAGGAAGGAAGGAAGAAAGGAAAAAGGAAGGAAGGAAAGAGGGGCCAGCAAAAAGCTAAAGATAACTTAGAGCTTGTCATCAGCATGAACTCTGTTACTGTATTATTTCATTAAATAAGAAAGCCAAGATTTGTGCTATGCAGGAAGTGTAAATGGAAGTGGATCTCTGTTATCTGTATATTATTTGTAGGTTCTGGCTTCAACTGAACCACTCAAACCCAACTTGCACCGTTTGGCATGACCTGATCATGCTCCTGCAGCTTTTTAAACATGGTTCATTTTTTCTGTTTATGGCTTTATTTCTTCAGTGACTTCCAGATACTCTTATTAACTTACAGTCCCTTATTCACTCTCAGCCTCTCAGTTTATTATTTCTATGTGTTTTTTTTTTTTTTTTTGAACTTTGTATTTTAGGAAAGACCCCAGTGGCACACATCTCCTTTAGTTTTACTCTGGCACTAAAGTTGATGTAGGGCCATCAATCCTCTGTCTTTAGAATTATACATAAACTATGATTTACACCCAGTTTGTCATAAAAAATTGCATACATTTTCATTCAACATCTCTTTCCACTTCACTAATTCACCTTCTTGTCTTCTGAATGCTTTTCCAATTGGACCTTGCCAGCCACCTCCCCTTTCTAGGAAGAACTTCCTTTTTTCAACAATGTAAATGAGACTGCTTTTCTAACAGCAGTGATGGCTCTAATTGAACTTCATAAATCTTTACAAAATTACAACTCATAAATCTTTACAAAATTACAATTGCCATCAGTGAGGTACCACTGAAACTATTTTTGTCAAAATAAATCTTGGCATTGGATGGGCAGAGATGTGGGGATGGGCTTTTCCAAAGGAATACCATCACTTTGTTTCAGTGTTTAGAATACACTTTTTTTGGCGGGGGAGGTGGGTAGAAGGGAATAACTGTGCCTTCAATGAGTTAGAATAAAACAAACCATCATCACTTCAATCTGTAATTATAAGAACTTCAGAAGAACCAGTACACTGAGTTTAAACTGTAGTATCAATTCCCAGAATTCCTCCTTTTGATAATACAGCATATTTCCCAAGAGGAACACTCTTTAGTCAGATGGGTCCTGTATTTACAAGTGGCTTTGGAGACTTGTGATTTTACACCAGCACCTACAGTAACTAGAGTAGAGTTACTGGTTCCCTAGCTTTGTGTCTCTCTATATGTCAACAGCAGGAAAAAGACTTAAACAATCAAAACTGATGACTCTAGAGGGAATCCCTCTAATGCCTCGGCTGTTATTAAGGCACCCTGAGGGGAACACTTTAATGGCTCATGACCATGGCCCTTCTTTCCTGGCCAATCTGCCCCCTGGATCTTCCGTAAGACCAGTATAGCCTCTGTTAACTTTAACTCACCAGCAAGGCACCTTTTTCTGGCTCCATAGTTCCTACTTAAACAAAACAAAACAAAAACAGACAATACATATCTTGAATATCCTCGAATAAGGCTTCAGTTAAAACAGAAGACAAAAATTGAGACCAATTGATAACGTCCTTTTTAAATAGAGCAGAACTGTCTTCTATTTCTTTACAAGAAGTGATCACTTGGTAATGAGAAACCTGGAAAGGTTGTGAAAATTAATTTGCTTCTCCAAGAACATGCAATAAATCATCCTTTATAATTTTACTCAAGAGGCACGAGAGTGATGGTCTGCATATCATCGACTATTCTCTTCACTGCAATGAGGTTAAAAGATAGCGTGAACAATAATGGTTAATACAATACTTACCTTTCAACCAAAAAATTAATGTTTACAATGCATCTTATTTTACCCAGAATTGGGTAGCCATTATTCCAACTGTATTCATTTGGATGTGTTTGAGGATTAAATTCATAATGTCTGGAACACAGTGTACAGTCGTATCTTATTCTCCCTGTCTTGTGGGTAGCTGATCCACATTTTGAAGAGTTGTGTCACAGATTCATGGGTATAAATGTGAAATAAGTGAAAACTAGTATGTATCTTGAGTATACCTTATTCTTGCTAGACACAATGTCACAGACGCAGTACCTCTCACAAAGTTTTATGGATCACTTCATCACTAATAATCTATGTCAGAGTTTCAAATTACTATAACTCCTAGGAGGATTTCTACTTTGGGATTTCTGGAGCCTAGGTTTCCGTTCTTCCTACAAATTACAGGTTTCATTATTTGGTGACAAATCAACTATTTAGTAGTAATATGTGCTGAATGGTTGTGTAAAGTAAAGCTAATAAGCTTTGTAGGATGGAAAGTATTTAAAAATGATTGTCAAAGGAGTCTATTTTTAACAATGGAAACAGAAACTAGCAAGTGCATATGTTGAAGGCAGTAACATGCAGAACCTCTTTGTGGTTTCAGAGGAAAAGATGGCAACCCAACCTCAGCATGATAGCATGTTCAACTTCAGTAGGATACTGTTTGTATTTTTAGGTACAGTGTGATTTTACGTTGCTGAGTTGGTAATTACAGTTAAGGTAGGTGCATGAATAATTCCTGATAAATGAAAATAAATATATATACAAATGATACTACTAGTCAGGTATTTAGGAATTACAAAATTTGTTCTCTATGGTCAGATATTCATTTCCTCCAATGAAAACTGTATAAGATTACGTTTTTCAAAGCAAATGTAAGTCTGTCTCTGGTAATAGTTGTGTGATTGAAACTCAATGATTCCTTCTCTCCTAGAGGCTTCTAATGGAGAGACATCATTATTGAAGCACATATTAAAATATACTCCTGATAGAACATTATTTATGTCAACATGAAGAATAATTTTGGGAGGTGTTTGTAGTTCTTTCTTTTTTCTTTCTTTTTCTTTTTTTCTTTTTTTGAGACAGAATCTCATGCTGTGTGCCCAGGCTACAGTGTAGTGGCATGATCTCAGCTCACTGCAAGTTGCACCTCCTAGGTTCATGCCATTCTCTGCTCCAGCCTCCTCAGTAGCCAGGACTACAGGTGCCTGCCACCATGCCTGGTTAATTTTTTGTATTTTTAGTAGAGATGGGGTTTCACCATAGCCAAGATGGCCTCGATCTCCTGACCTCGTGATCCACCGGCCTCGGTCTCCCAAAGTGTTGAGATTACAGGCGTCAGCCACTGTTGACAGCCGTAGTTATTTCAATGTCCACTGAACAATTTTAACTTAAGGTAACTTCATACTTCTTTGTAACATTAAAGAGTCTTTGGATTCAACTTTAAATCTTGAAATACAGTGGATTTAACTATTTAGAATAAGAACAGATATATTTAAGGTAATAATATTGGTTGAAATGTCTAATTTATGACAGAAAATATGCTGTCTACACTCATCATTTTGCAGTTACTTTGTGAAAGATCATAAAGCACCACAGGCAAATCCAGCATTCTATCCTTGGGCCCTGATTGTCCTTGCTGGGCCTTCCTCCAAATCCTGACTGCCTCACTGCCATTCAAGTTTGAGTGGGTCACTGTACGTGGTATAAGCAATGAATGCTGACCTGCAACCGCAAAAAAAAATTAATCATATAATTTTATTCACTTTCTTTGTACCACATGATGATACTAATCCTGCTGAGCATAGCTCACTTTCTGCAATCCTCTTGAATGAGATCTTTGTTAATAATTTTCCATGGAAACTTACTTGATCTGGGCAATATATTCCTCTCGGAAATTTAGTTGTGTGTATCTATGATGTGTTGATTAATTCTTGGCTCTTTCACTACAAGCAACTATCCATGAGATCGAAATAAAATTAGCAAAATGTCAGGTGTGATGGCTCCCATCTGTAATCCCAGCACTTTGTGAGGCTAAGTCGGGTGAATCACTTGAGGTCAGCAGTTCAAGACCAGCCTGGGTTATATGGCAAAACACCCATCTCTACTACAAATAAAAAATTAGCCAGGCATGGTGGTGAATGCCTTTGGTCCAGCTACTCAGGAGGCTGAGACAGAAGAATCACTTGAACCCAAAGTTGGAGATTGCAGTGAGGCAGGATCACACCACTGCACTCCTGCCTGGGTGAGGCAGTGAGACTCTGTCTCAAAAATATATATAAAATAAAATATAAAAGCTCCAGGATATCCTTTTGCCTATGTATCATACATCATCATTTAAAGAACAGGACAAATATTTATAAAAATGAGACTATACCACAATAATATTAAATATAAAAGTTTAATTTTGAAGTTCATTATTAAAGGGAGCCTTAAAAAGGTGCAGAACAGATAAAATTCAAATGTGTATCTTTATTAAAATAGGAAGAAATTTTTGGATCAAAAGATGAATTAATGTCAAAATGTGTCAGATGGAATGTCATACATATGATACTGTGTATTAATACTTTGACACATGTGTTTGGCAATTTTGTGACAAAAAGAAAAAACATATCAACTTACCCTGTATTTAACAAAAAAATCCCTTCATTATATGATATAAACATATTTATATTATATTAAATTAAATAGTTAACATTTAAATATTTAATATTTCATGTTTATTTGAATTATAATAAATTTGCCATGGAGACTGTGTGTGTGTGTGTGTGTGTGTTTGAGAGAGGAGATTTCTTATTGTAAAATGGATTATGTTACAAAATTATTTCAAATTAGTTATTTTCAAAATGGTATACATTTTCCCATAATAATAATACCATAAGAATTGGAAAGATACATAACAATCTTTATAATTTCAGGATCCAACATTAATAAACTCTGACAAGCAAGACATAATTCACTTTGACTTTAAAATGAATAGGAGGATGGTTAGAAGAGTGGAGCAATACAGCCAGTGGAAGTGAGAAAAAAATCTGACAACTGAACACCTCTAAAATCAGGAGTGATGGATAAAGCTTTCTGGGTATGGATTTCTAGTAGAAAGGTAACATGTACAAGTCACTTGCAATCTAATTGTTCATGGAATAAAAACCACCTAACAGCTTATTATTTAAAATTAATAGTCCTGTTGCTTAGCACATATTCATACTTTCCATGGCAGAACTGTGTTTCCCGTTCCTTTGCTTCCTGTTAGGGGTTATTGGGATGCCCAGACATGAAAAACAGGGAAGGTCTTGAAATGTGTTTGGCAATTGAACTTACCGTCTTGCTTTCCTGCTTTTCTTTACAAGAAGAAAATAACTTAGCTGTAGGTTTAAAGAGAACACATTAGAATCGACTGAGACAAAACCAATTCCAACTTAGCTTAGAAGAGTAAAAAATCCCTCTTTTTCTGCAGTTACAAAGGCAAAAATACATGCTTACTATAAAATACCACCAAGTTTTGGTATGGGTAATTATGCAACATTATTGAGACACTAAATTGTATACTCTTTACCTAAAAAAATAGTTTTGCCAAACAAGCATTGGTACAGAAAGTGTTAGCTTAAGGCCCATACAGGAAAATTCAAAGTAAGTAATATTAACAAGAACAGTGATGATAACCTCAGTAGCAATAACAATTAAAACCGAAAATTAAAAGTTAGTAATATTAACAAGAACAGGGATGATAACCTCAACAGCAATAACAATTACAACAGAAGTGTCTTACTTACATTATCTCATTTTACATAAAAAATACAAAATTTACATTGTGAATTGGAATGCTTAAAACTTCATCTTTTTTATTTTAAAATACTATATTTCCATGTAAATGGGGTCCTGCATTTTTCACTCAAATCAGTGAGACATCTCTTTATTGTGGCTGAACTGCTCTTACCTGTGTATGTGGGAATAAATCTTGTCCTAGTTTTCAGTTTCTTGAATGAAACAGCAGTAATAACAAAAATGAGAGGTCCTCATCACTGACGCTACGTATGGCTTTTTAAAAAAATCAGTGTTGGTTTCTTTATTTTTTGGTTGGCCTGTCCTTAGCTTTTCAAACAGGCAATATCTGTCTTTAGAGAACATCTATCCTTGCCTAATCCTTTGCTAGCATATAATATAAAGCAGGAGAGAGAGAGAGACTGAGAGAGAGAAACATACAGAGAGAAGCAAATAGAGAAACAGAGAGAGGGAAACAAAGAAACAGAGGGAAACAGAGAGAGAGAGAGAAACAGAGAGAGATAAAGAGATAAAGAGATTCTTCAAAAACAATAAATTATGTCTGCATCTGAAAGAAAGTAAAATGTACTGATGAGCTTGAACTAGGGAATGAAAACTTTGGTTCTATATGTTTAATTAGTTTCTAATTTCTCTGTAATCTCATCATGAGTCTCTAACAGGAAATAATATTGACCATACATTTGGTACAATTAGGTGCTCATATCTTAGATCATTCTCAAGGGGCTCACTAAATTATTTACTAAGCCTAACGTATTACCAATGCAGGTTTAACTCCACCTCTAGTGTAACTGTAAAATTCAGTGAGTAAGCAGTGCCCTGTGATCATCATGGGCTTGTTGTTAGAGATAAGTGAATAGAGTGCCTCGCACAGTGTCTATAAGGAAATACTGTATCACTTTGCCCTGCTCCATTAAAGGAATGAGGGTTTACATCATATTCCACACAAGGAAAACATTTTTAAATGCTTCATTTTCCCTAAGGTAAACCACAATGACAACAACAAGAAAAACAGACTCATTCTGTCTGGTTCCAAAAATTAAATCAAATCTTGAGCTTTTCTGTAAGTTACTGACTCCCTAACAAAAATAATTTTATCTTGGCCTTTGAAATGTTGATATATAAAAATGGGAGAATATCATCTAATTTGACAATAATTCAAAGAAGTTATTAATTGTCCATCATGAACATTACAGATTTGATAAATTAAATATCTAGTCTTTTTTTTAATTTTACAGCAAGTTCTGTTAAAACCTGTACTCCAATTAATAATTTTCTGCAAATGAATTTATTTTCTTTTCTAAATGACTTAGTCTCTGAGTCTTTGACATTTGATTTCTAGTGAGTGCCCATAAACTGTTTTATATTACCGTTGTTATGAACATGGCAGTCATTTTCATAGTTCATAAATATGCATAGATTCAAATATGTACTATCTATGATAAACTTTTCTTTTTTTATTATACTTTAAGTATTAGGGTACATGTGCACAACGTGCAGGTTAGTTACATATGTATACATGTGCCATGTTGGCGTGCTGCACCCATTAACTCATCATTTAACATTAGGTATGTCTCCTAATGCTATCCCTCCCCCCTCCCCCCACCCCACAACAGGCCCTGGTGTGTGATGCTCCGCTTCCTGTTTCCATGTGTTCTCATTGTTCAATTCCCACCTATGAGTGAGAACATGCGGTGTTTGGTAACTTTTAAGCTGCGATTCTTCTGGTGACTTTAGCAGAGCCAGGAGACACTAAACAAACAATTTACTTCAGTTATTTTTGCTGTATAAACAGTGATGCATGTTTCCTCCAAGGTTCAATTGAGCATTCAACTGAGTATTCTTATGACTAGTCCATGAAGAAACAATATGATCACCTAAAAACAAACCCAGCTGAAACATGCGGGAAACACTAATTTTGAATATATGGTTATCATTTATTGCATATTTTATTCACCAAGCACTGTCTTGATAAAAACTGTAAGATATGTCAATCAGCCTTAATAGACTGACTCTACAGGAGTGACTAATCACTCCCCATAGGTAGGCCTTTCTTACCTGGACACACTGTTTGTTCTGGATATGCTAACCACTTTAAAGACGTTGATGATTCTAAACACTCATTCAGGTACCAGTGCATGATCTGTTAGGAACTGGCTGCACAGCAAGAGGTGAGTGGCTGGCAGGCCAGGAAAGCTTCATCCATATTTACAGCCACTCCTCATCACTTGCATTACTGCCTTAGCCCCACCTCCTATCAGATCAGAAGTGACATTAGATTATCATACCCCGTGGTGAACTGTCTATGCGAGGGATCTAGATTGTGCACTCTTACGATTATCTAGTGCCTGATGATCTGTCACTGTCTCCCATCACCCTGGGACAGAAAGCAAGTTCAGGCCTCCCACTGATTCTACATTATGGTGAGTTATATAATTATTTAATTATATATTGCAGTGTTGTAATAATAGAAATACCGGTACAGAATAAATGTAATGTTCTTGAATCATCCCAAAACCATCACCTCCCCACCCATGATCTGTGGAAAAATTGTCTTCCATGAAACCAGTCCCTGGTACCAGGAAGTTTGGGAATGTCTGCTCCAGACCAACCACTCCAGAGAAAATATAATGACTGAGCCATATCAGCGACCTGAGAAACTAAAAATTCTAAAAACACAAAACAATCTGCACAAAAGACTACTACCACAGCATCCCAGGAGAACTTGACCTGCTCTACATTCTCACAGAGATGAAAGGGCCTATCCAAGTAGAAATTTCAAGTAATCTCTAAGTAGGTTACCTGCAACCTTTTATGTATATAAAATAAGTACACTTTCTTCAGGTTTATGTGAGTATTGTTTCACATAATAAATCCCATTGAGTACTCAGGCACCCTCTGAACTGGTAAAAATGCTGCCTGTTAACTTATCAATGTTGTTGCTGTCTAATGAAGGATAAGCAATAATTGTTTATAAAATTTTAATACTTGTCTTAGTGCTTCTTTATTTAATCTTTTAAAAATTCAGTCAGCTACTGTTTATGTGTGTACTATTAATATGTCCTCTCTTTAGAACGTGATAAAAAGAAAACTGGACATAACAATGCGTTTACTACTATGGTTTCCATAAGGATAAACTTGGACAGAAACTGTTAGTACATTCTAAAGCACATATTTAGTAAAATAATATGCTATCACCAGTAATTTTATCACTAAGCTAATTAAGTTTTGTATCTAAGATGAATGGGATTATTAGAAATTAATTACTTGAATAAAGAGAATGCATTCATGTTTTAGTATGAACTTCAGTATGCCAATTTTCTAAAGAGTTCGGTTAATGTTACTCATTCATCATTCTCTTCCACAGTTTGTTGAGCATGTACTGCACATTTGGAAATTGGAGATCCATAGGCTGATGCACAATATATGAAAACTACCTTCTCTGACATAAAAAACATTACACATTTTTATGTCAAACACAAGCATGATATGAAAGCATACTTTTAACGACACTTTCAAGTCTAAACTCTCCTGAAACTGACATTCATTCAAATTTCTCAATAAGCTTACACACACAATTTTTATCCTAGCATCCATTGTTTTCCATACCATTCTGCAATTAAAATATTTCACTGCAAAATCTACTCAATATTGTATTTTCCTCTGCACTGTTTCTTCGTGCCAGAGAAAATAAAGTAATGTAAGGAAAAGCTACAAGAGATTGGAGAGAAAGTGTAACACGAGCTGAGCCCTGAAAGGAGAATGGAACTCCAACCAATTGTAGAAAGGATTCGACTCTCAGGCAAAGGAACTTAGAATCAATTTCATGGGTAACCTCAGAATCTTCATATTTTCTCTTTCTGTCTTACTTCTTTTGTGCAAGTCCTTTCTTAGTTTCCAGGTGTGGGAGCTTTGCCTACATTGTTACTTTGATTCAGAAGTCATCAAAAAATTTTTTAAAAGAGTTTCAATCCAGCAGTTAATAGATGGAATATGAATAAGAAACCAGCAAGGATTGTTTTTATTTTGTTTTATTTTATTTTTTCCTACTTTCATAAAGCTAAGTGAAACACTTCAGATTTAAGAAATTCTCCTCTTTCCTGGAGCAAAATTAAGCGCTAAAGTTCAGAGGCAAGTAGAAAATCAAGCATCACTTCCCCTCTGACTACAAGCAAAAGAAAACAAACCTTGCAGCCAGGATAGCAGGAATCTGGCTAGGTAAAACCACATCAAAGCTGCTCTGTACATCACCCAGCGATGCATCTCAAGTGGTAATCTGGGAGCATGCCACCACCATAACACTTTCAACCCTAGTAAGCAAATACCCACTTCTAAGATGAAATCTGTCTTCTTTGAGTAACCCTCAGAGCCCATAATGTTGTCAAACCAAAAAGAAAGCATCTTTTCTCATCCTATTCCCATTATAAATCAGATATGTTTTGTAAATAAATACTTCTTAACATTGCCTAGTTTCTAACCCATACAAAAGTTTTATAGGTTCTAAAGTTATGTGCATTCTGAGATAGGTATACTAATGTAATACCTAAACTTGTTTTTACTAACCTTGCTTTTACTAACCTTGTTTTTAGACTCTCCCTTTCTCCCTTAATCACCTAGTCTTGTTTCCATGTGAATATGCTCTCCCTTAGCTATGAAAGCCAGACGAACTCCATTTGGCTCCTTCATTTACAAGATATCAAGGACTCCTTACCCACCCCCTTTCCTCAAGGAGTTAACTTGTGTAAGCTGATTGTCTACGTATCAAAGAGTCCAATTAACTGAAGCAAGCAATGCACAAAGCAAGGTACTGAAGCAAGCAATGTGCAAAGTTCCCAGGATTTCACTCAAGAGATAATACCATAAAGCCTTGAGTTTGTGTTCAGCAGAGCCACCATACCTGACATCTTATAATATATTTAGAGCCCCTGCACCTGGAACTGTTTATTTCTCTGTAACCATTTGTCTTTTTAATTTTTTGCATGTTTCTACTTCTGTAGAATTGTTGCAACTGAGCCCCCTTCCCCTTCCTAAACCAAAGTATAAAGGAAAATCAAGCCCCTTCCTCGGGGCCGAGAGAATTCTGAGCGTTATCCGCCTCTCGGCTGCCGGCTAAATAAAGGACCCTTAAATTCATTTCAAAGTGTGACATTCCTCTAACTCGCTTGGGTACAACACTAATGGAAAATGTATCAAGATATGCTGTATACCTTTTCAAAGGTAAAATAAATATATAATTGCAGAACCATATATTAATCTTTCAGAGGTATACAGACAAATGCAGAGACATGCAATTAAACCTATGATGAATATAAATAAATGAGAAAAAGGAAGAAAAATCACAGACTGTAGTGATATAATAAGAGTCATAGTTGTTTTCTTTTACTTTCATGTTTGTAAAAACGTAGTAATTGTTGGGTACCTGAAAATGTGATACTAATTCCCTTAATTACATGGTACTAAATATTTTCTTTCAAGGTTTTTATAGCCTTTAGTTTAGACAAAATTAAGTTTACCTGATGCAAATCATTTTAAAGGAGAATTTGTTTAGCAAATACTACTTTGTAATTGTAGGAAAAGTTTTATTAATTATAATTTGTTTACATTGATCAATTTTAAAACTAGTGGACATTTTGAATAAAGACAATTCCTGTGAAAAAAGAAAACAGCTCAGTGTATATTATATCTAAAATGCTACTAGCTTGCTTCTCCTTCTAAAAGACATAAATCTTAATCATGAGGAATAATTTTCAAATATACTCTGAAGAAGTACAAAAATGGTTTGGGAAAACTGGCTAGCCATATGCAGAAAACTGAAACTGGACTTCTTCCTTGCACCACTTACAAAAGTCCACTCAAGATAGATCAAAGACTTAAATGTTACACCTAGGACCTTTAAAATCCTAGAAGAAAACCTGGGCAATACTATTCAGGACAAAGGCATGGGCAAAGAATTCATGTCCAAAACACTGAAAGCAACAGCAACAAAAGACAGAATTGACAAACGGGATCTAATTAAACCAAAGAGCTACTGCACAGCCAAAGAAACTGTCATCGGAGTGAACAGCCAACCTACAGAATGGGAGAAAATTTTGCAATCTATTCATCTGACAAAGGGCCGATATCCAGAATCTACAAAGAACTTACACCAATTTACAAGAATAAAACAAACAACCCCATCAAAAAGTGGGCAAAGGATATGAACAGACACTACTCAAAAGAAGACATTTATGCAGCCAGCAGATACATGAAAAAATGCTCATTATCACTGGTCACTAGAAAAATGCAAATCAATCCATAATGAGATATCATCTCTCTCCAGTTAGAATGGCAATCATTAAAATGTCAGGAAACAACAGATCCTGGAGAGCTTGTGGAAAAATAGGAATGCTTTTACGCCGTCAGTGGAAGCATAAATTAGTCCAACCATTGTCGAAGACAGTGTGGCAATTCCTCAAAGATCTAGAACTGGAAATATCATTTGACCCAGCAACCCCATTACTGGGCATATACCAAAGGATTATAAATGATTCTATGATAAAGACATGTATGTTTATTGTGGCACTATTCACAATAGAAAGACTTGGACTCCCAAAAAAAAGGTGAAGAAAGGAACCGCATGGTTAACTCACTGAGTAATCAGTAAGTCATTGGTCCGCACTTGAGGTCACAAAGCTCTGGGGGAAGTTGGTTCAAGCTGAGTTTTCATTATAAGACAACAGTTATCAGCACCTCAGAAACAGTATATAAAAGTATTAAAACAGTTGCTTAAGGCTAGTGGGGCTTCAGTTTCCCAGGTTCAATTAATGAAATTAATATAAACTGTGGTCATATAATCCATGGTTCCCAGAAGAAGGAATGCTAGACGTAGAACTCTGGGAACAAGTAGGGAGAAATCTTAAACAATGTTATGCACAGGGTCGCCAGGTCCCAGCATCAGCTTTAACATGGCGGGCTTTACTAAGGATGGTTTAGTCCCATTATACACAGAAGAGCCTAAAAATGAGAAGGAGGGAGAAACATCACCTGCCTTATCACCTCCTTTTCCCTCAGTCCCACTATCACCGGGCCAAAATAACAAAGAGTAAATGGAGGGTTTGCCTGAGCCCCCTCTTACTGTAAGTAGAAAAAAAGGCAAGAAACATACTTCAGCTATGGGACCTTGTCTTAAACAAGTGGCATTAGAAGGAGAGCTCTTAGCCTGTCCAGTAATGCAAGACCAACATGGTAATCAAGTACATGAACCCATTTCCTTTCACTCTTATAAACAATGAAGAAAAAGCATTAAAGAAAATGGAGCCACTAGACCATTTACAAAAGGAATGATTGGGGCCTTAGCAGACCACTTCTGTATGGCCCTATGGGACTGGTCAATGCTAGCTAAAGCAACTCTGGAGCCTAGCCCATTCCTCCTCTGGAAGGCAGGATATGGACGGCTTGTGCAAACAACAAGCCAACCAGAATCAGGCAGCCGGGCAAAATATAATAGCTGATAAGCTCCAAGGGAGGTGTCCTCATGCTGATGTACAAAAACAACTAAATTTTGATCCCCAGGCCTTTGCTGAAGTGTCTGTGTGCTCTCAGAGCTTGGGACCAAATTCCCAAGACCAGAGTTCAGCAGAGGTCTTTTATAAATGTTTGACAAGGGACTTAGGAGACATTTGTTGAGTTTATGGATCCGTTAACTCAGGCAATTAAGAGGCAAATTAGTCACACCCAGCCCACTCCTATCTTATTGCTGCAACTGGCTTTTGAAAACGCTAATGTGGATTGCCAGCAGGCAATGCAGGCAATCAAAGAAAAGGCAAGCACCATCCAGGAGCTCATATAAGTGCCTCACCTGGTAGGAACTGAGACAAACAAGGCCAGAATATTAGCTATGTCATTAAGCCCTCCGAAAGTGAAAAGGGAGAGAAACCAAAATTGTTTTCTATGTGAAAGGTCATGTGAAGAGGCAATGCCCCCCTAGTGAAAACCGAGCTAACTCAGGGAAAGAACCCTCTTCTTCTATATGTTCCGAATGTAGGAAATGGAAACATTAGGCAAATCAATGCAGGTCTAAATTTGATAAAAATGGCAATCTCATAGGAAATCAGTCGAGAAACTTCATGAGGGGCCAGCCCCAAGCCCTGATCCCAATTGGGACAATGCCGACAGCTTTCCTTGGTCAGCTGGAAAGCCCACAGTTCTCTCTCTTAAAGCAGCCACTACTGGGAGTGCATGACTGGACTTTCTCTGCCCTGCCAAATTAGTGCTAAAAGAGGGAGAAAGCCCTAAAATGGTTGAGACTGGGATCTGTGGCCTGCTGCCTCTAGGAACAGCAAGATTAGTCCTTGGGCAGCCTAGCCTATCCAGTAAAGGAATTAATATGCTCTCTGGGGTAATTGATAGTGACAACCAAGATCAGATATTGGTTATAATGGAATATAAAGGTCTGCATATTCTTCCCGCTGGATCAAAAATAGCTTAGTGAAAGACTTTACCATAGTGAGACCCTAATACCCATGGGAAGGAAAGGGGAAAGGGAAGTTTTGGAAGCACAGGAGCTACAGGAATATATTGGAATCAATTAATCACTGATCGGAGACCCATGATTACCTTAAAACTTGGTAATAAGAATTTTACTGGCTTATTGGACACAGGGGTTGACATTTCAGTCATTAGTGATCAGAACTGGCCAGAAATTTGGACTTGGATCACTCAGAAATAGAAAATTGTCAGCATCGGAGAAGCACACACAGCCAAACAGAGCACACACCCCTGAACATGCTATGATTCAGAAGGAAGAAAGGCAGTTATACAACCTCTGATCACGCCCATTGTTATACCCAGATGAGTTAGAGAAAACGCCGCACTTTGAGATGAGTTATTTAAGCCAGCGGCCAAAGAGATGGCTAATGCTCAAAATTCTCTCAGCCCCGAGGAATGGGCTTGATTAACTTTTATACTTTGGTTTAGGAAGGGGAGGGGAACTCAAATGCAATAATTCTACAGAAGTAAAAACATACAAGAATCAAAGAAACAAATGGTTACAGAGAGACAAACAATTTAAAAGACAAATGGTTACAAAAAAAGCAGTGTAACCAGGTGTGGGGCTCTAAATCCTTCATTAGAGTTAGATATAGATGTTATGCCAGGCATGGTCTCTAGGCTTTATGTTATTTCTTTGAGTAAAATCCTGGGAACTTCTTACATTGTTTGTTTCAGTACCTTATCAGTTAATTGGGCTCCTTCCAAATGCTGAGGATCTGCTTACACAGGTTAACTCCTTGAGGAAGGGGTTGGGTAAGGACCCCTTAATGTCTGGTAAATCAGGAAGCCACATGGAGTTTGTCCGGCTTTCCCAGACAAGAGGAAGTCTTACATGTATGGGAAAAACAAGGCTGGGTAACTAAGGAGACAAGCAAGGAAAATTTAAAAGTAACGCGTTAGAGTAAAAACAAGGTTAGGCACTACACCTATCCCTGTTAATCTTTGGGGATGGGAATTATTAGCGCAATTGTTGGGGGGCGGGGCACACTGCAAACCCCTTTCTAACAATGACTACTGTGGTTATTCCTCCACTACCTCCGACTTGGCTCTCTCAAGATCCGGTCTGCTTAGAACAGTGGCCTCTGAAGGTAGAGAAACTACAGAGGATTCATGTGTTAGTTGAGGAGCAGTTAAAGGCTGGACATCTTGAACATTCTACCAGCCCCAGGAATTTGTCTATTTTCATCATTGCCAAAAAGTCTGTGAAATGGAGGCTTTTACATGACTTATGTGCTATTAATGCTAATTTACAGCCCCTGGGACTCCTTCAAAGGGCCTCCCCTCCCCAGCAGCAATCCCTCAAGATTGACCTATAATTGTTATTGACTTAAAAGATTGCTTCTATACCATTTATCCAATGTCCACCCCTGTGTCCAATAAGCCAGTAAAACAGAACAGGAGAGAGAAAAATTTCCGTTTACAAAACCAGCTATCAATAATGAAAATCCAGCTTGTCAATTTTATTAGAAAATGCTTCCTCAAAGGATGCTAAATAGTCCTACCATGTGTCAGTTTCATGTAAATCAATCTTTGCTCTCTAGTAGAAAAGAATTTCCTGACAATAAAATTATTCATCCTATGGATGATATTCTACTAGCAGCCCCAACTGGGCCAACACTTTTAAATTTGTTTACTTCTGTCATAAAGAATGCACAGCTGAGAAGTTTAGTCATTGCACCTGGAAAAGTACAAATGTCCAATGCTCTCTCCTTGGAAATAAATTGGATATCTGTTAACCTCCCAGTCAGTAAGACCTCAAAAGGTTAAACTAAATACTAGCAACTTAAACACATTAAGTAATTATCAGAAATTACTGGGTGATATTACCTGGCTCCATCCCATTTTAGGAATTCTTACTAATAAACTACAAAACCTTTTTTCTATCTTAAAAGGCAATCCAGCTCTTGATTCTTCCAGATATTTAATCCCTGCAGCAACAAGAGAAATTGAGGAAATGGAGCTAGCCATCTCTCAGAGGCAGCTAGATCATATTGATCTATGATATTCAATTCAGTTGTTTGTATTTCCCAACAAACACTCCCCTGCAGGGTTACTAGGACAAATGACCCCTGGGCTACATTTCCTAAAATGGGTTTTTTGTTCACATACTGGAAGTAAAACACTGTCTCTCTATATTCACTTAATTACTAAAGTCATCTATTCAGGTTGCAAACATTGCAGTCAGTTACTAGGTTATGACCCTGATGTCATCAGGATTCCTTTAAGTAAAAAGCAATTTGAAGCAGTATTACCTTTGGCAATAGACCTGCAAATAGCTTTCTCTGATTACACAGGGCAAATAGAGCACATCCTCCCTACTGATGAAGTCCTTCATTTCTTATCTCACACTCTGATAATATTGCCTATAAAAATAATTTACACCCCCATGCCTAATCCTTTAACACTGTTTACTGAGGGGTCTGCTAAACATGGAAGAGCGGCAGTCTGGAGGAGACCACACTATTCAATCACTTGAACTGGGTTTACTAGCATGCAGAGAGCTGCAATTGGGGCTCTGAGTTTGGTTGGCCTTAGAAACTTTTTCCACTCAGCCCATAAATATAGTTAGGTGATTCTGCATACTCTGTTTATTTGTTACAAAACTTTGAAACAGCACTGATTAAGTCCACTCTGGAGCCAGCTCTGTTTACTCTTTTTCTCTCACTCAAACAATTCTAGACTAATGTTCACATCCTATTTTTACTACACACATTCCAGCCCACAGCCCACTCCCTGGCCCATTGGCTTATGGCAATGAACAAGCACACCTTCAGGTTATGACACCACTGCTAGACCAAGCCACCCAATCACATCAATTTTTCCACCAAAATTGGAGAAATTTATCTAAACCATTTTCAACTTACCCAGAGGCTAGCTAAACAAATTATCCTACAATGCCCAGATTTCCAGCACACAGGCACGCCCCCTCCTTCTACAGATGTGAACCCTAGAGGATTCAAACCTAATCAGTTGTGGCAAACAGATGTTACAGACATCCCTGAATTTGGGAAACTAAGATATGTGCATATATCCATTGATACCAACAGTCATTTAATCAGTGCACACGCTTTGCCTGGAGAGCCTACTCAATATGTCATTAAACATCTTGTTTTAACTTTTGCATTTATGGGATGACCCACAAAAATGAACACTTTTAATGGTCCAGCTTATACCAGCTCACGAGTTCAACAATTTTGTCACAGGTGGAAACTCCAACATTCCACAGGCATCCCATATAACCCCCAAGGATAGGCAATAGTAGAACACAGACACTTCACCCTTAAAAATGTGCACTAATAACAGAGACAGGGTAATATAAGTAAGCACGCTGCAACACTACTGGCACAGGCCTTATTTACCCTTAATGTTTTAAATTCAGATGACAAATTTCAATCAGTTGTAGAAAAGCACTTTGCTAAAACCTCTCAAGGCATAAAACCTGCAGTTTTATGGAAAGATGTAAACAGTAATGAATGGTGTTGAGAGGTGACAGCGTGCTGGCAGTCCTCAGAGCCCTCGCTTGCTCTCGGCACCTCCCCTGCCTGGGCTCCCACTTTGGTGGCATGTGAGGAGCCCTTCAGTCCCCCACTGCACTGTGGGAGCCCCTTTCCAGGCTGGCCAAGGCTGGAGCCCACTACCTCAGCTTGCAGGGAGGTGTGGAGGGAGACGCACGAGCGGGAACCGGGGCCGTGTGCGGTGCTTGCGGGCCAGCTGGGGTTCCGGGTGGGCATGGGCTTGGTGGGCCCCACACTCGGAGCAGCCGGCCAGCCCTGCTGGCCCCGGGCAATGGGGGACTTAGCACCCGGGCCAGTGGCTGCGGAGGGTGTACTGAGTCCCCCAGCAGGGCTGGCTCACCGGCACTGCGCTCGATTTCTCCCCGGGCCTTACCTGCCTTCCCATGGGACAGGGCTCGGGACCTGCAGCCCGCCATGCCTGAGCCTCCCACCCACTCCATGGGCTCCTGTGCGGCCCGAGCCTCCCCGATGAGCACCACCCCCTGCTCCACGGCACGCAGTCCCATCGACCACCCAAGGGCTGAGGAATGTGAGCGCACGCGCAGGACTGGCAGGCAGCTCCACCTGCAGCCCCGGTGTGGGATCCACTAGGTGAAGCCAGCTGGGCTCCTCAGTCTGGTGGGGACATGGAGAGTCTTTATATCTAACTCAGGGATTGTAAATACACCAATCAGCACCCTGTGTTTAACTCAAGGTTTGTGAGTGCACCAATCAACACTCTGTATCTAGCTGCTCTGGTGAGGACGTGGAGAACCTTTTTGTCTAGCTCAGGGATTGTAAATACACCAATCGGCACTCTGCATCTAGCTCAAGGATTGTAAATACACCAGTCAGCACCCTGTGTTTAGCTCAAGGTTTGTGAATGCACCAGTCAACACTCTGTATCTAGCTGCTCTGGTGGGGCCCTGGAGAACCTGTGCCACGAAACTCTGTATCTAACTAATCTGATGGGGACTTGGAGAACCTTTGTATCTAGCTCAGGGATTGTAAATGCACCAATCAGCACCCTGACAAAACAGGCCACTCGGCTCTACCAATCAGCAGGATGTGGGTGGGGCCAGATAAGAGAATAAAAGCAGGCTGCCTCCAGAGCCAGCATTGGCAACCCGCTCGGGTCCCCTTCCACACGGTGGGAGTTTTGTTCTTTCGCTCTTTGCAATAAATCTTGCTACTGCTCACTCTTTGGGTCCACGCTGCTTTTATGAGCTGTAACACTCACTGCGAAGATCTACAGCTTCACTCCTGAGCCCGGCAAGACCACGAGCCCACCAGGAGGAACGAACAACTCCAGACGCACTGCCTTAAGAGCTGTAACACTCACCATGAAGGTCTGCAGCTTCACGCCTGAGCCAGCGAGACCACAAACCCACCAGAAGGAAGAAACTCTGAACACATCTGAACATCAGAAGGGACAGACTCCAGACGCGCCACCTTAAGAGCTGCAACACTTACCGCAAGGGTCCGCGGCTTCATTCTTGAAGTCAGTGAGACCAAGAACCCACCAATTCCGGACACAGTGTGGTCTTAATGAATTATTAACATGGGGGACAGGGTAGGCTTGTGTTTACACCCCCTCAAGTCCTCTTTGGATTCCAGCACGAGGCATCAAACCATAACATGGCATGGCTAGGGTCCAATCTAGTACCGGAATTGAAAGAGTTAACCCAGTAAGACCCACAGTTCCAGAGGAGGCTGAACAAATCCTGCTCCAGACACAGGCACCATTTACTCCAGTTATTTTGTTTGTTTCTATGCTGTCTATTGTACAATGCGACTCACATAGGGTATTGATCATTTTTATACTCTCGCTTTGTCTGCAAACTGTACCTGCTACACTCTATTGCGCTCATATTTTAGGCCCACTTTTCTTTCACCCTGTCACCTGGGCGGATAACTCCCTTCCCACTCTGTAACAACATGACTGCTTGGCTAGGACGGATAGATTTACACCAAGTAGGGTCCCTCAATAATGACACACATTTCCCTAAGGTGCCAGATAACACTATATAGCACTACACTATCCTCTCACCGCTTCTAAGTTATAAAGGCTCTAACCCTTACTGTGTAACTTCTCCAAGACAAGTATGGGTACATCATGGCAAAAAAAGTGCCTTAACAGTTTTAGCTACAGATAACCTCAAACTGGGCAATGCAATCCATGCTGCTTTCCCAAATATTCCTTTCCGTGCTAAAGAACAGAGCCAAGAAAATAATGGATTTCACTTTAGCTGGGAAGTCTCATGGTCTCTGGTTGGGCAATTAAAACATCTTAGAGTGGAGTCTCCATGGCCAACTGCAGGGCACACTTACAAATGTCTTTCTGCATCGTAGCATTAACCACAATTTATAGCCACGTCTCGTTCCCCTGTAATTTGGGCCGATGGAGGGATGGGATATCCCCAGACCCTGAGTAAACCCCATACCAACCCAAGGCACCTTATGGCACCTGGGACATCTTAGCACCTCTCTTAACACCTGCTATGGGAGATATCATAATTCCAGGCTCAACTACACTATAGCCTTTATTCATACTCACACTGATCAGTGCCTGGTTTGCACTACCCATCCATGTGTTTTCCTTACAGGAACTAACATTTCCATTACACCTGGAAATGCCACATTTGTGACCCAGGTGCACGGACAGGCTTGGTTTGCCTCATATATCACTGGTCATGATATATCTAGTTTAAAAACTTCCAGTGTCATCGTATTAAGGAGACAATCTGAGGCACTTCTACCAGCCAATTTGACATGCAATTGGCAAGATTGTTCTGCCCTTGCCACCTTAGAAAGTGCCCTGTCCCAGGTCAGACACAAAAGATTCACATTTACACTTATGGTCTTTACAGGCTCAGCCATAGTCATTCTGGCAACTGTTAGCATTGCTGTTGTATCTATTACTGAATCAGTACAAACAACTGCTTTTGTAGATAATCTGGCCAAAAATATATGTGATGAACTTCTCCTACAGTAAGGAAAGAGTATGCGGGAGAGCCACAGGATGCACTAGCATACTGTCAACAGTGAAACTGTGACTGGGAACATAAACATACCTGTGTCACTTCTCTACCATGGAACCAATTAATGTATAGCTAGGGTGAGGTGAAACAACACCTCTGGGGAACCTTTTATAACAGTTCAACTGCAGACATGAAGCAAGTTAAAACTAAAATTTTAGAATCTGTTCACACCACAAATCTGCACACCCAACAGCCATGTGGAAGGGTGTACAAGATCATCTCTCCTAGTTGGACCCTAACTCCTGGGGGACACTCTTTGACTGGAAAAGATTTTTGCTAATTATGCTCATGTTTGTCTTATGTTATTTGCTAATCCTAGGATGCAAAGTCTAAATAAGAGCAGTGACTGCCTCATCTGAAAATCCTGTGGCTGCACCTATCTGTGCTCTGCAATCAAAAAACCCTAATAAAGAAAACAAAAATGGGGAAATGTTGGGATTCACTCAGGATGGTGGCAGAAATAGTAAAGGGAAATATTAGGGGAAGTTCTAGGGCATAGTCACAAACCTTTCATAAGGCCAAAAGGTTACCTAGCTTGTAATAATTGAACAGGTTGAAGGCAGCTAGTTCTTACCTTGGAACATTATGTCATAGGGCAAATACAAGGGACAGTTGAGGCTTCCCCAGTTAAGTCTGTTTATCCTACCTCCATTAACTAACCTTTGTACCAAATGGCCCTCTCAGGGGGAGGTGGACCAAGGATATTGCCCCCTAATGGTATTTACTTAGACTACAGTACCTGAGCTTTAATCATTCATAGAACTACTGTCTTAACCAAGTTCATTATCCTCAAGTGTAATTACTCAAAGCTTCTGTTGGTAATTGTATACTAAATAAATGCCTGGAGTGCTAGCTGCTCAGGGTCTGCTGCAGTGGCAAACCTGTCTTGGTGTGCAGGCAGTCAGACACAGCAGGACTAGCAAAACAGAATACCTGTGTGTCAGTGTACATTTTATTCATCTGTTGTTTGGGCCAGGGTCTGCAGGCAGACGCCCACAGCTAATGCCCTCTTGTGAGAGGCAACACCTGTTAGAAAACTCAAACTACTGGTAGTTCTAGTCAGGGTAGTGGAGTTTGAGTCCTACTAAGATAGAGAGAGTACACAAAAACCTTTGGCTTCCTATTGAAATTGCAGAAAGGATACACTTTAGGAAGAAAATCTGTATGCTAAGAATAAAGAGTTCACAATGAGAATAAGGATAAAATCCAAACAGTCTCATCCTAGTAAAGAATAAGACAAAGGTTCTACAACATCAATATCACTAGCCAACAATTTCTGATAGAGCAAATGCCAACCTTCTTCAGAGAAAGAAAACAAATCCATTATCTAAACATGCAACTGCAGTTCACAGAAAAACGTTATTACATGTATAAAGAAACAGGAGCATATTGACATAGGAGAGAGAAATAAGAAATCAGATTCTTGCATGACCCAAATGTTGGAATTCACACACAAGGGCCTTAAAACATTTCTTAAAATTGTGTTCAAGGACTTAAAAGAAAAGATAAAAAGGCTGTATCAGCAGAGATAATTCAATATCTGAGAAATTTCAAAAGTAGATGTTTTTAGTAAGACTTGGAGAAGGCAATAAGGTCAGTGTTCAAGAATGTGGTGGGCAGTATGACTTCTAGATGATAGAAAAAAAAAGGGGGAATGGACTCTCTCATAGACTCTAGAAGAAATGCAGCCATGCCTACACTTTGATTATAGTTTGCTGAACCCATTTCACACTTCTGATGTCCAGAGCTGTGAGAAAATAAAGCCTAATCTAAGACCTGAAAAGAAGAAAGTGTCAGCTCTGAGAAGACTAACAGAAAACAGTATGGGAAAATGCAAAGGGAGAAAGCTCTGAACCAAGACAGAACTTGAAAATATGGGCAACTTGAATAAAATACTATTTACTCTGGAATAAGGGGTGGGCCTGAGATATGAGGCTAGAGCACTGGACATGAGCCTCATCTTGATGCTGGTAAAGCGAGTAGTTTCTTTCTGCGACATATCCTCCACAAACATCCCTTAAGAAGAATGACTTAATATAAGATACATATTTTTAAAAGGGAATATTACAGAGAATAAATTTGAGAAGGCAAAAGTAAGAAAGTGTTAATTTTAGGGAAGCTATTGCAGTAGATGAAGCAAAATATAATGGTGGCTTGGATTTACAGTGGATATTGAGAACAGAATGTAGTCTGATTGGGAATATTCTGAAACTAAGTTTAGCAGACTTAATTATGGATTTGATGTAAAGTTTTAAGGAAGGAAGAAATTGAGGATAAATCTTTGGTGTTTTGTCTTGAGTGGTTGATAGTGGCGTTTGGATATTTAGCAGTGCATGCCACTATTAGTAAAAGACTCAGTTGGAAACAGATGCTGTTACTGCCTGAATGTTACTCTTGTTTTTTACTACAGTAAGCTGAAAAATCATCCCTACTTGGTCCCAGGTTTTCTCTACAAAAAAAAAAAAAAAAAAAAAAAAAAAGTTGTGAAACTGGTACGATTTCTCTCACCTTTGTGATTCTCTGAGATATATGGCTTTTACTCAGTTCCTTGGTCGGCACATCAAAAAACATGAACTGAATTAATCTATATCCAATTTGTTACACAAATGTATTCATCTGAAAAATTCAACATTTACACACACATTTACATACACACAGTCAAGAAATAATGAGATAAATTGGAAAGTATATGAATTGGAACCACAAATAGAATTGTTTTTGAGTCGTGGCACTAGCACTTTCTGATATGTGTCATTATATATGTCATTTAACCTTTATGAAACTCAATTTTTTATAAGTAAAAACATATATTAATACTCACAATATTGTTGTAAGCATACTAATGAAATTACATTTTACTGTAAAATTAAAAACTAGAAGTGCTTGTTGGTTTCTCAGTGCTCTTACAAAAAATTAATCATTGTAACATTTGAAAATAAGTAGATGTGTGGAAAATAAATTAATAAACTTCTTTTCTTCTTCCAATTTCAAATATAAGCACCAATAGCAGTTTGGCAATAATTTTCATGAAGTTAATTTTGCATATAAAACATTTGCAAAGATTATGTTCATGTTTATGAAAGTGAAACTGCTATACATACATCCATGTACACACACAATACATGCATATGTATAATTCGCTTTTGCTAAAATATATATTTTAGATTTTCTTCCAAAGGAACACATATATCAATCTTATTTGCATTAATAGTTACATAATAATCAATATTATATTTATACCAAGGTTTCAATGGATGTGCCATTTAATCTTTCTAATTTTGAGAAAAATTCTATAATTCCAAATCTTTAGTATTAATAACAATGATACAATAAACATGATGGCATATTTATCTTTTAATCCTGGTAATTTTATTTGTATTTAATAAGTGGTACAGAATGTGAAAACTGGGCCAAGTGCTGTAAGTACCATGTATTGAAATTATTTAAATACTAAATTTATGTAATATTAAATAAAATTATAACTATTTAAATACCAAATTACTTTCCGAAAACCTTGTAGTAATCACATTCCTTCTAGAACCTACAATTTCATCAACAGTGGATGCTACTATTAGTTTTTATTTTTGTAAACTAATGAATGTATTATCTATTATCTTAACTTCATTTTTTTAAATTTGAGAACTAGAAATTCTGTTTTATTGTTACCGATCTCTAGAGTGTTGGTTGTTTTTTTTTTTTTTTTTTCTAGCCAGAAACGTCTGTGGCTGTGACTCCTTTGCCCAAGATCTTGTCTAGTGTCAGGAAGAATGAGGTAGAATGAGGTAGCAGAGAAGTGAATGTTGAACAAGAAGAAAAATTTTGTTCAGTGTTAGTACAGTTCAAAGGAATGGTTTGCTCCTCTCTGTAGGCAGGCTTTCCAGTTGAGTGTTCAGCTCTTAGCAGAGAGGAGGCCCTGGAGAGTGTGACTCTTCTCCATGGCAAAGTCATTCAGAAGTCTCTGCAGGCCTCTGAAGCTCATGTAGCCTGACTTTTGACAGTTGGCAGATACTTCATTCCAAGGAGTTAGGCCAGCGAGGCCAAATCTTTGATTTGAATTAGCACATAGAAACTAGCTCACTTTTTTTTTTTTTTTTTTTTAAGACGGATTCTCGCTCTGTTACCCAGGCTGGAGGGTATTGGCACAATCTGGGCTCACTGCAAGCTCCACCTCCCGGGTTCATGTCACTCTCCTGCCTCAGCCTCCTGAGTAGCTGGGAGGCTGGCTCACTTTAAGGCTCATGACAAATTTGTTCACACTTTCTATTTCTTAGATTATGTAAAATGTTTATTAAAATCAGTTGGAAATTGGGATGTTATTAGATTCCTTCTCTGTTGGACTTTCTCACAGGAGTAAAGTATGACAGCACATTTCTTTCTTTCAGTTGAAACAAGAGTACCGGCCTGGCGCGGTGGCTTATGCCTGTAATCTCAGAACTTTGGGAGGCCAAGGTGTGTGGATCACCTGACGTAAGGAGTTCCAGCCCCCTCGTGGCCAACGTGGCAAAAAACCATCTCTACCAAAAATACAAAAATTAGCTGAATGTGGTGGCATGAACCTGGATTTCTAGTTGCTCTGGAGGCTGAGGGAGGAGAATCACTTGAACCTGGGAGGCAGTGGTTGTAGTGAGCCAAAATCATGCCCCTGCAATCCAGACTGGGCAACAGAGTGAAACTCAATCTCAAAAAAAAAAAAAAAAAAAAAATCCAAACAATAGAAAAAGAGGGACTCCTCCCTAATTTACTTCATGAGGTCAGCACCACCCTGATACCAAAACCTGGCAGAGACACAAGAAAAAAGAAAAGTTCAGGCCAATATCCCAGATGAATATCGATGCAAAAATTCTCAATAAAATACTGGCAAAACGAATCCAGCAGCACATCAAAAAGCTTATCCACCACAATCAAGTCAGCTTCATCCCTGGGATGCAAGGCTGGTTCAATATAGGCAAATGAATAAACATAATTCATCAAATCAACAGAAGCAATGACAAAAAACCACATAAATATGTCTATAGATTCAACACGTCTTCATGCTAAAAATTCTCAGTAAACTAGGTCTTGATGGAAAGTATCTCCAAATAATAAGAGCTATTTATCACAAACCCACAGCCAATATCATACTGAATAGGCAAATACTGGAAGCATTCCATTTTACAACCTGCAAAAGAAAAGGAAGCCCCCTCTCACCACTCTTATTCAACATAGTATTGGAAGTTCTGGTGAGGGCAATCAGAGGAAAGAAATAAAGTGCATTCCAACAGTAAGAGAGGAAGTCAAATTATCTCTGTTTGCAGATAACATGATTGCATATTTAGAAAACCCCATCATCTAAGCCCACAATCTCCTTAAACTGAGAAGCAACATCAGCAAACTCTCAGAGTACAAAATCAATGTGCAAAAATCACAAACATTCCTATACCCAAATAATAGAGGGCCAAATGATGAGTGAACTCCCATTCACAATTGCCACCAAGAGAAGAAAATCCCTATGAATACAACTTACAAGGGATGTGAAGGACCTCTTCAAGAAGGACTACAAACCACCACTCCAAGAAATAAGAGAGAACACACACACATGGAAAAACATTCCATGCTCATGGATAGGAAGAATCAATATTGTCAAAATGGCCATACTGCCATAGTAATTTATAGATTCAAAGCTATCCCCATCAAGCTACTGTTGGCTTTCTTCACAGAATTAGAAAAACTACTTTAAATTTCCCATGGAACCAAAAAAGAGCCCACATAGCCATGACAATCCTAAGCAAAAAGAACAAAGCTGGAGGCATCATGGTAACTCAATTTAAACTATACTACAAGGCTGCAGTAACGAAAACAGCATGGTACTGGTACCAAACATATACATATATACCAATGCAACAGATCAGAGACCTCGGAAATAACACCACAAATATCTAATATCTACAAATATCTGATCTTCGACAAACCTGATGAAACAAATCAATGTAGAGAGGATTCCCTATTTAATAAATGTGGGAAAACTGGCTAGCCATATGCAGAAAATTGTAACGACCCCTTCCTTACACCTTATACAAAAATTAACTCGAGATGGATTAGACTTAAACGTAAGACCTAAAACCATAAAAACCCCTGAAGAAAATCAAGGCAATACCATTCAGGACCCAGGCATGGGCAAAGACTTTATTACTAGATCACCAAAAGCAATGGCAACAAAAGACAAATTTGACAAATGAGATCTAATTAAATAAAAGATCTTCTGCACAGCAAAAGCAACTATCATCAGATTGAACAGGCAACCTGCAGAATGGGAGAACATTTTTGCAATCTATCCATCTGACAAAGAACTAATACCCAGGATCTACAAAAAAACTTAAACAAATTTGTGAGAAAAAAAAAACTCATCAAAAAGTGAGGGAAGGATATGAACAGACGCTAGTCAAAAGAAGACACTTATGCAGCCAACAATCATGGGAAGAAAAGTTAATCATCACTGATCATTAGAGTAATGCAAATCAAAACCACAATGAGATACCATCTCATGCCAGTTAGAATGGTGATCATTAAAAAGTCAGGAAACAACAGATGCTGGAAAGGATGTGGAGAAATAGGAATGCTTTTTCACTGTTGATAGGAGTGTAAATTAGTTCAACCATTGTGGAAGACAGTGTGGCAATTCCTCAATGATGCAGAACTAGAAATACCATTTGACCCAGCAATCCCATTACTGGGTAGATACCCACAGGATTATAAATCATTCTACTATAAAGACACATGCACATGTATTTTATTATGGCACTGTTCACAATAGCAAAGACTTGCAACCAACAAAAATGCCCAACAATTTTAGACTGGATGAAGAAAATATGGCATATACACACCATGGAATACTGTGCAGTCATAAAAATGATGAGTTTATGTCCTTTGCAGGGACATGGATGAAGCTGGAAACCAACATTCTCAGCAAACCAACACAAGAACAGAAAACCAAACACCACATGTTCTCACTCATAAGTGGGAGTTGAACAATGAGAACATACGGTTACAGGGAGGGGAACATTACATACTGGGGCCTGTTGGTGGCAGGGTATAGGGGAGGGATAGCATTAGGAAAAATGCCTAATGTAGATGATGGGATGATGGGTGCAGCAAGCCATCATGACAGGTGTATACCTATGTAACAAACCTGCATGTTTTGCACATGTGCCCCAGAACTTAAAGTATAATAATAATTTTTAAAAAAGAATCTTTTTGAGAAAATTAAACTTTGAGAATTGTTGCCTTATTTGTGGTTTTGGCTTCTGAACAATATCTAAATGTAATCTCATTACACTTTTTTCATGTGTTTGGTATTGGAGATAATGCTTGTCTTTAGGATTGAGAGTGGAGACTCCCAATTTATGATCAAATAATTTAGCATTATGCATTTGGGACATATCATATCCATTTTAGGATGAGAAGACGCTGTTGCTGAGGACTTACTGTTTAAAGTCACAAGAAGGAGCAAACACAAAATGCAGAAGTGAGTTTTCTGGATGCATATGTATATGTGGACCTATAAAGTGTTATTTCTTTTGTTCAACAAAATTTTATTTGGCTTACATATCCTGTTTAGTGTTGTGGATACAATAAGGTTGAGGAGTCACTCCTTTACTCAAAGACTTACAGTAAAATGGGAAAAGTGGAGGTCATCCCCCATTTCATTTCTCTATAACAGTAAAGAAAATTTCAAAAATAAAATTCTAAAAATATGGAATTTATATTCTTATGCAAATTGTGTAATATATAGATTTAAATGTAATTACACGATGTTTTACCAAAACTACATTATTGAGATAAATTAAAAATTATTTAATAATAGGAGAAATATAACATGTTCACAGATTAAAAGCAATATTTTTAAGATTTAAAATTTTCCTAAATTTACCTATAGATTCAATACACTCTCAACCAACATCTCCCCATTTGCCTGTATATATTAGTAAAGTTCATCTCATACATGAGATACCATCTTGGATAAGAAAAGAAAGAAGTGAAATGAGAAAACTCAGCATTTGAGTGTTGTGCTTAAGTGACTATTTTTATTATTGCATTGAACTAAGACAACTTGATTTCTTTTTTATTTTTAATTTTTTGTTAATACACAGTCATTGTTATGTATTTACTTGATTTATTGAATACAATTTTTCCCTATCTTGAGGTTCGAGATGCTCAGGAGGAACATCAGGTAACTTGAAGACATAATAAAGAAGTTAACAATTTATTTATACCTCTGAGTATAATGCAGATACATGTAAGACTTCATATAAAGTTCTTAAAACATAGATCTAATTTGCTTATAAAAAGTTGCACCATTTTTAATCTTTTTAATATCAGTGCTCAATTCATCATCATTCTTCATTTTGGGTGTTTCTATTATAAAATTTTATTGACTTTAATTTGGGCATGGAAACACTAGAACAATATCATAAATTATATGTCATCATGCATTCCACTATCTCATGAGAAATCGTTAGAAATGAAGTGCAGTGCATAAACAAATGTATTTAATATGTTATTTTCATTTATTTAAGTGTTTAGATCCAGATTAAAATTGATGAATATAAGCAAGAATCCAAGACAAGAATGCAAAGTTTTGACCAATGGATGAACATTGCTAACATTTTAATCTTTATTATTTTGAGATAAAAATCACGTGTTTTAGATTTGTAACCTCAGTAATTTGTAAACAGTCATGTGTGTGTTGATGTCTATCATTTATCTATATATATAACTTAACAATAAAACTATAGATAAAAGAACTGAACTTTATATTATCTTTGCAGTAAGTAATATTTTCCTGGTCATTATAGGCTTTATTAGTCGATTTCATACACTATGATTTCACAGTAATATGCAAAAAATATTTCTTAATAAACTACGTTATTAATCAGCTATATACCTGAACACAAAGTTTGAGATAAGGACCAAATATAGCCATTTTTAATAAAATAGTCCAAGGCATCACAATATTCTATGTTCTAATGAGAACCATAGCTACTGTGGATTTAAAATTATTTTTAATTGCAAATATAAAGTATTTTTGAAGCTAATTAACTTCTGTTGTTTCCTAGAGACAAGATATCTTATCCCTTTTGCTTAGCAGGTGTTTCTATGTCTTAGAGAAGAATTTAGCTGAGGTTGTGTTTGATTAGATTGATTAAATATGCATTTTACTCCATAAAGACAATTTTTATGTGTATTAGTTGGATACCTATTTCTAAAAACATAGAACTTTTCTTTATTTCATGCTGTTTGCTCCTGTATGCCAGGGATTTCAATAGGGAAACTAGCTGTCTTCTTGAAAATGTGAATATATTCCTAAACATGTTCACTACCTCATCTATGATATTTTGCACTGAGTCAACGCATTGTCCATTTCTTTGTGCACAGATTTTTTTTTTTAATGGAGTTTTGATCCCATCGTGCAGGCTGGAGTGCACTGGTACAATCTCGGCTCACCACAACCTCCACCTCCCAGGTTCAAGCAACTCTCCTGCCTCAGCCTCCCGAGTAGTTGGGATTACAGGCATGTGCCACCACGCCCGGCTAATTTTTCTATTTTTAGTAGAGATGGGGTTTCCCCATTTTGGCCATGCTTTTCTCAAACTCCTGACCTCAGGTGATCCACCTGCCTCGGCCTCCCAAAGTGCCAGGATTACAGGCATGAGCCACCGCACCCAGCCAAAAAAAATTCTGTTTTCACATTTAGCTCATACTGTCCATACAGTTTCTCTTCTTCTTGCCTTCTCTACTCAAGAGTTATGTATCTCTTCATCTTTCTGTAAAAATCATTTTAAATCTTTCTTCTTCATCTCCTATGTCATCTCTTCTCTGATAGAAATAATTGTCTTCTGCTGTATTTAATCTCTTTCTCCATTCAACCTTCATAATACTACTATACCTCTGTATCTCTCTCATAGCACCATTCACTTTCTATTTTCTAGCATAGTTAATCAACTTTACAAACATTCCTTGAGGGAGGGATATTTAGTTTATTTATTTTTTTCTCCCACAAAACTAATACAATAGTTTACATGCAATTGGTGCTCAATAAACACTTCAAATGAGTTATTTATTCAGGAGACAGAACACTAATAAATAAGAAATACTAAATAAATTGTTCAACGAATAAATGAATTTTACTTTCCCTTTAAGCTTTTTAACCAAAGGTCATGGATATATTCTGAGCTCTTAGTTCGAAATACAACAATCTAGTCTGATTAGATTAGACAAAAAAAATAATAATAAAGTACATAATCTCACAGAATCTCTGAAAAGGCTAGAGAGCCCTAGTTCCCTTATCAGGAGCAAAGCCTGAGCATACAGCAGATGCTGATATATGGAAAATACCATCCATCTCTACCAACTGCTCAGCACTCATGAGATGCAAAGCAGGATCACCAAGTCTCTGTTAATGTCATCCCTTAGGCTGAACACATTTTAGCTAAATTCTACAGAATTAATGTGTGTATCTTCCTAGCACCCACTGTGAATACCTCTCCTTCAAAAATCTATTGCTTGTGAAAAACCAAGTATGTTTAGCAAGTCATGAAACAACTGTAGTCATTCATTAGTGGTCACAGACTCACATTTAAGCATAACTTTAAAGGTGTCATAGACCTGACACTTATTGTTCTGAATCAACATTAATCTCATGAAGATGAACTGGAGGTTGAAAGCCTGCAATTACCCACCAGCTAGGCACACCATTATTAGCCATGATGAAAATGTGTCTGGGTTTTAATGTCAGGGCATATTGCCCACCTGAGAATGTAATAATCCTGAGAAATGACAGTTCCACTTCCATGTCTTTATAGTTCCCGAAACTCACTCAACCACATCAAGCGCATACCAAACTATCCTTGGGTTTCAATGCTGACTTAGCAAACCAGTAGACTGAGAGAAATAACAATTCAAGTTAAAGATGAGTGCAGTGGACATTAAGCAATGTAACTTGTCAATCATAAAATGAGAAAATAGTGTGACAAGGACAACCTCCAGTAGACAGAACCAAAGTATTTGATTTTGACGTCACCCATCTTAGAAAAATATCCTGATTTAGTTTCCATGAATATCTGATGTAATTTTACATAGCTTCTCACTGCAGTAAAACAAGTCAGGTAGATATGCTAGTCTTTTCCTTAAAAGTGTAAAGACTGGAAAACTCCAAAAAACCTGAAATACCAAAGCCTGAGCATGGTGGAACTGGCATGGGGGGTAAATCATTTAATTACTATTGAGCCTCAGGTTCCACAACTCCTTTTTAATCCTCAAATCTTTTAGACACTATTTTTTTTCATAAAATCATACACTTCATAAGAATTAAGAATTATTCAAAATTTTTGGCTACATTATATACCAGCTTTGCCTGAAGTCAGATATAACCATGTGATAAATTTTTGTCTGGTGCAATATATCAGAAAATGTTTGTGCCACTTCTGGGCTGTCCCTTTCAAAGGAGGAAACGGTCATTCCATTGTCCTTATAAATCATCTGGCTAACCAGAATGCGGTCATGACTGCAGGAGTTGGAACAGCCTTCTTGCACCATAAGATGCCTGTTGAGGATAACAGAACAACAAAATAGAGGGAATGTAGGTTTCTGAAAACTTTGAGGGTTTGAGTTACCACATCAGCTTAGAATTGCATATAAGAGAAAAATTAACATCTGTCTCATTTAAAACTACAATTATATTTTAATAAAACGCAACTCATTGATTCCACTGTTGCTACTATCCATAACACTATTGTGTGGGCAACCTTTACTACAGAATCAAATAAAGTTATCATGACAGGTTATCAGAAACCAGCTGAATCAGTATCTTGCCATCCCCATCTCATATTTGTCAACTTGGATGACAAACAGATAAATACTAGAATTTAAAATAAATCTCAAATTAAAATTTAACACAGTTTCATCTGAACCATGCCTAGGTTTTGGTTTTTGCTTTAATTCTCCATTCAGCAGTGAAAGAAAAGGGAATATTTCAATAATTATTATACAATATATTATCTATATTACTTATTCTAATAATTTAATTTTAAATAATTTAAGAACATGCATATTTATAAAATTATTAACTTTAAAACTTTGGTTTAACAAAAATATGTATTCTATGATATAATTTTTGCTTAGAAATATACATTTATGTATTCATGCATATTGGTATAAATGTGTCAATGTATATCAAAGAAAACTCATGGAAGCTTACATAAGGACTTCTCAGTTACGCCCTCTAGGAGAGCAAATAAAGATGATAGGTGAATAACTTTTATTTTTTATTATATACTCATGTATTAATTAAACTTTTCAATGAGCGTTGGTCTTTATCAGCAGCATGAAAATAGTCTAATACAGTAAATTGTTACAAGGAGTGGGGAGCTGCTGAAAAGATACCTGAAAATGTGGAAGAGACTTTGAAACTGGGTAACAGGCAGATATTGGAACAGTTTGGAGGGCTCAGAAAAAGAGAGAAAATGTGGGAAAGTTTGGAAATTCCTAGAGACTTGTTGAATGGCTTCAACAAAAATACTGATAGTGATATGAACAATAGGTCGAGGCTCAGGTGGTCTCAGATGGAGAGGTGAAACTTGTTGGGAACTGCACCAAAGGTGACTCTTGCTATGCTTGAGCAAAGAGAATGGTATCATTTTGCCCCTGCCCTGCAGATGTGTGAAACTTTGAACTTGAGAGAGATGATACAGGAGAGCAGTCTCAGGGGGTATGCCTGCAGCTACAGGAAGATATATGGGAACAGACACACAACTCTCTCTCCCAGATAAGCACAACAAAGAGACACAGAAACAGTCCAAGTCTCTGGTATACTCTTCCACCCTGAATCCTGAGAAACTCTTAGTGTGTAAGAGACTGTCCCTTAAACTAACTCGGCCAGAAAACACTCTCAGGTTTGTTTTCTTTAAAATCAGCCTGTCCTTGACTGCCAAGCCACATTTTGTTTTTCTTTCCTCTTCCTTCATTTCTTACATTTGGTGCCAAAACCTGTGACTGGTGTTGGGAGAAGAGGCTGTCTTGCAACCCAGGAAGCAGTGGGCAATGGCAGCTCATCCTGAGTTAACTCCTGTATCCTAAAAGCCTCTGGCCACACGCCCAATCTTATCTCTCACTTCACTTTTCAAGTAATTTGTGTGAGCAGGACAACTAACTTGAAGGGGCTGTGAGGCTCAGGCTGAGGCTACTCCCCATGGGCTCTAAAACACTCAGGTCTCAGGAATCCACCTCTGACCACCTGCATTGGGTATTTTGCTCGCTAACCCTCCCTTGCCCCCTCTTTCTCCATCTTTTCTCTCTCCCTCTCTCTCTCTCTCTCTTTCTCTCTCTCTTTCTCTTCCTCAAATGGCTACAGTATGGGAGGCCCTTTGCCAATTCCTGCCAGAACATCCAACATCAGATACTATTTCAGATGACCGGTGAGATCTGCCTTCTCCTGGCTTTCTCTCTGTACCGGAGAAAGTCTGGCCTGCTGTCCAGGTCCTGGGAGGTCCAATCGGACTAATGGGGCTGGGCTAGAGGAAATATTGGTACGCAGCTCCTTCTCAGGTTAACGGTCCTCTTTTGGAAAGAGGATACTGGGTCTCTGTCTTTTGTCTGGGGATGCCTAGAACAAAACAGACAGCACCAGCTTCCTCTTAGCAGTCCACGTGGGTGCCAAACAATTTCACGTCCCTACATCCTTCCCACTGGACTGCAGTATTAGCAACCAAGGCAAACTTGGCTTATGGCAGACCTTAATGCCAAAGCATTTAATTTTCTCCTGCAACATGGCCTTAACAACTTTACTACCAGAAATGGCAAATGACAAGAGATGTCCCCATATTCAGGCTTTCTTCTATCATCAATCCCACCCCTCCTCCTCCTCTACCTGTTCAAAAACTACTCTAACCGGTTAAACCTTCTCTGCCATTCTCCCTCTCTGGAAAGTGGCTAGGGTTAAAGGCAGTCCTTGCATTCATGCCCCCTTCTCCATGTCTAATTTGTGGCAAATTGAACAGCTTCTGGAATTTTTCTCGAAAAATCACTCTCATTATTGCAGGAAATTCCTGCACATAACCCAGTCTCTTAACTTGGCATAACATTTACATAATTCTAATCTCCACCCTTACCTTTAATAAAAAACAGTGCTCAGCTTAATTAAAATGGATATCAAAGCTATAAGTATATTCAAAAGGGTTTTATGTTTTTCTCTTCATAAATCTTGTTTTCCTGAAAAAAGTTTTATCTCAGTCAAAATTACTTCTCTTCACTCTGTCTTGCAACTCTTGCTACATGCATAAAAGACCCCAGTCTGGTGGCCTAGAACTCCCTAGAAAGATAGAAAACTTGCCAGAAATCCATCTTGAAAAAAATAACTCTTTTCCTTATGGAACCCCTGGAATTAAAGGTGAAGAAGTACCTCTCAAAAATCTTTATTTGTCTTCCAGCTATGCTTGTTTATTAGGCCCTAAAATTTGTTTACCTAGCCCTGCTCTTAAAGGGCCTCACCCAGAGGCCAATAATCTAATCTGGAAATTAGCAAATGGAAATTGTATGACTATTGAATCTTCTTCTGGTTGCCTGTGAGGCTATATATGTCTTATGTATGTTATGTCTATTAAAAAGAACTCTAATGAATTAATTGTCCTAAGAAAAGAAAGCGCTTAAATCAAATATTTCTAAGGAAAATGCTAAGCAAAGTAACACTGTGTACATTGCCATTTTACTTTATTCTTCTGTTGAAGCAAAATTGTGAGGTCTGATTATGTGCGTGTGCTTTTGCTAGATGTCCCAGTTGGCTGTGCTGAGATGTACCAGTACTGTTTATGGTGTAAGTTTAAATTCTTAAGTATTTTCTCCTACCATTGTATTCCAAAACACACTAAATTGTATTGCACAGTTCAAAATTTCGTTACTTAAGGGATCCATCTAGGCATTGTTCCTGGTCTTAAATTGAATAGCAAACACAGGACATGTCTGTTATCAGTATCTTAATTTTCAAAGGCTGTTCTTTGACATTTAAAACCATGACAACAGCTATTCACATTTGATGTTTATAAAAACAATGTCTTTATTAATTTTATTATCAAGTATCATAAGCCATGTTTATCAAAATAAGTTTTTTTTTGCTTTTTTTTTTAAGACGGAGTCTGGCTCTGTCGCCTAGGCTGGAGTGCAGTGGCTCGATCTCAGCTCACTGCAAGCTCCGCTCCCTTGGTTCACGCCATTCTCCTGCGTCAGCCTCCGGAGTAGCTGGGAATACAGGCACCCACCACTACACCCGGCTAATTTTTTGTGTATTTAGTAGAGACAGGGTTTCACTGTGTTAGCCAGCATGGCCTCGATCTCCTGACCTCATGATCCACCTGCCTCGGCCTCCCAAACTGCTGAGATTACAGGCATGAGCCACCGCGCCCAGGCCAAAATAAGTTTATATCAAATCCAGCTTTCCAGAAATGGTAGTAGTTAAGCACATCAATTTACCATGTAAATCATTCACTTGTACCAATGGGGAAAATTTATTGTTATTGTGCTTCACAGTGAAAACAAGAGTAATCTTTCATTTTTAAAAATTAATTTAGGAAAGGTTATATAACTTGGCCCTTTAGTATGTATACAGTAGCACTAGTTTATACACTACTTTTGCCACTGGGGAGTTTAAGTTAAAACATCCCTCAGTCATATAGCTATGGAATGCATCTTCTATTTATAATTTCTGCACTAATAATTAGTTTGGATCAAAGTTATTTTTATATATACTACAAAACAAAAGCAAACTAGTCCACCTTAAATTTTTATGTTTAGAATTTTCTATATGTAAGTCATTCAGATTAGTATCTATGTAGGTTCAGTCAAATCCAACCATGGATTTGAGTTATTATACTATATAACCCTGTAAGACACATAGAAATATTGTTACTTTGCCTTTATAACAGAACCCAAGTGTCTGTTTCAATTTATAAATTCAGCATTTGAGTAATTTTGATTCCCAAAATTAGGAGAAAATAACAAAATAATGAGAAGGAGGAACCAGGCCTTAGTGCCACATATAGTGGTTGTAAGGTAGAGTCTCCTTCTTTCCAGAATGCTTTATTATATTTTACTTATTATACATATTATATATATAATATAGTATATATAATATACTATAGTATATTATATAGACCTGACTGTCTGTGTCAAAGTATAATTCGCATGATGAAGTTCTAGCTTAAAGTGGCAAAAGAAAGTTGTCTTCATTAAATATATTCATGACTTTAACAAGATAATAAGGGAACAAAATTTAGGATTCAAGCTCAGTAAGAATACTCTTTCAATGAACATGTCCCTAAGATAACCAGAATTAGCAGTTAATTTATGCATCTGGAAAATTTCAGTTCCCACCAGTAAAAATAGTCTGAGTGGCTAGTGCACTTTGAGAAAATTCTGGCATACTAAATAAATAATGTACATGTGGGACCCAGGAGCTGGGTAAGCCTTGCCTTTAGACAACTCTGTGACTACAAAAATAAAGCCAGCACTTTTGGAACTGATAAGGCTGTACTTAATCAGTATCATAAAGAGCATTGCACAGCTGAACTTTGCTTCCACTGGTTCAGTGGTTACTTATTTCTACCTAAGCACTCAGTCTGTACTAAAAAAAAATAAAATAAAAGATTTATATTTGAGAGCTACTTCACCTAAATTACAAAATTGGTCAATGTTTTTAGTTCCAAGTTACAGTAAAGAAAAAAATGCATTGTTCCCTTCAGAGACTTGTCTGGGTGTTTTAGTTATGCATAAGTAATTCTAGCAAAGGAAGGGTAGAAAAGAGATGAAAATTAATTTACATACTTGCTACTTGGGAATAAAGGGCTTTTTGAGGGGGGTTATGGATATTAAATGATTTAATTGTATTCTTATCCCTATCAATACAGGCAGTAGTTTCTTTGAGTATGCTTAAATAACTGTATTTCTAAAATCTAAGAAGTTCCAATGAGGAAGGAAATTAAAGAAAAATAAAATTAAAAAGAAAGAGAAATAAGTTTTCCTGTATTAGTCTGACTTGTCCCAGAGGCAGCAACAGGCACAGCCCAGACCCAGGAAAAGTCTTGATAATATAATCTAATGTGTACCGCAGACTCTTCCAGCACACCCTCAACACAAGGAGAAGAAAAACAAATTTTCCTTTGTTTCATGGAATGAGTTTGTAGACTGTTGTTCTCTGTAACTAGTGACTTCAAGTACTCTGTTTTATCTAAGAAGTACAATGAAGGTCATGAGAAACCTGTGTAGGCTTGAACTATAGCTGCCTGGGCACTATAGTGAAGGTTATAGGATAAGCCCGTGCCCAGACAAATCTAGATAACAGACATCTGGGTTGCTTGGCAATGGTCATGTGCAATACTGTCTTTGCCCTGCCTCTGTATCCCTGCTTTCATGCCACCATAAGCTTGCTTTAAGCTAGCCCACCCCCTTTCGTGAAGTGTATATAAAAATCAGATTCTGTCTTTGTTCCAGGCCCAGTCTTTTGGACATTGAGTCAGCTGGGCCTAAGTGCACGCAATAAATATTCTCTTGTTTCACCCCGAGGTCTCGCTCATCCTTCTGAGTCCTGCAACACCATGTCAATTACTTGACATTCCTGGTCCGCAATACCACAGGCCACTCTTCACATCATGTGCTTGCCTGGATGAAGCTCCTCATTTCAAACAGTATATATATTTCTGTATGGTTTATTATAGTAAGGCCAGAACATATGGAAGTAACCATGCCCCTAACTATGCTGGAAGAAGTCAAGCTTCACCTGCATCTAGCACATAATTCAAAAACAAATGAAAATATGGCCAGGTGCAGCGGCTCATGCTTGTAATCCCAGCACTTTGGGAGCCTGAGGTGGGCAGATCACAAGGTCAAGAGATCAAGACAATCCTGGAAAACATGGTGAAACCTCCTCCCTACTAAAAATACAATAATTAGCTGGGTGTGGTGGCAGGCGTCTGTAATCCAAGCTACTCAGGAGGCTGAGGCAGCAGAATCGCTTGTATCCAAGAAGTGGAGTTTGCAGTGAGCCGAGATCCAGTTACCACACTCTAGCCTGATGAGAGAGCAAGACTCTGTCCCAAAAACAAAACAAAACAAAACAAAATAAAAAACACGTAATAGGCTTTACATTAAAGTTAAAAATTGCTAAAAATTACCGTTACAACAGGTAATTAAAACTGCTAAACATGGATTTGCATAAAAGTGTATAAAAATGGTAAAAAGTGGTTTTAGTTAAAAATTATAAGGCATAACTATGTATTTTGCTTAAGAATAAAAAAGTTGTCTTAAAGTTAAATAAAATAAAGTGGACTGTTTAAGAAAATTGTGAAAATATTGTAAATTATAATCCTATAAAGAAAACTCTGTGTGTAAACATATTAACTAATCTCGAAAGGGTAGAACGTCCGGAAAAAATGGTAAGCATGATTATTTAACATGTTTAGGTACATAAAATTGCCAAAATAATGTCTGATAGGTTATATTTTAGGGAATAATATTATAACATGTTCCAAAGCTGTATGCCATGTCTAAGGTTCTAGGGTCTAAATATGTGCTATTAATCACAATTAAAGTTGTTATGCTGGGTTATTGTGAACCACAATGACCAAATTTCTTTGTCAACTATGTTTCTAACTGTATCCAAACTGGACATTTTGGTATTTACAGACAATGGTTACTTTGTTTAAATTCTCTTCAAAAGATGGTTTATTACCAAGCTGTAAAACTTTAACAGTTGCTCTCAAAGGAGGGTTTTCACAACAACAACAACAAACAACAACAGAACTACAGAAGACATGAAAAGCTAAAATGGTTATAAATATCAACCAAAACAAAATGGACTAAATTAACAAAAAACACAAACAAGTTTTTATCCTTTTGCTTAGAACACTGCTAATCTGTGTCTTATGTTTCAGAGTTAAGAAAACTTGCCTTAAGCTAGCTACAGCCTTTAACAACTAAGTAAAGCATATTTCTGTAAATGGAAATTAAAGTTGGTTTGCTTCTCTCTCCCTAGTTCCTCTATAATTTGAAAACTAGTTATAAGTATTCTTAAACTACAGCAATATAGTTGTTTGCATCAGTGCAATAAGAATGGATTTTCTTTTGTAAGAAAACACAGTTGGAAAAGATGGTTATTTTACCAAGGCTTTGACAGGAATGGTATGCTCTCCTTTAGTGAATAAAACTTAACTTATGAAGCCAATACAGCCCTTGGAAAACTGGTCTCATATTTTGTGTACACAGTCCTTGTATAAGGTTTCTGATCTGTGGTAAGTATAGAATGTCACTTTCTGACAGGCCAGGAAATGCATGTTACCTTAAAACCTCAAGAGGAGAGGAATTCACCCAACTCATAGGTATTTAATGATAGAAGTCCATGGCTGGGCTGGGCCTTAAAAAGTCTCATCTCAAATTCCTTCTATAACACAAAGTTCCATCAAAGCTGACTTAAAAGTCATGTGTAGCAAATACTTATTTTTGCTGCACTGTGTAAAACTAATTAAGCCAAGTATAATAAAGGAAAGCTGTCCTACCATGATTTTTCTTTTAATAAAAATGGGAAATTGAAGAGAGAAAATTATGTTTCAAAAACTATAGCGCTTACCTGTTGCTAAATTCTAGTCTGCCTAATGTTTTTCAATTTTTATTATTTTCTACAGTTTAAATTATATTCATTACAGAAATCAACTCCTAGATACTACACACTCAAGTCAAAGCTGAAAGAGCTGAGAAAGCAGCTCCTAGCAGCCCATTAAAAACATCCTAAATATCAATGTAAAAAGAAGAAATTTTAAGCTGAAAATAATAAAATATAAGTAATTAAGTGAAAATTACTCATCTTAGTCCCAACGCTACTTTACCAAGTACTTTGTATCCTACCTGTCCTTTAAGCCAGATATTAACTTTTTTTTTTTTTTTTTTTGAGATGGAGCCTCGTTCTGTCACCCAGGCTGGAGTGCATGTTGTACTATGTGCAGTAGGAATATATACTGTAGTACCCTAAGGGTGAAATATCAAACAAAGAATCTCAATTACTGTAGCATTTTGTTTAATTATTATCATCATAGCAAATCTAACTATTACTAATAAAACAATAACACATGGGTCTTTCCAAACATGTTCCTCTGCGTGTCATTGGGAAAGAAATATTGCTTTTGTCTCAACCAATCAGGCCTAATATGAAACACTGCTGAAAAACCTAGGACTAATGTTCTTACCCTGCCTCAATAACCTTTTCCAAAACCTTTTAACCGACAGAATCATGGCCATTTCACAGACAGCTACCCAAAAATATCTATGGACAGTGTTGCTCCTGCAGTCCATCCAAGATCAAAAAAACTTTCCGCACCCACCCCCGCATCAGCAGGAAGTAGCCAGAAGGAACATGTTGCCTTTTGTTCTTTTGTAACTAAAGGGTCTGGAATGACAGAACAAGGGCACCATCATCTTGGACAAACACTGCCAATTGAAGATCAGCTTCCTTTCTAACCTCATGCATTTCAAAGACATCACTTGTCTTCTGACAACTAGCAGCCAGAAAGAGCAGACACTAAAACACAGAAAAGACAGCTGGGGCACAGAGGGAGGTGGAGGGGAAGTCTCTTGGGTAACTGCCAAACTTCACCTTCATAAAGAGGACGTCAGTAAAACAGTGGGCCTTAATAAGCACATTGCTTTCCCTTCAGATGCACTAACATAGGGAAGCTAAAAGCAGTCGCGGGGGGTATGTCTGCAGCTTCAGGAATATATCTGGAAACAGACACACAACCCTACCCCCTGAAACAGGAATTAAAAGAAATTAAAGAATGTGTAGGCAAAAACTCAGTTGTAGGTAAGATAACCCAATTCTCCCTGAGGAAGAGAAAGAGCTGAAGTCCTTTAAAATTTAACTGCCTGTTTTTCTGTGGCTAGTGAGCCTTATCTCTGCCTTTCCCAGGCATTGTGAAGAACCTGTTTTTCTAGCTGTGCAGCTGCAAGGTCACAAGGCAGATAAACTCAAGTCATAAAACATGTTTTTCCTTGAAATGTAAGAAATGATGTCATGCATGTCTCAACTGAATAACTGCCTTTGTTTCTCACTTCTGTAATATGCTTCCCCTTGCACAGATCTACCCCCACCCCACAAAATGCTTAAAAGGCAACTGGACTCTTTGTTTGGGGCTCTGTCCTTTTGGATGTTAATCTGACTGGGTGGATGCACCTAAATAATAAGTATTCTCCTCAACCCCTCGGTCTCTCTGATTCCTAAATTATCCTGCTGCACTCACAGATAAGCACAACAAAGAGACACAGAAGCAGTCCAAGTCTCTGACAAACTCTCCTGCCCTGAATCCTTAAAAAGTCTTAACCTATAAGAGAGTGTGGCTCAGACTCAACTAGGCCAGAAGCCCCTATCAGGTTTGTTTTCTAAAACAAATCTCTCCTTATTGACTCTCAAGCTACCCTTTGTGTTTCTCTCCTCTTTGTTTAGTTCTTACAATTATGGTCTTCACAGTATTGTCAAAAGTATAAATAATTTAGGGACATAAAGAAATGTGCATGTCATGAAAACTCCTAGTAGATCCACATACTTCCATTCATGAGACTATTTATCCAGTAGTTACTTATTAAGCACTGGTTATTCAGGCACTACACCTTAATAGTTCCAAGCATATAATGGTGAATAAGGTAAGAATAACCTTTGATCTCTGTGTTTTCTATACTATCAGAAAACAATGAACAAGCACATTAATGCACAAAATAATTTCAGATTTTCTTAAGCACTGTGAGAAAAGTAACCAAGGTGCTGTGTGAGAAATAATTTGCTTGAGAGAGTGGAAGTTCATCTCCTAAGTCCTTCAACGAGAAGCTTAGGAAATTCCTCTTTGGGGGTAACTCTACAGCCTAGACCTAAAGGATGGGAAGAAACTGGGTGTGCACATTCAGAAAAATAGAATTAGAAAAAAGACCCTAAAGGGAGGAGCATTGATTTAATATGTCTTTTTAGGGTACAGTGAACCTGGGAGAAGCAGGTTGAGGTGACGTTGAAAGATAGAGGAGGAGGGGAAGCCAGACCCTTCAAGTTTGGGTAGGAAGTTTGTATTTTATTCTAAGTGAAAAGGAAACATTTTTTAATAGTTTCAAGAAATTTTTGACATAGCCCCACTTAGGTCTACATAAAACTAGGTATTGTATGAGAAAAACTATCTGTGGACTAGTAAACCAATATATTATTTGCCCTAGTTTCTACAAACACTAGTTTGTAGAAGCCTGAGCTTGTACTATGAAGATCCTAGCCTATCTGACACAAATTGTAGATAATTAACATTAGCCAAAGTGCAGAGAAGGCACAAAAAGGGAAGGGATTTTGGGTAGACAGAGAAGAAATTAAATGAAAATTTTTATGGACAAGTGAGGTCTGGGAAGAAGGAAACCACGGTGGAGAAGAAAGCAAAAAGTAGGCCAGGTGCAGTGGCTCATGCCTATAATCCCAACATATTATGAGGCTGAGGTGGGTGGAGCACCTAAGGTTGGGAGTTCGAGACCAGCCTGTCCAACATGGAGAAACCCCATATCTACTAAAAACACAAAATTAGCCAGGCTTTGTGGTGCATGCCCGTAATCCTAGATAACTCCAGAGACTGAGGCAGGAGAATCACTTGAACCCAGGAAGCAGAGGTTGCGGTGAGCCGAGATTGCCCCATTGTACTCCAGCCTGGGCAACAAGAGCAAAACACACAAAAAGAAAGAAAAAGTAAAAAATAGTAAAACATAAGGAGCATAGGTTTTTCCTGCTCTTCTGAAATCCCAGAGTCAGAGGTGTGGAGTTACAGGGAAATTTTGCCCACTTGTGATTTGATCTCTGAAAAAGAACTTCACTATGTCGTGTTTGTGGCAACATAGGTCACCTATGGCACAGAAAAAGTAAAATGAAGATAGGGCATTGTTAAGGAGACAGCGAATACTGAGAGAAGTTTCAGAGATGCCCTTACATAGGGGGCCAAGGATAGGACTCTGATGTGCTCCCGTGTCTCCTGGAAGAGATGGAAGATAACTCAGCGCAGTGCTAGGAGGCATTCGCGGGGCTACGCTGACAAGAGATAAGATAGTCATGGTGCTAAAGCCACCACATAAACAGTCTCATTGGGCATCTAATAGAGGGTTTATTTATTTATTTATTTACTTTCAAATTTTTGAAAATAGAAGAGCACAACTAACTCCTGAATTATCCAATACAACAAGTCACAAAGTTATGCTGTTACTCAGAATAGAGCATGAGAATCTCAGAATGATCCAGAAATCCTACAGTGAAGATCTGGGTGAAACCAGGGACCCAAAGGTCATGCCAGGAGTCCCCATCTCTTTTCCATTTTGTAAGGGCAAGTGTTCCACTTGTGCCCCTCCTCACATTCTCATTTGCTACTTTGGGACTTATAAGTGGCACCCTGTAAAACAAAGCTCTTACCTGAAAAAAAAATTACACAATAGTGTTAGATACTATTAATTAGCCACTTAAAACCACCACCATAAATTAGTCAGGGTCAGGGCTTGTAAGGAAGATTAGGTTGATAAGACACAACCAAAAACTTTCAAGTACTGCTACATCACAGTTGTTCTATGCGTAAATTTGTAGCACTACCACAACACTTAGATTTAATGTCCTTCCATCTATTTCAGTTCATTCACCCTTCATATGTAATTGGTATGATTTTAAAAATAAATACTTAAGACATATGTACTGCTTTCAATAAAGGAATCTAAAATGAAATGTATTCTGATCCAGAGTAAAAAAATTTATGTTTTGTGGCTGATGCTGTCTCTGCTGCCAACTGGCTCTGTAACCTCTGCCAAGTCATTTAATATCTCTGGGCATCCATTTTCTCCAGAAAATGAGGAGACTCGACTAAATTATTGCTGAGGTCTATTTTGATTTCTGATGTCTTTCATTCATAGGAGTGCTAAAATAAGGACTGCTGAAATGATCATGATTAGATTGGCATTAATCATGAAACAATGTTAATATGTGTACAACCGTTTAGTGAGTCCAGGCCATTTGCCTGGCACAAAGTAAGTCATTTTATATAGGTGATTTCTAATCATCTAAACAACCCCATGAGGAAATAGAAGTTCAGAGAGTTTGTAATTTGCTCCCTGCTACCTAATTGGTAACTGGCATAGCCAGACTTCTAACCCATGTTTTTGTTTCTGAAGTTTCTAAATTATACATGATAATATTTATTTTCCATCTTTTTACATTGTTTTATTTGAAGATAACAGCTTCCAAGCATGTGAGAATCTTATGGGTCATTCAAGCTCCCCATTCTCTCTGAAGCTATTTTTATAGCATTGAGGTAAAGCAATCTATGTCCTGAACTCAAGAAGAACTCACTTAGATCATTCATTTAGCACTTATTTTCAAAGCGAACACATTTTTCTAATCTCTTGTAACTATCGCCTGTTTCTTTCCAACAAAACTACAAATGCTCTGAAGGAATGTCAAGAAATGCTTGGGAGGGGTGTGGTATCAATAGGGCTGGAACTCAAGCAAAGAGAGTAAGGTGCCTGCTGTCGAAACTTCAGGAGGTCTCACTATCAGGACCTCACCAGTGCTGGGTCAGCTCAGCTCGTTCCTGGCCCTAGACAGCCCATAGCAGCTGGTGGATGGCTAGCTCACTGAGAAAGTCTGAATGAAGTTCAGCAACCTTAGTTCTTGGCTGTGACGCCCACTCCTTTGGCTGCCCAGAGAGACCCTATGTAGTGCCTGGAAAATCAACCTGGTGAAAATAAAGCTGAAGTCCAGAAGGCAGAGTAGAGGAAAGCCAATGGAAATGCCTATCTTGGTACTATATTATTATAGTATAATGCGTCACCAAAGATCGGAAACAAAAACTCATTCAGTCATTCCCTGGAGCTAAAAGCCCTGGTAATATAATGCTGTAAATAGAAAGATTTTTGAAGAAACTCCTTTAGATTGTTTCAGCCCTTGATCTATGTGGGTTAGTGCCATAGCAAAACATCACACAGTTGGTGACACTTGGTGACATTATCAAAAAAACAGAAATTTATTTTTTCAAAGTTCTGGAAGCTGGAAGTCCAAGTCAAGATATCATCAGCTTTGATTTTTTCTGAGACCTCTGTCTTTGGCTTGCAAATGGCTGACCACCCTTTGTGTGTTTACATGGTCTTCTTATCTCTGTGCTCATGCATTCCTGATGTACCCTTGTGTGTCAAAATGTCCTCCTTTTATAAGGACACCAGTGAGATTGGAATAAGGCCATATCCAACTGCTTTAGTTTAACATAATTACCTTTTTAAAGCCCCTATCACCAAATACAGTAACATTCTGATGTAATGGTGTTAGGACTTTAATACCAATGGGTGGAAGGCTTGGGAATTCAGCCCATAATACCATGAGTCTGGAAAATTGTAAGCTGTCACATAGGCAGATACAGCTATAATGACCAGCAGAATACCATGCATGTTAATAAATATTGTTTATTTATGCTTCAAGATTCAACTCTGACAACATCTAGATAAGCAATACAATTTTGTTGATTCAATATGATTCATTTAATGAATGAATAAATTTGTTTACTATCATCAGTGGTCACCTTCATACTATGTGAATAGCAAAAATTAAGGGTTAGAGATGTGTCTGAGATACAAGATATTAATTAACCCCATCTTTCTGATTTAAAAATTAGTATTTTAATTAAGCAATTGAACTTAAGCAATGTTACAAGTTAAGCAGATAAATCTTATTTAGCCAGATCTCTCCTTAGTAAATAAGCAGAACTGAATATTTTCCCTCACTTTTTCTCCTCTGTTAGCTTTAATCAGACCTAATTCATATACTTAAACATGGATTGGATATTTATTACTATTAATTCCTACACTGACACTAGAGTCAATTTTGGACTGACCCTCTGCTTTCAGATTATCATAAAATACAATATATTGTATTTAGTTCAGATGCTGAAAAAGTTTCCGCATTATAAATATTTATTTTAAGTATTGATTGCTACCGTTATGCTAATAATGGATATTTTTAATGTTTATTCATTGTAATTTTAGCATTATGCATATTCTCATCAACCTGAATATCTGGGCCTTTCCCCTTTGCTCCTGTGCTCCAAGATCCCCTGTCTCCCTTTGTTCACATAGCAACAGAAGGAAATAGAAGAAGAGAGACAACAAAGTTTGTAGATTTTCTTGCTTTACACATTATGACCTTTTTTTTATTTTTTATTTTTGCCTGGATTCTGTCTAATCAGATGTTATTTTTCCATTTGGCTCTAAAAATAAAATTGCCCATCACTCATCAATTACAACTAACAAAAATTATTGAATTGTTTTAACATGAAATTCAAATTGCATACGATACCCTTAGCTGCAGGCCAGCAACATATGAGGTCAAACGGTGTAAGCAAAGGTGTTCAGATTTTTTTTTTTGGAATATTATGTATTCTTACATATTAAATTTATCTTTACATTATCTGTTTACTTGAAATATTTGAGTAACTATCAAATATGATTAAATAAGTATATTATTATATCAAAGGTAATTTCTTTTTCTTTTTCTTCTTTTTTTTTTTTTTGAGATGGAGTCTTGCTCTGTCACCCAGGCTGGAGTGCAGTGGCGCTATCTTGTCTCACTGCAAGCTCTGTCTCCCAGGTTCCACCATTCTCCTGTCTCAGCCTCCCGAGCAGCTCGGACTACGGGTGCCCACCACCATGCCTGGCTAATATTTTTGCATTTTTAGTAGAGATGTGTTTTTAGTAGAGGCTTTCATGGTGTTACCAGGCTGGTCTCGATCTCCTGACCTCGTGATCTGCCCGCCTCAGCCTCCCAAAGTGCTGGGATTACAGGCAAGAGCCACCACACCAGGATTTACATCAAATGTAATTTCTTGCTGAGTTTTTGTAATATTAATTTCTAGTATCACTTAGCAAAGAGGGCTTGTGTCAAGTTTAAAAGGCCACAAAAGATGTAGTAGACTTGAATAGTAATGATCTAATCACTCATTTTACAGATGAAGAAACTAAAGGCCATATAGAAAAGGCAAAGTTGTAAACAGAGGAATTATTTTGAAGGAACTATCATTTTTAGGTTCAGAAATTATTTGAGAAATGTGTTCTGAACAGGACCTATGAAAACAAGTAGGTGTAATGGAAGGTAAACATGCATAAACCAAAAATATTAATAACTAATTAAATAACGGTGAGTATTGGGGGACCAGTAGCAGAGTTTGAAGCAAATATGAATTTCAGTTCTGTGTATTAGAAGATGAGGAGTCAGTTGAAAAATGGCATAAAGTTGAATGTGACAATTACATAGTTTGTGATAATGCTTGTTGGCAAAATGAACTGATGATGAAAGCACGGAGCTAAAAACACCTGTGAGGAAATAAAAACCAAAAATAATTTTTGATCCATTTGTAAACTTACTTGGCTTTAGAGGAAGACTACAGTAATACAAATGAAGAGAATAAAGTGAGTCCATAGAATGTGGTAAAGAAAAATACAGCAGGATAGTGTCATATATTTATATAAATGATTCAAATTCTAATAATAGATTTTTGACCCTAAAATTAATCAGGCTGAATTTTTTAACAATAATAAAATATTATATATAAAGTTGGAAAACCATTATCAAAAGTGACAAAGAGCTTTAAGGTATAAAACATCTGCAATTTGGAATTTTTTGTGGGTGTAACACAAATATTACACTAAGTAAACTCCATATTCATATGTCCTTAAAAATTATTGCACAGAGTGTTGTAAAATTAATAAAACATGTTGGCCTGAAGCAACAAACAACAGGGCCTGGCAGGGTGGCTCACGCCTGTAATCCCAGCACTTTGGGAGGCCGAGGTGGGCGGATCAAGAGGTCGGTAGACCAAGACCATCCTGGCTAACGCTGTGAAACCCCGCCTCTACTAAAAATACAAAAAATTTGCAGGGCATGGTGGCCGGTGCCTGTAGTCCCAGCTACTCGGGGAGGCTGTGGCAGGACAATGGCACGAACTCGGGAGGCGGAGCTTGCAGTGAGCCGAGGTGGAGCCACTGCTCTCCAGCCTGGGCGACAGAGCGAGACTCCGTCTCAAAACAAAACAAAAGAAACAAACAACAAAACTCATGTGTGTTTAAGAGGCCACATGAAAAGACTTTCAACTTTTGTACTTTTTCTAGATAGCCTGTCTGCTAGAGGGTTCTATGTTTTAGAACTGAGAGCTGGTCTGCATGTCAGCACATACTTGCAGTGCTGAAGTCTGTGAGAGTGGAGCAACATCTCTTTGCTTTCACATATCCTTTGTAGCAAAATCATTTGCCAACATAGAGAAACTCCCTTGTTTTATTCTCAGTGGTGTTTCTGGTAAGAAAGAAGCTTAGTGTTTCCCAGTATGCATTTGCACGTTGTTTGGATGCTAAGCACTCCACCTCAGAGAACGTTGAGATAGCGGGGAAGCTCAGAATCCAGTCACTTGAAGTAGGAAAACAACTCTGATGTACTGCCCCTTTTATTTTTGTTTTCCTTAATGGATGAGGCCCCTAAGGTATTTTCAGCTCCAGAAGTGTGAATAGCAAAGCAAAGCTACAACATTAGCAGGACTAAGGATATGCCTAATCTAAGAACCATCTTAATTGTGGTTAGGGAGATAATTTCTTTGGAATTATTTACTTAGGTAAACTACCAAATCTCATGACTGCTTCCAGGTCCTGAGATTTGGTGGTTTACCTGAGTAATACATTTGTTACCTTGCTACCTCATCTTTCTTTATTTTAGTAGAAGCTTTGGTTTGTAGGAATTACTGTCAACATTCTAATAATTATTTGGTAATAACCCTGTAGTTGGTTGAATTCTCAAAAAAAAAAAAAAAACTATGTTGAAATAACCCTGAGGACCTGTGACTATAACCTTATTTGGAAATATAAACCTTTCAAATATAATCAAGTTAAGGTAAGTCACATTACATTATGGTATACCCTAAATTCAATGTCTTATATTGTTATAAGGATAGAGAGTTTTAGAGACACAGAGACACAGAGGGAAGACAGCCATGTGAAGACAGAGGTAGATGCTGAAGCGGTATAGCTACAAGCTGATGAATGCCAAAGATATATTATGCCAATACATATATGCCAATACATATACTATGTATATGTATAATATACATAATATACATCATGTATATTATACATATGCACACATAAACCCCTTTGAATAAATAGTATTACGCTTCCCTTTCCCTTTGTCCTAGCTTGAGTTGCCCAGAAAACAAGTCTGAGGTTTGTTTAGTGGGGTATATGAGATACAGGACAAGCAACACATGGAAGGAAGGAGATTTACTATAACATTTTATCAAGTAGGCCAGTTTGAAAGGGAATTTGGGCAATTCTAGAGTTAATACTTTATGGCAAATAAACTCCTCTGTATGCACAACAACCTCAATTAATAACCTTCAACCTTTGTGCCTGAAATAACACAGGTTCTCCATAGAGGTCACTACTTCTCTTGCAGCCCACCCAAGGAGAGGCCACTTATTCCCTCACACTCCATATACTGCAAGGCCCGAGCGAGGTCACAGATTCTTCTTCGTCCCTTTCTAATATCATATCAAGTACACTTTCCTAAATTTATGACCCACTCCCTTTATTCTCACAATCTTCCTGTCCATTCCAATTCCTGTCAATGATTACAGTGAGTTTAACATTCACACAAAGGCCCACCAAATCATACCAGTTCCTGAAGTTCCTAATTTCCAAAGACCTTCTCTTACACTTTAGTTCAGCCATCATCTTTCACTGTTTTCTCTTAACTATGTGTTTCCTGATATAGGTTCTCATGCTATTGTCCAGGCTGGAGCGCAGTGGCATGATTATAGCTCCCTGCAGTCCTGAAATCCTGGGCTCAAGTGGTCCTCCCATCTCAGCCTCCCAAGTGGCTGGAACAACAGATGCACGCTACCATGCCAAATGAAATTTTTATTTACGTACTTGTTGTAGAGATGGGTCTTGCTATGTTGCCCAAGCTACTCTCAGACTCCTGGCCTCAAGCAATCTTCCTGCCCTGACCTCTCAAAGTGCTGGAATTACAGGAATAAGCCACCATGCATGGTCCCCTTAATGATTCATTTTACTAATATTTTAAAGTACCTTGCCTATACATCTCACCTGTGGAAGCCCAAATGTGGAACACCTCACCCATCCCCTGTCCAAGCTGTTTCCTAGACAGCTGGCTGTCATGTTTGAGCTGCATTATGAGCACACTCATGTGTCAATACGGTAGAGACCACCTTTAGCTAATAGCCAATTAGGAACTCAAGTCCTTAGCGCAGCAGCCCATGAAGAACTAAATCCTGCCAACAGCCAGGTGAACGAGCTTGGAAGCACATCTTTCCCCATGTGTGTTTTAAAATGACTGAAATCCTGGCTAACACCTTGACTGCAGTTTTGTGAGAAGCCTTGAGCCAGACATACCCTGATAACTATGCCCAGTTTCCAGACCCACAGAAACTGTGAAGTAATTAATGGTGTTTTTTGAAGCCACTAAGTTTTGCTATAATTTGTTACTCAGTGATAGATCAACAAATAAACTAGCTATGCCCCCTTACCAAAGTCATCTCTTCTTCTGGCAGCTAAAGTGCATGCTAAGAAATTAATGTTATGTGATTAGGTAATTGGTAACTGGGAAACAATATTAAAATCTCTAAAGAAGTAGTCATAATAAAACAGAGAGAGATCGAGTAGCTGAAGGGAAGTCACATATACGCCATAACACACTCGGTAAATGCATCTGAATTTCTGCTTTCCCCACAAAGGTATCGTTGGTGCCATGCCTACTTAAGGTTAATTCTTAAGGACATGGTGTTCTAGTCAAAGAGTACATGAAGGATGTGGTGTTCTAGTCAAATAGTACACTACGGGTAGAGTTACTCTGATGCATTCTTTGAGCTCTTTCTGCATTATCTAAACAATTTGGTGATACTTATTTCTTTGTATTCCCATCTTTCCCTTGCTCATTTTAATTTAATAACACTTTCATTTCATCCTTTTACTCTCACCAATAGGATGTATCATATCTCAAATACTTCATTGCCACATTTTTAATTTCTGCTATTGCTTTCGAGTACTATGATAATGATACTAACAAAGAACAATTGAAGGGCCCAACCTTCTGCAGTTAAGAGCTGTTCAGGAACAGGTCACTATCATAATCCTCTGTTCTTCCATGGCCAAAGTCCGTTGTTTCCGTTTAGATAATTTAGATACTTTGATTTATCTCTTCTAACTTTTTCCTAGGATTGGCTCGCACTGTATTTTGAGGGCTTCTATGTGGAATCTCTCTCTTACATTGTATAGTTAAACCACATTATATACGAGTCTACTGGTCTTATAGCCTAGGTATGGGATAGATATGCATGGCATGAGTTCAGTCAGTGACATCCATAAAACATTGGTATAGTGTAGGTATTAACACATAAATGAATTACTTTGTCTCTTAGTGTCTCAGTTTACTGATATATCAAATGGTGCTGATAATCATTTAGACTTCATACAGAGATTGGGATGATGAAATGAGTTAAAAAACTTAGGCCACTTAGAACATTGACTGGCACACAGAAAGCCAAGCGCGTTTGCTACATGTACTAACTATAAACCTTCTAAAAATAGGAATATTACATTTCATAAACAATTTCCAGATTTCTACATATGTTATCTCACCTAATTATGATAAAAAATCATTGGGTAAGAAATGGCACAGGTTATTTTAGTCGTTTTACAAACGACGAAACAAAGGTTGAAAAACAAGTAACAACCAGCATCAACTCTCCTAAGTATCAGGGCTAAATTGTGAATCTAGATTTTTTTTCTGGAAACTTTTCTGAAGCTTCTTCTGCCTGTTTCAGAGGAGTCTAGAGGTATGAACCTATGAGATTATTGATGGGGACTCAATGGATTTTGATTTCTGCGCCCTTCACCAGAACAGAGTCAGCAGTGTTTCCACTGTAGGACATGGGTGGGGTGGGGTGTGTGTGCATGTGTGAGTTCACGATGGAAATTCAACAGAGTGTTAAAGTGAGTATGTGTGAATTGAGAAAAAATTGCCATAAGATTTGGAATACCCTTTAGGCAATCATCATACTGTAGTTTGTCAAGCTTGGAATGATGTACTTCCATATCTTAGTGGTAGTTGTGTAGGGATGTTTTTTCCAGTATCAAACAGTAACTTAGTAATTTATGGACAGTATTCAAGAATGTTGAAATCAAGATGCTCAGGACAGCACTTCTCAGCCTTTTTTGAAAGTGTAGTGTTATCATTTTATTAAGAGAAAGAAAATGTGTAATCTTACCATTTGATAGAATATAATAAAACCCATAAAATAAAGAATAATATACATCTCATAGTTTTATGGCACTTGAATGGGGTTTCTGATTTTATTTTATTTTTATTTTTATTAGTTTATTTATTTTTGAGACAGTCTCGCTCTGTCGCCCAGGCTGGAGTGCAGTGTTGAGATCTTGGCTCACTGCAAGCTCCACCTCCTGGGTTCACACCATTCTCCTGCCTCAGACTCCCTAGCAGCTGAGACTACAGGTGCTGCCACCACACCCAGCTATTTTTTTTTTTTTTTTTTGGTAGTTTTAGTGGAGATGGGGTTTCACCGTGTTAGCCAGGATGATCTTGATCTCCTGACCTCGTGATCCACCTGTCTTGGCCTCCCAAAGTGCTGGGATTACAGGCATGAGCCACCGCACCCAGCCTCTGATTTTAACATAAGCTAACACGTTGTACATTTTGTACAATGCAATAACACAATTTTGTACAATGCATTTTCTACAGTGCATGTTGTACAACACAATAACACATTTTCCTTTTGTCTTATTGCATTGTACAAAAATGCAGTAACACAAAAGAAAGTATTCATACCAATGGAAGTGAGTAAGCCATGTGTTATTCAGTCTATCTGGGGTGTTAACTCTCTTTGTTGTCACTCTCACTGAGTGAAACATTGCCAAGAGAAATATATATAACTGTTATAAAATATCAGAAAATTACAATTTTTAATATCCAAAGAACTGTTTTTAATGTCTGAATTTCATATCTTTTTTACTTTCTTTTTTTTTTTTAATGGAAACACACTGTCAGCAGAGAGCTATCAGGTCCTACTGTTTTATCTGTAGGACTGGTGAAAGCTCCACCTGTTTAATTCAGGCTTGTGAGAGATTTTTTTTCCTTTGGAAGTGGTGGCTGTTGCCAAAATAAGAAGAAATACCATGCCCTCTGAGAGTACAGAGCAGCTGGTGTAGTTGTCCTGGTATTTATGGGATATAATATAATAAACGCACATTTGCAACTGGTTGGGGAAATAACGTAATGCTTCTTACATTTATCTTTATAATCTACTTTCCTAGCAAGTACTATCCTGCCATTCATAATATATTTAGCAAATACAGATGAAAGAAGAAGAAAAAGAAAAAGCTCTGTTACTATCTGTTACCACAGGGGCTAAGAGAATGGAATGCATGTCCTAGTTAGTTAAACTATTCTTTTTATCAAATGGAAAATAAATACACAGAGAAATTTTTTCAATTTTTTTTTTCTTTGAACAATGGAAGACATTTTCATAAGAATTAGCTGGGGTTGGGGTATGTCTGGAAAGCAGGCAACACAAAGTTTCTATCTGGGAGAAAACTAACATTATTGTCAAAAACAAATCACCTGTAATATGATCCAAATTTGTCAAGCCAGGGGTGTTACAGAAAGGAATTTGCTACCAGAAATTTGCAGTAGATGGTATTTCCACTATTCCAAACTATTTATTTTTGATGACATCCTCCTTTGTTTGAGCAGAAGTTTTATAGCATGTATTTAGTGAAGAGCTACAGAACCTTAATAAAATAAGTAAAGCATCAGCATGGCAAAACTAGGGTCATTATGGGGACTTTAAAAATACTGTCCTACAGAAATCAGGCCTCAGGCAGTTTATGCAAGTAACAGAAATTATTCCTTAGTGTTGGGTTGTCTGCTATTTTATACTCTCCCATTTCCCATTATTTCTTATTATTTTTCCTGAAATGTCATGGGCTCTATTGTCCACCCTCTCAATGAACACCAGCATTGTGACTCTCATAGGGTAGTCACACCTGCTTTATTCATTTATTAAATGATTAATTCAGGAGATGCAAGCATGGCCCATAGATTTGGGAAGACACTGGAAATATAAAGATGTCCAGTCAACACAGCAGACTGAACTTCTCCTCCAAACACACAGGAATGCTGTGTAAATGAAAACTATTAAATATAAAGGTGGAACTAAAAAAAAATCACATGCGGGATATGAAGCAGGATCACAAAGCTCGTGCAGTAAGCTAGAGCTGAAGCCAAGGTGGGCTTACTGTTTTCCAGCACAGATTTTCATTTTGCAGGGTGAGATCATGAGTTCTGATTCTCAACTAATGGTGCAAGATGAGGTTCTCATGTCTTGAAAGGCACAAAACCTCCATATAAACTCAGAAACTATGAGACATGATCTGATTTTTCTCCTGGAGAATGGTTGGCAGCGTTCCTTCTGCATATCACTCCGGGGTGGTGGGGAAGAGAGTGGCCTGTCAGCAATCGGAACACAAGCCTACCCACATGCAACTCCATTAGAATTTTTACTTTATAGATGGGCATCTACTGTATTGACAGTAAATTTTGCCTCCTCTCAGAGGTAAAATGGAAATGCGTGTGTGTACTAGCATCCAAAACGCAGGGTGCTCCCAGGAAAGACAATGCCTACTAGAAATAATCATAGCATCAGAAATCACTGAAAGTTACCATAATGAAGTAAACATCCATGCAAGAGTCAATAGATGCACTAAAGATAAGGTAACTTGAATTCATTCATAATATTGATAATGTGTTATCAAATATTAAATAACATTATCAAATAATGTTTTAATTTTTGTACCAATATTTTAATCTTCTCTCAATTTTCTATTTAAAAATATATAGACTCTTAATTCTCATTCATAAACATGTCTATCCCATGGATTGCATTCGACTTCACTTACAGAAATGGTGTCAAATTCTGGAATTTTATGAAAGGTTTATATTTGCTGGCTTACTCATTCCCTCAGCAAATATTTATTGAGAGTTATGCTGTATCAAGCACTGTGCAACATGCTAAAGATACAGCATTTAAAAAGCCAACTTTTTAATGTGGCTAAAGACGTAAGTGGAGCCTATGAGGAGGCAAGGAGGCAGGTCAACAGGTAGTGATCATTCAGCAAGGTATATTAATGCCATAAACAAACAACACAGTACACAATGGTCTCGTGTTAACCTCACTTATACAAACTGAGAGAGGCATTGAGCTTATCCTGGTCAAATTTTTTAATTTAATGTGTTAAAAAAATCTTATAGCATAAACATAAATTAAGAATTTTCCTGAATAGAAGTCACTGGTCAAATTGGCCACACATGTCTCTTCTATAAACAAAACTCCAGAATATATGGCAATGTCTAAAGAATTCTTGGTAAAAAGAATTCATATGGCATGACCAAAAATTTCATACACGTAAATTTTCAAACTCATGGAAAATTAGTAGAAAGACAACTTTACATATACCAGAGCTCAGAAAGTGTATCCCATGCTACCCTGTGAAAAAAAAAGTTAATATAAAAGCACATTGCAGTTGAAACAGAGTTTAACTAAAATAATGAATGAAAAGATTGGGTTATAAAAAGATGTGATTCAAAAGAATAGTTCACAAACAAAACACACACACACACACACACACACACACACACACACACACTGCACATGGTTGTGTGTGCCTGTAATTCCAGCTACTGAGGAGGCTCAAATGGGAGGCCGAGCATTTGAACTCAGGAGTTCAAGCCTGCAGTGAGCTATGATGATGCCAAAGCAATCCAGTGTGGACAACAGAGTGAGACACTGTCTCAAAATTAAAAAAAAAGAAGAAAAAAATGATAACTGCCTGAAGTGAAGGATACCATGTCTATTATTTATATATTTGTTTATATTTATATTTATTTTTGAGTTGAAGTCTCGCTCTGTCACCTATGCTAGGGTGCATGGTGCAATCTCAGGTCACTTCAGACTCAGCCTACCAGGTTCAAACGTTTCTCATGCCTCGGCCTCCAAAGTAACTGTAAGGTACTATAGGCGTACACCACCATGTCTGGCTAATTTTCATATTTTTCATAGAGATCAGGTTTCCTGGTGTTGGCCAGACTGGTCTTGAAGTCCTAGCCTAAAGTGATCTGAATTTCTTGGCCTCCAAAAATGCTGGGTTACAAGCTTGAGCCACAGCTCCTGACCTCTGTTTATTTTGTAGAGTGGCAAATGACTTCGTGCTAAAGATTTTGCCATGAAGACTAGTTTCTTCATCGTTTGAGAACTGGGCAATATTTACTTGTTTTATTTTGTGCTTTATATTATCTAACTGCTCTGTTTATATTAAACGTGTACAAGTGTACATGTGTGTTGCTGCATGACTATCAATATAAAATCCCTACTTACAAATTTCCTGGTACATTAGGAAACTAGGAGTGCAGAAGAAAGTTATCTGAAACAATATTTAATAGCAAAATGTAAGAAATCACCTAAGTGTGCACACAAAAAAGAGCCGATAGAAAAAAGAGCACCCACAGTGGATATCATTAATACTAATGTTAAATTTAAACTAGTTACATTAAATTGCATACAAATGTAGTAAAAGTATATGGACACTCACGGTAATAAAAATGACCAAATTTTACTTAGTTTTACTTTCAAATATAGAGGCTAATGTGGTAGTTTACTTTAAATTGTATATAGTATAAACAAGCAAGTTCAGCTTTGTTACTGGAAATAGCAATAATGCTGAGATAAGTAAATTCTAACAGGTTAGAAAATAAAACAAAGATGAAAAGGTTAAAATCCACCACCTCAATTCATCACGTTGAGGGGAGAACCGAAAAGCCAGCTCCCGACTTAATGGAAATAAATATTTCTGCCAAAGTCTGGGTACAGCTATAAAGGGTCACAAAAATTATCATCTCTGAATGACTTCGGCTTTCTTACTCACTGAGAAACTTTATGTTCTAAAATTATAAACAGAGTATTTGCTGTTTGAAATGTTATCAGTGAAGATAAAACTTAGCACTCTTGCCCGGCTGATTTGTCACTTTCCATAGAAGAAAAACTGTTTTCCAGCCTAGGTGCATAGCTTCAAATAACAGGCATTTGCACTCAAAATTCCACACAAATGTCAACTTGTGATCTACAAGGAATAAAGACACTGGGTTCTCTCACAGTCTAAACATGATGTTTTGGCCTTTAATACATAGGCGTCCTTTACCTTGAACCTATTGAAACTCTGCTGTGTTTAAATACCTACTCACCACCTTTCCCATAAATCCTACAGTACCTCCTTTTATTACTTTAGTTGCCCCACAGGCATGGTCTACCTTACTCTACCAAGTCAATGCAATTTTATCAGACTATAGGTTTGTCCTGTGTAGTCATAGACTAGCTGGTTTAAGTCACAGAATTTCTCTGTCTACCTCTTTTTTCCCCATACCTAAATGCAACTGGAAAAAATGTCTAATATGCCTAGCATCCCCAGAAATAAATCACATTTTCTGATTTTGCAAAATTGATTCCAACATACAATACTCATTTGAGAGAAGTGCCATTTCTCAAGTGACTGATATAAAAATGGTAATGTTCATAATAATTTGTATTCTATATTTTTTAAATGTGGATTTTTTTCTGGCCGGGCACAGTGGCTCACGCCTGTAATCCCAACACTTTAGGAGGCCGAGGCGGGCGGATCACGAGGTCAGAAGATCGAGACCATCCTGGCTAACACGGTGAAACCCCGTCTCCACTAAAAATACAAAAAATTAGCTGGGCTGGTGGCAGGCACCTGTACTCCCAGCAACTCGAGCAGCTGAGGCAGGAGAATGGCATGAACCCGGGAGGCGGAGCTTGCAGTCAGCTGAGACTTGTCACTGCACTCCAGGCTGAGCGACAGAGCCAGACTCCGTCTCAAAAAAAAAAAAAAAAAAAGAAAAGAAAAGAAAAATCCACATTTTTCTTTTCTTTTTTTTTTTTTGGTAGTTTTTGTTTGTTTGTTTGTTTGTTTGTTTGTTTGAGACGGAGTATCACTCTGTTGCTCAGGCTGGAATGCAGTGGCATGCCTCTGCTCACTGCAAGCTCCGCCTCCCAGGTTCATGCTATTCTGCCGCCTCAGCCTCCCGACTAGCTGGGACTGCTGGCGCACGCCACTACGCCTGGCTAAATTTTTGTATTTTTTTTTTTTTTTTAAGTATAGACGGGGTTTCACCGTGTTAGCCAGGATGGTCTCGATCTCCTGACCTCGTGATCCGCCCGCCTCGGCCTCCCAAAGGACAGGGATTACAGGCATGAGCCACCGCGCCCTGCTGGATTATTATTATTATTATTATTTTATTTTTATCTTTATTTATTTTTTTTATTTTTATTTTTTTGCCAGGCAAGGTGGCTCACGCCTGTAATCCTAGCACTTTAGGAGGCTGAGGCACGTGTATCTCAAATGAGACCAGCCTGGCTAACATGGCGAAAGCCCATCTTTACTAACAATACCAAACAACTTTGGCAGGTCTGGTGGCATATGCCTGTAGTCCCGGCTACTCGGGAGGCAGGAGAATCACCTCCAGGAGGCGGAGGTTTCAGAGAGCCAAAATTGCGCCATTGCACTCCAGCATGGGCCAGAGATCCAGAATCTGTTTCCAAAAAAGGAAAATACAGTAAAATAAATGTGGGTTTTTTTGAAAACATAATATGCCAGTTTTTATGTTCTTTCTGAAATTTGTATCCGTATGTATTCTTTCCACACAGAAAGTAGTATATAGACCAGCTTATACAAATGTTTCAACTATATTGGAATTTTATTTGCACAACTGTCTGAATAATTCTAATACCCCAGATTAAAGTTAGAATATGTATATTTTACCCGTTGGTCTGGTTTTTTTTATTCTTTTAAGTCTGAGCATAATAACTCGCTAAAAAAGATTTCTGTAAGGCCTGGTTTCTGCTAACATTATTTTCTTGGCTGTATTTTATCTAAGTTCATTATGCAAACCGAATTTGCGTTGTGTCTTCAAAAATGACTTCTGAAAGCCTTCCATGGCCCTGTTACGCCCCTAACCATAATGAGGTAACAGGGACCATATTTACCCTCCCTGGTTAAATAACCACAAAACTAGACAGAAATGTGAACCAAAGATTTTTCTACATTCAATTCCAGGCAGCACCAAACAATAATTTCTCAGAAAAGATGAACAAAGACAGTGTAAGGATGAACCCTACTTATCACCAGGCCATAACTTAGGGGGTGTTATTAGATTGAGAAGACTAAAATCAGAGTTCAACTATATCAAGAAAGCTAGAATCTGTAGAACAAAATGCCAGAAAATAAAAGAGGACTTACACAAAAAGAAAACCCCAGAGAGGCAAAAGAGTTCATGCAGGCCTTCTGCTGGCTGTTAATCTGCATATCCATGTGAGAATATTATCTGAAGCTTAAAAGAAAGCACTGGAACAAAACTATTCCCTGTACATGCATCTATAATGTTGATTGGGCAGAGTACTTTGACTTTGCTTCTGGGTAAGTAGCATAGCATGTTCTTCGTATTATTTCTTTAGCTATACTCAATATCAGAAATGTATGAGGGTGCCTTAATGGCTTAGATTTTAGTTGTTTTAAGAGCCTGGGGTGAGACTTTGCTGGGGTTTGGTGTACTGAGTAGGCCTGTATTCAGGCTCCTGGGTAGCATCAGTAGACAGCAGCTGTGGCAGCTGCATTGGACAGGTAAGTCCTAGGGGTCCCAGGCAGCATGGAAGGGCCCCAGCGTGGTGCCTGTGGGCTAGGTGAGTCAGTCTTGAGTCCCTCATGTGGTACATGTGGGTGGCTATATTGGCAGTAGCAGCTTAGGATCTGGGTTGTGGGTCCTGACATGACACTTACAGGTGTGTGGTTGTCTTGCTGCTGAAGGGCTGGGAGAAGTTGGTGCCTCAGTGGCAGCATCCTCAGGCAGGTATTTCCCACGTTCTATGGATCACACATTTTTGTTCCCTATGTTTTGACGCAGCCACTCAAATATGCTGGAATGCCTATTCCCTGGGGTATAGGATGCTGCATGATTTCCATCACCATGGACCCAACCACATTGCTGCATCCAGCTGACATCATGACACTGAGGCCTCTGGGTGGACAAGAGGGCATGTCAGCAAGGACCCAAGACATGGAGATGCAGGGGATATTGGACCCCTGGGCAAAAGGCTCTCTGATGTAGGTTCTAGACAGCCTTTTGCCCAACATCACCCTCAATACTGGGCCATGCACCAGCAGTGTGGGCCTCTGTGGGCACGGGGTCTTGCATGAGTTCCCTCTCTGGGAAGGTGTGGTTGTGTGGACGTCAGGCAGGTCTCTGTTATTAGTCTTAGGATCTGTCCTCACAGGGCCAAGGGGATTCTCTGCATCTAGGATTGCAAATGCAGTCTTTCTTTCTCCCACAGTGGAGAATTCCTTTTGGTTTTGAGCCAATTCCAGCTGGCTGCTTTGGTCACTCTCTATACTGCTGCCATCCCCAGTTTTCATGTCTTAGAGAGTCACTGTCACTTCCCTTTTGAATTCCAGCCTTCTCCCAAAGATGTTCGATTCAATGCATAGTTATCTGTTTGCTATTTCAGACCTTCTTTGTGGACAAGGTGAGTCTTCAGTGACTCTAGCAGCCATCTTTATCCTTTCGTTATTGTTTTTTATTTTACTATCCATTTATTTATTGAGATTGAGTCTTGATCTGACACCCAGGCTGGAGTGCAGTGGAGCGATTTCAGTCCACTGCCACCTCCGCTTTCTGGGTTCAAGAGATTCTCCTTTCTCAGTCTCCCAAGTAGTTGGGATTACAGGCCCCCACCACAAAGCCTGGCTAATTTTTTTCTATTTTTCTTTTTAAAGATGGGGTTTTGCATATTGGCCAGGTTGGTCTCAAACTCCTGACATCAGGTGATCCACCTGCCTCGGCCTCCAAAGTGCTGGGATTACAGGCATGACCCACTGTGCCCAGCCTTTTATTTATTTGTTTAAAAATATATGTCAGTTATTTTTCTCTCCTTTTATCATTATTATCTCCTTATAGTATTCCATATGTTATCATCCTGCTTCATAATGTTCCATAAGTTCCTTATGCTGTCTTCATGATTCCTTATTTTTCTCTTTCATTTTTATCCTCCAATTTGATTATTTTCAAAGACTTGGCTTAATTTTGCTTATCCTTTATTCTGCTTGATCCAGTTTACTGTTCGGTCCCTCTATTTAATTTTTGATGTAGCTTCCTGTATTTTTTACTTCTTTGATTTCTGTTTGATACCTTGAAATATTTTCTACCTCTTTGTTAAACTTCTCAGTTTTAAAATGCATTACTGTCCAGACTTCTGGTAAAACCTTAGAGCTTTCTGTTTTGATTTCCCTGTCAGGGACATTACATACTTTCATTTTATCAGAGTCCAATTCTGTTTATTTCTTTTGTTCCTTACCTCAGAACATATTTTCCTCTCCACTGCACTCCCTCACTGCCCTGCCCTCCTGTAACCACTACCACCAGCCCCATTTTTCTTGACAATTAGTTGGTTTCTGCAAGTCGGTGAAGACAACCATCTTTCTCTGTTGTCCTTAACTCATCCTACATAGGAAATTTCATTTCCTTATCAGTGCAACCAGAGATTCCAGGTGCTTCTCAATTCTGTGATTGTCCAACTCACTGTCTTTCTTCTTATGCCCCCCTTGATTGTAGTGTGTGTGAAATCATACTATTCCTTTGACACAGGCAAGATAGTAGCCAGCCCCATGATATGCAGGTAAAAGGTTTTGGGATTAGATGTATATTGCTTGTGGACAAGCTTAGATTCAGAGTTTATGTCCAACTAGTTCTGCCTTATGCCAAGAATAGTGTCCATGACTGACACCTGTACAGTCATTCGTTATGCTCACTCTGAATCTGGACAGATAGCCACTGAATATTTACAACTTTGACAATCTTGTTCTCTGTGATATAGGAGACTCAGAATACAGAGTTCCATTCACTTCCAGAAGTAGACAATTTAGGACAGTCCCTTAGGTACAGGCTGTAAAATTTGTGACGCATGATGTATGCAGAAGCTACTTCCAGGGAGGTTCTACAGACATTGATTTCTCACCAGAGCAAGCCAGGGAGAAGGTAGTGCAGACTGCCTGCTTTCTCATTCTGCATTGCCAAAGTCGCACAAGCTTCTTTCGGGAAGAACCTGCAAGGCAGATTTCTTGCTGTGGCAAGACAGAGAAGAAAGCAAGAAGGCCTGAGAGGTGTTCACTGTCACATTTATACTTCACCAAAAATCTGTCCAGGGAGAATAGCAGGAGGGATTTATTGCTAGAACAAGCCTGTGAAGCAAGCTTGCTATGTCTGGTGACAGAAGGGGAGTGCTACCTCTTCCATTCAGGATTTCAGAGATCTAACTGCCTGATTTTCTCTAGCGAGTGATGGCAGAAATCTGCTATTAGAGCAAGCCAGGGAAGTGAGTGTGGGAAGTGCTTTTCTTCTCATTTAGGCTTGGAAGTATTCTGACTCTCTGCCTCCTTCCAGATAGAGACTGCAGGAAATTTTACTGGAGCAAGTCAGGGAGAATGTCTTAGGGAGTGCCGTCTCTTTCTGTTTGGCTCATAGAGGTCTGTCTCCAGCCTACTTTGAGAGAATAATTGCAGAAATCAAGGAAGGAAGTGAAAGAAGGCACAGTGATTGTCATTATTCTCATTTAGTCTTTCAGTAGTATTTTTCTAGCCTCCTTCCAGGGAGAGATTTCAGAGATATATTACTAAAGCACACTAGGGAAGAAGGGACTGGAAGTGCTGAGACCTTTCTTCTTGCTCCTGAAGACTTTAAACCTCTTTCCAGGGAGAGAAAATAGGCTTTCCCTAATCACTGAAGGAAGCCAGGGAAGAAGGCCCGGGGATTGATGTCCTTCCCTTTAGGCTCCACAAGCTTTATTCTTTGTTTGTTTGTTTCTTTAGAGTAGGGAATACAACCTTAGTTACAACTCCGCTGGGCTGTAATTCTCTTCATCCTGGTACTCTTTTTTTAGAGGGGAATGTATTTTTTCTCCCAAGCATGCAAAACATTTCTCCCAAGCCTGGTGTGAAAGTCAGCTCTATTTAACTCTTTTTTTTTTTTTCCTTCAGTGAACATTAGTCCTTTACTCCTAATCTGGAACATTCTTCTTCATGGCTGTCTTTCTTTATGGGAAACCCATTTCCTTGCATTTAGGTTGGATATCTATTCTTCCTGACTCCCCTGCTAGTAGAAATTATTTTCTGGCTGACTGGGCTTAAGTCAGGAAATCCTGACTTCCTGATATCCCTGAGTGGAATTATTCTCTTACTTCATAGGATAAAAGCTTTTTGTTTTTTCACTTGCTTTGTTTTCACAACAGGGGTTATTACCTAACTTTCTGAGCTTAAAGTGTGTGTGTGTGTATTTTATTTTTTATTTTTTTGCTATCACCTCTTGGTAGGAATTACTCCCTGACTCCTGGAGTGAAAATCTCTTCTACCTTTTCTATGCTTACCTAATAGGGATTATTCTCTGACTCTGTGCTAAACATCATATCTTTTTGTTGTCGTTGTTTTCTTGGTGATTAATCCCAGACTTTACGGGATAGAAATATATTTTTAGTGGATGTCTCATCTGAATAGAAATTATTCCCCAATTTCTGGCATAGTATTCTATTTTTCTGACTATTGTACTTCAATGGGATGTATTCCATGCCTCCTGGGGTAGAAAATTCTTCTTATTCTTCCTCTGGATTGTTTTTCTGATTGAAGACTTTTCCCTGGACTCCTGGTTTGGAAATTTCTGGCCTTGCTGAGCAGGAAAAAAAAATTCCTGGGTCTATTTCCTGTGTAGAGATTTCCTCATTCCTGGAGTGAAAACCTGTTTTTCCTGGCTCTGTTTCATAAAAGAAATTATTTTCCTGATTGGACGTCATGTCTTTCCAGATCTCTTCCTTGAGTAACAATTATTCTCTCACTTTTTGATTTGAAAGACCTTCGTTCTTGCTCTCTTATGAAATGGAATTTATTCCCTGGCACCTGAGCTGTAAGTCACTTATTAGCTCTCTTTTCTGACTCTCTGGATAGACATCTCTTCTTTCTCTTCTCTTTGTTAATGGGTAACATTTTTTCTGACTACTAGATTGTCTCTCTCTCCTAAGTGAGAATAATTCTCATGTGATTCTGAGCTCATAGTCACTTCTTCTTGGTTCCCTGTCCTAAATTAGTATTATTCTCTGAATCCTTGGACTGAACTTCTTTTTTTTTCCTTTGTTCTTTTCTCTGAGATAAATATTAAATGAGCTCTCTGGTGAAAGATTGTTTTTCTACTTCTTTTCATGATTGAAGATTATTTCCTGGCTCCCTGGGATAGAAGTTTGTCATCCCTCACTCTTTTTTCTGATTTCAAATTTTTATCTGACATTTGGGCTCAATATTCTTCTTTATGACTCTATTTCCTGATAAAGATTATAACATTAGTTCATTTAAAATCCTTAATTCTCTCTCTTTAAAAAATAATAATGATTATTCTAACTTTCTTAGGTAGGAGTTCCTTCTTACTGGCTCTGTCTTTCCCGAGTGGCATTTATTCCTAATGTGCAGAAAGTGTTTTCCTCCTGGTGTTTCCCTTACTAGAGATTACTGTCTGACTCCAGGAGATAGACATTTTCTTATTTTGTTTTGTTTTTCTTAACTTGTTCTTCCCTTATTACAGATTATTCCAATTTTCTGAAGATTATTTCCTGATACGTTAGTTGGAAATCTCATCTTCCTGGCTCTTTTTATTGGGTATTATTCCCTGTCTCCTAGGGTGACATTTTCTTTTCCCAGGTTATAATTTTTCTTATGTTTATTCCCTGACTCCCTGGGGTTGCAAGTCTCTCTTGCCTTGCTCTCTAATCTGACTGGAAATTGTTTCCTGATTTCCAAGTCTGCAATTCTTTTTTTGTCAGCTTTGCTTCATGTTTGAGATTATTCCTGTACGTTCTGTGTTGTATACCCTTCTTCCTAAGAGGGGCTCATTCTCTGATATTTTTGGCTTGAATTTTCCTCTTGGATGTCTATTCTTAAGTAAGAATTTTTCCCTGATTCTCTATGCTAACCATCTTTTTTTTCTGGCTACTCCCTGAGTGGGGTTTTCCCTGACTCCATTGACTGGGTCCCCTTTTTTCTAGCCTCTTTCCTGAGTGGAGATTATTTCCTGATTCGCTATGTTGGAGACCTTTTTTTCCTTAACAGGAATTTTCCCATCTTTCTGGGCTGTGAGGAAGTTTATCTCTATCTTAATCCACCTCTATCTCTATCTAACTCTATCTCTATCTCTATCTATCTTTCTATCTCACTATCTCTGTCTCTAATATCCACTGAAACTCTTTGACACCTCTCTTTTCTTTACTTGGATTCTTGTCTCTCCCATGGAAGTCTCATTGCCAACCATAACCCACTTTCTTGAACCCTTGTGGACTTTAGGCTTTGCTTACTCTGCATAACTTGTTGTTGGTATGCATTTTTCAAGGACAATTTGGAACTTCAAAGATCTTTGAGAAACTTAACATCTCCCTATACTGGTGCCTCTTTGATGTCTTCCTTCTTATTACTCATGTTTCTTGTTTCTCCTCTCACCACCTTCAATCTTCCTTTTACCTTCTTTGAATTCTTTGACATATCCTCCTTCAAACCTCTCATCATCCATTCTTCTATCTACCCCTAAACAAACCTATTCCTTCCTATTTCAGCCTTTCAACTCTCTAAAGTCAACAGAAATTTAGGCTGACTAAATCAGAAGCTCTTGAGGGACTTCAGTATCTTCTCTACCCTCCAAGAAATTATTGGCCTGAAGTTGAAATGAAAAAATGTCTAATCAGAAGAGATTGAGTATTGTATCTCCCCAGCCTTTGGAGATGTGCAGACTGGAACTAGATGTATTCTGTGCCTAAAATATAGTCCTCTGGCTCCACAGATAAAATATTCGGACAAAATAGTCTCATAAAAGTCTTCTTCGCCAATACAGACAAAAGGTATTAGACCTCCTATTGAATAGGCAACCTTATCTCATTTGCCAGAAGAACAATTTAGATACAATATAAAATGGATATAAACCCAGTGAGTTTTATATTACTCTATTGCCTCATTCATGACTAAATTTTAGGTGATCTCTAAAATCTCTTTTCCTCTATCTATATTTTCATGGCTATATGCTATATGTGTGTGATATATTTCTAGCTCTGGATATTATTACCAAGTTAATTTTTAATATCACTTAAAAGGGTGCTATTCAAATTGGCTTAGAGACATATGATCACTATTGTGAATTACATACTCCTAATAATCCTAGAAATATATATTCAAGTTCACATGACTCATGGAAATATTTAGTAAATAAGACTAGTTTAAAATTGTTTAATACAAACAGCTACATATTATAATTTGTTGTTATTATTAAATATAAAAAGATATTTGTGGGCCAGGCATAGTGGCTCATGCCTTTATTTCCAGCACTTTGGCAGGTCAAGGCAGGTGAATCATCTGGGTTCAGGAGTTTGAGGCCAGCCTGGCCAACATTACGAAACCCCATCTCTACTAGAAATACAAAAATTAACCAGGAATGGTGGTACACACCTGTAATCACAGCTACTTGGGAGGCTGATACAGAATTGCTTGAACCCAGGAGGCAGGGGTTGCAGTGAGCCAAGATCATGCCACTGCAGTCCAGCCTGGGCGAGAGGGTGAGACTCAATCTCAAAGAAAAAAAAAAAGAATACACTTGTCATTTGTATCTTTCTTGGATTTACTAATTTACTAGTTAAGCTGTGTTATGTTCACTGGACATTTAAGATTTTATAAACATTTATATGGCAATTGGGTCATTTCTGAAGTTTAGTAAGAATGCGTTCTCCTTTCAACAGAACCTAATTAGAACTCGTTTTTTTTTTTTTTACAAAGCCTTGTCTGAAATGTCAAATATATTTAAGAATGATTTGCATAAAATCAGAGATAACTAGGCAGCTTTAAGAAGTATAATCTGAAACTAATTATATAAAGTTCTGACAAAGTAAACTGGAAAGGACTCTGTGGCTAAGCATGGTGGCTCACACCTGTAATCCCAGCACATTCGGACGCAAGGGTGGGAGAATCACTTAAGCCCAGAAGTTCAAGGCTAACCTAGGCAACAAGGTAAAACCCCATCTCCAAAATCAAACAAACAGGCAAACAAATAACATACAAAATTAGCCAAATATGGTGGTTTGCACCTACAGTCTCAGCTACTCAGGAGGCTGAGGTGGGAGGATCACTTGAGCCCATGAGGTTGAGACTGCAGTAAGCCGGACACTGTTTCTAATTTAAAAAATTATATATATATATATATATAATTATATATATATAATTTTATATATATATAAAATTATAGATATATATGCCTTTGTGGTCAATGACAATTCTTAGTGTACTTAGGTAAAAAATGAGGACAAATCTAGTCAGACCAGACTTATTTTGTGAACAAGAGTCAAGAGAAGTAACAGCAGAGAGAATTTTGTTTCAATGGAAAACTAAAACCACCCATGTGAGTTGTCTTACATATTTTATTAGTCTACAATTTCAATTCTTGTTTTATCCAACATATAGCTACAACTCTCCAAACTAAAATTTCAACATTGTGTCCCCCTTTCATGATTTAGCATCACTGAAAACTAAAACTGCCCAATTGTCCCCAAACCTTGTAATCTGAAGCTGGATGACTGCATTATGAATGATTTTAAAAAATCATCTTCATGCCTTTGATACCTGATGCCAACACTGGAGGCATTAAAAACTGCAAACCAAAGAATTCATTAAATCATCACTGCCACCTCACACCACCATCCTTAAGCTCAACATGTGGAAGTGTCAATTGGCTGCCTTCTGAAAGGGGAAAAGGGCCTTTGATGGGAAGTAATCCTGTCAGGATGACAGCACCCTCTTAAATGTTATTAGCACCCTCCTAAAAGACTATAGAGTTCCCAAGCCACTTATACCATGTGCAGACTCAGCAAGAGGGATGTTTAAAATCCAGGAAGTGGCTGGGTACGGTGGCTCACGCCTGTAATTCCAGCACTTTGGGAGGCCGAGGTAGGTGGATCACGAGGTCAGGAGATGGAGACCATCCTGGCCAAAATGGTGAAACCCTGTCTCTACTAAATACAAAAAATTGGCCAGTCTTGGTGGTGCGCGCCTTTAGTCGCAGCTACTTGGGAGGCAGGAGAATTGCTGGAACCATGGAGGCAGAGGTTCCAGTGAGCCAAGATCGTGCCACTGCACTACAGGCTGGCGACAGAGCAAGACTCCATCTCAAAAATAAATAAAATAAATAAATAAATAAATAAATAATAAATAAATGGGCTGGGCGTGGTGGCTCACTCCTGTAATCCCAGCAATTTGGGAGGCCGAGGCAGGCAGATCATGAGGTCAGGAGATCGGGGCCATCCAGGCTAATGTGGTGAAACCCTGTCTCTACTAAAAATAAGAAAATTCGCCAGGCGTGGTGGCGGGCACCTGTAGTCCCAGCTACTCGAGAGACTGAGGCAGAAGAATGGTGTGAACCCAGGAGGCGGAGCTTGCAGTGAGCAGAGATTGTGCCACTGCACTCCAGCCTGGGCAACAGAGTGTGACTCCATCTCAAGATAAATAAATAAATTAATTAAAATTAAAATAAAATCCAGGAAGTGACCCCTCACCTGAACACTGTATTTGCTGATTCCTTGAGCTTGGGCTTCTTAGCCTCTGGGATTACAAGAAATGTTTGTTATAAACCTCCAAGTCCAGGTATTTTCTCAAAGCAATGGCTGTGGACAAAGATGATAAACAATTATCCTATTATTCATTCAAAAGCATTATGGTCCTATGAAAAATGATGCAATAAGGATTTAACTCTTGTTTGATAAAGGCTTTTCAGAATTTATTATAACTTACTGAAACAGAATCCCTATTCCAAGGTTGATAAATTGTATCTTACAGGTTACTCTTCAGTTTCCCATACTTTTTAATCATTATGACAGAATGCCTCATGGAGATAATTTGAGTTTAAAAATCCTAGGGACAGAATATCATAGACACTTTGTCTTTTTTGTTTTTCTTTTTTCTTTTTTCTTTTTTTTTTTTTTGACAGTGTCTCGCTTTGTTATGCAGGCTGAAATGCAGTGGAGCAAAAAACAGGCTCACTGCAGCCTGGACCTCATGGGCTCAAGCCATCTTCCTGCCTCAGCCCCCAAGGATCTGGGACTACACTGATACACTATTACATCCAACAATGTTTTGTCTATTTTATACAGACAAGATTTCTTCATGTTGCCCAGGCTGGTCTCAAACTCCTGAGTTGAAGCGATATTCCCATCTCAGCCACCCAAAATGCTGGGATTGAAGACCTAAGCCATCACACCTACCTGGACAGACACTGTTTCTCATGTTGCTGCTGTCAAGATACACAAGACTAGGGAGTTGTATCCTTTCATTTAATCCTTACAATCCTACATTATAGGTGAATGAAAACACAACTTCATAACATAAATAACTCACTTGAGAATCAAAGTTGGTAACTTCTCCCTTTAAAATTATTTGGAACCTAACCCTATAAAAATTATGATCTTATCAAAATTTTCTCATAAAAATACATCCTCCTTACAGATTAGTCTGTTAATTTTAAGAATTATGGACTGTAAAACACTGGATCTTAATCTATTTCATTTCTTTAGGTTGTATGATCAGGAAAATTAATTGGTTTACTTATTTGGGTCCAAATCTTTTCATTTTTATCATTAGATGATATCTTAAACCTTTACACAATTGCCTATCAGAAATTTTATGATGTTGTTTTATGTTTTATACATTCCAGTTTCCAAAAACCATGAGGTTTAAAGCATTCCTATTCGTATCTTCACTTAAATCTGATAGTCTGAGCCTGATGGCTCATACATGTAATCCTAGCACTTTGGGAGGCAGAGGCGGGTGAATGAGGATTTTAAGACCAGTCTGGCCAACATGGAGAAATGCTGTCTGTACTAAACATACAAAAAAAAAAAAAAAAAAAAAATAGCCAGCTGTGGTGGCACACACCTGTAAACCCAGTTACTTGGGATGCTGAGGCAAGAAAACAGCTTGAACCCAGAAGGTAGTGGTCACAGTGAGCCAAGATCCAGCCACTGCACCCCAGTTTGGGCAACAAAGCTAGACTCTGTCTAAAAAAAATCTGATAAAATCCCAAGCCTTTTAGACAATTTCTGTTTGTAAGAACTTATTGCTAAACCATTACTTACAACAACCATTGTCAAATATTATAGGAGATAATTAAGATGAGTACCTCCCACATAAAAACACTTATTTTCCACTATTTAAACTAGGAACACTTAATTTCATTAAGCTATGTATTTAGGAAATATAGCTGGTTCAGATTTTATTTAGTTGGAAAACAATGTTTTCATCACCATTATCCCCCATCAGTGACAGAAAGGCTTCAAGAAGAAGGTTCTGCATGTCTTAAACTTTAATACCAACCATATCTAATTATTTCCTTTTATCTACATGATTCCTCTGAATGATAAACATTTTATGGTGAGGCAGAGAGTTTTATAGTCTTTCTGAATACTTCTCAAGCTTTTAAAGCTTGTAAGTTTTTAAGAGAAACACAGCCTAATTAGAAAATGTGGGCACCTTGCAAGGGAGACGTAATTTATGCCTACTTTTGCATCTATTTATATTCAAAGCTGCAAAAAAAATTTTCAACAAACACCACCATTTAATATCCCATTTAATTTGCTGTTAAGCATGTGTAGCCATAAAATCAGGCATTACACATTACATGTATAATTTTATTCTGAAAATTTTAATACAGCCATATCATCTAAAGAGAGAGTTTTCAAATAGCATTAACAATTGTGAAATTACTTTGAAAAAACAATTCCTTTTCATCTTAAATACCTCAGAAAATTCATGGAGGAAGTTAGGATCTACCTCTCCCCCAAAATCAACATTTTGTTTTAGTGGTACTCACGAACTGATACAGAAATAATATTTTAATTTTTGATTTGCAAGCAAGGTTTGGTAAGCAATAACTATTATCTTTCTTTTTTTTTCTTTTTACTTTGTGAGACAGGTTTGCTTTGTTGCCCAGGCTAGAGTGCAGTGACAAGATCTGGGCTCACTGCAACCTCTGCCTTCTGGGTTCAAGCAATTCTCCTGCCTCGGCCTCCTGAGTACCAAGGTAACTATTATTTTTAATATCTCCTTTATTATCTGCTTCAGCCTCCTTTTTCACCTTGTTTTCCCTCACCACTTGCTGTAGATGCCCCATAACTTGAGCTACCATATCCTTCACCAGCAGCAGGGTGCACCCTATCCACAGAAGGTAGATTCCTTCATTCCTTTCTGCCACCGTGCTCATGACCACAGGAATATAAATCACCACTGCTTCATGAGTAACTCTCCTGACTTCTGCCATATATATCTCATGTACAGTTATAATCATAGTGACTACTTCCACCATAACTCATCCAAGGCTCTCATGCAGGTTGTTCACCAGGAGAGGTCCCTGCAAGGTTGATAAAATATAGAACTTATAATGAACTACATTTAAACATTTTTAATGGTATCACTAATGCATGTATCAGTTAAAGTACTATTTGGAAAAATCTGCTTTCCTCTGTCTTCATTGACAGCATATTAATTATGTCTGAAATAGTCAAAAGGTTGCATTTAAAAGAAGTATAAGAATAGTATTTTGAAGCATAAGAAAGTTTATTTTAAAGTAAATGTTAAGTCACATTTTCTGAAAATGAACTGAAGTTCTCACCTACATGTTCACCACACATTATACTGTTAACAACTCTCAGTGTTTAAACATGTTATATTTTTCCTTTATGATTTTCCTTAAAATTGTATTAAAACAATAATCTGGTGTATTAAATATAATACTATAATTTACAAATCAAACCCTGACACTTACCATAACTCTGATATGCATTTCTGTAAGAACTTCCACTGGGATGTACTAAAGGATCTCTACCACGGCCCCCACCACAGCCATCACAGTCACTAAATTTAAAAAAGGTTTGCTAACGTCAGCAGGAACAACTTAAGAAATCCCTTTGACAAAATCAGAAAATATTATAGTACCTATATGCTCTAGAGGATTGTTCATTCCAACTAGAATGACCATAATCATGGTATCCATAATCTCTAGATGGTGGAGCATAATCCCTGGTGTCCCGGGAACTTGTATGAATTCTGCTTGCATAAGTTAAAGCAACAAATTTTAAATTATCAACTTCTAGTATCCAAAACATAAATAACTTACAACTTAAACAAAATGAAGGGCCAAATACTTGAATAGATATTTCTCCAACTAAAATATGCAAATGCTCAAAAAGCACATGGAACAAATAATCATAATTAGTTATTCAGAAATTGCATTTCAAAACCAAAATGAGATACTATACTGCACACATACTGGAATGGAAATGATTTTTAAAAAGCAGGAAATATCAAGTGTTTGAGAAGATGTAATTGGGAACCCTCATACAATGCTAGTTGGAATGGAAAATGATGCAGCTACTATGGAGAAATGGGGTGGTTCCTCAAGAAAATAAATACAATTATCACAGGACCAAGCAATTCCACTCACTCATATATACCAAGAATTGAATAAGTGTATGCAAACAAATATGTGTATATAGAAATACTGTGGTGGAAACAACCCAAACAAAATAATGGGTTAGCAGGTTGTGTAAGGAGAGAAGTGCTACAATGTAAATGAACATTCAGAGCATCATGCAAATGAAAGGAGACAGTTATAAAAAGTCTTGTGGGGCTGGGCACGGTGGCTCATGCCTGTAATCCCAGCACTTTGAGGCTGAGGCAGGCGGATCTCAAGGTCAGGAGATCGAGACTATAGTGGCTAACATGGTGAAACCCCATCTCTACTAAAAATATAAAAAATTAGCTGGCCGTGGTGGCAGGCACCTGTAGCCCCAGCGACTTGGGAAGCTGAGGCAGGAGAATGGCATGAACCCGGGAAGGAGAGTGTGCAGTGAGCCAAGATTGTGCCACTGCACTCCAGCCTTGGAGACAGAGCGAGACTATATATATATATATATATATATATATATATATATCTCCAGCTAAGTAACATCACTGTGTCTTAAATGGCTAAGTTTTAGTTGTTTATAAATATTTCCTAAATGTGATAATCTTACAAATTCACATTTGTCTAAACTAATACAATTTAGTATTTATGTACCAAAGTAGTGCAATACAAACAATAAAAGTTGGTTTAGAAAACCCAGAAAATGGCTGGGTGCAGTGGCTCATGCCTGTAATCACAGCACTTTGGGAGTCTCAGGTGGGCGGATCATGAAGTTAAGAGATCAAGACCATCCTGGGCAACATGGTGAAACCCCATCTCTACTAAAAATACAAAAATTCACTGGGCCTCTTGGCACACAACTGTAGTCCCAGCTACACAGGAAGCTAAAGCAGGAGAATCACTTGGCTGGGAGCCAGAGGTTGCAGTGAGCTGAGATCGTGCCACTGCATTCCAGCCTGGCAACTGAAGAAAATCTAAAAAATAACACAAGAATCATTTTATATGGATGTGAGGGAAAGATGTGGGATAAATGCAGGGCGAAGAGAGAGCAAAAATCTATCAGTTAAATATATAAATATAATCTAGATAAAGAAAAATATATTAGGAGAAAAATAATATATTACTGTTCATATAATTATGGTATGAAGAAAGCCTTTTCAAAACGTGTCATAAGGGCACAACAAATTCCATTCAAAAAAGCTAAAATATTTACAAAATCAAAAAACGACACCTCAGAAAAATACATTATCTGTAAAATTTGTATCAGAAATACAATCCTTACAAATCCATTATGAAATATTAATTTTTAGCTTAGGCTATGCTCAATTTTAATAATCTTTAAGAATTGAATATTAAATAATAAAAGATATTTTCATATAGCTACAAAAAATGTAGATATATTCTAATGCCCTCGTGGTGTCACAGGTAAGAAAATGCATATTCTCATACATGGCAGAGTAGTATTAATCTTCACCCTCAAGATCAATTGAGAAAAAAAATACCATGAAGCTATGTACCTTAAAATGGAGCAAACACTGCAATTTCAACTTGAGAAAACATATCCAGTGAATTACACATCTGGTTATTAAAACTCAGATGTTAGGTTTTTGAAGGTTGGTTAATAGATAATACAATTGAACCAATTTTTTAAAATACATGGATTTTTTTAAGTAAAAATTGACCCCTCATTCCTATTGAGTAAATCATTCATAAATACCATTTTCAGTGTCTCATCTTCCAGCAAAGAAACCACTGCTTCATATTTGTGAAGCAGTGGTTTTTAGATTTTCCTGAGTCACAGACTCTTTTGAGAAACTGAAGTTATAGATTTCTTAAATGCAAAATGCTTTATGGCAGGCCAATGTACAAATTACATATATCAAAATGGCAAAGGAATATATTTGTATAGATATTTCCATGTGTATACATAAACAACAAATATTATAAGATCAATCCTAAAATAATGAGTTACTTATTTCCTGTTGGAAGGTTTTCAAGATTCCATCGTATTTTGATAATACATTTTATACGAAGTTCTGGCTCCCAAAATAAGAAACTCTATAGCATAATGAATGTAAACGAGTTCTGCAGAAAACCTGTTGAGTACAGAAAATCAACATTAATAAACTCAATTTGGTTTTAAATGTGTGTTATTTCAATGCAAAGTAATTAAGATTTTAAAATAAAATTTTCATATTATTTCTATCATTCTTATAATTTATCTTTAGTACTTACAAATAATTTTGCTCATTATCAGTAAGTTCATTTTCTGTACATAAAGTAAATAAAATTGAGAAATTTTGATATCTTCAAACTTATTGTCTTTCAGTCCTACGGTTCCATCTTTATATTTTAAAACATTACCCAGTTGTCCTTCACATGAGGGACACAACCCTCTTGTCCTCTACTACCTCCTCTTGCAGATCTCAGACTTCCTGAAGGGCTCCTGTTTCTCCAAGAAGGTGGTGATCTCCACCTACCATCACTTTGAAAAGATGTTTTCTTGACTTGTTCTACTTTTATTGCTTTTCCATTCAAAGACCAAAAGTATTAACCATCCTATCAATAACACTGTCACATTTAACCAAACACATTTTACAAACATTTTTGCATCCACTATATTTCAGTTCTAGATGTTTTCTCCCAAAGCAAATATATTTTTTTTTCTGAAATGATGATGTCTTTCACAGTGCCAAATTTGAGATATTTACTGACCACATACCTTCCATTAAGGGATCAAACACAAATTCTATTATTCCAATTCCTTGAAAAGTTTTCCAGTATTAAAAACATCATCTCAAAAAAAATTAGCCCATCACCCATCTATGGGATAATGTAGCACATCTCTTTTTTACAATGTATGATCTACTTCATCTTTGTAGTCACATCACTTATTTAATTGTTTCAGTGTCCCAAGGGTATATGTAATAATGTGTCATCTAATAAAAAGATTATTTATTCAAAGTGATTAGCCATATTATTCATTCTGAATTGTTTCTTGTTTGTTCTGCTAATACTTACATAAAATGTCCCAATATGATTTACAATTCTATATTTAGTCTAGTTCTGTTTCTGTAACTGTGATCCTTCCTTGGTCTTATTCAGATTTTTTGCCTTACTCATTTATTATCTTGCCTTAGAAGAGTCCCTAATAAATGACTCTTAATATAGTACTTCATGTTATTTCTCAGAAATGCTTAAATGTTCTAATTAATTTCATAATAACTTGCTTCAGTTTAATCTTTTCTATAGGCTAAGGTAATTTTTGAAAAAAAATGTCAGCAAAAATTGTATTTAAAAATGACATTGCTTTGTTTTTGGGGGAACATCTTAAATCCTTTCCAAGACCTCTTGCAGTTACGTAGGCAGTCGTTCCAACCTTGGAACTTCTTTTGTTATTTCTGGGCCCAAAATATGTTCCCCAGATTTGCACATGACTGCTTCCTTCCCAGTATTCGGAAGTCAGCCAAACTTTCTTAAACTGTTCATTCCCCCTGAAACCTCTAAGTACTTCCTTTATTTCCATTCTTAACTTTTGTGTGCATATTACATTTATATTTGTTCTTACACAATAAGATATGTTAGATGAAGTAATTTAGAATTTCTACAGAAATCATCTGTTCTTGTGCTTGAAAACTATGAGGAAAAAGAAATTATTACTATACATCAGTCAAAATTATTTCCATACCTAACACCAAACCATGAGCAACTTTCAGTTTCTACCCAAATTTAAAATATGAAAGTATAAAGGTGAATAAAAATGTACTTTCTTCAATGAACCAGGAAGTGTGCTAGATGTACCAGAAATAAAAGCAACTAGGAAAACTTAAATATGCGCTAAAGACAATTATCAACAGATTAATACATGGTACAGTGAGGACAAAATACCCACAATATAAAATAAAGAAGGAAATGTAAAATCTAAGCTGTCTTTGAAGCATAAGTTGCTATTTGTGAGACATATGCCAGGAAGAATAACTCTTAAGAAGTCCGAAAAAGCATATTGGTGAACGCATGAAGAGTAACGGGAACTAAAAAGAGACTGAGATGATGTTATAAAACAAAACAGCTCCAACGTACCCAGAATGCAATGATTTTGATGGTAATACAAAGGAATTCAGTAGGTAATAGAATTATACAAAGGTTTACAGCTGTAATAAACACACAATCCCTAGAATTTAAGATTCAGTAAGACAGAGACAATTGGTTGGATCAAAATAAGTCCTCAAACACACTGGGAAAATGAGTCATTAGGTATTCATGTTACATAAATCACTCTGGTGACAGGATAAAAATGATTTTAGGAGAAAAAGAGCAAGGATGGGGCAAAAATGCCAGTTAGTAATTCTGTTACCCAACTTCAATGTACTCATATTATTTTCTACTTTCAAGTACTTAACATTTCCTTAAATGTGAAGGTCTTGTTTAAATATACTTGCTTAAGAATGTACTTTCAGAAAATGAGAAAGAATCTTTCCTTCTTGTGAGTCGGTCTAGATGTCTCTCTGTATAAGATTTCCATCGTGTAAGTCCGTCTACCTGTCTATCCATAGTTTGTCTATGCTATAGAAGTATTTCCATCAATTGGAAGTAATTCCATTAATAGAATTTAATAAACGCTGATTTATTTATCTCACTTTTGTGATGGTTCCTTCTAAGTTTTAAAGCTGCTTGAAAGCTTTGAAAATCTATTTATACTTGTATTTAAATACTAACATACAAATAAGATTACCATGTATTGATTTATGTAACATTTATTCCAATATCCTTCCAACTACCGTTGCACTTAGATGACCAAAAGAAGAGGATGGCTAAAGCATTTCTGAACATGTGACATTATGCTATCTTCAAAAGTTTAGTAATATGAAAAAGACCTTGAAATTCTGTTAAGTGAGGAACACTTAGGATATTATTAATAAGGGACTCTTACGTTTCCCTTCATATCTTTGACAGCATTCTTAGCATCTGCAGGTTTTCAAAATAAGTACAAAGCATCTGAAGTTGCTGGTTTCCCAATCATTTATCAGAAGAACTAAAATATATGAAAACATTTTACATTTATATAATTGACTCACCATAGTACTGACAAACCAAAAAAATTGCATTTCACATCATTACTATGATTTTTAATACTAAGTCACCTCTATATTCAGCCTATTTTATTCCAATTTGCTCCGTACCTCCACAACATATGTACTTTTGCTCAGTTTCCTTTCTCAGTAGTAGGTAACCTTTACCAAAGAACCTTCGCCTGCTGCCATAAGAATTCTCCCAGTATCGAAGAGAAACTTGAAAATAACACTTTAAAACAAATACATATTTTAATTTATGTATTCAGTAAATATACTGAGTATATATTTACTTTGGAAAATATATATATAACCAACATACACACATACACACACACACACACACACACACACACACACACACACATATATATAACAGTTGCCTTCCAGTATGGGACCATATTTCCCAAATACTGCTTTAAGCATCTTTTCATTGGTTTCTAAACGGAGGCCACCAATGAAAAGCTTGCCAGGCTGATCTGATTCCACCATTTTGCTGTAAATGGTAAAAAATAAAAAATAAAGAAATAAAAAACTCTAGATAACAATAAATAAGCCAAAAGATAAAATTTTATTACATACTGTGTTGAAAACTAGCGAAATTCCCTTACGGAGGCTGACATCTTTCTACTATTTCTTAATTTAAGTAGTTAAAATTTGTAACATGCAGAGCGAAAGGGGCAGTGACTTCATGGACAAATGCTGCATTTTAATACGTACCTGACAAAAACTTGTTTGTAAAAATGAGTTGAGAAAAGCTATTGTAATTTTCTTAAGCTGTAATACGCAGAATGCCCCATTTAAATAATTCTATTTGAAAACTATATATTTATACAGTACAATGTGATGTTTTGTGTTTTTTTTTTCTTGAGATGTCAATTTCCTATTGCCAATGTGCACTGCTCACTGCAGCCTCCTCTACCGAGCCTCAAGTGATCCTCCCACGTTTCAGCTTCCCAAATAGCTAGGACTACAGGAGATCACTATCACAGCTTGTAGGCATTTTTTTTGTGTGTTTCTTTAACAGACACGGGTTTCCCCATGGTACCCAAGCTGGTCTCGAACTCCTGGGCTCAAGCGATCTTCTGGCCTGGTGCCACCAAGGTGATGAGACTTGAAGGGTGAACGTCCACGCCCAGCTTGATATTTTAATAAATGATTAAATCAAGTTAAATAAAATACATGCTTTCTTCGGGGAGAATATTTTAAGTTGTTTACAATATTTTAGTGATTTGAAATATACAATAGATCAGGGATCCCCAAACCCTGGTCTCCAACCTGCATCTGTCTGTGGCCTCTTAGGAACGCATCTGCAGAACAGGTGGTGAGCCTCTCGCACTGCCTGAGCCCCGCCTCCTGTCAGATCAACGAATTCATTGGATTCTCACAGGAGTAAGAGCCCTACTGTGAACTGCGCATACGAGGATTTAGGTGGCGCTCTCCCTAGAAGATTGTAATGCCTGAGTGTGACCTAAGGTGGAGCAGTTTCATCCAGAATCCATCCTCCCTATTCCCCGCTGGCCTGCCCTGTCCCGCTCGCAGCCTCGCTGTCCCACCACTGCCTCCCGTCACACTGCTCTGGCCCGAAACCTCTTCCTACACTGTACTCCTCCTGGAACGGCCGCCCCCCACCTCCCCAAGGTGTCCACCTCACCACCTTCTCCCCCTACCCACTTCTTGTCTGTGGAAAAATGCCTTCCACTAAACCTGTCCCTGGTGCCAAAATGGCAATAAATTAAAGGAGCTCATTATATTATGCAGGATGGTCTCCAACTGGTGATTCCAAGCCATCCTCACACCTCCTCTTCCCAAAATAGTAGGATTACAAGAGTAAGTCAGTGTGCCAAGTTAGTAGAATAACTTAAACGCGTTTATTTTTTCTCCGTTTTAGGATATCACCATTTATCTCGATTACACCCACTTATTCGGTTTAAATTACTTACGGTGCCAGAGATAAATGAAACATGTTTCAAATACTGTCATACAAGGAAGGAGACAAAGGCTTTTCGGAGACAAATTTAAACTGAGATTATTTGTGGCCCCAGATTTCCTCATACACTAAAGTAACGCAATTTGTCAAAAGTTCATAATTCCTCTCAAGCAAATCACAAATTTGACATGTGATGAGTAAAAGTACCAGTTTTTAATCAAATGGTTAAGTATATTGTCGATTTATTTGAATTATGACCACATTCACAGAGAAAAACCGCTTTAACAAAAACTGCACATGAAAAAAATGGCGCCCTAGCTCCGTCTCCCACAGCTTGCTGGCATGTCGGAAATTTACGACGGTAAAGGGAAGAATCCTCAAGAAAAATCAGTGAGTTTAACAAAAGTGAGTTTCTTAACAGCAGTAAAGGGTTCTCTCCCTACTTTTCATCCCATAATTCAACATCCACACATTGAAAACCCATCCTCCTGTATAGACAAAATCCAAAAACTTCAGGGTCTTTGTATTCATGCCAAGAAACGAATCTGTGCAAAGAAACATAAAATAAAGCTGCTTTTTGGTAGCACAAACTGATATCCAACATTTCCAGATATACAGTTATAAACATAAGTCCACACCCAATAACAATTACAACATTTCTTAACATTTGCCAAAAAAAGCCTGAGAGAAATGGTCTTTACCACATTTCATCTATTTGCATGAGATGACTTAGACATTAACTCTTTCTCCTGAGATAAAAACATGTCCACTCTGCTTAAATTTATGAATTTTTTACCTCATTTTCCTGATTTTCTGAGAACACCCGTACGCGACCCCCTGTCACCAGGGGCTGAAGGAACAGTAGAGGCTAGAGGCATACCCAGCTAAAAAGCTTAGAAACTCGGATGTACCACCCGCCGCAAGAGCCGCAGAGGAAGCAGGGAAAGAGGAGCATAACATAAATCAAAGGAAGGGTGGCCCAAGAAACTTCTGTATTGAAAAAAAATAAGGAAAGAACATTAAAATGTCAAAATACGTTATACATTATTTTCATTTTTTACTGCCTTCAACTGTGGTAGTCTGATCAACCTTAAAAGAAGTATTTTTATTATGAAATAGTCATCCATGTTTCATCCCCCTCTCAAATATTAGCAATAAGCTCACTCTACATGGTGTCTGCTTATTTTGTAAAATAATGCATAAAGGGGAAAAATAATAATTAAATTTAAAGAAGTTTACAAGAAGCAAGCAATAATGAGTAAAATAACATTAAAAGAAAGCGAGAAAAATAAATCAATTAGGAATGTAAAGTTTCCAAATCTTAATCTTGTATCTTCTCTTTTTGGTTGTAATATATATTTGGAGACCTTATTTTATTTGCTTAGTAGATAAATGCAGTGATTTGACCCAAACTACCAAAATTAAAAATATATATATACACACATAGGCAATTTCTCTGTCCTCAATTTGTGTATAATAAATAGCATTCTTCATTAACAGAGCTCTAGTAAAATAAATATTTTATTTATATTCCTGAAAAAAATATTTTATTAGCTGAACGACTGTATTGTCCATGGTAAAATTATTTCATTCTATGAATTTTGTTGCAAAATAAAAGGTAACTTAAGAAAATACTTTCAAATATCTATGCAATGCAAACCAAACTTATTTTTCTGAGTTTGTCTATAAATTGTGTGTACCAGAATTTAAAAGAACATTTCTTTAAAAAGTGCTTACTTATAAGCCACGTTTTAAGTGCTTTATATTAATTTAACAAATTAAAATCTATACATTGTATACTCACACTTATGAACTACTTAGTTCACAAAGTATACCATAACAATATAGAGCTGACTGTGTCTGCATAAATATTTTAATTTATCTTTTCAATATTTTCTTTCTGATGAATAACCTAACAGTAAAAGCATGCTCTGAAGGTAAAGATATTCTTACAGGTTTACGAATATTTTAGAAAAATGTTTCTTAAATTGTGGCTACAAATCTATTGGCATTATTAGTTTCTTTTTTTATTATACTTTAAGTTTTAGGCTACATGTGCACAACGTGCACGTTTGTTACATATGTATACATGTGCCATGTTGGTGTGATGCACCCATTAACTCGTCATTTACGTTAGGTGTATCTCCTAATGCTACCCCTCCCCCCTCCCCCAACCCCCCACCCCACAACAGGCCCCGGTGTGTGATGTTCCCCTTCCTGTGTCCAAATGTTCTCATTGTTCAGTTCCCATCTATGAGTGAGAACATGTGGTGTTTGGTTTCTGTCCTTGTGGTAGTTGGCTGAGAATGATGATTTCCAGCTTCATCCATGTCCCTGCAAAGGACAACAACTCATCCATGTCCCTGCAAAGACATGAACTCATCCTTTTTTATGGCTGCACAGTATTCCATAGTGTATATGTGCCACATTTTCTTAATCCAGTCTATCATTGTTGGACATTTGGGTTGGTTCCAAGTCTTTGCTATTGTGAATGATGCCGCAATAAACATACGTGTGCATGTGTCTTTATAGCAGCATGATTTATAATCTTTTGGGTGTATACCCAGTAATGGGATGGCTGGGTCAAATGGTATCTCTAGTTCCAGATCCCTGAGGAATCACCACACTGACTTCCACAATGGTTGAGCTAGTTTACAGTCCCACCAACAGTGTAAAAGTGTTCCTATTTCTCCACATCCTCTCCAGCACCTGTTGTTTCCTGACTTTTTAATGAACTCCATTCTAACTGGCATGAGATGGTATCTCATTGTGGTTTTGATTTGCATTTCTCTGATGGCCCGTGATGATGAGCATTTTTTCATGTGTCTTTTGGCTGCATACATGTCTTCTTCTGAGAAGTGTCTGTTCATATCCTTCGCCCACTTTTTGATGGGGTTGTTTGTTTTTTTCTTGTAAATTTGTTTGAGTTCTTTGTAGATTCTGGATATTAGCCCTTTGTCAGATGAGTAGAATGCAAACATTTTCTCCCATTCTGTAGGTTGCCCGTTTACTCTTCTGGTAGTTTCTTTTGCTGTGCAGAAGCGCTTAGTTTCATTAGGTCCCATTTGTGAATTTTGGCTTGTGTTGCCATTGCTTCTTGTGTTTTAGACATGAAGTCCTTACACATGACTATGTCCTGAATGGTATTGCCTAGGTTTTCTTCTAGGATTTTTGTGGTTTTAGGTCTAACATTTAGGTCTTTAACCCATCTTGAATTAATTTTTGTATAAGGTGTAAGGAAGGGATCCAGTTTCCACTTTCTATATATGGCTAGTTAGTTTTCCTAGCACCATTTATTAAATAGGGAATCCTTTTCCCATTTCTTTTTTTTTTCCTCAGGTTTGTCAAAGGTCAGATAGTTGTAGATGTGTGGCATTATTTCTGAGGTCTCTGTTCTGTTCCATTGGTCTATATCTCTGGTTTGGTACCAGTACCATGCTGTTTTGGTTACTGTACCCTTGTAGTGTAGTTTGAAGTCAGGTAGCATGATGCCACCAGCTTTGTTCTTTTGGCTTAGGATTGGCTTGGCAGTGCGGGCTCTTTTTTGGTTCCATATGAACTTTAAAGTAGTTTTTTCCAATTCTGTGCGGAAAGTCATTGGTAGCTTGATGGGCATGGCACTGAATCTGTAAATTACCTTGGGCAATATGGCCATTTTCACGATGTTGATTCTTCCTACCCATGATCATGGAATGTTCTTCCATTTGTTTGTATCCTCTTTTATTTCGTTGAGCAGTGGTTTGTAGTTCTCCTTGAAGTGGTCCTTCACATCCCTTGTAAGTTGGATTCCTAGGTATTTTATTCTCTTTGAAGCAATTGTGAATTGGAGTTCACTCATGATTTGGCTCTCTTTGTCTGTTATTGGTGTATAAGAGTGCTTGTGATTTTTGCACATTGATTTTGTATCCTGAGGCTTTGCTGAAGTTGCTTATCAGCTTAAGAAGATTTTGGGCTGAGACAATAGGGTTTTCTAGATACACAATCCTGTCATCTGCAAACAGGGACAATTTGACTTCCTGATTTCCTAATTGAATACCTTTTATTTCCTTCTCCTGCCTGATTCCCCTGGCCAGAAATTCCTACACTATGTTGAATAGGAGTGGTGAGAGAGGGAATCCCTGTCTTGTGCCTGTTCTCAAAGGGAATGCTTCCAGTTTTTGCCCATTCGGTATGATATTGGCAGTGGGTTTGTCATAAATAGCTCTTATTATTTCAAGATACGTCTCATCACTACTGAATTTATTGAGAGTTTTTAGCCTGAAGGGCTGTTGAATTTTGTTAGAGGCCTTTTCTGCATCTATTGGTATAATCATGTGGTTTTTGTCTTTGGTTCGGTTTATATGCTGGATTGCATTTATTGATTTGCATATGTTGAACCAGATTTGCATCCCAGGGATGAAGCCCACTTGATCATGGTGGATAAGCTTTTTGATGTGTTGCTGGATTCAGTTTGCCAGTATTTTATTAAGGATTTTTGCATCCGTGTTCATTAGGGATATTGGTCTAAAATTCTCTTTTTTGGTTGTGTCTCTGCCAGGCTTTGTTATCAGGATGATGTTGGCCTCATAAAATGAGTTACGGAGGATTTCCTCTTTTCCTATTGATTGGAATAAGTTCAGAAGGAATGGTACCAGCTCCTCCTTGAGCCTCTGGTAGAATTAGGCTGTGAATCCATCTGGTCCTGTATTTTTTCGGTTGGTAAGCTATTAATTGTTGCTCAATTTCAGAGCCTGTTATTGGTCTATTCAGAGATTCAGCTTCATGATTTTTCAGTCTTGGGAGGTGTGTGTGTTGAGGAATTTACACATTTCGTCTTGATTTTCTAGTTTATTTGCCTAGAGGTGTTTATAGTATTCTGTGATTGTAGTTTGTATTTCTGTGGGATCGGTCGTGATATCCCCTTTATCACTTTTTATTGCGTCTATTGATTCTTCTCTCTTTTCTTCTTTATTAGTCTTGCTAGCAGTCTATCAGTTTCGTTGATCTTTTCAAAAAAACAGCTCCTGGATTCATTGATTTTTTTGAAAGGTTTTTTGTGTCTCTATCTCCTTCAGTTCTGCTCTGATCTTAGTTTTTTCTTGCCTTCTGCTAGCTTTTGAATGTGTTTACTATTGCTTCTCTAGTTCTTTTCATTGTGATGTTAGGGTGTCAATTTTAGATCTTTCCTACTTTCTCTTGTGGGCATTTAGTGCTATAAGTTTCTGTGTACACCATGCTTTAACTGTGTCCCCGAGATTCTGGTATGTTGTGTCTTTGTTCCCATTGGTTTCAAAGAACATCTTTATTTCTGCCTTCATTTCGTTATGTACCCAGTAGTCATTCAGGAAAAGGTTGTTCAGTTTCCATGCAGTTGAGCAGTTTTGAGTGAATTTCTTAATCCTGAGATCTAGTTTGATTGCACTGTGGTCTGAGAGACAGTTTGTTATAATTTCTGTTCTTCTACATTTGCTGAGGAGTGCTTTACTTCCAACTATGTGGTCAATTTTGGAATAGGTGTGGTGTGGTGCTGAGAAGAATGTACACTCTGTTGACTTGGGGTGGAGAGTTCTGCAGATGTCTATTAGGTGTGCTTGATGCAGAGCCGGGTTCAATTCCTGGATATCCTTGTTAACCTTCTGTCTCATTGATCTGTCTAATGTTGACAGTGGGGTGTTAAGATCTCCCATTATTATTGTGTGAGGGTCTAAGTCTCTTTTTAGGTGTCTAAGGACTTGCTTTATGAATCTGGGTGCTCCTGTATTGGGTGCATATATATTTAGGATAGTTAGCTCTTCTTGTTGAATTCATCCCTTTACCATTATGTCATGGCTTTATTTGTCTCTTTTGTTCTATGTTGGTTTATGGTCTGTTTTATCAGACTAGGATTACAACCCTTGCCATTTTTTGTTTTCTCTTTTCTTGGTAGATATTCTGCCATCCCTTTATTTGGAGCCTGTGTGTGTCTCTGCACGTGAGATGGGTTTCCTAAATACAGCACACTGATGGTTCTTGACTCTTTATCCAATTTGCCAGTCTGTGTCTGTTAATTGGAGCATTTAGCCCATTTACATATAAGGTTAATATTGTTATGTGTGAATTTGATCCTGTCATTATGGTGTTAACTGATTATTTTGCTCATTAGATGATGCAGTTTCTTTGTAGCATTGATGGTCTTCACAATCTGGCATGTTTTTGCAGTGGTTGGTCGCAATTTTTCGTTACCATGTTGAGTGCTTCCTTCAGGAGCTCTTGTAGGGCAGGTCTAGTGCTGACAAAATCTCAAAGCATTTTCTTCTTTGTAAAGTATTTTATTTCTCCTTCACTTATGAAACTTAGTTTAGCTGGATATGAAATTCTGGGTTGAAAATTCTTTCCTTTAAGAATGTTGAATATTGGCCCCCATTCTCTTCTGGCTTGTAGAGTTTCTGCTGAGAGATCAGCTGTTAGTCTGATGGGCTTCCCTATGTGGGTAACACGACCTTTCTCTCTGGTTGACCTTAATATTTTTTCCTTCATTTCAACTTTGGTGAATCTGACAATTATATGTCTTGGAGTTGCTCTTCTCGAGGATTATCTTTGTGGCATTCTCTGTATTTCCTGAATTTGAATGTTGGCCTGCCTTGCTAGATTGGGGAAGTTCTCCAGGATAATATCCTGCAGAGTGTTGTCCAACTTGGTACCATTCTCCCCATCACTTTCAGGTACACCAATCAGACATAGATTTGGTCTTTTCACATAGTCCCATATTTCTTGGAGGCTTTGTTCATTTCTATTTTTTTTCATTATTATTATACGTTAAGTATTAGGGTACATGTGCACAATGTGCAGGTTAGTTACATATGTGTACATGTGCCATGCTGGTGTGCTGCACTCATGTACTCGTCATTTATCATTAGGTGTATCTCCTAATGCTATCACTGCCCCCACCAACCCCACAAAAAGTCACCAGAGTGTGATGTTCCCCTTCCTGTGTCCATGTGTTCTCATTGTTCAATTCCCACCTATGAGTGAGAATATGCAGTGTTTGGTTTTTTGTTCTTGTGATAGTTTACTGAGAATGGTGATTTCCAATTTCATCCATGTCCCTAAAAAGGACATGAACTCATCATTTTTTATGGCTGCATAGTATTCCGTGGTGTATAAATGCCACATTTTCTTAATCCAGTCTATCATTGTTGGACATTTGGGTTGGTTCCAAGTCTTTGCTATTGTGAATAGTGCTGCAATAAACATACGTGTGCATGTGTCTTTATAGCAGCATGATTTATAGTCCTTTGGGTATATACCCAGTAATGGGATGGCTGGGTTGCACGATATTTCTAGTTCTAGATCCCTCAGCAATCACCACACTGACTTCCACAATGGTTCAACTAGTTTACAGTCCCACTAACAGTGTAAAAGTGTTCCTATTTCTCCACATCTTCTCCAGCACCTGTTGTTTCCTGACTTTTTAATGATCTCCATTCTAACTGGGGTGAGATGGTATCTCATTGTGGTTTTGATTTGCATTTCTCCAGTGGGCTTCATCCCTGGGATGAAAGGCTGGTACAATATATGCAAATCAATAAATGTAATCCAGCATATAAACAGAACCAAAGACAAAAACCACGTGATTCTCTCAATAGATGCAGAAAAGGCCTTTGACAAAATTCAACAACCCTTCATGCTAAAAACTCCCAATAAATTAGGAATTGATGGGATGCATCTGAAAATAATAAGAGTTATCTATAACAAACCCACAGCCAATATCGTACTGAATTGGCAAAAACTGGAAGCATTCTCTTTGAAAACTGGCACAAGACAGGGATGCCCTCTCTCACCACTCCTATTCAACATAGTGTTGGAAGTTCTGGCCATGGTAATTAGGCAGGAGAAGGAAATAAAGGGTATTCAATTAGGAAAAGAGGAATTCAAATTGTCCCTGTTTATGGATGACATGATTGTATATCTAGAAAACCCAATCGTCTCACCCCAAATCTCCTTAAGCTGATAAGCAACTTCAGCAAAGTCTCAGGATACAAAATCAATGTACAAACATCAGAAGCATTCTTATACACCAATAACAGACAAACAGAGAGCCAAATTATGAGTGAATACTTATTCACAATTGCTTCAAAGAGAATTAAATACCTAGGAATCCAACTTACAAGGGACGTGAAGGACCTCTTGAAGGAGAACTACAACCCACTCTTCAATGAAATAAAAGAGGATACAAAGAAATGGAAGAATATTCCATGCTCATGGGTAGGAAGAATCAATATGGTGAAAATGGCCATACTGCCCAAAGTAATGTCTAGATTCAATGCCATCCCCATCAGGCTACCAATGACTTTCTTCACAGAATTGGAAAAAACTACTTTAAAGTTCATATGGAACCAAAAAAGAGCCCACATCGCCAAGTCAATCCTAAGCCAAAAGAACAAAGCTGGAGGCATCACGCTTTCTGACTTCAAACTATACTACAAGGCTACAGTAACCAAAAGAGCATGGTACTGGTACCAAAACAGAGATGTAGATCGATGGAACACAACAAAGCCCTTAGAAATAATGCCACTTATCTACAACTATCTGATCTTTGACAAACCTGAGAAAAACAAGCAATGGGGAAAGGATTCCATATTTAATAAATGGTGCTGGCAAAACAGACTAGCCACATGTAGAAAGCTGAAACTGGATCCCTTCCTTATACAAAAATTAATTCAAGATGGATCAAAGACTTAAATGTTAGACCTAAAACCATAAAAAAACCCTAGAAGAAAACCTAGGCATTACCATTCAGGACATAGGCATGAGCAAGGACTTCATGCATATAACACAAAAAGCAATGGCAACAAAAGCCAAAATTGACAAATGGGATCTAATTAAACTAAAGAGCTTCTGAACAGCAAAAGAAACTACCATCAGAGTGAACAGGCAACCTACAAAATGGGAGAGAATTTTCGCAACCTACTCATCTGACAAAGGGCTAATATCCAGAATCTACAATGAACTCAAACAAATTTTCAAGAAAAAAACAAACAACCCCATCAACAAGTGGGCGAAGGACATGAACAGACACTTCTCAAAAGAAGACATTTATGCAGCCAAAAAACACATGAAAAAATGCTCACCATCACTGGCCATCAGAGAAATGTTCATTTCTTTTCATACTTTTTTCTCTAAACTTCTCTTCTTGCTTCATTGCATTCATTTGAACTTCCATCACTGATACCCTTTCTTCCATTTGATTGACTCGACTACTGAAGCTTGTGCATTCATCACGTAGTTCTTGTGCCATGGCTTTCAGCTCCATCAGTTCCTTTAAGGACTTCTGTGCCTTGGTTATTCTAGTTAGCCATTTGTCTAATCTTTTTTCAAGGTTTCTAACTTCTTTGCCATGGGTTTGAACTTCCTCCTTTCTCTCAGAGAAGTTTGATCATCTGAAGTCTTCTTCTCTCTACTTGTCATGTCGTTCTCCATCCAGCTTTGTTCCATTGCTGGTGAGGTGTTGCATTCCTTTGGAGGAGGAGAGGCACTCTGATTTTAGAATTTTCAGTTTTTCTGCTCTGCTTTTTCCCCATCTTTGTGGTTTTATCTACCTTTGGTCTTTGATGATGGTAACGTACAGATGGGGTTTTGGTGTTGATGTCCTTTCTGTTTGTTAGTTTTCCTTCTAACAATCACAACCCTCAGCTGCAGGTCAGTGGAAGTTTGTGGAGGTCCACTCCAGACTCTGTGTGTGTGGGTACCAGCAGCAGAGACTGCAGAACAGTGGGTATTGGTGGACAGCAAATGTTGCTGCCTGATCGTTCCTCTGGAAGTTTCGTCTCAGAGGGGTACCCGACCACATGAGGTGTCAGTCTGCCCCTACTGGGGGGTGCCTCCCAGTTAGGCTACTCGAGGGTCAGGGACCCAGTTGCGGAGGCAGTCTGTCCATTCTCAGATCTCAAGCTGCATTCTGGGAGAAGAACTACTGTCTTCCAAGCTGTCAGACCGGGACATTTAAGTCTGCAGAGGTTTCAGCTGCCTTTTGTTTGTCTATGCCCTGCCCCCAGAGGTGGAGTCTACAGAGGCAGGCAAGGCTCCTTGAACTGTGGTGGGCTCCATCCAGTTTGAGCTTCCCAGCCACTTTGTTTACCTGCTCAAGCCTCAGCAATGGTGGGAACCCCTTCCCCAGCCTCGCTACTGCCTTGCAGTTTGATCTCAGACTGCTGTGCTAGCAATGAGTGAGGCTCCATTGCTGTAGGACCCTCTGAGCCAGGCACAGGTTATAATCTCCTGGTGTGCCATTTGCTAAGACCATTGCAAAAGTGCAGTATTAGGGTGGGAGTGACCCTGTTTTCCAGGTGCCCTCTGTCACCCCTTTCCTTGGCTAGGAAAGGGAATTCCCTGACCCCTTGAGCTTCCTGGGTGAGGCAATGCCTCACCCTGCTTTGGCTCATGCTCAGTGCACTGCACCCACTGTCCTGCACCCACTCTCTGACAATCGCCAGTGAGATGAACCTGGTACCTCAGTTGGAAATGCAGAAATCATCCATGTTTTGCATCACTCACGCTGGGTGCTGTAGACCAGAGCTGTTCCTATTTGGCCATCTTGTAACCACCGCCCGTTAGTTTCTTTCTTACCAAAACCCACTGTAGCATTTTCTTCTCATATTCTTTTTGTTTCATTCTTAGCAGAAAAACATTGATTTGACTATGGCTCTCTCTACATTATGGTTACCCTTTTTCCATTTTGAACAGATAATAGTTCCCTTTGTATTGATTGATATTTACTTGATGGAATGCATTTATTAATGTTATATGTAATTGAGTAGTATATACTTAATTGTTAACTAATACAAATAATTAGTAAGTTAGCTAGTGAGACTACAGCACAGGAAAAATAGATATGTAAATAATACATTATGGTTGATGCCATAAGATGTATGAGAAAATGTCTCAGTATTTTTTTAAAAGAAGATACACATAATGTCATTTTCTAAATAATGATAAGGATCAACCTCTTTGATAAAATATCTACATATATTTTACACCAAGTTCATTTTTAGAAGTCCCATAACATTCGTATAATTTTTGTTAGGCCTAATTTGCAAAACAGGAAACTTAAGTTACAAGCCTTTAAAAGGTACACAGTTTTAGGAATCTATTACTAAAAAAATTGATTTAAACCAACAAACCTTCCCTCTATAAATATTTTCTTCTTAAAGAAAACTGTCTCTTATAAAGACATTGTAAAAAACAAGATTGAAAATGATTTTTAATCTATTACATATACTTCCAAGAAACATTTTCTAGGCAGAGATAAAACATGTGAAGATGAATGGAGTCATTATAATCCATGTGGTGGAAGGAAAAGCAAAAACACAAATACAGAATTATATTTACTGGGAGGATATGCAGAAACTTGCAATGTTACAAGTAAAAATCTACTCGGTGGAATAGCCTGCCTTTTTTTGTGATCAGTGAAATAGGACTAAATACACAAAGATCAAGGAATGTCAGCAGTGGACACAGGGAGAGAGTGCAAGATCACGAAACATCTTGCTTGCCATGCAAATAGGCTACTTTTTTTAGGGCAGCGGTTAAAAATCATTTGACCAAAACTTGATATCTACCAGATGGTATAATGCATGTGGTGATTTGTACAATATAAAGTTTGGCAAACCAAGAAAAATCTAACCTTCACCACTTAATAGCTGTGTGAAGTTAGACTGCTTAATCTTTGAAATTTACCCAATCAGCGAAGAGAACATAATAACGGTAACTACTGGATATTATTATCATAAGATTAAAATTTACTGAGCTCACTATGTGCAACATAGTTTAGGGCTAAAAAATCTATAGAATTGTAATTACATTTATATTCAGTGAGACCTAGAGGTTTACTTGCAATCCTGCTTTCCTTAGTGACTGGTCAAAGCTATACAAAATATATTTTAAAAATTGTGTTGCTTCTGATGTTTCACATCAAGTAAAACACCCAGTTGTTTAATTATATTATTATATACTTACACTTAGACATGCCTAAACAAGGAAGACAAGGAAATGAAGAAACACACATGCATGAGTACACACACATACTCACACACACACACACATTGAAAGAATAACAAGAGAATAATTTAACAAGAGAAAGAAACATGAAAGAATTATAAGAAATCTTTGCACTATTATAGTGATGTGGAAAATAAGATGACAGATAATTTCAAAAAACACATGATTTATCAAGAATTGTTTGGAAAGAAAAACCCTATCTGTAGGCCCAGGTTGTTGGCTTAAGCCTGTAATTCCAGCACATTGGGAGGCCAAGGGGAGCCAGATGACTTGAGGCTAGGTGTTCCAGGCCAGCCTGGGCAAAAAGGTGAAACTCTGTCTCTACCAAAAACACATACAATTAGCTGGGAGTAGTGGCATGAGACTGTGGTCCCCTCTACAGGTGGTGAGCTGGGAGAATCCTTTACACCCAGGAGGTGGAGTTTGTACTAAGCGAAGATCATGCCACTGCACTCTGGACTGGGTGATACAGCATGACCCAGTCTCAAAAACAAAACAAAACAAGTAAACACACTAAATACCAAACTCATATATAATGATCCTAGGGAATAAACCTGAAAAACCTGCTTAGGCATCACTATTTTGCTGACAAATTATTCCTTCTTCATTTCCCTTTTTTTCTTTTTCTTTTTTCCTTCCCTTCCCTTGTCTACTCTTTCTTTTCCTTTCTCCCTTCCTTCCTTCTTTTCTTCTTTTGTTTGCTCTTTTTTTTTTTTTTGAGACAGGGTCTCTGTCCCCGGGCTGTAGTGCAGTGGTTCCATCATAGCTCACTGCAGCCTCCCAATTCCAAGTCTCATGTATCCTTTTCCTTTGCCTCCCCAATAGTTAAGACTAAGGGAATGAGCATATGAAAGGATGATAACCATCATATATTATTGGGGAGTTGTGAATGTGATAATAAATTAAACATTAAATAGCAAAAATTCTAAAAACTGATAGCAGCAAATTTAGAAGAATGTCTGGTAGGCTTTGTTTTGTTTTAACAAAACTAAACACTCTTTCAATGTCATCCAGCGGTCTTGCTTCTTGGAATTTTTCCAACTAAATTAAAAACATGTTTACATCAAAATTTGCATATGGATATGTTGTATAGTAGTTAAGTGGATAAACTGTGGTTTATGGACTATTTATCTAATACTGTTCAGCACTGAAAAAAATGAGCTTTCAAGTCATGAAAAGACATGGAAGGAAATTAAATGTATATTTACAAGTGAAATAAGCAAATCAGAAAATGCTACACATATTATTTCAAATATATGGCAATCTAGAAAAAAATTATTGAAGAAGTAAAAAGATTAGTGGTCACAATGATTTACAAGGGAGAGTACAATAAATAGGCACAACTCAGGTAATTATTAGAGTATACAATACTGAAACTATTCTACATAATACTATAATTTTGGATATATTTTATTACATGTTTGTCAAAACTCATAGAATGTGCAACAGTAAAAATGAGTCCTAATGTAAATTGCAGATATTGAACGATAAAGTATTGATGTAGGTTTATGAATTGTAACAAACATACCAGTCTCATTAGAGATGTTGATAGTGGGGAAGGTTGTACATGTGGGCACAGGGTGTAAGGGAGCTTTCTTTACTTGCTTCTCAATTTTGTTGTAAGGCTAAAACTACTCTACTCAGATTTATTGATTTAAAAGCCTCAGTAATTAAGATCTGTATTTCAGAGCAATAGTCATAAATAATTATTAATAAAAAATAAATGTTGGACAAAATATTTTATGGAAAGATAAGATCAGTATCAATATGAATGCTATGCTAAGGAATATTGAAGCATTAAGCAAAATAAAGAATCAATAATGTACCATCTTTAAAAATATTATAATACTTTTTTATGATTATGCATTATTTTAGATTATGAAAACATTGCATTAAAAAGTATTCTTAGTGTTGATTGTTGAATTTTTTGGTGACTTTTAACTTTTGCATTTAAAGTAATTGTATTCACTTCATCTGCTTAATTTGTAGTTTACTAAATCTTGGAATGGAATAGTAGACACAATGCAGGAGAGGCAAGCCCCAAACAGAGCTAAGCCTCCTGGTTTCTTGGCTTTGTTCAGGAAAGAATTCAATGTCAAACCAGAGGTAGAAAAAAAAAATAGCTCAGCTGATGATGAGAGGTGATAATGTGCTAGCAGCTCTCACTTGCTCTTGGTGCCTCCTTGGCCTCGGAGTCTGCTCTGGCTGTGCTCCAGGAGCCCTTCAGCCTGCCACTGCACTGTGGGAGCCCCTCTCTGTGGCTGGCTGAGGGCAGAACCAGCTCCCTCTGCTCACGGGGAGGTGTGGAGGGACAGGTGCCAGTGGGATCCAGGGCTGTGCGTGGCACTCCTGGGCTGACATTGGTTCCATGTGGGTGCAGGCTGGGTGGGCCCCACACTCAGCGAAGCTGGCCAGCACCTGCTGGACTTGATCAGAGGATGAGCTCCCTCTGGGCTGCTGGAGTGCCTGGGCTAGATGCCACAAAGTCCCCAGTGAGTGCCATTGAGAGGTGAAGCCAGCTGGGCTTCTGGGTCAGATGGGGACTTGGAGAACTTTTCTGCCTAGCTTAAGGATTGTAAATGTGCCAATCAGCACTCTGTGTCTAGCTAAAGGTTTGTAAATGCACCAATCAGAGCTCTGTGTCTAGCTAATCTGGTGGCAACTTGGAGAACTTTTGTATCCAGCTAAAGGATTGTAAATGCACCAATCAGCACTCTGTCTAGCTAAGTTATTGTAAATGCACCAATAAGCACTCTGAGAAAACCGACCAATCAGCTCTCTGTGAAATGGACGAGTGAGCTCTATGTGAAATGGACCAATCATTAGGATGTAGGTGGGGCCAGATAAGGGAATAAAAGCAGGTCACCCGAGCCAGCAGTGGCAATCCACTCAGGTCCCCTTCCATGCTGTGGAAGCTTTGGTCTTTCGCTCTTTGCAATGAATCTTGCTGCTGCTCCTTACTTGGGCCCACATCACCTTTATTAGCTCACCGTGAAGGTCTGCAGCATCACTCCTGAGGCCAGTGAGATCATGAACCCACCATGAGGAATTAACAACTCCAGACAAGCTGCCTTTAAGAGCTGTAACACTCTCCACGAAGGTCTGCATCTTCACTCTGGAAGTCAGTGAGACCACCAGAAGCAAGAAACTCTGGACACACCTGAACATCTGAAGGAACAAACTCTAGACACACCATCTTTTAGAACTGTAACACTCACCACTAGGGTCGGCAGCTTCATTCTTGAAGTCAGCGAGACAAACAACCCATCAATTCCCGACACATTTTGGCAATCACAAAGGTACTATTGCCTATCACCAAGCAGTGAGACTATCAGCAAGTAAGACCATCGCCTATTGGTGAGATCATCACCTACTGCCAAGTGGTGAGTACCATCAGACCTCTTTCTCTTGCTATTATGTGATATTTTTCCCTAGAATTCTGGGGCTAAATATTGGGCACCTTTCGGCCAGTTAAAAGCAACTAGCGTGGCTGCTGGACTAAAGACACAGGTGTCAGCCTTTCTGAAAAGGGCTCTCTAACAACCCCCAACTCTTTGGAGTTGGGAGCATTGGTTTGCCTCAAACCAGCTTCCACTTTTCCTGTAATTCTGGGCCAAGCCAAGGGTTGACAGAGAGGAAAGCCATTCGGCTCCAGGGTCCTGACAACAAGTTGGTTGACCCTGCAGCCATGAGCAGAACTCTAAAAGGCATGTTGCCCAAGTGAGACTCGTCCATCTATCCTATCTATCTTGACACTTGCCCCGGGTCCTAATGCCTGCCAGACAAACTTCCTCTTGCCACTTTTCTCTGAGGCTAGCCCCACTTCTAAAAACCATTCCCTGTCTCTGGTGCTTCCTTAGTTTCTGTTATAATAATGATTTCTAGTGTAAGCTTCAGGACTCTGTTACCTTCTTCAGGCACCTGGGCTCACCAATCAGTAAAACACATTTTTTGCCCAAAGCCCCATTGCAGGGGGAAATATCTGGAATTTTAGGACCCCACCTCAGACTAGCAGGCCTAACAAAAGCTATTGCTGAAGCTAGGATATGGGGAGCCTCAGAAATTGTATCCTTCTTATTCACATAAGTGAGGACAAAAGGTGTCAACCTTCCAAATCTGGAGATCACTTCCTTCCCTCAGGTTATGGACCTCCACTTCTTTTTTGGGGCATAATATCTTTATAGGACACAGATAAGGTCCCAGTACTAAGAGGAGAATGCTTAGGACTCTAACAGGTTTTTGAGAATGCATCAGTAAGGGCCACTAAATCCAATTTTTTCTGGTCCTCCTTGTGGTCTAGGAGGACAGGCAAGGGTGCAGCTTTCCCAAAATGCATCAGAAAGGGCCACTAAATCTGACCTTCTTCACTCCTCCTTGTGGTCTTGGAGGAAAACTAGTGTTTCTGCTGCTGCATTGGTGAGTGCAACTATTCTGATCAGCAGGGTCCAGGGACTGTTGTGGGATCTTGAGCAGGGGTTGTCCCTCCTGCTGCATCAGTGAGCACAACTATTCTGATCAGCAGTGTCCAGGGACCATTGTGGGTTCTTGGGCAGGGGAAGAAACAAAACAGAACAAAACCATGGGCAGTTTTGCCTTTCAGATGGAAAACACTCCGGCATCAAGAGGTTCACCCTTGAAATGCATCCTAAGTCAATGGTACCAATTTGACACACAAATCCTGAAAAGTAGGTGGCTCATTTTTTTCTGCACTTTGGCCTGCCCCAATATTCTCCCTCTGATGGGGAAAAATGGCCACCTGAGGGAAGTACAAATGACAATACTATCCTACAGCTTGACCTCTTTTGTAAGAGGGAAGGCAAATGGAGTGAAATGCCTTATGTCCAAGCTTTCTTTTCATTGAAGGAGAATACCCAACTCTGCAAAGTTTGCAATTTACACCCCACAGGAGGACCTTTCAGCTTACCCCCATATCCTAGCCTCCCTACAGGTCCCCTTCTTATTAATGATAAGCCTCCTCTCATCTCCCCTGCCCAGAAGGAAATAAGCAAAGAAATCTCCAAAGGACCCCAAACCCCCCAGACTACCAGTTATGCCCCCTTCAAGCTCTAGGGGAAGGGGAATTTGGTCCAACTCGGATACATGTACCCTTCTCCATCTCTGACTTAAAGCAGACCAAGGCAGACGTGGGGAAGTTTTCAGATGATCCCAATAAGTATATAGATGTCCTACAGAGTCTAGGGCAAACCTTCAACCTCGCTTGGAGAGATGTCATGCTACTGTTAGGCAAAAGCCTGGCCTTTAATGAAAAGAATGTGTCTTTAGTTGCAGCCTGAGTTTGGAGATACCTGGTATCTTAGCCAAGTAAGTGATAGAATGACAGCTGAAGAAAGGGAAAAATTCCCTACCAGTCAGCAAGCCATCCCCAATATGGATCCCCACTGGTATCTTGACTCAGATCATGGGGACTGGAGTCGTAAACATCTGTTGACCTGTGTTCTAGAAGGACTAAGGAGAATTAGGAAAAATCTCATGAATTATTCAATGATGTCCACCATAACTCAGGGAAAGGAAGAAAACCCTTCTGCCTTCCTTGAGTGGCTATGGGAGGCCTTATGAAAATATACTCCCCCGTCACCCGAATCACTTGAGGGTCAATTGATTCTAAAAGATAAGTTTATTACCCAATCAGCCACAGATATCAGGAGAAGGCTGCAAAAGCAAGCCCTCGGCCCTGAACAAAATCTGGAGGCATTATTAAACCTGGCAACCTCCATGTTCTATAATAACGACTAAGAGGAACAGGCCCAAAAGGAAAAGCAGGATCAGAGAAAGGCCGCAGCCTTAGTCATGGACCTCAGACAGACAAACCTCGCTGGTTCAGAGAGGACAGAAAATGGAGCAGGCCAATCACCTGGTAGGGGTTGTTATCAGTGTGGTTTACAAGGACACTTTAAAAAAGATTGTCCAATGAGGAACAAGCCACCCCGTAATCCATGTCCGCTATGCTGAGACAATCACTGGAAGGTGCACTGCCCCAGAGGACAAAGGTTCTTTAGGTCAGAGGCCCCCAACCAGATAATCCAACAACAGGAATGAGGGTGCCCTGGGCAAGTGCCAGCTCATGTTGTGACCCTCACTGAGCCCTGGATATGCTTAACCATTGGTGGCCAGGAAATTGACTTCCTTCTGGACACTGGTGCAGCCTTCTCAGTGGTAATCTGCTGTCCTGGACGACTGTCCTCAAGGTCCGTTACCATCCAAGGAATCCTGGGACATCCTGTAACCAGGTATTTCTCCCACCTCCTCAATTGTAATTGGGAGGCTGCTCTTTTCACATGCCTTTCTTGTTATGCCTGAAAGTTCTGCACCCTTACTAGGGAGGGATATATTAGCCAAAGGTGGAGCCATTATCTACATGAATATGGGGAGTAAATTACTCATTTGTTGTCCCCTACTTGAGGAGGGAATCAACCCTGAAGTCTGGGCATTGGAAGGACAATTTGGAAGGGCAAAAAATGTTCACCCAGTCCAAATCAGGCTAAAAGATCCCACCACTTTTCCTTGTTAAAGGCAATATCCCTTAAGGCCTGAAACTCATAAAGGATTACAGGATATTGTTAAACATTTAGAAGCTGAAGGCTTAGTAAGGAAATGCAGCAGTCCCTACAACACCCCAGTTCTAGGAATACAAAAACCAAATGGTCAGTGACGACCAGTGCAAGATCTTAAACTCATCAATGAGGCACTAATTCCTCTATATCCATTTGTACCCAAACCCTATACCCTGCTCTCTCAAATACCAGAGGAAGCAGAATGGTTCATTGTTCTGGACCTCAAGGATGCCTTCTTCTGTATTCCCCTGCACTCTGACTCGCAGTTTCTCTTTGCCTTTGAGGATCCTGCAAGATCACACATCCCAACTTACATGGACAGTCTAGACCCAAGGATTTAAAGATAGCGCTCATCTGTTTGATCAGGCACTGGCCCAAGATCTAGGCCGCTTCTCAAGTCCAGGCACTCTGGTCCTTCAGTATGTGGATGATTTATTTTGGGCTACCATTTCAGAAGCCTCATGCCAGCAGGCTACTCTAGATCTCTTGAAATTTCTAGCTAATCAAGGATACAAAGTGTCTAGGTCAAAGGCTCAGCTTTGCCTACAGCAGGTCAAATATCTAGGCCTAGTCTTAGCCAGAGGGACCAGGGCCATCAGCAAGGAATGAAGACAGCCTATACTGGCTTATCCTCACCCTAAGACCTTAGAACTCTTGTGAGGGTTCCTTAGAATCACTGGCTTTTGCTGACTATGAATCCCCAGAAACACCAAGATAGCCTGACCGCTCTATACTCTCGTCAAGGAGACCCAGAGAGCAAATGCTCATCTAGTAGAATGGGAACAAGAGGCAGAAATAGTCTTCAAAACCTTAAAGCAGGCCCTAGTACAAGCTCCAGCTTTAAGCCTTTCCAAAGGACAAAACTGCTCTTTATACATCACTGAGAGCAGGGATCACTCTTGGAGTCCTTACTCAGACTCGTGGGACAACCCCACAATCAGTGGCATATCTAAGTAAGGCAATTGATGAAGTAGAAAAAGGCTGGCCTCACTGTTTATGAGTAGTTGCAGTGGTGGTGGTCTTAGTGTCAGAGGCTATCAAAATAATACAAGGAAAGAATCTCACTGTCTGTACTGCTCATGATGTGAATGGCGTACTAGGTACCAAAGGAAATGTATGGCTATAAGGAAACTATGTACTTAGACAACAGGTGCTACTCTTTGAGGGACCAGTTCTTCAAATACATATGTGTGTGGCCCTCAACCCTGCCAATTTTATCCCAGAGGATGGGGAATCCATCAAGTATGACTGCCAACAAATTATAGTCCAGACTTATGCCACCCGAGATGATCTCTTAGAAGTCCCCTTAGCTAATCCTGACCTTAACCTATGTACCAATCGAAGTTCATTAGTGAAGAAGAGGATATGAAGGGCAGGTTATGCTATAGTTAGTGAACTAACCTTACTTGAAAGTAAGCCTGTTTCTGCAGGGTCCAGTGCCCAGTTAGCAGAACTAATGACACTGACCCGAGCCTTAGAACTGGGAGAAAGAAAAAGAGTAAATGTGTACACAGATAGGAAGTATGGTTATCTAATCCTACATGCCCATGCTGCAATATGGAAAGAAAGGGAGTTCCTAACCTCTGTGAGGACCCCCATTAAATACCACAAGGAAATTATACAGTTATTGCACACAGTGGAAAAACCCAAAGAGGTGGCAGTCTTACACTGCCAAAACCATCAGAAAGGTGAAGGAGAAAAGTCAGAAGTAAACTGTTGGGTTGATTCTGAGGCCAAAATTGCTGCCAGGCAGAATCCCCCTTTAGAAATACCTATGGAAGGACCCTTGGTATGGAAGAATCCCCCACCAAGAGATTAAGCCTCAGTATTCCCCACCTGAAGCAGAGTGGGGAATTTCATGGGGGCATAGTTTTCTCCCCTCAGGTTGGCTACAGAAGAAGGAAAGGTACTTATACCCAAAGCCAGCCAGTGGAAAATACGTAAAACCCTCCACCAAACTTTACATATGGGTATTGAAAACACTCATCAAATGGCCAAATCCCTATTTACAGGGCCAAATCTTCTCCAAACCATCCAACAGGTAGTCAAAGCCTGTTAGGTGTGCCAAAGGAATAATCCCTTCATCCATAGTAAGACCCCTTTGGGGGAGCAAAGAATAGGTCACTATCCTGGAAAGGACTGGCAGTTAGATTTCACCCATATGCCTAAGTCAAAGGGATTTCAATACTTGTTGGTCTGTGTTGATGCCTTTATAGATTGGATAGAAGCTTTCCCCTGCAAGACAGAGAAGGTTTAGGAAGTGATTAAACTCCTAATTCATGAAATAATTTCTAGATTTGGGCTTCCCCAAAGCTTACAGAGTGAAAATTGTCTGGCTTTTAAGGCTGCGATAACTCAAGGAATTTCCAGGGTGCTAGCAATACAATATCACCTTCACTGTGCCTGGAGGCCACAATCCTCAGGGAAGGTCAAGAAGGCAAATGAAACACTTAAGAGACACTTAAGGAAACGAACACAAGAAACACGTCTCCCATGGCCTAGCTATTTTGACCATTGCCTTGTTGAGAATCCGAAATTCTCCTCACAAAATGGGGCTCAGTCCATATGAAATGCTGTATGGACGATCTTTTCTCACAAAAGACCCCCTACTGGATCAGGAAATGGCCTACTTGGTCAAAGATATAACTTCTTTGTCAAAATATCAACAAAACCTTAAAAACCTACCTGAAGGATGTCACAGAGAAAAGGGAACAGAGTTGTTTCAACTCTTTGTGGGAAGGACCATACTCGGTAATCCTCTCTACTCCCACTGCAATTAAGGTGGCAGGAATGGAAACTTGGATTACCACACCTGAGTTAAACTTTGGATGTCCCCTGAGGAACCTGTGGAACCGTCAGCTCGGGAGTCCCAAGATCAGCCAGACCAGCCTCGATACACCTGTGAACCATTGGAGGACTTGCATCTTCTATTTCAGAAGAAAACATCCCAGACTAAAAAGGCTCCTACCACTGATTCTGAGGAAAAACTCCTTCCTGCTTAAAAAAGATAAGTGAAAACAACACACTAACCATACTCTTTGTGATAGGATTATATACTCTAGCTCCTGCCAGTACGAAAATGCTAATCACATCAACCTTCTTTCTATCTTTCTTCTTTTAACAGCAATTTACTCCTACCTTTAACTCAGACATGAGAAAATGGTCTCTTCTTCCAGAGCAACCTCTTTACCTTCCTATTTGCTCTTTGCCTATGCATCCCTCCTGCTTCCTTGGATACCTCATATAATCACCCCTCCCCTTCCACTTTTTCCTAATTTCCTCTACAAGACTCTCAACTTAACCCAGTCTCTGTTAAACCAGTCCAATCCTTCCCTGGCAAATGACTGTTGGCTTTGTGTCTCCGTATCAACCTCTTCTTATGTTGCCACTCCCATTCCTGCCAAAAATTGCATCTTTACCAACTTAACCTACCACCCTTGTTATGAAGGAAAAGACCCTTTCTGACTTCTAAATATGCAATCATTAGCCAACTTCCCCATCTCTGATAGGATCAAGAATACCCTAACAGGATGTGCAATCCAACTTTTACGTTCTTACATTTCCAACCACACCTATTATGCAAGCAATGAAAAGCCCATACATGGCCCTGTAGCTATGAATACTATCTTAACTTTCCAAGCTCCTTTATGCATCCAATGCAACCTGTTATGAGCCTGCCCCTGGGGCACATACTACCCCATCAGTGTAATTACACCCTACAACTTCAAGCCCCAACTGATCATAGTAACTTTCGAGTGACCCAAACAGCTCCATTCAGACAGCTTGTCTGCTTCTCAGGGCCCCCAAAATCATCACTTCCCCCCTGCTTAACAAACGGTCCAGGTTTTATAATGGCAAACATACTCCCTGCATGATCATTCACCCCTGGGCCCCCTGCAGCAGTGCCCCCACCACTAGTGAATGCCTTCTTATCCCCTCTTTCAATCACTCTCTCGAATGGTTCCTAGTGGATACAAAACGTTTTTTTTCTCCAATGGGAAAATAGAACACAGGGAGCCATTCAGTTTTCTCCCAACACCCCTTGCCAGCCAGTCACTGGAGCTACCTTGGCAAGTACTCTAGGAGTATAGGAAAAAGAAAACAACAAACTCACACACCTTTATAACATATACAACCAGTTCTGTCTATCCAGCCAAGGTATATTCTTCTTATGTGGAACATCGATCTATATCTGCCTCCCCACTAAGTGGACAGACACCTGCACCTTAGTCTTTCTAACTTCCAACATTAACATTGCCCCAGGAAATCAAAACTTATCAGTACCCCTCAAAGCTCAAGTCCATCAGCACAGGGCCATACAACAAATACCACCTACTTATAGGGTTAGGAATGGCTACTGCTACAGGAACCAGAAGAGCCAGTATATCTACTTCATTATCCTACTACCACATACTCTCAAAGGATTTCTCAGACGGTTTGTAAGAAATAACGAACCTATCCTTACTCTGCAATCCCAAATAGACTCTTTAGCTGCAGTGACTCTCCAAAACCGCTGAAGCCTAGACCTCCTCACTGCTGAGAAAGGAGGACTCTGCACCTTCTTAGGGGAAGAGTGTTGTTTTTACACTAAGCCATCAGGGATAGTATGAGATGCCACCCAGCATTTATAGGAAATGGTTTCTGAAATCAGACAATGCCTTTCAAACTCATACCAACCTCTGTAGTTGGGCAACATGGCTTCTCCGCTTTCTAGGTCCTGTGGCAGCCATCTTGCTTTTACTCGCCTTTCAACCCTGTATTTTTAACCTGCTTCTCAAATTTGTTTCCTTGGAATTGAGGCCAAGAATCTACAGATGATCTTACAAATGGAAACCCAAATGAGCTCAACTAACAACTTCTACTGAGAACCCCTGGACCAACACGCTGGCCCTTCCACTGGCCTAAAGCGTTCCCCTCTGGAGGACACTACAACTGAAGGGCCCTTTCTTCACCTCTATCCAGCAGTGAGTAGCTAGGGTGGTCATTGGCCAAATTCCCAACAGCAGTTGGGGTGTCCTGTTTAGAGGGGGGATTGAGAAGTGACAACATACTAGCAGCCCTGGCTTGCTCTTGATGCCTTCTTCACCAAGGCATCCACTCTGGCTCTGCTTGAGGAGCCTTTCAACTGGCCACTGCCCTGTGGGGGCCCCTCTCTGGGGCTGGTTGAGGCTGGGACTGGCTCCCTCTGCTGGCCTCCTGTCTAGCTAAAGGATTGTAAATGCACCAATCAGCACTCTGTATCTAGCTAAAGGTTTGTAAACACATCAATCAGCGCTCTGTGTCTAGCTAATCTGGTGGGGACTTGGAGAACTTTTGTGTCTAGCTAAAGGATTGTAAACACACCAATCAGCACTCTGTGTCTAGCTAAAGGATTGTAAACGCACCAATCAGCAGGCTGTCAAAATGGACCAATCAGCTCTCTGTAAAATGGACCAACCAGATGTCTGTAAAATGGACCAATCAGTAGGATGTGGGTGGGTCCAGATAAGGGAATAAAAGCAGGCCATCTGAGCCAGCAGTGGGAACCTGCTCGGGTCCCCTTCCTTTCTGTGGGAGCTTTGTTTTTTCGCTCTTCACAATAAATCTTGCTGTTGCTCACTCTTAGTGTCTGCGCCACTTGTATGAGCACCACGAAGGTCTGCAGCTTCACTCCTGAGGCCAGTGAGACCATGAACCCACCAGAAGGAAGAAACTCCAGACACATCTGAACATCTGAAGGAACAAACTCCAGACACACCATCTTTAAGAACCGTAACACTCATTGTGAGGGTTCGCGGCTTCATTCTTGAAGTCAGCAAGACCAACAACCCACCAATTCCGGACACAATGAGACAGAATTACAGCTCTTGCAGTGTTACAGCTCTGTGACTCATCTTTCAGAACAGGGTTACACCATAGCAAGAGAGGAACAGGTCAGGGATATTTTGCAGTCATATTCATGTTTGCTTTTAAATGCATGGACTATTGCAGAAGTGCAGAAATTTATAGGGAAGGGGTGGTAATCATTGGATCATTGACATAGAAGGGTGGTACCTCCTGTGTGTTGTAGCGGCAATGGTAAAATGACACGGCAGACTGGTGGGCATGTCTGGTTGAAAACTCCTTCTGCCTAGGCCCTGTTTTAGTTAGTCCTCAATCTGGATCCTATGTGAGCCCTACCCCTGGAGTTGAGTCGCACCTTCAACCTCATTCTCCACTCAGACATTAACTACTTTCCCTTAATCTTAAGGGGGCTGCAGGAGGGAGGAGGTCCATGCACTGTAACTGCTTCCTGCTGAGTCATGAGCATTGGCCTTGCCTAGCACTAGAGAAGTAAATTTCTCTGGATGCATGAGCTAAAGGGGAGAAAGAACATTATAATTCTCCAGGTCAGTATATAAGATAACTCAAAAGCCTTAAGCCAGCATTGTTTTCACCTGCAAATATAGTAATCTACAAGATACAAACCTTACTATGAGGCTAAACAAACAAGTAAATAAATTAGTAACAATACAGCTGTCAAGGGTCCTAAGATAGATTTTAAAAAGGTGGAAAAAGAGAGAAATACCCTTCTTCACAGAAAATTGTGAAAATGACAATGGTACCCTTCCTCTTCTAGAAAATTCAGGAGCTCAATTGTGTTTTTCTCAGTCTTCCCTAGTAGGAAGACCCTCTATTCCCACTGGCAGCATCATGTTGCCAATTCTGGATGAATGACTGTTGATACTTTTAAGTAGGTAGTGGCGATCTTCCAAAAATTTAGATTTAGGTTACAGTGTCCTCCATTTGTGCCTGCAACTTATAAGAAACAGGTTTAATCCTGGACAATTGTATCCAACTAGGTATGCCCTAAAGTTTAAAAGGACTGGGATAGTCAACAACACCTGATAGGGGCCCTTCTGTTTTGGTTGTAATTGATTCTCAGGGGATGCTTCTTTCAAAATGTTTACCAAGTTTCATGATTGAATAGGAGGCCAGTTAATTGTGTTGTGAGAGGGGACAATACTTTTTGTCCATAGGCTTGGAGGAGTTTTCTAACCTGGCCTAAGTTGACAATATGTGTCAACTTATGAGTTAACTATGAATTTCTTTATTAAGCAGGAGACCCCAAGCTAAACATGGCCTCACATAACTCCCCTCAAGTGGATTTTTTGGGTAGTATTTTAAGGGTCATTCCTATGTATATAAAGACTATGGCTAAGAGAGGAACCTGGGTCTCTGAGGTCTCCTGACATGACTTAGCTAATGTCTTTTCAAAACATGATTAGATTTTTCTATTTTACCTGAGGATTGAGTACTCCATGGGGAGTGAAGGTGATAGGTAACGTCTAAAGCTGAATGCAATCTATTGGGTCACTCTAACTGTGAAGGTAGTTCCATTATCGCTCTGCAGACTTTCAGGTAATTGAAACTTTACAGTTGATCTTATTAAGTAAAAATTTGGACACTCATAATGCCTTCTCTGTCCTTGTGGGAAAAGCCTCAATTCACTTGGTGAAGGTGTCTATAAAAACAGGCAAATGTTTCCTTCACCTGTATGGTTGTATCTGATAAAACCCTATATGCTGACTGGGCTTGGTGGCTCACACCTGTAATCCCAGCACTTTGAGAGGCCAAGGTGGGTGGATAACGAGGTCAGGAGATTGAGGTCATCCTGGCCAACACAGCAAAAACCCATCTCTACTAAAAATACAAAATTAGCTGGGCACGATGGCACGTGCTTGTAATACCAGCTACTTGGGAGGGTGAGGCAGGAGAATCTCCTGAACCCGTGAAGTGGTGGTTGCAGTGTACAGAGATAGTGCCCCTGTACTTCAGCTTAGCGACAGAGTGAGACTCCTTGTCAAAAACAAACAAACAAACAAAAAATTCTATTTGACAGGCTTTCCAGTGTATGCCCCTCAATGTTGTAAAGGTTTGAGTAGAGGAAGGAGTGTGGAGTAGCTTCCTGGATTGTTACGGTCACAAAGTTCATAGGCCCTGACCATCCTCTTTATAGTCTGGAATAGATTCTTTCCTTAAATGATTTGAGAAAATAACTTGTATATTGAGACCTGTCCCAAAAGTGAGGAGTCATATAAAAGATTAACTCTTTTTCATTGCATTGCCTCAGGGAGAAAGAGTTTTGTTGCATTCTAGCAACCATCCTGGGGGATTCTCTTGTAACCCTTTCTGTTCTGCCGATTGAATTTTTTCGTGGGTACAGTGTGGTGTTCCCAACATGGGTGTAGTATCTGACATTAGCCAGTGGCCTGTAACAATGTTACCTCTTTAGATGTGGCCTCAGCCGTTTTCTTTCCCAGAGAATTTCCTTTGATAATAGAAGGGCCTTCTTTTTAGTGCCTACTGCAGTGAATCATGGCTACCTTCTTTAAGAGCTAGACAGTTAGTTATATGCAAATACTACATTATTTAATGCCAAGAAATTGAGAATCTGCAGATTTTGGTATCCATGGATGTCCTGAAACAATCCCTCACTGATACTGAGGGACCATTATGTATACTTCAATATCACACATCTCACAATGGAAGTAAAGCCTCCATTATCACTCAAGTAATTGGCCATCCTGTGGCTTTCTCTTATAGGTAGGTAGTTTCAACTTTGACATCTTAATACTATATCTAGAAAAATGTCTAAGTTTTCTTATTAGTATATATGATTTGTATGTTCTTTGAAGTTGTCCATGTAGGTAATCATGTCATCTACAGATGAGGAATATTTTACTTCTTTCTTTCCAAATCTTATATATTGAAGTATTTTTATTCGTATTATTTGTCTCATATTACAAGTTAAAAATCTCCAGGGCAATGTTGAAGAGAAATGGTAATGGCGAGCCTTCTAGTCTTTCTTCTGATTTTGAAGGTAGTATTTTCTGTACTACCTTTATTTATTTGTACTTTAATCTCTTATTATAAATAGCTATTCTGTTTTATTTGATGCTTATTCTGTATTCATTGATGTAATTATACTTTTTCCTACTTTAATATATATGTATGATGCATTAAATAAATAGATTTTCTTAAGTTGAGCCCCTCCTTTCTCTTTGAAATAACTTTAGTGTAGATATGTGGTTATGATGTATAACCTTACATTTGTTTGCTCATTGATATGGTTTGGCTCTGTTTTAACCCAATCTCATGCTGAATTTTAACCCTCATGTTTTGGAGGGGGGCCTGGTTGGAGGTGATTGGATCATGGGAGCAGAATTTCTCTTTAGGTTCTCATGATAGCAAATAAGTTCTCATGAGATGGAATTTTTTGAAAATGTGCAGCACTTCACCCTTTACACTCTCTTTCCTGCCACCATGTGAAGACACACTTGCTTTCCCTTGGCCCTCTCACATAATCTTAAGTTTTCTGAGACCTCCTAGCCATGCCTCCTGCACAGCCTGAGAAACTATAAGCCAATTAGGTCTCCTTTCTTTATAAATTACCCAGTATCAGGTGTTTCTTTACAACTGTGTGAAAACAAAATAATACGCTTATATTTTGCTCATGTTTTCACATTGTTGTGAAGTAAAATTAATCTTTTTTGTTTTTAATTCTTATGCTGTTTGTTTGAAAGTAGTAACAAGACATTATTCATTTGAAAATTAATTAGGATTTTTTGTTTTTCTTCTCTTTTTCACTTCTCAGAAATATTTATTTCCTTGAATGTGTAGTAGAATCCAACTATAAAAGCTGTTGATTCTAATACTTTTTTATAGGGATAATTTAAATGTGGACACATTTTTTTTCAAAATGCTACAGCAAGTGCAGTTTCTTAGTTCTTCCTAGTTCCTAGTTTGGGTAACTGACTTTTTTGTAGAGACTTTTCTGTTTCACTGAAGAATTAAAATTTGTTTGTGTAAAGATGTTTCTAATACTGCTGTATTTCTGGGGGAGGAGCCAAGATGGCCGAATAGGAACAGCTCCGGTCTACAGCTCCCAGCGTAAGCGACGCAGAAGACGGTGATTTCTGCATTTCCATCTGAGGTACCGGGTTCATCTCACTAGGGAGTGCCAGACAGTGGGCGCAGGCCAGTGGGTGCGCGCACCGTGCGTGAGCCGAAGCAGGGCGAGGCATTGCCTCACCTGGGAAGCGCAAGGGGTCAGGGAGTTCCCTTTCCCAGTCAAAGAAAGGGGTGACGGACGCACCTGGAAAATCGGGTCACTCCCACCCGAATATTGCGCTTTTCAGACCGGCTTAAAAAACGGCGCACCACGAGACTATATCCCACACCTGGCTCGGAGGGTCCTACGCCCACGGAATATCACCGATTGCTAGCACAGCAGTCTGAGATCAAACTGCAAGGCGGCAGCGAGGCTGGGGGAGGGGCGCCCGCCATTGCCCAGGCTTGCTTAGGTAAACAAAGCAGCCGGGAAGCTCGAACTGGGTGGAGCCCACCACAGCTCAAGGAGGCCTGCCTGCCTCTGTAGGCTCCACCTCTGGGGGCAGGGCACAGACAAACAAAAAGACAGCAGTAACCTCTGCAGACTTAAATGTCCCTGTCTGACAGCTTTGAAGAGAGCAGTGGTTCTCCCAGCATGCTGCTGGAGATCTGAGAATGGGCAGACTGCCTCCTCAAGTGCGTCCCTGACCCCTGACCCCCGAGCAGCCTAACTGGGAGGCACCCCCCAGCAGGGGCACACTGACACCTCACACGGCAGGGTATTCCAACAGACCTGCAGCTGAGGGTCCTGTCTGTTAGAAGGAAAACTAACAAACAGAAAGGACATCCACACCGAAAACCCATCTGTACATCACCATCATCAAAGACCAAAAGTAGATAAAACCACAAAGATGGGGGAAAAACGGAACAGAAAAACAGGAAACTCTAAAATGCAGAGAGCCTCTCCTCCTCCAAAGGAACGCAGTTCCTCACCAGCAACGGAACAAAGCTGGATGGAGAATGATTTTGACGAGCTGAGAGAAGAAGGCTTCAGACGATCAAATTACTCTGAGCTACGGGAGGACATTCAAACCAAAGGCAAAGAAGTTGAAAACTTTGAAAAAAATTTAGAAGAATGTATAACTAGAATAACCAATACAGAGAAGTGCTTAAAGGAGCTGATGGAGCTGAAAACCAAGGCTCAAGAACTACGTGAAGAATGCAGAAGCCTCAGGAGCCAATGCGATCAACTGGAAGAAAGGGTATCAGCAATGGAAGATGAAATGAATGAAATGAAGCGAGAAGGGAAGTCTAGAGAAAAAAGAATAAAAAGAAATGAGCAAAGCCTCCAAGAAATATGGGACTATGTGAAAAGACCAAATCTACGTCTGATTGGTGTACCTGAAAGTGATGCAGAGAATGAAACCAAGTTGGAAAACACTCTGCAGGATATTATCCAGGAGAACTTCCCCAATCTAGCAAGGCAGGCCAACGTTCAGATTCAGGAAATACAGAGAACGCCACAAAGATACTCCTCGAGAAGAGCAACTCCCAGACACATAATTGTCAGATTCACCAAAGTTGAAATGAAGGAAAAAATGTTAAGGGCAGCCAGACAGAAAGGTCGGGTTACCCTCAAAGGGAAGCCCATCAGACTAACAGCGGATCTCTCGGCAGAAACCCTACAAGCCAGAAGAGAGTGGGGGCCAATATTCAACATTCTTAAAGAAAAGAATTTTCAACCCAGAATTTCATATCCAGACAAACTAAGCTTCATAAGTGAAGGAGAAATAAAATACTTTACAGACAAGCAAATGCTGACCAATTTTGTCACCACCAGGCCTGCCCTAAAAGAGCTCCTGAAGGAAGTGCTAAACATGGAAAGGAACAAACGGTACCAGCCGCTGCAAAATCATGCAAAAATGTAAAGACCATCAAGACTAGGAAGAAACTGCATCAACTAACGAGCAAAATCACCAGCTAACATCATAATGACAGGATCAAATTCACACATAACAATATTAACTTTAAATGTAAATGGACTAAATGCTCCAATTAAAAGACACAGACTGGCAAGTTGGATAAAGAGTCAAGACCCATCAGTGTGCTGCATTCAGGAAACCCATCTCACATGCAGAGACACACATAGGCTCAAAATAAAAGCATGGAGGAAGATCTACCAAGCACATGGAAAACAAAAAAAGGCAGGGGTTGCAATCCTAGTCTCTGATAAAACAGACTTTAAACCAACAAAGATCAAAAGAGACAAAGAAGGCCATTACATAATGGTAAAGGGATCAATTCAACAAGAGGAGCTAACTATCCTAAATATTTATGCACCCAATACAGGAGCACCCAGATTCATAAAGCAAGTCCTGAGTGACCTACAAAGAGACTTAGACTCCCACACATTAATAATGGGAGACTTTAACACCCCACTGTCAACATTAGACAGATCAACCGGACAGAAAGTCAACAAGGATACCCAGGAATTGAACTCAGCTCTGCACCAAGCGGACCTAATAGACATCTACAGAACTCTCCACCCCAAATCAACAAAATATACATTTTTTTCAGCACCACACCACACCTATTCCAAAATTGACCACATAGTTGGAAGTAAAGCTCTCCTCAGCAAATGTAAAAGAACAGAAATTATAACAAACTATCTCTCAGACCACAGTGCAATCAAACTAGAACTCAGGATTAAGAATCTCACTCAAAGCTGCTCAACTACATGGAAACTGAACAACCTGCTCCTGAATGACTACTGGGTACATAACGAAATGAAGGCAGAAATAAAGATGTTTTTGAAACCAACGAGAACAAAGACACAACATACCAGAATCTCTGGGACGCATTCAAAGCAGTGTGTAGAGGGAAATTTATAGCACTAAATGCCCACAAGAGAAAGTAGGAAAGATCCAAAATTGACACCCTAACATCACAATTAAAAGAACTAGAGAAGCAAGAGCAAACACATTCAAAAGCTAGCAGAAGGCAAGAAATAACTAAAATCAGAGCAGAACTGAAGGAAATAGAGACACAAAAAACCCTTCAAAAAATCAGTGAATCCAGGAGCTGGTTTTTTGAAAGGATCAACAAAATTGATAGACCGCTAGCAAGACTAATAAAGAAAAAAAGAGAGAAGAATCAAATAGATGCAATAAAAAATGATAAAGGGGATATCACCACTGATCCCACAGAAATACAAACTACCATCAGAGAATACTACAAACACCTCTACGCAAATAAACTAGAAAATCTAGAAGAAATGGATACATTCCTCGACACATACACTCTCCCAAGACTAAACCAGGAAGAAGTTGAATCTCTGAATAGACCAATAACAGGAGCTGAAATTGTGGCAATAATCAATAGTTTACCAACAAAAAAGAGTCCAGGACCAGATGGATTCACAGCCGAATTCTACCAGAGGTACAAGGAGGAACTGGTACCATTCCTTCTGAAACTATTCCAATCAATAGAAAAAGAGGGAATCCTCCCTAACTCATTTTATGAGGCCAGCATCATTCTGATACCAAAGCCTGACAGTGACACAACCAAAAAAGAGAATTTTAGAGCAATATCCTTGATGAACATTGATGCAACAATCCTCAATAAAATACTGGCAAACCGAATCCAGCAGCACATCAAAAAGCTTATCCACCATGATCAAGTGGGCTTCATCCCTGGGATGCAAGGCTGTTTCAATATACGCAAATCAATAAATGTAATCCAGCATATAAACAGAGCCAAAGACAAAAACCACATGATTATCTCAATAGATGCAGAAAAAGCCTTTGACAAAATTCAACAACCCTTCATGCTAAAAACTCTCAATAAATTAGGTATTGATGGGATGTATTTCAAAATAATAAGAGCTATCTATGACAAACCCACAGCCAATATCATACTGAATGGGCAAAAACCGGAAGCATTCCCTTTGAAAACTGGCACAAGACAGGGATGCCCTCTCTCACCGCTCCTATTCAACATAGTGTTGGAAGTTCTGGCCAGGGCAATCAGGCAGGAGAAGGAAATAAAGGATTTTCAATTAGGAAAAGAGGAAGTCAAATTGTCCCTGTTTGCAGACGACATGATTGTTTATCTAGAAAACCCCATCGTCTCAGCCCAAAATCTCCTTAAGCTGATAAGCAACTTCAGCAAAGTCTCAGGGTACAAAATCAATGTACAAAAATCACAAGCATTCTTATACACCAACAACAGACAAACAGAGAGCCAAATCATGAGTGAACTCCCATTCCAAATTGCTTCAAAGAGAATAAAATACCTAGGAATCCAACTTACAAGGGATGTGAAGGACCTCTTCAAGGAAAACTACAAACCACTGCTCAAGGAAATAAAAGAGGATACAAACAAATGGAAGAACATTCCATGCTCATGGGTAGGAAGAATCAATATCGTGAAAATGGCCATACTGCCCAAGGTAATTTACAGATTCAATGCCATCCCCATCAAGCTACCAATGGCTTTCTTCACAGAATTGGAAAAAACTACTTTAAAGTTCATATGGAACCAAAAGAGAGCCCGCATCGCCAAGTCAATCCTAAGCCAAAAGAACAAAGCTGGAGGCATCACACTACCTGACTTCAAACTATACTACAGGGCTACAGTAACCAAAACAGCATGGTACTGGTACCAAAACAGAAATATAGATCAATGGAACAGAACAGAGCCCTCAGAAATAACGCCGCTTACCTACAACTATCTGATCTTTGACAAACCTGAGAAAAACAAGCAATGGGGAAAAGATTCCCTATTTAATAAATGGTGCTGGGAAAACTGGCTAGCCATATGTAGAAAGCTGAAACTGGATCCCTTCCTTTTACCTTATACAAAAATCAATTCAAGATGGATTAAAGATTTAAATGTTAGAACTAAAACCATAAAAACCCTAGAAGAAAACCTAGGCATTACCATTCAGGACATAGGCGTGGGCAGGGACTTCATGTCCAAAACACCAAAAGCAATGGCAACAAAAGCCAAAATTGACAAATGGGATCTAATTAAACTAAAGAGCTTCTGCACAGCAAAAGAAACTACCATCAGAGTGAATAGGCAACCTACAACATGGGAGAAAATTTTCACAACCTACTCATCTGACAAAGGGCTAATATCCAGAATCTACAGTGAACTCAAACAAATTTACAAGAAAAAAACAAACAACCCCATCAAAAAGTGGGCGAAGGACATGAACAGACACTTCTCAAAAGAAGACATTTATGCAGCCAAAAAACACATGAAAAAATGCTCATCATCACTGGCCATCAGAGAAATGCAAATCAAAACCACTATGAGATATCATCTCACACCAGTTAGAATGGCAATCATTCAAAAGTCAGGAAACAACAGGTGCTGGAGAGGATGTGGAGGAATAGGAACACTTTTACACTGTTGGTGGGACTGTAAACTAGTTCAACCATTGTGGAAGTCAGTGTGGCGATTCCTCAGGGATCTAGAACTAGAAATACCATTTGACCCAGCCATCCCATTACTGGGTATATACCCAAATGACTATAAATCATGCTGCTATAAAGACACATGCACACGTATGTTTATTGCGGCATTATTCACAATAGCAAAGACTTGGAACCAACCCAAATGTCCAACAATGATAGACAGGATTAAGAAAATATGGCACATATACACCATGGAATACTATGCAGCCATAAAAAATGATGAGTTCATATCCTTTTGTAGGGACATGGATGAAATTGGAAACCATCATTCTCAGTAAACTATCGCAAGAACAAAAAACCAAACACCGCATATTCTCACTCATAGGTGGGAATTGAACAATGAGATCACATGGACACAGGAAGGGGAATATCACACTCTGGGGACTGTGGTGGGGAGGGGGGAGGGGGGAAGGATAGCATTGGGTGATATACCTAATGCTAGATGACGAGTTAGTGGGTGCAGCTTACCAGCATGGCACATGTATACATATGTAACTAACCTGCACAATGTGCACATGTACCCTAAAACTTAAAGTGTAATTAAAAAAAAAAAATACTGCTGTATTTCTAAATTTCTGCTGCCTAGCTGAGCATACCCTTTCTTTATGTCTTAATATTATGTGTTCTTTCTTTCCCCAGTGAATCTGGTCAGAGATCTGTAAGCTTCGTTATCTTCTCAAAGAACTAATTCTTTTTCTATTTGATTAACTTCTGCTCTTCGTTCATTATTTTCTTATTTGTGCCTTTTTTCTTTTGGTGTACATGTTTCTTCCTTTCCTAACTATAACAAATGATTCACATATTAGTGCCACCTTTTTTATTTCTTCATGAAACACCAAACGTTAACCTTTTTTTTATGACTAACTTTTCTTTTATCAGGATTACAAAAGTACTGATACTTAATATTTTAAACCATTATTTAGTTCTGTATTTCAAATTTTGTTTTTTATATGTTATTAACAAGTCTGTATTATGTATTTCCAATTTACAGGATTAAAAATATGTATATTTTTATAATTGTTTGTATTGGAATCAGAATGTGTTCTTGATAATACATGGACCTTTGAAATGTATTGAGACTTGCCTTAAGGCATAGTATGTCTTTAAATGTTTCTGAATTTTTAGAACAATGTGCATTGCTAGATACTATATCCTGTAACTGCCTATTGGATAAAGTTTTTTAAATAGCTTCTTACATAGTTTAACCTCTGCTGAACCAATAATCTTGGAGTGTTGTAGTAAAATGTTTAATTATAATGTAATTCACTGATATAATTAATTGAATCAACTAATTATTTCAATTAATTTAAAGTTAATTAAAATAATTAATTGAATTATTTAAATTATTTAATTAATTTTTAAATTACTTGGAATATTATGACCTAAACAATTTTTGCTGTCTATATTTTAGAAGTGTAGATTAAAACTGTATTATCCTCCTAGTCTACTGAAAGTTTTGTTATCTAGGTTACCATAATTTTTCCTTTAGTATCAATTTTTGCTTTAAATCTGAAAACATGCAGTGTTTGCTAGGGCATGGAATTTACCCAGTATATCCATTTACATAATTTATTAACTGTTTCTTGCCTTGTGTTTGATGTAAGTTTCATAAGCAGCACAGAGCTCCAGTTTTTAGAAAGATATATATTTTTAGTACACGTTTATTTAAACTTTTTATTCAAATATTTAGATATATGTTTATAATTTTGTTTTATTTATATTTGCTCCAGTCCTTAGGTTTCACTTTCATCTCCTGTTTAAAATTTGTTGTATTAAACTGTTGTATTTTTTTCCTCATTTTATATATTGTCATGACTTGAAGAAATATATCTTAATTATGTTTAAATCTAATCAAGATCTTTACCAGCTTTAAGAAAAATTCAAGACCTTATCATCTTTTATTTTGATTTTTTTATTTTGGATGTTTTAATATAATATTTTAAACTCTATCTTATTTCATTAAATTATATGAAATGTATTATTATTATCCACTGTTGTTGATAACTACATGCCATTGTTTTACTAGGTTTCTTCAAGAATGACCTTTTTTTCTTTCCCAGAAATTTCTTATAGAGAAAGTCTCTGTTCTAGAAAATCTTTCAGCATTTTTAAGTCATTTTATTTGTTATGAATTTTTCTTTCTTTTCTGAGAATAAAATTATCTTCTTGATTTTAAGTTTACTCATTCAAGCCTTTCAAGGAATTAAACTGTTCCTGACTTTTGTTCTCTAAATGCTCTATTGAGTTTTTACTTTCCAAGTATTGTATTTATTGCATCTAAAATTTCTATTTTCTCTCTAGATTTTCAGACCTATCTTATCCTTTAAGATAATCTTTTAATACTTGACCACACTTTTAATATTAATGTTTCATTTTTTAAAATTCATTAAGCTACTTATGTTGTATTCAATGTCTGCTTATAAAAGGATCTGCAGTATTTCTCAAATGGTTCTTGTTGTTTCTCCTTATATTTTTCATGTTGGTTTCTTTCATGACTTTTCAATATTTTTATATTTATGTGAATCATCTAAACTTTAGGAAAATTCTTTAAGGCCTGAGTTTAAGGTTTTTAAAGGGATATTTGTTGTACTGCAGTCAGGAACTCTACAAAAGATTTTTTCCACCCAATTCTTACACTGAGTTTTTGGAAAGTGACAGAAAGGGTATACATTCTGCTGTCAAACCTACATAATAACAGATTTTGGCTATAAAATTAAAAAGTAAGAATCACATCTATGCTCTTTATAACTGAAAACCACGGTTAAGCTGAATGTCTTTCTCTCTGTCTGTGGGGAGAGTTTGAATGGCTGTATTCATCAAACATTTCATAATAAGTCATCTGCAAGCTGAGGAGCAAGGAGAGCTGATCCAGGTCCCCAAAACTAAAGGACTTGGATCCTGATGTTTGAGGACAGAAAGCATCCAGCATGGAAGAAAGATGTAGGCAAGGAGACTAGGCCAGTCTCATCTTTTCATATTTTTCTAGCCAGCAGCTAGTTATGCTGGCAGCTAGTAAGATGGTGCCCACTCGGATTAAGGGAGGGTCTGTCTTTTGCAGCTGACTTACTCAAACCTTAATCTCCTTTGGCAGCACCCTCACAGAGACACCAAGGATTAATTCTTTGCATTCTTCAATCTAATCACATTGACACTTAGTATTAACTATCACAAGTCCACCCCTTGTCAACTTGAACCTGCACACATCTCCTGAGATCATACACAATCTTTGAATAAGGAAAATAATAAGGTCACAAGTATGCCTAATATAATACAACTATTATTCACACAACTGGAAATGCAGAAATCCCCAACCCAAATACCATAACATAAAGTTAATAATACTTAAGTGCTAATGCAAAGTCAATAAATCTTATAACACATAATGAAGGAAAAAGGAAATAAAGATATTTTCTTAGTATGAGTGTATAAACACAAAAAAATTTTTTTAACAAAAGAAGAATGAAATACAGTTACAGCCTCGTTTTTGCAGCTGATCAAGTGGTTGTAGCTGGTATTGATGACTACCTTCTTCTACTACCCATTCTATATTCCCTTTGGTTTCAGCAAGCACCTGAGCATATTTTGAGATTGGCCAGAGTGAGACAATATCACTAAGCATGTTAATTAATTAATTAATTAATTAGGTTAAATCAATCTTTTAACCAAATGACTTAGAAATGTAAAAAGCAAAAACCTTCTATAATTCTTTACAAATTTTGCTAAAGAACAGATTTGTGCCCTAAGAGTACTTTGTTGTATTTTTATTGCAAGCCTCAATTTACAAAAAACCCATATAATAACTTTTTAAATTTAATTAATGTTCACAAAAGAATTCCTTTGGCAAGATTAATTTTAACAATCCTTCCACAACTTGTTTGAACTGTTAGCTTTATCTTATCTAATTGAGAACAAATGTTTTACCCTAGGCAAGAATTTATATATTCATGCCTTCTTATAATTTTTTATTAAAAACACATTTTACTGTATGTAAACCATTTACTCATATATAACTCTACTTCCAGTGCTTTTAATTACATCTTATAATGGTAACTTCTAGCAATTTTAACTTTAATGTAAAACCAGGTAAATTGTTTTAATTATGTGGTAGGTGCAGTCAAGGGTTTGACTCCTTTCAGCATAATTAAGGGTATGGTTAATTCTATTTGTCCTCAGGCCTTACCAACAGTGAAGCAAAGTTGAACTGCTCTCAAAAACCAAAAATGCTGTTTATAACCTTAAAACATTTAGCAAATCTAGTATTTCACCTGCATAATTTCGTCCACCCACTGATACATTGATGATATTTGTGTTCTACTGATAATCTTTAAGGCTGTTTTTATTTCTCAAAGATTAAAAGTCATGTGAACAAAAAGGTACATGTCTTTTTTATTCCCTTCAATAAATATTTGATCCAAGTTCTTATCATTCTTTAAGTAAATTTATTAGACCTCTTTATATAGACATCATACACACAACATATATATATATAACTACACAAACAGGCTGAAGAAAACCTAGTAATTATAAGGTTTTTGTTGTTGTTGTTGTTTTGAGACAGAGTCTCGCTCTGTCACCCAGGCGGGAGTGCAGTGGCGCGATCTTGGCTCTCTGCAACCTCCGCCTCTGCAACCTCAACCTCACGCCATTCACCTGGCTCAGCCTCCTGAGTAGCTGGGCCTACAGGCGCCCACCTGGTTAATTTTTTGTATTTTTAGTAGAGATGGGGTTTCAACATGTTAGCCTGGATGGCCTCTATCTCCTGACCTCATGGTCCTCCTGCCTCAGCCTCCCAAAGTGCTGAGATTACAGGCATAAGCCACCACACCCAGCTGTCATAAGGTTTTTTATTTGCCAATTTCCAGATTGAATTACTGTCCTCTCATGCATGCATTAGAGTGGCCAGACAAAATGAAGAAAAAGGATTCAGTTGACTGAGAAAAAAACTTCTACCAGCAAAACAAGATCCAAGAAAAGAAAAATATAAAGGTCTTTTAAATATATCTATAATTTGGATATCCACTTTTAATTAAGTTGAGGACTATTTAAGAATATCCTTTTAATTTTTTTATTACCTGACTCTAGTAGCACCAAGCAGCCAGTGTTTCTGGCTTTCAAATTTTAACAAAAGTAACTTACCAGGTGCTCAGAGGGAAAAAAAAAAAAAAAAAAAAAGTAAGGCAGTTTGTTAAGTGGAAGAGAATCAGCAAAGGGCAAAAGTTACATGCTGATATAAAACCAGAAGAGACTCTTTCCTTAAGCTGGGATTAAACCTGGGCCACCATTGTAAAATGGCAGAGGCCAAAACAAAACAGAGCCACACTGGTTCAGGTCATGTTCCTAAAAACATAAAACAAGATGGATGCCTGCGCAAAATTTTCTGACAACTATAGAGAAGGACATACAAAGCACACCAGATTGGCCACAGCTCTAGACCAACCTGAGAAACATCTATTCACAATCAAAACTCTACAAAGAATATAAGCAGTGATCGTTGGGGCATAGTCCAGCAAAACATTTCATATGAAGAAAAAAAAAAATCCTTCTGCTTAAAAGGAAATTGCAGACAGGATAAAGAAAAGAAAAAAAGTCTTAAGTGTAGAGCAGGAAGGACAATTTTCTTTCTTATGCAAATGAGTTCCTTCAACAAGGAGAAAAACTTAATGCTGTTGGGTGAGGTTGGATCCCTTAGTGGGTGAACGTGAAGACACCATGAATGCCTGGCATTTTTCAGCCCAGAGGAGATGGGAATGAGGAGCTGCCATTCAACTATCCATCCCACATGTGCCTGGGGCTGTTTGGGTAGGGTGTTGCAGAGTTTCCTCTATCCTCAGAAGTCCAAGAATGAAAAGACTTATAAACAAAATAGAAAAAGATTTTTTGGTTTACATCTTACTTACCTCAAGCCCCACATCTAGACACCGAAATGTTATAGAACTTTCTCCTTAGTTAAGTTAAAACAAGGATCTTCTCACATGATTATGAAGGAAGAGTCTAATGAATACACGGAAGGGTTAGGAGTAAAGTTTATTGGGCCAAAAGGAAAAAGAAAACAACAACAACAACATCAACAACAAAGTGTCAGCAGAGTGGGAAGCACTCGTGTTATCAGGCCCTGACCTCACAGATTGAGGAACACCAGGTCACAACATAGCAATTTAAGAATCCAGGTTCCTCTCCTGCCAAAAGGTGTGAATTTCAATGGCTCCACCTCCTTTTCCCATTGCACAGGTAGGCATTATTCAGAAAGAAGCCGTCAGAAAATGGCTGGCTTCATTTGAAACCAGCAGTCCAATTTTTCAGCCGTCAGGCTGAAATGAAGTAAGACACTTTATAGTTGTTGTAAATTTTTTTCTTGAATTTCTTTTTCAGATGGCTTTTTCTTGGCATGAAAATATGCTCCTACTAAGTTTTTAAAGTGAATTTGGTATTCTGCCGCTTAACTGAATTTCTTTATCAATTCTCAAGATTTTTAGTGTAGTATTTAAGTTTTGCTATACAAACAGTTAAGAGATCTGCAAACAGATAATTTGACTTTCTTCCTTTTTATTTGGATGTCTTTTATTTCTTTCTCTTGCATAAATAATCTTGCTAAGACCTCCAGTACTCTGTTGAATAAAAGTGGTAAAAGTAGACATCACTGTCTTCTTCTAGGTCTTAAGTAAAAAGCCTTCACCTTTTAATGTTCAGTGTGATATCAGGTATCGATTTGTCATATTTTGCCTTAACTGTGTTGTGTTACATACCATCTGTACCTAACTTGTTCACTTGTTTTAATCACAAAACATGCTAAATTTTTCAAAATAATTTTTCTGCATCTAAAATAAAAAATAAAGGTGCCTAGCAGTAAACTTAATTTAAAAGATAAACACTGTCTACACTATAAATTGTAAAACATTAATTAAAAAACTAAAAAATATGAAAAACATGAGAAATATTTTTTGTTCATGAGTTATAAAAAATATTGTTAAAATGGCTATGCTACTCAAGGTAATCAACAGATTCAATGCAAACGCAATAAAAATACCAATGACATTTTTTCACAGAAATGGAAAAAAACAGGCCTAAAATCTATAGTGAACAAAAGAAACTCCCCAAATAGCCAAAGTCATCTAGCAAAAAAGAACAAAGCTGAAAGCATCAAATTACCCGATTTCTAAATATACTGCAAAGCTATAACAAACAAACAGAGTGATACTGGCATATGAAACAGACAGATAGAACAAAGTATCCGTTGATTCTAGTAATAAATTAATAAGCCTAGAGCCAAATAATTTTTAAGGTATTTAAGAGACATATTTAAGAAAGGTCAACCTCATCAATAAATGGTGCTGTAAAATTAATTTCTTAAATACAAAGTAATACAACTAGATGCCTACCTGTTACCATATTTTAAAAACTTAATTAAAAATAAATAGAAGATTAAAATGTAAAATTCAAACTTATAAAACAATTTCCATAAAACATATAGAAATTCTTAATCAGATAGGACAGAAAAAATTTTTAAATAAGACCCCAGAAGCACAGGCAACAAAAGCAAAAGCAGACAAGTAAAATTACCAGAATCTAAAAAAAAAAAAAAAAAAAAAGTAGTAAAAATAAATTTACAGAGTGAAGAGACAGCTTACACTGTGGGAGACTATATCTGCAAAATATACATATGACAAGAGATAAACATATGAATACATAACAATTTTAAGAGCAATAATAACACACTATTTAGTAATAGGCAAGATACCTTAACTGACATTTCCTCAAAGAAGACATACGAATGGCCAATTACATGCAATGATGCTCAACATTATTAATTATTAGAAAACTGCAAATCAAAGCCAAAATAAGATACCAAATCACTGCAGTAAAAATGAGTATAATTGGAAATGATACATTTCTGACCCTTTCAACAGGAGGCATCGTGACATATCTCAGGGCCTATCGTTTAGGTGATACAACTTCCTCTACTGCCTGAACACTGCCCACGAGGGGCATTATGCCATAGAGTTTGCTGTAGCCTCGCAGTTATGCAACTTTTCTGCCAGAAACTTGTCTAGAAGGAGAATATTGGAAAACTTCTGGCTCAGCATTTAGGTGACAAGTCTGTCGTGTCTGTTTCATTACCACAGAGTAAAATTTGACATATACCTAGGCACAGCTCACAGGCATGATACTGACTCTCACATGTGGATCCTACAGATAAGAATAATTTTGACTCTTGTAACTTGCTTTAGAAACATGAGTCATTTCTTAGATCTCTTTCTGGTAAAGAGGTCACTGAAGATTATAACAGGCTCAGATATTTTATAAAGCCCATGGCTTGCACAGAGTGTCATAACAGAACCCAACAGAAAGGTGAAATTGTGAGTCTCATATGCACACCCAGCTGACAGTAAGGACTGTCACATCTCACATACATGAAGCCAACTGTCACTCATGAAAACAGGACATGTATGGTATTGTAAGTCTCATCTCTGGAATATTCTGCCATTGTGATTGTGATAAAAATATTTGCTGAGCATCTGTGATTTGACTCTCCAGACTGGTTCCAGCTCATATACGGGATTGTGATCTCTACCTGGACCAACATATAAATGATGTGACTCTCCTGCCTTGGCACTTGTCTCATTAAGGGTTGTGACATATCACTGGATCAAAAACCCAGGTGACGTTACATTCTTGCCTGAGCCTTGGCCACAGACATCGCTGTGATATATGACTGTCTCCACCAATTAGGTGATGTAACTCTCCTCTCTAGAATAGGTCCTGAACAGAAGGGTTGGTGGTGACATATTTCTAGGCCAAGCAAACAGGTGATGGTTCTTTTTCACCAGGGCTCTGTGTCAAGGAGGGCATTGTAACATATCTCCGTGACTGTCACCTAGATTATGTGACTTGAGGCTTGGGCCTCACCCACATAGAGCATTGTGACATAAAAGTTAAACCTGCAGCAAGTTGATTTAACTCTTTTGCCTTGGTGTTTTCCTAAGGAAGCTTTGTAACATATCTCAGGACCCAGGTGATGTGGCTCTTCTTCCTGGTATCTTCCCACGTGTTAGATTGTGACATATACCTATAAAAGCACATAGGTGATATGACTCTCCCTTTCTCCCTGAGTCCTGCCTACTGAGGACATTGGGACATATCTCTGAGCACATGACCTAAAGTGATATGATTCTCTTCCCCTGCCTGGGCCTTTAAAATGGTGGGATTGTGGCATATTGCTGAGCCTAGAGTTTAACTGATGTGACTCTACTCTTTTTTTCTGAACCATGCCCACAAAGGGAAATTTTGACATATTGCGCCCAGATGATGTTACAGTTTTGTCAGAGTTCTGAATAAAGAGGAAATTATTACATATGAATGGGCCCAGCACCCTGAAGATGCTACTGTCCTACCTGCATGCCAGTAGCCTCAGAGAGTATTTTGACATACCTTTGACTCATTGTACATGTGTTTTGGCTCTCATCCCATGGCTAAACTTTTCCACATGTGGAATTGTGTCACATTGCTGGGTCCAGGTAATGTGACCCTTCTTCCTAGATTCTGCCTAAAAAGGGCATTGTGGCATTTGTTGCCGTATCATCTAAGTGATATTATTCTTTTTCCTAATTGTTCACAAACAAATGAGATTATGACATAAATCTTGCTTCAGTTCACAGGCATGATGGTCAAACTTATATTAGGACTCAGTCAATAGAAGATATTTTTCCGCTCATTGCTAGGCTTAGGGAAATAGGTAAAATGGGTTTTCTATTTGTACAATGCTCACAGAAGTTTACAACACTAATTCATATTGTATAAACTCCTTTGGTGGTACAGAGAGTTTTATAACAAGAAACAGAAAAAAATTAAGATTGTGACTCTAAATTACATAGCCAGGTGAAAGTAAATATTGTCACAAGCACACATTTACAAAGCCCACTGTTAAGGTACTAAGTCTAACAAAGAAAAACAGTACAAAGTGGGAATCATGACACCCACATGTGGGTCTAGCCAATGGTGTGATTATGACTCATTTTTGGTCCCAGCTCATAGCAATAAAAATAGGTCTCATTCCTGAACTCAGCCTAAATGAGAGATGTTGACTATCATACCTGGGTTTAGGGCAATATGTAACACTGGTAGTCCATATGAGCATGTGGGCCTCAGAGAAGTTTGCAACTCTCATACATGCCATATACATCCCTCAGATGTTGCAGAGGGTTCTATATAATGGCCCAGCACACACATGACATTGTGACTCATATACACACCAAGCTTACAGTTGAAGGTACCATCCTCAAAGATGAGCAACATCCAGGTGATGTGAGTCTTCTTTGAGTGTCCTGCCAACGAGTGTCCTGTGTCATATCACTGGGCCTAGTAACCAGGTGTTAAAACTTTTGCTTAAATTGTTTCTCATGTATGTGTTGTGACATATTGTGTCAGAATCATAATAATGTGACACCTTTTGCCCTGGCCCTGCAACAAGACATATCATCACATATTTGTGAGCCTAAATGTTAGGGGACTTGTCTTTTTTTCTTGTGCTTTGCCCCAAAGAAACATTGTGACATTGTTGAACGTAGCAGCTAGGGAATACGTCTCTTCTTTCCTGCCTAGGTCCTTCCTACTAAAGGAATTGTGACATGCCACTGAGTGCAAAATCTAGGTAATGCAACTTTCCTCTTTATTTTCTGGAGTTTGTCAAAAGAGGGGATTATTACATATTGCTGAGCCTAACACCTAGGTCTTGTGAGTCTCCTGTTTTGTTTTTTTCAACCCTGTCTACAGTGGACATGGTGCCATATTACTTGAGGCTGTACCCAGGTGATGTGACTCTTCTGACTTGGACCTGCAAGCAAAAGAGTAGATAATGTAACATGGGCTTGCATCAATGTTATGAGACTTCTTCCTTGTTTCTGCCCACAGGTGAAATTGTGACATATACCTGGGATCATCTCACATGCACAATTATAATCATCATACCTGGACCCAGAAAGGAGAGAGATTTTGACTCTCATAGCCAGTCTTATTTCCATAAGTAAAATAATGGGTCTCCTATTTGTTCACAGAGGATATGACCCTCAGGCATATCATATAAAGCCTCAGCGGTACAAAGAGTGTCATAACAGGGAACAGCAACCAGGTGTAATTGTGAATTATGGATGCACACCCAGCTAACTTGATTGTCACTTTCATACAAGAACATGGCCTACAAATAAGGTACTAAGTTTCACACAACAGAGTAGTCGAAGGTTGAAATTGTTCCTCTCATACATGGTTTAACCCCATGGGTTTTTTGGTGATGCAATATTCAGCCCAACTGTGAGGCTGTGACTTTCATACTGGAACACAATCTTCAAGTAGAACTGGGCAATTTATGCATGGATCCTGCCCATCGTTGAGTCTGTAACTCCTCTGCTTTGACCCCTTGCACAGGAGGTGTTGACCCATGTGCACAAAGCCAGGACTTGTGAAGGGCTGTGAAACTTATTTCTGAATATTTCCCAGTGTGTGATTAGGACATAAAAATTAGCCCAGCTCCTGAATAATTTGACTCTCCTTTTTAGGCCATGATGGCAGATAAAATTGTGACGTAGGTGGACCATACACCTAAGCAGAGGTGCCTAGGCCTGCCTACCAAGGGTACTTAAACATATCACGGGGACCAGCATCAAGGTGATGTCAATTCTTTGTCTTTTTCCTGCCTATAAAAGTCATTGTGACTTAGATTTAGGTCCATCATATAAGGATGAGACTCCCTTCTACTGCCTTGGCCCTGCTGTTGCAGGGCATTGTGACACATAACTGGGTACTGCACCCAGGTGATGTGACTCTCTGTTTTGGGTTCTGCCAACAGAAAGCTTCATAACATATCACTTGATTCACACCTAGCTAATGTTTTTCTCTTTTGTCTTGCCGTGACCAGAGGGGAGATTGTGACATATTACTAAACCCAGCGCCGAAGTGAGGTCACTTTCATACCGTGGTTCTGCAGATAGTGAACATTGTGACATATATCTAGGCCAATTGCTTAGGTAAAGGGAGTGTCCTCACACTCCTAAGATTTCCTCACAGGGGGACTTTTGATATATCACTAAAACCAGCCTCCAGGTGATGTGAGTCTTCTTCCAGTGTCCTGCCCACAAGAAAGATTGTGACATCTCACTGGACCAGCACCCATCCAGATGATGTGACCTTTCTGCTTGCTCTCTGCCCACAGGTGATATTGTGTCATATACCTAAGACCACTTAAGAGGACTAATCATGACTGTTAAACCTGGATCCAGGTCATATGCAAGACAGAGACTCCCATTCCTGGAATGTTCCACCAGTGTTATTGTGACATATACCTTTGCCCAGCTCCTGAGTGATTTAATACTCCTGCCCAGTTGTAGCCCGCAAATGAGATTTGGATGTGTACTTCAACTTATCACCATGATGATTTGACTCTCCTGTTTTAACAATATCTTCCAGAAGGATTGTAACATATTTCTGGACCCATGATCTAGTTACCTGACACTCCTTTCTTACCTGGACCCTGCTTCCACTAGAGATTGTAGCATTTCTTTCTTTTTTTTTTTTTTTTCTTTTTTTTGATGGAGCCTTGCTCTGTTGCCCAGGTTGGAGTGCAGTTGTGCAATCTCAGCTCCCTGCAAGCTCTGCCTCCTGGGTTCATGCCCTTCTCCTGCCTCAGCCTCCCAAGTAGCTGGGCCTACAGGCACCAGCCACCAGGCCTGGCTAATTTTTTATTTTTTTATTTTTTTAGTACAGATGGGGTTTCACCATGCCTGCCAGGATGGTCTCTATGTCCTGACTTCATGATCCACCCACCTCGGCCTCTCAAAGCGCTGGGATTACAAGCATGAGCCACCACGCCCCGCCGGGACTGTAGCATTTCTAAGCACTACATCCAAATTACATGACTCTCTTGCCTGATCCTTGCGAAAGGAGACTTTGTAACATATCTCTGGGCCTATTGTTTAGGTGATACAAGTCTCCTCTTCTACCTGGACACAGCCCATAAGGTGTATTGTGTTATACATCTTGATGTAACCCCCAAGTTATGCAACTTTTCTGCCTGGAGCATGCCTGTAAGGAGAATATTGGAAAATTTCTGGCTCAGTATTTAGGTGCCTTGGCTGTCATACCTGTTTCATTAACACAGACTAAGTTTTGATATATACCCAAGCACAGCTCATAGGCATGATAATGACTGTCTTATGTGGATCCCACAAATAGAAGTAATTTTAACTCTCATAAATTTCTTTAGAGACACGAGTAATTAAATCCCTATCTGGTAAAAAAACAAGGTCAAAGAAAATTATAACCGCCTCACATATTTTTTAAAGCCTTTGGCTTGTACCGAGTGTGTCATAACAGAAACCAGCAGAAAGATGAAATTGTGAGTCTCAAATGCACACCCAGCTGACAGTAAGGACTATCAACATCTCACATATATGAAGCTAACTGTCACTCATCAAAACGGGACATGTGCAATATTGTAAATCTCATCCTGGGAATTTTCTGCTAGTGTTATTGTGATATAAATCTTCACCAAACATCTGTGTGATTTAATCCACCATAATGGTTCTAGCCCACATATCTTATTGTGGTATCTACCTGGGCCTACCTCTACATGATACTGATACAAGTGATATGTTACTGCCTGGGTCCTGCTCTCAGTAAGAATCGTGACATATTACTAGATCCAGCACCTTGGTCATGTTAAATTTTTGCCTTAGCCATGCCCACAGAGATTATTGTGACATATCACTGTGTCAACTACTTAGGTGATCTAACTCTCCTTGTTAGAATGGGCCGTGCATACAGTTGGGGATTGTGACATATGGTTGGGCCAGGCACACAGGTGACTGTACTCTTTTGTTAGAGCCATGTCCTAAAGAATGCACTGTGACACATCTCTGGGCTGATCACTTAGGTGATGTTGCTCTCCTGCTTGGGTCCTGCTTTCCTGAATAGTGACATATTACTACACTAGGCATATAAGTGATGGTACTCTTTTGCCAGGGTCATGTCTCAAGGAGAACATTGCAACATATCTCTGTGCCTATCGCCTGGGTAATGTAACTCCCTGCTTCAGCATGGCCCACAAAGAGCATTGTGACATAAAGGTAGAACCTACACCTATTTGTTGTAAATCTCTTGTCTGAGTCTTGTCCTAAGTGAAACTTGTCACATTTCTCAGGAATCAGGATCAAGGCGATGTGACTCTTCTGCCTGGCTTCACCTCACATGTTAGATTTTTTTCATATACCTAGGGAAGCACCTAGGTGATATGACTTTTCTCTTCTGCCTTAGCCTTGCTTATTTTGGACATTGGGTCATATATCTGAGCCAGTATCCTAACTGACGTAATTCTTTTCTTCTGTCTGAGCCTTTACAATGGGGTGATGTGACATATTGCTAAGCCAAATACTCAGGTTATATGACTTTTCTTTTTTTTTTTTCCCAAAAAGTGTCCAGGAAAAGGAATTTTGATTTACTGCAGGGCCCAGCACCCAGATGATGTTCCTCTTCATCCTGAGTCCTGCATAAAGAGAGAATTATGGCATATGGCTCTGCCCCCCACCGTGATGCTGTAACTCTCTTGCCTGTGCCAGAGCAACAGAAAGTATTTTTACAATTCTTGGGCACACCCAGTAGGAGTTTTTATTCTCATCATTTGTCTGTTTTTTTTTTTTTCTTTTGGGGAGGTGGATTGTGTCATATTGCTGGGTCCAGCACCCAGTTAATGTAACCCTCATTTCTAGAACTCTACCTAGAGAAGGCATTGTGACATATTGCCTGGCACAGCACCTACGTTGTGCTACTCTCCTGGCTAGTTTTTTCTTTTTTCCTACAAATGGGATTATGAAATTTATGTGATTCAATTCAGAGGCATGATGATCAAAGTTATATTTGTTTTCCACCAATAGTAACATTTGCCTATCACCTCTCCACTCAGGGCAATACTTAAAGTTGTGAGTTGCATAGCGGCAGAAAGCTCACAGCAGCTTACAACGCTAACTCATATTCTAAAAACTGCTTGGGCCCAGCCAGAGATTAAGATCATGACTCTTGATTACACATACAGGTGAGTGCAAAACTTTTCAGCATCCCATATTTACAAAGTCAGCTGTTAAAGTCCTGAGTATAAGTAAATAAAGTACAAAGTTGAAATTTTGACTGTCATATGTGGATCTTGCTATAGGTGAGATGGTGACTATTTTCTGGACCCAGATCACAGGCATAATAATGGGTCTCCTGTCTGAACCCAGCCTATTAGAGAGATGTTGGCAATCATAACTGGGTTTAAGGCAATATGTAAGATTGTGAGTGAATATAAGCATGTAGGCCTCAGAGTGGTTTGTAACTCTCATGTATGTTGCATAAAGCCTCTGGATGTTGTAGAGTGTGTCATATAATGATGTAGAACACGTGTAAAGTTGTGACTGTAATATACATATCAAGCTAAAAGTTAAAGGTGTCACCTAAAAGATGAGGAGATTGTGTCATATTACCAGACCTAGTACCCTGGTGTTGAGATTTCTGTCTTAAATTCTTTACCATGGGTGCGTTGTGAAATATTACTCTGTGTGTGTGTGTGTATGTGTGTTTGTGTATATATATATAATGTGTGTGTGTGTGTGTGTGTGTGTGTGTATTATGCTCTCATAGTGCCAGGTAGACAGCCCTACTGTTGAACATGGACAAGTCACCAGGACATTCCAAAATAATAGTACAGGTGGTTTTTTTGATGTTTGAAGAATGACTCAGCAGACGTGTAGTCCTTTGACTGTCCTACTAGAATACAATCTTCAAGTGGGAATGGGGCTTTTATACATGGACCTTGCCCACTGATGACATTGTGACTCCTATACTTCAACCCAACACACAGGAGATGTTCACTCTTATATCCAAAGGCAGGACTAGTATGGGACTGTGAAAATTTTTCCGAACATTTTTGAGTGTGATTGAGAAATGTGACTTTACCCAGCATCTGAGTGTTTGACTCTCCTTTCTAGGTGCAGAGCACAGTGGAAATTGTGACATACATGCGCCAAGCACCTGAGCAATATGTAACACCTTGTTTACCAATGCAATACAGGAAAATTTACAAATCACGGAGACCAGCACCAAAGTTTTGTGACATTTCTGTTATATCCTGCCTACAAAGAGAATATTGGAATATTTCTGGCTGAAGATTTATGTGATGTGGTTGTCCTGCTGGTCTAATAACCACAGAGGGGATGGTGACATATACCTAGACACAGCTAACAGGAATGATACTGATTCCTATATGCAGACTCAGCCAATAGGAGAAATTTTGACCCTTATAAATAGGTTGAGGTACATGAGTGATGTCCAGGGTCTAACTCTGGTAAAAATGTCACAGAAAATTACAACACTCACACATATTTTATAACACCCTTGGATTGTATAGAGAGTGTCATAACAGGACCTAGCACAGAGAGGAAATTCTGAATCTTGTATGCACAGCCAGTTGGCAGTAAAGACTTTCACCATCACAGATGGATGAAGGCAACTGTCCTACATGCAAACATGATATGTGTGGCATTGTAAGTCTAATCCATAGACTTTTATTTCATTGTGACTGTGATATAAATCTTTGCCAAGCACCTGTGTGATTTCACTCTTCAGGCTGGTTCCAGTCTACATGAGATTTGGATATCTACCTGGGCAAAACTTGAAGGGATGAGATTTTTCCGCCCAGCCACCCCTTCTCTCAGTAAGAATTGTGACATCACTGGATCCACCATCAAACTGTCTTTACATTTTGCCTGCACCATGCCTGAAGACATCATTGTTACATATCACTTTGTACTTCAGTTAGAAGATGTAACTCTCCTCTCTGGAATGAGTCCTGCACACAGTGCAAAATAGTGACATATTTCTAGGGCAGGAACACAGGTGTTGATACTATTTTGCCAGGGCCATGCACCAAAGAGGGCATTTTGGCATATCACAGGTCCTATCATGTAGGTGATATGGCTTTTCTACTCAGGAACTGCCTACTTGAATAGTGACATATTGCCAGGCCAGGTACAAAGGTGGTGGTGTTCTTTGGTCAGGGCCATGCTTTCAGGAAGGCATTGTGACATATCTCTCAGCCTATCACTTAGGTGATGGGCTTGGCCCTGGTCCTTGGTCCTGCTTGTTCCTGCCCACATGGAGAACTGTGAAAGAACCGTGGGACATGAACCTAGGCGATGTAACTAACTGGACTCGGTTCTTTTCTAAGGGGGACTGAGTTGTGACTATCTCAGGACACTGGAACAGAAGATGTGGCTCTTCACCAGGGTTTCTGCCCACATATTAAATTGTGACATATACTTTTTAAAAACACCCAGGTGATATGACTTTTTCTGCCTGAGCCTTGTCTACTGGTGACATTGGGCCATATCTGTGAACCCGTGATGTAAATGATGTGACTCTCTTCTTCTGTCTGGGCCTTAACAGTAGGAACATTTTGACATATTGATGAGCCCAGCACTTAGGTAATGTGACTCTCGTCTTCTTGCTGAACAACGCCCACGAACAGGGCTTTTGCAATATTTCAGGCCCAGCACCTGGATGATGCTACTTTTCTGCGTAAGTCATGCATAATCAGGGAATTGTGGCATATTGCTTGGTCCAGCACCCTAATGACATGGCTCTCCTGCTTGTGACTAAGTTACAGAAAGTATTTTAGGATATCTCTGGCAAATTCTATAGCTGCTTTGGCTCTCATCACGTTGCTTGGTTTCTTCCATCTGTGGTTGCATTAAACTGCTGGCTCCAACCCCTGGTAAATGTGACCCTTTTCCTTAGGCCCTGCCTAGAGGGGGCATTGTGACGTATAGCTTGGCCCAGCACCTAAGTGATGTTAACCTTCTGCCTTGTTATTAGCCCAGAAATAAGATTATGACATATACCTTCCTCCAGTTGAAAGCCATGATAATCAAGCTTATATTGGGATTCTGCCAATAGGAGATATTTTGCCACTCACCACTAGGTTTTCTTCAATAATTAAGGTCTTTTATTGCATATTTATACAAATATCACAGAAGTTTACAATACCAACTCATATCATAAAAACTTCTTGGTTGGTAGAGAGAGTTTTATAACAGGGCCCAGCAAAAAATTAAGATTGTGACTCTTGACTGCACAGATGACAGTAAAAGTTGTTGCCATCCTGCATTTACAAAGCGTATTGTTGATGTCCTGAGTCTAATGAGTGAATAAAGCACAAAGTTGGAATTGTGACTTTCATAAGTCAATGTGGCCACAGTTGGAATCATGACTCATTTCTGGATTCAGCTCACAGCAATAATAGTGGCCTCATTCTTTAAGCCAGCCTATGGGAGAGATATAGACTGTCATGCATAGTGTATACAGTTCTCAGATATTGTAGAGAGTGTCATACAGTGGCCAGCACATACATGAGATCGTGACTGTCATATACACAACTAGTTAATGCTGTCACCTTTAAAAATGAGATTGAGTCATATCCCTAGTCCTAGTATCCTGGTGTTGAGACTTTTGGTTTACATTCTTTTCCATAAGAGCATTGTTACATATCACTGGGTCAGAATCATGACAATATGACGTTTCTGCATGGGTCCCGCAAACAGGGTATATTTTCATGTATCTCTGGGCCTCTTGGTTAGTTGATATGGCTCCCCTGACAGTACCCTGCCCACAGGTGACATTGTGACGTATTGCTAGATACAGCATCTAGGAAATGTACTCTCCTCTGCTGATTGGATCCTGCCCACTGAAGAAAGTCTGACCACTGAGTCCAAAACCTAGGAGACATGAGTCTCCTCTTTATCCTGGATTCTGCCAAGAGTGGGGATTATTACATATTGCTAAGCTCACCACTCAGGAGTTGTGATTCTCCCTTTTGTTTCCTTCAAACCTGTCCTTATGGGGATGGTGACATATTGCTTGATGTTGTACCCAGGTGATGCAGCTCTTCTGCTTGGTGTCTGCCCACATGTTAGAATGTGATATATAACCAAGAAAGTCCCTAGGTGATATGACTCACCTTTTCTGTCTGGGCTTTACCTGCTGGGGACAGTGGGATATATCTCTCTGCCCTTTGACCTAAGTGAAGTGACTCTCTTTTTCTCCCTGGTTTTTACAATGGGGAGATTGTGGCATATTGCTGAGTTCATCACTCAGGTTATTTGTCTCTACTTTTTTTCTAGAGCCATGCACACTAACAGAATTTTTGACCTATTGCAGGGCCCAGCCTCGAGATAATGTTACTCCTTTTTCTGGGCCCAGCAAATGGACAGAATTATGGCATATCACTGAGGCCAGCACCTTGACAATGTCCTTTCAGAGCAGGGCATTATTTCATCTATCATGCCTGTCCCATAGCCACGAAGGTTTTAACATATTCTGGGCATATTATGTAGGTGTTTTGACTCTCATTCCTTGGCTGGGATTTTGCACATGTGGGATGGTTTCAGATTGCTGAGCCCAGCACCCAGTTAATGTGGCTCTAATTCTATATCCTGCCTAGAGAGGACATTGTGACATGCTACTTGGCACTGCAGCTAAACAATATTACCTGCCAACCAAGTTTTTTGCCCACAAATGGGACTATGACATACACTTCGCTTCAGCTTATAGGCATGATCTGGCCACAGGTGGCATGGTGACTCATTTCTGGGTCCAGCTCACAGGCATCCCTAATCCCAGCCTACAGAGATGTTGACCATTATACCTGGGTTAGGGCAGTATATATGATCGTGAATCCATATGAGCATATAGGCCTCAGAGTGTTTTGCAACTCTCATGCATGCTGTATAAAGCCTTCAGATGTTGTAGAGTGTCATACAACAGCCCAGAAAATGTGAGACTGTGACTCTCATACACACACGCAGGTCGCAGTTAATGGTGTCACCCTCAAAGACCAAAGGTTTTGGCATGTTTTTAGGCCTGGTACCCAGGTGTTGAGACTTTTTGCTGAAATACCTTAACATGGGTGCATTGTGACATATTGCTGTGTTAGAATAATAATAATACGACTCTTCTGCCTGGACCCTGCCAACCTGGGATATTGTCACAGATCTCTGGGCCTATAAGCTGGGTAACATATCTCTCCTGCCTGTGCCCTGCCCCTAGAGAACATTGTGAAATATTCTTTGGCAAAATATTTATGTCATGTGACTCTCCTCCTGGCCAGGGTCCTGCTCACCAAAAAACTTGTGACATACTGCTGATTGCAAAACCTAGGTGATATGGGTGTCTTTCATATTCCAGACTCTGCCAATAGACACATTATTACATATTGCAGAGCCCAGCACCTAGGTGGAGTAACTCTCCTCTTATGCTTCTTCCCTGTCTATAGCAGGCTTGGTGACATACTATTTCAGGGTGTATCCAGGTTGTGTGATTTTCCAAATAGGCCCAGCCTACAAATGAGATTATAATGTATCACTGGCTCAGCACCCAGATGATGTGACTCTTCTGCCTTGTCCCTGCTCACAGGTGAAACTATGACATATGTGTGGGTTAAGCACACATACACAATAATAACTCTCATAACTGGACCAACCCAGTAGAAATATTTTAACACTCTGGGTTAAGCACACACGCAAAATAACTTTCATACCTGCACCCAGCCAGTAGAAATATTATGACTCTCATAGCAGTCTCAGGTCCATGTGTAAATTCCTGTGATTTTTACTTGTATAAAGTTCACAAATAATTACAAGACTCAGTTATATCATATAAACACTTAATGGTACAAAGAGTGTCATAAAAGAGATCAGCAACGAGGTAAGAATGTGACTCTTTTATGCACACCTAAAAAGCAGTCGAAGGTTGAAATAATTACTCTTATACCTGCATGTTAATCACAAGTGGTTTGGTAATATTTGAACCATGATTCAGCACATCGCAGTGTTGTGAGTCCCTGACTGAAACACAATCTTCAAGTGGGATTCAGGCTGTTATACATGGATCCGTCTCATTGTTGAAATTATGACTCCTCTGTGTTGACTCAACTTTCATACAGAAAACCAGGACTTGTGTAGGACATGAAACTTATTTCCAAGCATTTCTGAGAGCGTGATTGGGACAGGTAAATTTCCCCAGCACATGAATAATTTGAATTTCTTTTCTAGGCCCACACCACAGATGAAATTGTGCCATATATGGAAGAAGCACCTAAGCAATATGTAACACCTTCGTTGGCTCTGCCTACAAAGGGCACTTTTGTATATCACTGGGACCACCACCCTGGTGAGGTGAATTATCTGCCTAAAACCTGCCTACAATGAGTATTGTGTTTTATATCAAGGTCCATCACGTAAGTGATGTGACTCCTTTCTACTGCCTTGGCCCTGCACGTACAGTGCATTGTAACACACAACTTGGTACCGCACCCGGGAGATGTGATTCTCTCTTTTGGGTTCTGCCAACAGGAAGCAGTGTAACATATCATTTGGCTAAGCACCTAGATTATGTTTCTTTGCTTTTGTCTGTGCCCTGACCACAGGGAGATTGCGCATATTCCTGATTTCAGCACCAATGTGAGGTCACTCTCCAGCTTTGGTACTGAACGTTATAGCCATTTTGACATATAGCAAGGCCAGTTGTTAGGTGAACTGTGTCTCCTCTCTGGCTAGATTTGTGCCCAAAGAAGGAGTTTTGATATGTCACTGAAATGATCATTCCAGTGATGTGACTCTTCTGCCAGGATCTTGCCCACAAGATGGATTGTGACATCTCACTAGACCCATACCCACATAAGTGATGTGACTTTCCTGCCTTCTCTCTTGCCACAAATAATATTGTGCCATATATCTGAGACCACAAGAAAAGCCTAATAGCAACTCATATGTCTGAAGTCAGAACTTGTGCAGGATGGTGGGTCATATTCGTAAACCTTTTCTCAAGTGTAATGTGACATATATTTTTGCCCAACTCTTGAATGATTTAGTAATTCTGCCTTGATATAGCCCACACATGAGATTTTGACAAACACTTGGGCCAAGAACCTTGGTGAATAGATTGTGCTGTCTTAACAATGTCCTCAGGGGAAATGGTCACATATTTCTTGACCCATCATCTAGGTTACATTGCTCTCCTCTTTGGCCTGTACCCTGCTTCCTTTAGTAATTTTAGCATTTCTAAACACAGCATCCTAATGGCATGATTCTCTTTCCTGGGCCCTGCCAACGTGAGACATTGTGACGCAGTTTTGGGCTCTGCTGTTATGTGATATGACTCTCCTATCCTTCCTGGACACTTCCCATGAGGAACAGTGTGCAGAAAGCTGAAATTAGCACACAAGTTATGTGACATTTCTGACTGGAACCTACCCACAATAAAGATATTGGAATATTTCTGGCCCAGCATTTAGGTGATGTGGCTGGACATGTGTGATGTCCCGGATCACCTTCTCATTCAAAGGTCACAAAAGACTATAACACTCACACATATTTACAAAGTCTTTGGGTTACACACACAGAATCTAAGCAGGGCACAGCAAACAGGTGAAATTGTGAGCCTTGTATGCACATCTAGCTCATCATAATGACTGTCATCATCTAACATGTATGAAGCCAACTGTCACCCATGAAAACAGGACATGGGTGCTACTGTAAATCTCATCTTTGGAATTTTCTGACAGTGAGATTGTGGTGTAAATCTTTGCCAAGCACCTGTGTAATTTGACTCACCAGAATTGTTTCAGCCTGTATATGAGATTGTGATATCTACCTAGGCCAACCTGGAGTTGATGTGACTCTCCTGCCTGGGACCTTTTCTCAGTAAGGATTGTGACATATCACTGGATCTAGCATCCAGGCGATGCTACATTCTTGCCTGCCCCATGCCCACCAAAATTGCTGTTACATATCATTGTGTCCACCTCTTAGGGGATGTAACTCTTCTCTCTGTAATGGGCCCTGCACAAAGGAAGAATAGTGATATATTGCTAGGCCAGGCACACAGGTGAGAGTACACTTAGGCCACAGCCATGCCCAAAGGAGGGCATTGTGACATATCTCTGGGCTTATCACAGAGTTTATGTGGCTCTCCTGCTTGGGTCTTGCCAACCTGGAGAGTGATATATTTCCAGGCCAGGCACACAGGTGATGATATTCTTTTGCCAGGACTATGCTTCATAGAGAACATTGTGACATATATGTGGGCCTATCACCATTGTGAAGTGACTCCCTGCTTTGGCCCTACCTACACGGTGCATTGTGGCATAAGCAGATAATCTGCACCTAGGTGATGTAACTCTGTTTGCTGAGTGCTGTGTTAAGAGAGTCTTGTTAAATATCTCAGGACCCAGCACCCAAGTGATGTGCTCTTTTGCCTGCTTTCTGCCCACAGGTTACATTGTGACACATTCCTAGGAAATCACCTAGGGGATGTGACTCTCCTCATCTCCCTGAGCCACGCCTGCTGTGGACATTGGGATGCAGGGGTTCAGTCAGCCTGGTGGGAAAAACTTTAAGATAAAGTTATAAAATGTAAACACAGAATCGCTTGGAAGGCCTGCAGGTTTCCATAATGTGTTTGGTTGAAGGCAGCCTTATTCTTTTTGAGCTATAGCAAGGGTATTTAACAAAGCAATGTAGAGAAGACTATTTAAATAGCTTATTTACTCATGTGGTTCTGAAACTAACCTTTGACCATTTGCGAGTGAATGAGTGTTCTGTACTGAGGGGGTTGGCAATGGTAATTACCTTCTAGTGGTGTTTACTTGAGATTTTTTGTCATTTAGTGTGTGCTGAATAAATTCCAGAAGAGCCAGAGACTTGAGGCCACAGCTGACAGCACTTTACTTGAAGCATGTAAGTGGCCTGGTCTCTCAGCCAGACTGATAATCGTAATATGTGCATCAGTGTATGTTATTCATTTGTCATTGAGTCAGGGTTTCCCGGATGGACCTCGCATTGGGACGTATCTCTGAGCCCATGACCTAAGTGATGTGACTCTCTTTTTCTGCCTGGGCCTTCACAACAGGAGGATTTTGACACATTGCTGAGGCCAGCACTCAAGATACATAACTCTCCTCCTTTTTCAGAAAATGACTACAAAAAGGGAATTTTGACATATTGCAGGATGCATCACCAGATGATGTTACTCTTCTGCCTGGGTTCAGCCTAAAGAGGAAATTATGACATATTGCATATTGCTGGGCCCAGCACCCTCGTGATGTGACTCCTGCCTGTGCTGGAGCCACTGAAGGTATATTGACATATCTTGGGCCTATTATTAGGTGTTTTGTCTCATTACCTGGCTGGATTTTTTCCACATGTGAGATGGTGTCATATTGCTAGGTCCAGCACCCAGTTTATGTGACCCAATTTTCTATACCCTGCCTAGAGAAGGCATTGTGACATATTGTTTTGCACAGTACCTAAGTGATGTTACCCTCCTGCCTAGTTTTTTGTCCACAAATGGAATTATGACAGATACCTTGCTTCAGTTCAAAGGCATGATGATCAAACTTACATTGCGATTGACCTAATAGGGGATATTTTGCCTCTCATACTTAGGTTTAGGGCAATAGAGAAGCCCCAGGTTGCATATTTGTACCATGCTCACAGAAGCTTACACCACTATCTTATATTGTATAAACACATTTGTGGTAGAGAGTTTATTAACAGGAGCCAGCAAAAAGTTCAGATTGGGACTCTCAATTACACAACAAGAAGAAATTAAAAGTTGTCATTATCCCACACTTACAAATCCCACTGTTGAGATTCTCAGTGTAACCAGCGAATATAGTACAAAGTTGGAATTGTTATTTTATATATGCGTCTGGCCAAAGGTTGGATGGTGACTCATCTCTGCACCCAGCCCACAGGCATAATAGGTCTTCTTCCTTAACCCTGCCTGTAGGAGAGATGTTAACTAAAAAACCTGGATTTAGGGCAATATATAAGATTGTGAGTCCATACAAGCATGCAGACCTCAGAGAGGTTTGCATCCCTCATGAAGGTTTTGTAAGTTCCTCAGATGTTGTGGAGAGAGTCACACATTGGTCCAGCACACGCATGAGACTGTGACACTAATATACATGCTCAGCTAAAAGTTAGCTGTCACCCTCAAAGATGAGGAGATTGTGTCATATCACTGGGCCTAGTACCCAGGTTTTGAGACTTCGGGGCTCATATGCCTTTCCATGGGGTCATTGTTACATGTTGCTGGGTCAAAATCATAATAATGTGACTCTTTTGCCCAGGCCCTGTCAACAGGGGATATTATCACATATTTCTGAGCCTATTAGCTACGTGATGTTTCTCCCCTGACAGTGCCCTGCCCACAGGAAACATTGTGACTTATTGCTAGATATAGAATCTATGTAATGTGACTCTCCTCTCCTGCCTGGATCCTGCCCACAGAAGAAATTGTGACATGCCGCTGGAAGCAAAATCTAGCTGAGTCATATCTCCAAACATTTAGGTGATATGACTCTCCTCTTCTGCCTGAACATGGCCCACAAGCGACATTGCGACACAGAGCTGGATCTAGCACACAAGTTATGTCACATTTCACAAAGTATTCTACCTACAAAGAAAATATTGGAATATTTCTGGCTTGACATTCAGGTTATTTGGCTGTCGTGATGGTTTCGTTACCACAAAGTCAACTTTGACATAAAACTGCGCTCTGTCCACAGGCATGGTAATGACTCTCATATGTGGACCCCCAAGATAGGAGTAATTTTGACTCTCATAGCATTTTTTTTTAGAAACAGGAGTGATTATATCTCGCTAAGGACAAAGTCACAGGTTATAACAACCTCAAATATTTTATAAAGCCTTTGGCTTGTACAGAGAGTGTCATAAGAGAACCCAGCAGAAAGGTAAAATTGTAGTGTTACATGCACACCCAGCAGTCAGTAACCACTATCACTGTCTCACATATATGAAGCCAAAAGTCACTCATGAAAATAGGACATGCGTGGAATTGTAAATCTCATCTCAAGAAATTTCTGCCAGTGTGACTGTGATGTAAATTTTCCTGAGAATCTGTGTGATCTGACTCTGCATACTGGCTCCCACCCCCATATGTTGTTGTGTTATCTACCTGGGCCATCCTCTAGGTGATGTGACTCTCCTGCCTGGGCTTTGCTCTCAGTAAGAATTGTGACTTATCACTAGATCCCGCAACCAGGTCATGTTACATTTATTTCTGAGCCATACCCACATAAATCATTGTGACATATCACTGTGTCAACCACTTGGGTGACATAACTCTTCTCATTAGAATGCACACAGTGGAAGATAGTGACATATGGCTGGATGAGGCACACAAGTGAGGGTCGTCTTTTGCTAGAGCCTTGTCCTAAAGAGGACATTGTGACAAATCTCTGGGCCTATCATTTAGGTGATGTTGATCTCCAGCATGGTTCCTACTTTCCTGGATAGTGACATATTGCTAGGCTAGGCATGCAGGTGATGGTACACTTTCTACAGGGCCAGACTTCAAGGAGGACTTTGTGACATATCTCTGGGTCTATCATCTAGGTGATGTGACTTTTGGCTTGCATGCTGACCACATAGAATATTGTGACATAAGGGTAGAACCTGCACCTATTTGTTGTAACTCTCTTGTCTGGGTCCTGTCTTAAGGGAGCCATGTGACATATTTCAGGACCCAGCATCAAGGTGATGTGGCTATTCTGCTTGGCTTCACCTCGTATACTAGATCGTGTCATATACCTACGGAATCACCTAGGTGACGTGACTCTACTCTTCTACCTGACCCCTGCCTACTTTTGATATTTGGCCAATTATCTGAGCCTGGGTCCCAAGTGATATAACCCTTTTCTTCTGCTTGCTCCTTTAAAGTGTAGTGATGTGGCGTATTGCTGAGCCCAATACTTAGCAATATGATTCTACTTTTTATCCCAAACTATGCACATGAAAAGGAATTTGGACGGATTGCAGGGCCCTGTCCAAATTTTATTCCACTTTTTATCCAAAACTATGCACGTGAAAAGGAATTTGGATGGATTGAGGGGCTCAGCTCCCAGATGATGTTCCTCTTCTGTCTGGGTCCTGCATAAAGAAAGAATTAAGGTATATTGCTGGGACCCCCATCCTGATGATGTAACCTTCCTGCCTGTGCCAGAGCAACAGAAAGTATTTTTATTTATCTTGGGGCTATTCTCTAGGTGTTTTTGTTTTCATTATTTTTCATTTTTTTTTCGCATTTGGGATTGTGTCATATTGCTGGGTCCAGCATCCAGTTAATGTAACCCTCATTTCTAGACCATGCCTAAAAATGTCATTGTGACATATTGCTTGGCACAGCGACATATTGCTTGGCACAGCATCTTCATTGTGCTATCCTCCTGCCAAGTTTTTTTCCTACAAATGGGATTATGAAATTTACCTTACTTCATTTCACAGGCAAGATGATCAAACAAATTGAGATTCCACTAATAGTAATATTTTGCTTTTCATCACTACATTTCAAGCAATAAGTAAGGTTATGAGTTGCATATTTTTACAAAACTCACATAAGTTTTCAACACCAACTCATATTCTATAAGCTCCTTGGGTGATACACAGAGTTTTATAACAGGGCCCAGAAAAAGGGTAAGATCGTGACTCTTGATTACATGTGTAGGTGAGAGCAAATGTTGTCACCACACCCCATTACAAAGCCCAGTGTGGAAGTCCTGATTTTAAAAAGTAAATAAAGTACATAGATGGAGTTGTGAGTTTCATACGTGGATCTTGCTATAGGTGAGATGGTGAATCATTTCTGGACCCAGATTACAGGCATAATAATGGGTCTCTTGTCTGAACCCAGCTGGGGTTTAGGGCAATATATAAGATTCTGAGTCAATAAGAGTATGTAGCCCTCAGAGACATTTGCAACTCTCATGCATATTGCATAAAGCCTCCAGATGTTGCAGAGTGTGTCATGCAATGAACCAAAACACATGAGAGATTGTGACCCTTATATACACACCAAGCTAACTGTTAAAGGTGTTATATCAAATGATGAGAAGATGGTGTCATATCACTAGGCCCAGTACCCTGGTGTTGAAAGTTTTTGACTTAAATTCTTTACCATGGGTGCATTGTAAAATATGGCTGAGTTAGAATCGTAATAATGTGGCCAGGTGTGGTGGCTCACGCCTACAATCCTAGCACTTTGGGAGGCTGAGGTGGGCAGATTAGGAGGTCTGGAGATCAAGACCATCCTGGCTAACATGGGGAAATCCTGTCTCTACTAAAAATACAAAAAATGTTAGCCGGGCCTGGTGGCAGGCACCTCTGTTCCCAGCTACTCAGGAGGCTGAGGTAGGAGAATGGCGTCCACATGGGAGGCAAAACTTGCAGTGAGCCTGGTAAGCCTAGATCATGTCACTGAACTCCAGCCTGTGTGACGGGGGAGACTCTGTCTTAAAAACAAAAACAAAAAAAATTATAGCAATGTAACTTTTCAGCTTGGACCCAACCAACAGGGGACACTGTCACATATTTTTGGGCTAATCAGCTAGGTGATGGGTTTCTCCTCCTGGTTTTCTGACCACAGAAGACACTCTGACATATTGCTAAATATAGCATATAGGTAACGTAACTCTCCTCTCTTCCCTGGATCCTGCCCACTGAAGAAATTGTGACATACCACTGAGTGCAAAACCTGGGTGATGTGACTCTCCTCTTTCTCCTGGACTCTGCCAAGAGAGGGAATTATCAGATATTACTGCACACAGCATTTAGGGAATGTGACTATTCACTATTTTTTCAACCCTGTATACACTGAGCATGATGACATATTTGAGATTGTACCCAGGTGATATGACTCTTCTGACATTGTCCTGTCTACAAAGGAGATTATAATATATCCCTGGCTCGACACCCTGCTTACATAACACTTCTCTCTTGTCTCTGTCCAAAGTTGAAACTGTGACATATACCTGGATTCAGCTTATATGCACAATAATAACTCTCATACCTAGACCTAGCCAGGGGAGATATTTCAACTCTCATAACCAGTCATTGTGATTCTCAGATCCACACCCAGCTGACATAATTGTCATTCTCACACATTAACAGAGCCTACAAATGAGGTGCTAAACCTCTCACACCTGAGTAGTTGATATTGTTACTCTCATACATGAATCTGCTCCACAGGTGATTTGATGACGTTTGAACCATTATTCAGTAGAACTGTGGTGCTTTGACTCTCTCACTGGAACACAATTATTAACTGGGATTGGGGCTTTTATACATGGATCTGTCCCCTTGTTGAGACTGTAATGCCTGTACTTCATAGGGGGTGCTGACTCTCATACCTGAAGCCAGGAATTTTGTGGGACTGTGAAACTTATTTCTGAACATTTTCAAGTTTGTGATTGAGAAGTATGACTTTGTTCAGCATCTGAGTGTTTTGACCCTCCTTTCTGGTCCCAGAGCACAGTCGAAATTGTAAAATACATGCACCAAGCACCTTTGGCAATGTGACAAAGGGCACTTTTTCATATCCCTGGGACCAGCACCAAGTTGATGTGAACTCTTGGCCTGAACTCTGCCTGTGAAGAGCATTGTGGCTTTTATCTAGGCCTGTCACATAAGTTATGTGATTTTCTTTTACTGCCTTGGCCCTGCACTTACAGTGGATTGTGACACATCACTGTGTACTGCATTCAGGTGTTGTGACTCTTTTTTGGGGAGAGGTTTGCCAATAGGAAACTTTGGAACATATCACTTGTCTCAGTATCTAGGTGAGGTTTCTACTCTTTTGCCTGGGCCCTGACCACCAGAAAGATTGTGAAATATTGCTGAACCCAGCACCAAGTCAGGTCCCTCTCCTGCATGGTCCTGCACACGGGGGAAATTATGACAAATATCCAGGCTAATTTCCTGGGTGAAGTTTGTCTCCTATACTGCCTAAGCCCCGGCAGGCCCTGCCCATGGTGAGGAGAGGGGTTCAGATATCTCACTGAAACCAGCACTTATGTGATGTGACTCTTCTTCCAGAATCCTGCCCACAAGGAGGATTGTGACATTTCAGTGGAGCAGATCCCACTCAGGTGGTGTGACTTTCCTTTCTTCTCCCTGTCCACAGGTGATGTTGTGGAATATACCTGAGACTAGATGAAAGGTCTATCAGTGACTTTTGTACCTGGAGCCAGGACATGTGCAGGATGGGGACTCGTATCCCTAAACTTTTCCACCAGTGTTTTTGTGACATATTCCTTTGCCCAGCCCCTGAGTGATTTAATAATCTTGTCTGGTTATAGCTCACTGATGACATTTTGACATATACCTGAGACAAGAAGCTTGGTGATTTATCAGGGGAACCAACCCCCAATATTTTAACATAAGTTCTTTTCTATTTTCCCTAAGTGTCAGTGGGTCTGAGAAATAAAGAGAAAGAGTACAAAAGAGATAAATTTTAAAGCTGAGTGTCTTGTTGGTCATGTCAGCAGGTTCTGTGATGCCCCCTGAGCTGCAAAACCACCAAGATTTAATTAGCGATTTTCAAAGGGGAGGGAATGTACAAATAGGGTGTCGGTCACAGAGATCACATGCTTCCCATTTTAAGGGAAAGAACAAGCTGAACCTCTTATGCAAAGTAGAATGATGATTCTCATTCTCCTGATAAGAAACAAAATAAGTAGCCTCCAGGCATTCCCTTCCACCAGAGGAGCAATTGTTTTTTAAATAGCTCTTTGGTGCCCAGTCTATTACTAAACCATATGAGTCTTTTTTCATATTACTGCATGTGAGTTAACACAATCATCCCAAACTAAAGTTTTAGATGGGCCCTCAAAATTTTTACGGCATGCTTTTCCTGCAGGTTTATATTGAAAGTATGAGGCATCTCCCATTACTCCCCCTTTCATTTGTTTTAAAGGAGAAAGGGAGAGGCCAGAGACCAAATGCCCCGGTTCCTCTGTAGCTGATCTCTCCAGAAGATAAGCAGCCCAGACTAGAGTTTCTAGATGTATACAACCAGCTGCATGTCTGAGGCACAGAGATGGGCATCTATAACTATAACCCATAGTAACATTAAATGCAGTGGCTTCTTCTCCTGGTTGAGTGGGGCAACAGTCATCTGTAGGTCCAGGCATCCATGCACTGTCATTAGTGTAGATTTCCACAGGAGCATCCATCCAGGTGAGAGGTCAAATAAGTGGAGGAAAAGACACATAAGCCCACTAAGAATAATTTTGTGTAGCAGGTAAATCAGTGTGAGAGGAAACTGGTGAGACAGAAAGTATAAGGAGGAGAATCATTAAACAAAACCTATTGTAAGTAAGATTCAGTGCTGAGATTCAGGGAGGAAGAGAAGAACAGAGGGATGTTATTTTCAGGTTAATATGAACGGTGAGATTTTTAGGTCTGTAAGGGGAAAAAGAAAGGTAATTAAGTGAAGTGGGATTGGTTAGATGGGTCTCCATTGCCATCAAGGAGGATTGAACCAGACCCATCTTCATTTGGTGGACCAGCTTCTGAGGAGTTGGCACAGATCTCACCATGGCTGAGGTCCGTCTCTGATGCGGACCTCTTTTCCCTGTGGTTTTTGTCACCAATATTCACATGAAGCTTGAGTCTTCTAGTGGATATTCAGAGAGGGGATTGATGATCTCCTGGTGAAATGCAAGCGTATCCTCATTTCCACATTAAGTAGAATCAGAGACAATATTTAAAGGTTTAGGGAAATCCTGTAAGACAGTAATTACAGCAATTAAATCTGCCTTTTGAGCAGAGGTATAAAGGGTAGAAATAAGCTTGTCTGTAGGACCCACATAGCCAGCATTTCCATTACTGGAGCCATCAGTGAACACTGTAATGGCCTCAGGAATGAGCTGGTCTTTGGTTAAGCAAGAGACCACCGAAGATGTCATTTTTATAAAATTAAACGATTTGTTTTTTGGGTAATGATTGTCAATAACGCCAATAAAATCAGCCAAGTGAATTTGCCACAGTACAGAATGTTGAAAGGTGGCTTGAATTTTGAGCCAATTTAAAGGAACTACAATTAAATTTGGATCAAATCCAGAAATTTTAAGTATTTTACACCAAGCTTGTTCAATTAAGATGGCCAGTTGGGCCAGATAAACAGACAAAGTTTTGACACAGAATGGGGAAGAAAACACCACTCTATTAAATCATTATGTTGAACTATTAGCCCAGTAGAGGAGGGCAAGGAAGCAAAAACTAGAAGCTGAAAAGGCTGAAATGGCTGTACTCTAGATAGGTGGGCAGTCTGGATTCTTTCCTCTATGAATTCCAGTCCTAGTGAAGCCTCATGTGTCAAACTCCTGGAACTGCAGAGATTGGAATCTCCCCACAGCATAGAAAACAAGTTAGACAGTGCATAGGTCAGAATGCCTAAAGTAGATCTTAAATAATTAATGTTACCCAAAGGTTTCAGAAGTCATTTAAAGTTTTCAAAGAATCTCTCCTAATTTGAACTTTTTGAGGTTGAATACGTTGTTTATCAACCACCATTCCTAAATATCAAACAGGAGGGGTCTGTTGAATTTTATTCTGAGTGATGTGCAATCCAGCCTCCGTAACACAATGGCTCAAAATTTGATAACAGTCAATTAATTCTTTATGAAGGGGGGTAGCAACTAAAATATCATCAATATAATGAAGAATATAGGTCTGGGGAATTGGGCTCAAACTGGTGAAAGCACTTGTCTAACATAAAGCTGGCAGATTGTAGGGCTATTCAGCATTCCCTGAGGAAGTGCTTTCATTGATAATGAGCTGCAGGCTCCTGATTATTGATAGATGGTAAAGTACAAGCAAATTTTTCACAATTCAATTCATGTAAAGCAATATAAAAAATGATCTTTAAGATCAAATGAGAGATCAAAACTTAGATATTAAAGCAGAGGCAGGCATGCCAGGTTGGATGACTCCCATAGGTTTAATTACAGTATTAGTGGCCCTTAAATCAGTTACCATCTGCCACTTTCCTGATTTCTTTTTTTACTAGAAACACAGTAGAATTCCAGGGGAAAAGTGAAAGTTCTGCATTACCAAGTTGTAACTGTTCAGAAACTAATTGAGTTAAACCCTCCAGTTTTCTTTAGAAGCCACTGCAGGTGTTTAATCCTCACAGGTGTGTCAGATTAAACTTTAATATATGCAGGCAACATCTCATGATCCAGTAAATTTTGTCATTGGATGGAATGCATGGCCATCTTACACTCATGGTTCACATTTTCAAAAGCTAACATACAAAGGAGAACACCTTGAACATGATAATTAGAGACAGATTTTTCAACAGCATCTTGTAATTTAGCTAAAAAATCAGGGTATAATTCAGTGTGAACTTGTTTAACAGTAGTAAAAGAAGCAGGAGCTTGGCCTAGGGTGCGTAATTTATCCCAAGCTCTCATACGCACCTTTGTTACTTGTTCTGTGGTAAGAGCATCAAAGTTTAATTGGGCATAAGTATCAGAGAAATTATCAGACCCTGTGAGCTGAGCCTGAGTAGTTAGAATGCCATTAGTCAAATTTAGCTGAGCCTGCAAATAGGCCTTCTCTGACCACCAGGTACAAAACTGTAAATGCTGAGATGAGTTAGAACAGCTATTGCCAAAAGGTCCCAGTCTAAAGGAAGGAAAATGACCTCTGTACAAAAGTTTGTAATACCATTTTAACATAAGGAGAAGTAGGGCCATACTGAGTACAAGCATCCTTAAATTCTTTTAAAAAGATAAGATTGAGAGGTACACAATGATGCAGACCGGTTGAGGAACTGAAATGACAGGAGGGTGAGGGGATGCGATGGATGGGGGAGTGCCTGGAGCATTAAAGGTAAATTGTAGTTTGGTTCCAGAGCCATTAGCTGACACCAGAGGTTTGAAGAGAGAAGAATTACCATACATATGGAAATGGGCTGTATGAGTTGGGGCCACGGGAGTTACAAGTACTGGCTTTTCATGAAAAGAAATAAGGTCAGCAGGGGGTAACATTAAGCCAAAGTTACTGGAGTTAGACATTGAATTTTCAGCATCGTTAGGTGGGGGGAGGAGTAGGTGAAGGGAGAGGCTGATCAGATAACAAAGGCGGTATGGGAAAGGAAAGTTGAGGAGGTATTAGGACAGCATGTACCAAGGCCCAATCACCCCACACAGCGATGGGAACATAATTCCCTGTCGAGACCAGTTCCCAGAATATTGAACCAACATGATCCCATAATTTTACATATAAGGTTCCTTTTTCAGGAAACCAAGGACAGTATTTTTCCACTGCCCTGAATACAGTCACCATATTTTCCATGGTTACTTAGACCCTTCCCTGTTTTAACAGGTCTACATCTAAGTTTCCTTTTTCAGGAAACCAAGGACAGTATTTTCCCACTCTCTTGAATAGAGTAATCATATTTTTCCATGGGCACTCAAACCCTTTCCTCTTTTAACTGGAGTTTAATATAGAAGAGATAAGTATAATTTTTAGACTCTGTGTGACCCATAGTTAACCCAGACAAATTCACAGACTACTCACAAATCATCAGGGAGTTGAACAAGTGTTTCTGCGGACCAAACCGATGATGTTTCCCCACACCTACCTACCAAAGGGAATTGGATTCCCACATGCACTTAGGAAAAAGAAAAAACCACATTGGTGCACCAGATATCAGGGGAACCAGCCCCCAATATTTCAATATAGGCTCTTTTCTATTTTCCCTAAGTGCAGGCATGTCTGAGAAATAAAGGGAAAGAGTACAAAAGAGAGAAATTTTAAAGCCGGTTGTCTAGGGAAGACATCACATGTCAGCAGGTTCCATGATGCCCCCTGAGCTGCAAAACCAGAAAGTTTTTAATTAGCAAATTTCAAAGGGGTGGGAGTGTACAAATTGGGTGTGGGTCATAGAGATCACATGCTTCAAAGGCAATAAAACATCACAAGGCAAATGGGTGGGGCAGGGTCACAAGGCCAGGGTGAAACTAGAATTGCTGATGGAGTTTCATGTCCCACGGTGCATGCATTGTCATTGACAAATGTTTTAACAGAAACAGGGTTCAAGAGCAGAGAACCAGTCTGACTAGAATTCACCAGGCTGGAATTTCCTAATCCTAGCAAGCCTGTGGGCACTGCCAGAGATTAGGGCATGTTTCATCCCTATCTACAACTGCATAAGGCAGACACTCCCAGAGTGGCTGTTTTAGAGGCTCCCCTCCCCCCAGGAGTGTATTCTTTTCCCAGGGCTGTTAATTATTAGTATTCCTTACTGAGGAAAGAATTCAGCAATATTTCTCTTACCCATTTTCAGTAATAAGAGAAATATGACTCTGTCCTGCCTGGTTCCCAGGCAGTCAGACCTAATGATTATCTCCATTGTTCCCTGAACATTGGTGTTATCCTGTTCTTTTTTCAAGGTGCCAAGATTTCATATTGTTCAAACACACATGCTTTATGAACAAGTTTTGCAGTTAACACAATCATCACAGGGTCCTGGGGTGACACACATCCTCAGCTTACGAAGATACTGGGATTAAGAGATTAAGGTAAAGACAGGCATAGGAAATTATAAGAGTATTGATTGGGGAAGTGATAAATGTCCATGAAATCTTCACAATTTATGTTCTTCTGCCATGGCTTCAGCCAGCCCCTCTTTTCGGGTTCCCTGACTTCCCACAACAGTGATTTGAATTTTGTGTCTTAACACTATCCTCAGAAGAAATCATAACATATTTCTAGACTTATCGTCTAGCTTATGTGACTCTCCTCTCCTGTCTGAACCCTGCTTCCTGTGAAGAGTGTAGCATTTTTAAGCACTGCATCCAAATGACATAACCCTCTTGCCTAACCTTTTCAATAGTAGGTTTTGTGACATATTTCTGTGCCATCATTTAGGTGGCATGACTCTCCTTTCCTGCCTGGACAATCTCCATAGGAGGCATTATGCCATAGAGCTGGGTTAACACCCCATATTTGTGAGATTTCTGTTCGTGTTTTGCCTACAAAGAGAATATTGGAATATTTCTGGCTTAGGATTTAGGTGACATGGTTTTCCTGCCTGTTTAATAACCACAAAGGGGATGGTAACATATACTTAGGCACAGCTAAAAGGCATAATAATGACTCTCATAGGTGGACCAAGCCAATAGGAGAAATTTTGACTCTTCTAGGTTCATGTACCTGAGTGATTTCCAGGATCTTCTTCTGTAAAATGTCACAGAAGATTACAAAACTCACGCATATCTTATAACACCCTTGGGTTGTATAGAGAGTGTCGTAACAGGGCCTAGCACACAGAAGGGATTCTGGGTCTCCAATGCACACCCAGCTGACAGTAAGGACTTTCACTATTACAGATGGATGGAGGCAACTGTCCTACATGAAAACACATGTGTGGTATTTTATTCCATCATAATTGTGATATAAATCTTTGTCAGGTATCTGTGTGATTTTACTCTTCTGGCTCGTTCCAGCCAACATATGGGATTTTGACATCTATCTAAGCCAATTTTAAAGTGCTGTGACTCTTCTGCCTGGATCATGCTCAGTAAGAATGGTGACATCACTGGATCCAGCTCCCAGGTGACTTTACATTAGTGTCTGCACCATGCCCAGAAACATCTTAACGACATCACTGTGTCCATCACTTAGGAGATGTAACTCTCCTCTCTTGAATGAGCCCTGCACACAGGGATGGATGATGACACATTCCTAGGCCAGGCACACCATTGATGATACTATTTTGCCAGGGCCATTCCTCAAAGAGGACATTTTGCCATATCACAGGGCCTATCATGTAGGTTATAGGACCTGCCCACTTGAAGAGTGACATACTGCTAGGCCAGGCACAAAGGTGATGATGCTCTTTTGCCAGAGCCATGCTTTAGGGAAGACTTTTTGACATATCTCTGTGGCTATCACCTAATTAATGTGACTTCCTGCTTGGTCCTGCCCACATAGGGCATTGTGACATAAGGGTGGAATCTGGACCTAGGTGATGTATCTCCCTTGCCTGGGTCCTTTTCTAAGGGTGACATGTGAATACATCAGGACCAAGAATCAGGTGATGTGTTTCCTCAGCCTGGTGTCTGCCCACATATTAAATTATGACATATACCTAAGGAAACAACTGGGTTATATGACTCTCTTTTTCTGCTTGAGCCCAGCTTACTGGTGACACTGAGACACATCTCTGAGCCCATGACCTAAGTCATTTGACTCTTCCTCTGTCTGTGCTTCTCTGATGGGAATATTGTGACATATTAATGAGTCCAGCACTTAGGTAATGTGACTTTTGTTTTCTTGCTGAACAATGCCCACAAACAGGACTTTTCCCATGCTTCAGGGCCCAGCACCCAGATTATGTCACTCTTCTGCCTAGGTCATGCATAAATGGAAACATTATAGCATATTGCTCAGCCCAGCACTCCAATGATGTAACTCTCCTCCTTCTGCCAGAGCTCCAGAAGGTATTTTGACATATTATTGGCCCATTCTTTAGGTGTTTTGACCTCATCACTTTTCTGGGTTTCTTCCACAGGAGGTTGTATCATATTGGTGGCTCCAGCCCCCAGTTCATGTGACCCTCTTTGCTAGGCCCTGCCTAGAGATGACATTGTGACATGTTGTGTGGCACATCACCTAAGTGATTTTAACTTTTTGCCTAATTTTCTTGCCCACAAATGGGATTAGGATATATACCTTGCTTCAGTTCAAAGGTAAGATGATCAAGCTTATATTGGGATTCAGCCAACAGGGGATATCTTGCCTCAAGCAACTATGTTTATGTCAATAGTTAAGGTCCTTCATTGCATACTTGTGCAGAACTCACTGAAATTTACAATACTAAATCATATCAGAGAAACTTCTTGGCTGGTATAGAGAGTTTGATAATAGGGCCCAGCAAAAAGTTAAGATTGTGACTCTTGACTACATATTCTCAATTTACAAAGCCCATTGTTGAGGTCCTCAGTCTAACAAGTAAATACAGCAGAAAGTTGGAATTGTGACATTCATAAGTGAATGTGGCCACATATAGGATGGTGATTCATTTTTGGCTCCAGGTAACAGGCATAATTGTGGTCTCATTCCTGAGTCCAGTGTATAGGAAATCTGTATTCTGTCATGCCTGGGTTTATGGCTATATATAAGATCATGAGTTCATATAAACATGTAAGCCTCAATTATTGCATCATATTTCTATGTCCCCATTATAGGTGATGTATCTCTGCTCTCTGGAATGGGCCATACACAAAGGATGGATAATGACATATTGCAAGGCCAGGCACACAGTTGAGGGTACTATTTTGCCAAAGTCATGTTCAAGGGAGGGCACTGTGATTTATATCCAGGCCTGTCACCTGGGTTATATGGCTCTCCTGCTTGGGCCTTGCCAACCTGGAGTAATATATTTCTAGGCCAGGAACACAGTTGATGGTACTCTTTTGCCAGGACTATACTTCATAGAGGACATTGTGACATATCTTGGGGTCTACCGCCTAGATGAAGTGGCTCCCTCCTTCAGACCTACCCAAATAAAACATTGTGGAATAAGCAGAAAATCTACACCTAGATGATGTAACTCTTTGCTGGGTGCTGTCCTAAGAGAGCCTTGTGACATATCTCAGGACCCAGCACCCAAGTGATGTGGCTCCCTTACCTGGTTTCTGTCTATGTGTTACATTGTGACATATTTCTAGGGAAGCACGCAGATTATATGACTCTCCTCATCTACCTGAGCCTCGCCTACTGGAGATATTGGACATATCTCTGAGCCCATGACCTAAGTGATATGATGTTCTTTGTCTGCCTGGACCTTCACAATAGAAGGATTTTGGCACATTGCTGAGCCCAGCACTCAGGATAGGTGACTCACCTCTTTTTCCTAATCCATGCCCACAAAATAACGAATTTTGACTTATTGCATGGCCCAGCACCCAGATGATGTTACTCTTTAGCGTGGGTTCTGCATAAAGAAAAATTGATGGCATATTGCATATTGCTGGGCCCAGCACCCTTACAATGTGTCTCTCCTGCCTATACTGGAGCCACCGAAGGTTTTTGTTTGTTTGTTTGTTTGTTTGTCTTGACATATCTTGGGCCCACTATGTAGGTGTTTTGGCTCTCATAACTTGGCTGGATTTTTTCCACAAGTGGGACGGTATCATACTGCTGGGTTGAGTACCCAGCTAATGTGACCCAATTTCTCATACCCTGCCTAGAGAAGGCATTGTGACACAGCATCACAAGGCACTGTGACACAGCATCTAAGTGATGTTACCCTCCTGCCTAGTTTTATGCCCACAAATAGGATTATGACATATACCTTGCTTCAATTCACAGGCATGATGATCAAACTTATATTTGGATTCAGCCAATAGGAGATATTTTGCCTCTCATTGCTAAGCTTAGGGCAATAGATAAACTCTGGGGTTGCATATATATTCAAAGCTGACAGAAGCTTACAACACTAACTTATATTGTATAACCTCTTTGTTGGTAGGGAGTTTCACAACAGGACCCCACAAAAAGGTTAGATTGGGACTTTCAGTTATGCACCCAGGTGAAATTACAAGTTTTCACCATCCCACATTTACAAAGCCCACTTTTGAAGTCCTGAGTGTAACAAGGAAATACAGCAGAGGTGGAATTGTGACTTTTATATGTTGATCTGGCCACATGTGGAAAGATGACTCATTTCTGGACCCAGCCCACAGACATAATAATGGGTCTTCTCCCTTAACCCTGACTATAGGAGAGATGTTGACTATCAAACTTAGGCTTAGGACAATATGTAAGATTGTAAGTCCATATGAGCACCTAGGCCTCAGAGAGGTTTACAATCTTCATGGAGGTTTTTTTCCTTTTTTTCTTTTTTTTTTCTTTTTTCTTTTTTTTCTTGAGATGAACTCTCACTCTGTCACCCAGGCTGGAGTGCAGTGATGTGATCTCAGCTTACTGTGACATCTTTCCTATGAGTTCAAGCGATTCTTTTGCCTCAGCTTCCAAAGTAGCTGGGATTAAAGGTGCCTGCCACCACGTCTGGCCAATTTTTTGTATTTTTAGTAGATACGGGGTTTCACCATCTTGGTCAGATGGGTCTTGAACTCCTGACCTCGTGATCTACCCACCTCAGCCTCCCAAAGTGCTGGGATTACAGGCATGAGCCACCATACCTTGCCTCTTCCTGCAGGTTTTATAAAGCCCTGAGATGTTGTACAGAGTTTCATATATTGACCCAGCTCACATGTTTCTAATATACACCCTCACCTAAAAGTTAAAAGTATCAACCTCAAAAATCATGAGATTGTGTCATGTCACTGGGCCTAATATCGAGGTGTTGTGAGATTGTGGCTGAATTTTTTTTTCCATGGGCACATTCTTACATATCACTTGGTCATAATAATAATAATGTTACTCTTTTGCAGGAGCCTTGTCAACAGGGGATATTATCACATATCGCTGGGCCTATCAGCTAGATGATATGCCTCTCCAGCCCGTGCTCAACCCCCTGAGGACATTCAGAAATATCGCTGAAACTAGCATCTAGGAAATGTAATTCTCTTCCCCTGCCTGAGTACTGCTTGTCAAAGGAATTGTGACATATGGTTGATTACAAAACCTAGGTGGTATTTCTCTCTTCTCCATTCAAGGGTTTATTTCCGTGCTGCATTCTGTTTCATTACTTTAGTGTTCTACTTTTATACCAGTACCAAAATTCTTTGGTTACTGTAGGTTTTTGTGTGTGTTTGAAAATTGTTAAATGTAAGGCTTCAAATATTTTTCTTCTTTTTCAAGATTGTCAGGCTTTTTATAGCCCTTTGAGATGTTACAGGTTTTTTTTTCTATTTTTGAAAAATATAATTAAAATTAAAAAGAGGTGTGTTGAGTATTGGGTCACTAAGCAGCATGGACATCTTCACAATATTATGTCTTCCAACCCTTGAAATAAAGCCTACTCAAAGTTGTGTTGTTGACTGACGATGGTGGCTTGTGCCTGTAATCCCAGTACTTTGGGAGTCCGAAGAGGGTGCATGGAGAAGTCAGGAGAGTGAGAAAATTCTTAGCAAAATGGCAAAACCCAATCTCTACTAAAATACAAAAAACTTATCTGGGCCTGGTGGTACATGTCTGTAGTTCCAGCTACTTGAGAGGCTGAAGCAGAAGAATCCTTTGTCCCCAGAAACTGGAGGTTGCAGCGAACCAAGATTGTGCCACTGCACTCCAGCCTAGTGACAGAGTGATACTCCATCAAAAAAGAAATTAAAAAAAGAAGAAAAAAAACTGTGTATTTTAATATTTTTATTTTTTGAATTGTTCAGCTTTTCTTCTTTTACTAATTTCTAGTTTCATTCCATTTGGGCTGTAAATAATTGTAAAATTTCAATTAAAAAATCGTAAAGGCTTCTTTTCTGGTGTTACAGGTTGTCTGTGTAGAAAAATGTTTTATAAGCTATGGAAAAGAATGTGTATTCTGTTGTCTGTATACATTTATTAAGTGTAATGATTGTATAGTGCATTCAATTATTTTGTTTCCTTATTGATATTCTGTCTTGTTTATTTTTTACTGAAAGTGAGATATTGATGTATGCATCCATTATTATATTGCTGTCTATTTTTGCATCAATTCTGTCAATGTTTGCTTCATGTGTTTGGGAAAAGTTTCATATATTTGCAGGTTGTCTGTTAATGAAACCTTTTACTATAATTGAATGTACTACTTTGTTTCTTGTGAAATTTGACTAAAAGTAACTTTTGTTAAATATTACAGTTGTCAACTTAATATATTTTTGCCTCTTCTCTTCTCATTTGGTGAACATTTGCATGGAATGTATTTTTCATCCTGGCATTTTCAGTTTATGTTTATATTGGCTCTGAAGTGAGTCTCTGGAAGCCATGACACAGTTAGATCTTGATATAGATCTTGATGTAGTTAGATTTTTTTTTGTTTGTTTTGAAGGATACAGTATTCTTGCTTAGACTCTTTTTCCTGTGTTTTGACTATGTCATTCTCCTCTCTTCTTGCCTGAAATATTTATGTTCATAAATTTTCTGGTAATCTTGCAGAACCATGCATACAAATAACATATCTCTTTGCTTCGTGCATTTCAGATTCTCTTCAAGTCTTTGACTTACAAAAACTGGTTATGTTTTGTCTTGTTAGAAATCTCTTTTTGTTAAACTTAGTTAAAATTTTCTAAGATTCTTGATTTTCTTATCTTTTTACTAATGTTGAAGTGCATATTACTTTTTGGACTTATATGCCAAAATTTTTATTTCTTTCTGTGCTTTCCATTTTTTGTTGGCTTCATTTTTGTTCTTTTATTTTGTTTTCTTTATTTCCACTTTACTCACTGAGCATCTTTGAGATGATAATTTTGATTGTTAAGGTAATTTATTTTTTCTTTTCAAAAATAGATCTAGAATTTAAATCAAATTTTCTCGGGTAATTTTTCCATCTTCGTTTCATAATAATTGATTCCTGAATGTTTATTTTTAGTTTTGGTTTAATCATATTATCTGACGATTTGTATGTCTTGTAATCTTAGGTTACAATTTGTATAACAAAAAGCTACATGTCAAAATCTTTACTAAGTGTCCTTTGTCTTAAAAACATGTTGCCAATTTTTAGACTAGAGATTCTTGGAGTCTCTCAGTCTGTTCTAGGAATGTTTTCTCTGTGCTTGAGTGTTTTTTAGTTAAAAAAGTTTCCCTATGTTTTTTCTTTTAAAATTTTTTTATATTTATTTATTTATTTATTTTATAATACAACAGCATTTTTCTCTTTTTTTATTATACTTTAAGTTTTAGGGTACATGTGTACAACATGCAGGTTAGTTACATATGTATATGTGTGCCATGCTGGTGTGCTGCATCCATTATCTCGTCATTTAACATTAGGTATATCTATCTCCTAATGCTATCCCTCCCCCCTCGCCCCACCCCACAACAGGCCATGGTGTGTGATGTTCCCCTTCCTGCGTCCATGTGTTCTCATTGTTCAATTCCCACCTATGAGTGAGAACTTGCGGTGTTTGGTTCAGTTCCCATCTATGAGTGAGAACTTGAGATAGTTTGCTGAGAATGATGGTTTCCAGTTTCATCCAAGTGCCTGCAAAGGACATGAACTCATCCTGTTTTATGGCTGCATAGTATTCCATGGTGTATATGTGCCACATTTTCTTAATCCAGTCTATCATTGTTGGACATTTGGGTTGGTTCCAAGTCTTTGCTATTGTGAATAGTGCCTCAATAAGCATATGTGTGCATGTCTTTATAGCAGCATGATTTATACTCCTTTGGGTATATACGCAGTAATGGGATGGCTGGGTCAAATGGTATTTCTAGTTCTAGTTCCCTGAGGAATCACCACACTGACTTCCACAATGGTTGAACTACATTATGTCCCACCAACAGTGTAAAAGTGTTCCTATTTCTCCACAACCTCTCCAGCATCTGTTGTTTCCTGACTTTTTAATGATCGCCGTTCTAACTGGTGTGAGATGGTATCTCATTGTGGTTTTGATTTGCATTTCTCTGATGGCCAGTGATGATGAACATTTTTTCATGTGTTTTTTTGGCTGCATAAATGTCTTCTTTTGAGAAGTGTCTGTTCATATCCTTTGCCCACATTTTGATGGGGTTGTTTGTTTTTTTCTTGTAAATTTGTTTGAGCTCATTGTAGATTCTGGATATTAGTCCTTTGTCAGATGAGTAGATTGCAAAAATTGTCTCCCATTCTGTAGGTTGTCTGTTCTCTCTGACAGTAGTTTCTTTTGCTGTGCAGAAGCTCTTCAGTTTAATTAGATCCCATTTGTCAATTTTGGCTTTTGTTGCCATTGCTTTTGGTGTTTTAGACATGAAGTCCTTGCCCTTGCCTACGTCCTGAATGGTATTGCCTAGGTTTTCTTCTAGGGATTTTATGGTTTTCAGTCTAACATTTAAGTCTTTAATCCATCTTAAATTAATTTTTGTATAAGGTGTAAGGAAGGAATCCAGTTTCAGCTTTCTACATATGGCTAGCCAGTTTTCCCAGCACCATTTATTGAATGCGGAATCCTTTCCCCATTTCTTGTCTTTGTCAGGTTTGTCAAAGATCAGATAGTTGTGGATGTGTGGTATTATTTCTGAGGGCTCCGATCTGTTCCAATGGCCTAGATCTCTGTTTTGGTACCAGTACCATGCTGCTTTGGTTACTGTAGCCTTGTAGTATAGTTTGAAGACAGGTAGCATGACGTCTCCAGCTTTGTTCTTTTGGCTTAGGATTGAATGGGCAATGCAGTCTCTTTTATGGTTCCATATGAACTTTAAAGTAGTTTTTTCCAATTCTGTGCAGAAAGTCATTGGTAGCTTCATGGGGATGGCATTGAATCTACAAATTACCTTGGGCAGTATGGCCATTGTCACGATATTGATTCTTCCTATCCATGAGCATGGAATGTTCTTCCATTTGTTTGTGTCCTCTTTTATTTCACTGAGCAGTGGTTTGTAGTTCTACTTGAAGACGTCCTTCACATCCCTTGTAAGTGGGATTCCTAGGTATTTTATTCTCTTTGAAGCAATTGTGAATGGGAGTTCACTCATGATTTGGCTCTCTGTTTGTCTCTTATTGGTGTATAAGAATGCTTGTGATTTTTGCACATTTCTTTTGTATCCTGAGACTTTGCTGAAGTTGCTGATCAGCATAAGGAGATTTTGGGCTGAGATAATGGGGTTTTCTAGATATACAATCATGTCATCTGCACACAGGGACAATTTGACTTCCTCTTTTCCTAATTGAAAATCCTTTATTTTCTTCTTCTGCCTGATTGCCCTGGCCAGAACTTCCCAAACTATGTTGCATAGAAGTGGTGAGAGAGGGCATCCCTTTCTTGTGCCAGCTTTCAAAGGGAATGCTTCCAGTTTTTGCCCATTGAGTATAATATTGGCTGTGGGTTTTTCATAATTAGCTCTTACTATTTTTAGATACGTCCTGTCAATACCTAATTTATTGAGAGTTTTTAGCATGAAGTGCTGTTGAATTTTGTCAAAGACCTTTTCTGCATCTATTGAGATAATCATGTGGTTTTTGCCTTTGTTTCTTTTCTGTTTATATGCCGGATTACGTGTATTGATTTTCATATGTTGAAACAGCCTTGCATCCCAGGGATGAAACCCACTTGATCATTGTGGATAAGCTTTTTGATGTGCTGTTGGATACGGTTTGCCAGTATTTTATTGAGGATTTTTGCATAGATATTCATCAGGGATATTGTTCTAAAATTCTCTTTTGGTTGTGTCTCTGCCAGGCTTTGGTGTCAGGGTGCGGTTGGCCTCATAAAATGAGTTAGGGAGGATTTCCTCTTTTTCTATTGATTGGAGTAGTTTCAGAAGGAATGGTACCAGCTCCTCCTTGAACCTCTGGTAGAATTCGGCTGTGAATCCATCTGGTCCTGGACTTTTTTTGTTGGTAAGCTGTTAATTATTGCCTCAAATTCAGAGCCTATTATTGGTCTATTCAGAGATTCAACTTCTTCCTGGTTTAGTCTTGGGAGGGTGTATGTGTCAAGGAATTTATCCATTTCTTCTAGATTTTCTAGTTTATTTGCCTAGAGGTGTTTGTAGTATTCTCTGAAGGTAGTTTGTATTTCTGTGGGATCAGTTGTGATATCCCCTTTATCATTTTTTATTGCATCTATTTGATTCTTCTCTCTTTTCTTCTTTATTAGTCTTGCTAGAGGTCTATCAGTTTTGTTGATCTTTTCAGAAAACCAGCTCCTGGAGCCATTGGTTTTTTGAAAGGCTTTTTATGTCTCTATCTCCTTCAATTCTGCTCTGACCTTAGTTATTTCTTGCCTTCTGCTAGCTTTTGAATGTGTTTGCTCTTGCTTCTCTAGTTCTTTTAATTGTGATGTTAGGGTGTCAATTTTGGATCTTTACTGCTTTCTCTTGTGGGCATATAGTGCTATAAATATCCATCTACACACTGCTTTAAATGTGTCTCAGAGATTCTGGTATGTTGTGTGTTTGTTCTCATTAGTCTCAAAGTACATCTTTATTTCTGCCTTCATTTCGTTATGTACCCAGTAGTCATTCAGGAGCAGGTTGTTCAGTTTCCATGTAATTGAGAGGTTTTGAGTGAGTTTCTTAATCCTGAGTTCTAGTTTGATTGCACTGTGGTCTGAGAGACATTTTGTTATAATTTCTGTTTTTTTACATTTGCTGAGGTGTGCTTTACTTCCAACTATACGGTTGATTTTGGAATGGTTGGGGTGTGGTTCTGAGAAGAACGTATATTCTGCTGATTTGGGGTGGAGAGTTCTGTAGACATCTATTAGGTCCGCTTGGTGCAGAGCTGAATTCAATTCCTACAATAATAACAGGAGACTTTAACACCCCACTGTCAACATTAGGCAGATCAATGAGACAGAAAGTTAACAAGGATACCTTCAATTTCTTTAATGATTTTATGGAATTGCTATTTTACATTCTCCTGTCTTTATCTCTGCATGTTCAATTGGAAAATCCTCAGTGAATACTTTTCAGTATGATAGAGAAAATATTGTGCAATTAATTGCTGATAGATACACAGTGAAGTAATTTCTGGTTTTCATTTGGTGCTCTCACACTGAGGATAGAAATGTCTTGGTTGTAATCTTACATGATGAGGAGTTCTACTATGCTGTTTTCTTTTGCTCTGTGGTCTACTCTCACAGTTGTTTGAACTTGCCACTGAAAAAAGTGGAAAATTGTTTCCCTCACGTCTACTCATCTCCCTTTCATAGGTTTTCTGGTGGTGCATTGTCTAGATGGCTTAGTAGCTCATGATCACAGAGGTCATATTGGACAAGAGAAAGCTTTGTTGCTCCAGGACTAAGTGAAGGTGTTTACCACCTAGTGCCTAAGGTTTCTCCAGAGCCGCGATGGAGCTTAAAAACCATTACTGAAACCAGAAAGTGATGGCAGACATTGAGGGCTGCCCAGAGTAGAAAGCAAAATGCTCCCTTTTGCTTTACAAGTGGTCACTGCTTATTTGGTCATTAATGTTGCTTCTGACCATGACGTGTTTCTTGTTCATCTTTCTTGGTATTCCACTGAAGGTGCATCTAAGGAAACGAGCCCTGTGTGATAGTGGTAAAGAGAACAACTGCATCCTTCTGTAGCTGATGCCTTGTTGAGCTTTGAAGCACATTGAGAAGAATCTGAAATCCTTCCTCATTATGGGGTAAGTTGTGTCAAATTTGACTCCCATGTAAATGGCAGCAGGTTCACGATGTCAAAGAAGAAACTCAGAATCAGTAAATGGGATATGGAGTTTTACTGGCGACTTACATAGAGGGGAGAAAGTCCAGTGTCAGTGGGCTTAGCAGGATAACCACGCCCACTTGGAAACAGCATGCAGTGTGCATAGCATATTTATTAAGCACATTTTTTCTGAACAATCTTTTATCTGTTGTCCTTCATTTAACAAAAAATAAGGGCCTCAGTCCCCTGTGTGGCCTGTTCCATACCACAGCATGGGAGAGAGCAAAGGCTCAGACTTTCCTCATAGATAAAGAGTAATCTCCAGGTTGGCCACTACTAGATTTTTTTTTTTTTTGAAATGAAGTTTCACTCTTGTTGCCCAGGCTGGAGGGTGTTTGCACAATCTCAGCTCACCGAAACCTCCGCCTCACAGGTTCAAGTGATTCCTCTGCCTCAGCCTTCTGAGTAGCTAGGATGACGAGCATTTGCCGTGATACCTGGCTAATTTTGTATTTTTAGTAGAGAGCAGGATTCTTCACGTTGATAAGGTGGTTCTTGAACTCCTGACCTCAGATGATCCATCTGATTTGGCCTCCCAAACTGCTGGGAGTACAGGCCTGACCCACTGCAGCTGGTCAGACCACTAGTAGATTTTTAGCTTGAAACTCTGAACACTCAGAAACATTTTTTATATAAGATCAGTCTTCAGGTATGTGCAAGACAAGTTACCACTGTCAGTTGCATCCATCATACAGGCTAGTCCAGGCAGTGGAGGTTCTTCTTCCTGAGAATCTAGATTCAAACTTTTTTTTTCCTTTTTCTGAAATCCTTGGATTAACAGGAGTTTATCTAAAAAGCCTGATGTGTGTGCACATTGCTGGTATGGTTTTCTAAGTAAATGAGATGGCTTCTTACTTGGTAGGGTTTGTTCCTGTTACAGGTGTGTTCAGGCTGCTGAGGTGCCCATTCTCAAGATTTTCACTGGACATTCTGGGGTCCCAGTTCAAGTATTTTCCAACGTGAGTCAAGGTGAACCAGAGCCTGAAATTTTGGTTCAGTGTGGCCAGGCTGAGGCTGCACTTTCAAAGGGAGAAATGTCAGGTTTGTGTCTTATTTTCCTTGTCATTTTAACATATCTTTTGGAATGGAGACCAGAAAAGAATCTGGATATCTGACAGCCCTCCTCCTAGATCTGGTACTATCTATACATGACTCTTAAGTGTCAAAGTAGTTTGAGAGATCTCTCTTCCTGGAATAGCCTGAGTAGCCTAAAGAACAATGATCCTTGATGCTTGGCTCATGTGGTCTTCAGAGGAATTTCAAAAACCATAGAATTTGGAGGGTAGAGAAAGAGCTGTTACAAGTGATATGTTGCAGATGAAATAATTGGAGGCACGAAGTAAATGGGACCTGCTTGGAATGGTACACACACTGCCTGAGTGCAGTTGAACAGTCAAGCCAGTTCTCTGATTTGGGCCTACACTCACAATGAAGAGGAATATTTTTCCTCAAGGGAAGCCCAGGGGGGTCTGAGGATTATGGGTGCCAGTGAAGAAAAAATGTGATGCCTCAGCCTAGTGATTTTGCTGTTCCTGGCTTGTGACTTTGGGGATTCAATTTTCTCATTAGAGACATGGGCAATGGAAGTCACTCAGTGACTGGCTGCTCATCCAAGTTTTACCAGGCCACTGCCCAGTGTGCACCCTAGAGTTCCAGGTACAGCTTGTGGTTCAAAAGGCTGGGGGATCTCTTGGGTGAGTTGAGGGCTTTGAGGGGGTTCTCCCACTCAGGGACCACTCATACCTACCCTTGTGTGCCCATCTGACAGCTCAGCATGTCTGCTGTATGCCACCCTTACTTTCTGCTCTGGCCAAGCCCATGTCTCCCCGGATTGGCTAGGGGCACTTGCTCACTAAGTCCCAGGTGACCTGTCCATCCTTCCTCCAATGCACATCTTCAGGCAGGTGTCACCCAAATTTCCTCCTAGAATGTGATCTCTGTGGGTTAGAGCAGCACATTCTGCTACAGCTTATTGACGAGTTAATAAATCACTGAATTTGCCAAGAAGAATGTGGTCCTTGACACTCTTGATCTCCTTCTAGGGGGGCTGCACTGGTGGTTGCCATCCTGATTTCTTTGTGGAAATACCTAGTGGGTGAGGAAGGACTCAAGGACCGGGAACATGACAGAGCACCTAGGCTGACCTACCACGTGGCCCTCTGAGGTCACTGCTGGCAGGAGTGTTTCATGGAGCTCCAGGCCCCTATTCTAAGATGCTTGCCCATAGCCCCTTCCGTGACTTCCAAGAAAGGTCTACTCTTTTAGCAAGCTGCACCCACTGGTCTCTAGGAGACAAGTATTCATTTACCTTTATGTAAGTCACCTTCTGCTTCATTTCTATTAAATGTTCTCCTGGAAAAAAATACCTAAGGAATGCTGGGTCTGTGCTGGAGCTTCTCTAAGTGCCAAAATCAGTAAGACGGTCTCAAAGATATAATTAATAGCACTTTCTACACAATATCTCAGGTTTACTTTTGACCAATAACGTGTAAAACTAATACTATCCTTTCATTCTTCATATTACTTTATTTAGGTCATCATACAAACATTTCATTTTCTTGACATTTTTATGCCAATTATTGTATTTTCTCTACTTTGTTCTAATTGTTACCATTTTAGATGCAAAATTTTAGTAATATAATATGCTGCATAAAGGCTAATAGGTGATCACAACTTATTTAAAATGTAATTAGATTTCTTAAGTAAATAATTTCAGAAAACTGAGTTTATATTATTTGTATGAATTATTTTACATCTTATCCTCTATCTTAAGAAAATTTTAGCTACATATGCAATTCGAAATTGGCAGCTTTTTTAAATAGGCAACTTTAAAACATTTCATTGAATATGTTTGGTAATACAATTCTAAAATATTTTATTTTAGAAACCAACACACTTGACAGTTGATATTCATATTACCTATGAAAGTAACGTCATGAACATGCTTTTATAGTTTCCCAAAAGAAGAAAAAAATCTATTCTGGTCTTCAGTGGTAAAACTTAAAGATTATGGAAATGAGATTAAATTTATTGACTAAAATACTTACAAAAACTGAGATTCATTAACTTGTTCTTTATTGTTTACTATATGATAATTAACAGATTATGAGATGTTCAAAATTTGCTTCATTATAGAAATAAAGCCAAACATCTCTTTGAAAGAATCATTACAATTAAACAGAAGAAACCTATCATTTATATTATTTTAAAAATCACCGGAGGAGCCAAGATGGCCGAATAGGAACAGCTCCGGTCTACAGCTCCCAGTGTGAGCGAAGCAGAAGATGGTGATTTCTGCATTTCCATCTGAGGTACCCAGTTCATCTCACTACGGAGTGCCAGACAGTGGGCACAGGTCAGTGGGTGCGCGCACCATGTGCGAGCCGAAGCAGAGCGAGGCATTGCCTCACTTGGGAAGCACAAGGGGTCAGGGAGTTCCCTTTCTGAGTCAAAGAAAGGGGTGATGGATGCACCTGGAAAATCGAGTTACTCCCACCAGAATACTGCTCTTTTCTGACCAGCTTAAAAAACGGCACACCACGAGATTATATCCCACACCTGGCTCAGAGGGTCCTACGCCCACGGAGTCTTGCGGATTGCTAGCACAGCAGTCTGAGATCAAACTGCAAGGTGGCAGCGAGGCTGGGGGAGGGGCGCCCAACATTGCCCAGGCTTGCTTAGGTAAACTGGGTGGAGCCCACCACAGCTCAAGGAGGCCTGCCTGCCTCTGTAGGCTCCACCTCTGGGGGCAGGGCACAGACAAACAAAAAGACAGCAGTAACCTCTGCAGACTTAAATGTCCCTGTCTGACAGCTTTGAAGAGAGCAGTGGTTCTCCCAGCAAGCAGCTGGAGATCTGAGAAGGGGCAGACTGCCTCCTCAAGTGGGTCCCTGACCCCTGACCCCTGAGCAGCCTAACTGGGAGGCACCCCCCAGCAGGGGCACACTGACACCTCACACGGCAGGGTATTCCAACAGAACTGCAGCTGAGGGTCCTGTCTGTTAGAAAGAAAACTAACAAACAGAAAGGACATCCACACCGAAAACCCATCTGTACATCACCATCATCAAAGACCAAAAGTAGATTAAACCACAAAGATGGGGAAAAAACAGAACAGAAAAACTGGAAACTCTAAAAAGCAGAGTGCCTCTCCTCCTCCAAAGGAACGCAGTTCCTCACCAGCAACGGAACAAAGCTGGATGGGGAATGACTTTGACGAGCTGAGAGAAGAAGGCTTCAGACGATCAAATTAATCTGAGCTACAGGAGGACATTCAAACCAAAGGCAAAGAAGTTGAAAACTTGAAAAAAATTTAGAAGAATGTATAACTAGAATAACCAATACAGAGAAGTGCTTAAAGGAGCTGATGGAGCTGAAAACCAAGGCTCGAGAACTACGTGAAGAATGCAGAAGCCTCAGGAGCCAATGCGATCAACTGGAAGAAAGGGTATCAGTGATGGAAGATGAAATGACTGAAATGAAGCGAGAATGGAAGTTTAGAGAAAAAAGAATAAAAAGAAATGAACAAAGCCTCCAAGAAATATGGGACTATGTGAAAAGACCAAATCTATGTCTGATTGGTGTACCTGAAAGTGACAGGGAGAATGGAACCAAGTTGGAAAACACTCTGCAGGATATTATTCAGGAGAACTTCCCCAATCTAGCAAGGCAGGCCAATGATCAGATTCACGAAATACAGAGAACACCGCAAAGATACTCCTCAAGAAGAGCAAGACACATAATTTTCAGATTCGCCAAAGTTGAAACAAAGGAAAAAATGTTAAGGGCAGACAGAGAGAAAGGTCGGGTTACCCTCAAAGGGAAGCCCATCAGACCAAGAGCGGATCTCTCAGAAGAAAGCCTACAAGCCAGGAGACAGTGAGGGCCAATATTCAACATTCTTAAAGAAAAGAATTTTCAAACCAGAATTTCATATCCAGACAAACTAAGCTTCATAAGCGAAGGAGAAATAAAATACTTTACAGACAAGCAAATGCTGAGAGATTTTGTCACCACCAGGCCTGCCCTAAAAGAGCTCCTGAAGGAAGCGCTAAACATTCAAAGGAACAACCAGAACCAGCCACTGGAAAATCATGTCAAAATGTAAAGACCGTCAAGACTAGGAAGAAACTGTATCGACTAACGAGCAAAATAACCAGCTAACATCATAATGACAGGATCAAATTCACACATAACAATATTAACTTTAAATGTAAATGGACTAAATGCTCCAATTAAAAGACACAGCCTGGCAAATTGGATAAAGAGTCAAGACCCATCAGTGTGCTGTATTCAGGAAACCCATCTCACATGCAGAGACACACATAGGCTCAAAATTAAAGGATGGAGGAAGATCTACCAAGCAAATGGAAAACAAAAAAAGGCAGGGGTTGCAATCCTAGTCTCTGATAAAACAGACTTTAAACCAACAAAGATCAAAAGAGACAAAGAAGGCCATTACATAATGGTAAAGGGATCAATTCAACAAGAAGAGCTAACTATCCTAAATATATATGCACCCAATACAGGAGCACCCAGATTCATAAAGCAAGTCCTGAGTGACCTACAAAGAGACTTAGACTCCCACACAATAATAATGGGAGACTTTTACACCCCACTGTCAACATTAGACAGATCAACGAGACAGAAGGTTAACAAGGATACCCAGGAATTGAACTCGGCTCTGCACCAAGCAGACCTAATAGACATGTGCAGAACTCTCCACCCCAAATCAACAGAATATACATTTTTTTCAGCACCACACCACACCTATTCCAAAATTGACCACATACTTGGAAGTAAAGCTCTCCTCAGCAAATGTAAAAGAACAGAAATTATAACAAACTGTCTCTCAGACCACAGTGCAATCAAACTAGAACTCAGGATTAAGAATCTCACTCAAAACCACTCAACTACATGGAAACTGAACAACCTGCTCCTGAATGACTACTGGGTACATAACGAAATGAAGGCAGAAATAAAGATGTTCTTTGAAACCAACGGGAACAAAGACACAACATACCAGAATCTCTGGGATGCATTCAAAGCAGTGTGTAGAGGGAAATTTGTAGCACTAAATGTCCACAAGAGAAAGCAGGAAAGATCCAAAATTGACACCCTAACATCACAATTAAAAGAACTAGAAAAGCAAGAGCAAACACATTCAAAAGCTAGCAGAAGGCAAGAAGTAACTAAAATCAGAGCAGAACTGAAGGAAATAGAGACACAAAAAACCCTTCAAAAAATTAATGAATCCAGGAGCTGATTTTTTGAAAGGATCAACAAAATGAGAGACCACTAGCAAGACTAATAAAGAAAAAGAGAGAGAAGAATCAAATAGATGCAATAAAAAATGATAAAGGGGATATCACCACCGATCCCACAGAAATACAAACTACCATCAGAGAATACTACAAACACCTCTACGCAAATAAACTAGAAAATCTAGAAGAAATGGATAAATTCCTCAACACATACACTCTCCCAAGACTAAACCAGGAAGAAGTTGAATCTCTGAATAGACCAATAACAGGATCTGAAATTGTGGCAATTATCAGTAGCTTACTGACCAAAAAAAGTCCAGGACCAGATGGATTCACAGCCGAATTCTACCAGAGGTACAAGGATAAGCTAGTACCATTCCATCTTAAACTATTCCAATCAATAGAAAAAGTCGGAATCCCCCCTAACTCATTTTATGAGGCCAGCATCATCCTGATACCAAAGCCTGGTAGAGATACAACAAAAAAGAGAATTTTAGACCAATACCCTAGATGAACACTGATGCAAAAATCCTCAATAAAATAATGGCAAAACGAATCCAGCAGTACATCAAAAAGCTTATCCACCATGATCAAGTGGGCTTCATCCCTGGGATGCAAGCCTGGTTGAACATATGCAAATGAATGAATGTAATCCAGCATATAAACAGAACCAAAGACAAAAACCACATGATTATCTCAATAGATGCAGAAAAGGCCTTTGACAAAATTCAACAACGCTTCATGCTAAAAATTCTCAATACATTAGGTATTGATGGGATGTATCTCAAAATAATGACAGCTATCTATGACAAACCCACAGCCAATATCATACTGAATGGGCAAAAACTGGAAGCACTCCCTTTGAAAACTGGCACAAGAGAGGGATGCCCTCTCTCACCACTCCTATTCAACATAGTGTTGGAAGTTCTGGCCAGGGCAATTAGGCAGGAGAAGGAAATAAAGGGTATTCAATTAGGACAAGATGAAGTCAAATTGTCCCTGTTTGCAGATGACATGATTGTATATTTAGAAAACCCATTGTCTGAGCCCAAAATCTCCTTAAGCTGATAAGCAACTTCAGCAAAGTCTCAGGACACAAAATCAATGTACAAAAATCAAGCATTCTTATACACCAATAACAGACAAACAGAGGTCCAAATCATGAGTGAACTCCCATTCACAATTGCTTCAAAGAGAATAAAATACCTAGGAATCCAACTTACAAGGGATGCGAAGGACCTCTTCAAGTAGAACTACAAATCACTGTTCAATGAAGTAAAAGAGGACACAAACAAATGGAAGAACATTCCATGCTCATGGGTAGGAAGAATCAATATCGTGAAAATGGTCATACTGCCAAAGGTAATTTATAGATTCAATGCTATCCCCATCAAGCTACCAATGACTTTCTTCACAGAATTGGAAAAAAAACTACTTTAAAGTTCATACAGAACCAAAAAGGAGCCCGCATCGCCAAGTCAATCCTAAGCCAAAAGAACAAAGCCAGAGGCATCATGCTACCTGACTTCAAACTATACTACAAAAAAGCATGGTACCGGTACCAAAACAGAGACATAGATCAATGGAACAGAACAGAGCCCTCAGAAATAGTGCAGCATATCTGCAACCATCTGATCTTTGACAAATCTGACAAAAACAAGCAATGGGTAAAGGATTCCCTATTTAATAAATGGTGTTGGGAAAATTGGCTAGCCATATGTAGAAAGCCGAAACTGGATCCCTTCCTTACACTTTATACAAAAATTAATTCAAGATGCATTAAAGACTTAAACGTTAGACCTAGAACCATAAAAATCCTACGGGAAAACCTAGGCAATACCATTCAGAACATAGGCATGGGCAAGGACATCATGTCTAAAACACCAAAAGCAATGACAATAAAAGCCAAAATTGACAAATGGGATCTCATTAAACTTAAGAGCTTCTGCACAGCAAAAGAAACTACTGTCAGAGTGAACAGGCAACCTACAAAATGGAAGCAAATGTTCACAACCTACTCATCTGACAAAGGGCTAATATCCAGAATCTACAATGAACTCTAACAAATTTACAAGAAAAAAACAAACAACCTGAATCAAAAAGTGGGCAAAGGATATGAACAGACACTTCTCAAAAGAAGACATTTATGCAGCCAAAAAACACATGAAAAAATGCTCATCATCACTGGCCATCAGAGAAATGCAAATCAAAACCACAATGAGATACCATCTCACACTGGTTAGAATGGCAATCATTAAAAAGTCAGGAAACAACAGGTGCTGGAGAGGATGTGGAGAAATAGGAACACTTTTACACTGTTGGCGGGACTGTAAACTAGTTCAACCATTGTGGAAGTCAGTGTGGCGATTCCTCAGGGATCTAGAACTAGAAATACCATTTGACCCAGCCATCCCATTACTGGTTATATACCCAAATAATTATGAATCATGCTACTATAAAGACACATGCACACATATGTTTATTCAGGCAGTATTCACAATAGCACAGACTTGGAACCAACCCAAATGTCCAACAATGAGGGACTGTATTAAGAAAATGTGGCACATATACACCATGGAATACTATGCAGCCATAAAAAATGATGAGTTCATGTCCGTTGCAGGGACATGGATGAAACTGGAAACCATCATTCTCAGCAAACTATCACAAGGACAAAAAAACAAACACCACATGTTCTCACTCATAGGTGGGAATTGAACAATGAAAACACATGGACGCAGGAAGGGGAACATCACACTCTGGAGACTGTTGTGGGTTGGGGGGAGGCGGGGGGGAGGGAAAAAAAGAAAAAAAGAGAAAAAAATAAATAATAAAAAAAAGAAAAATTTTGGAAGCATTACACTTAACAATTTCCAAATACAAAATAAACCTAAAGTAATCAAAGCACTTTGGTACCAGTATAAAAGTAGAAAGAGAAATTAATGAAGCTGAATGCAGCACAGAAATAAACTTTTGAATAGAGAGGAGAGACATACCACCTAGATTTTTCTTTCAACTATATGTCATAATTCCTTTGGTAAGCAGGACCCACGCAGGAGAGGAGAGTTACACCATTTAGATGCTAATTTCTGTGATATTTCAAATTTTTTCTGGATGCAGAGAACAATCTGGAGAGACACATAACCTAGCTGATAGGCCAAGAGATATGTGATATTATACCCTCCTGACAGAGCTCAAGCAGAAGAATCACATTATTTTGATTCTAACCCAGTGATAAGTAACAATGCACCCATGGAAAGAAATTTGAGCCAAAAAGTCTCAACACCTGGGTACTAGACCCAGGGATAGGACACAATCTCATCATCTTTGAGGGTGACAACTTTAACTTTTAGCTAAACTTGTATATTAGAGTGACAATCTCACATGTTTGCTGGGACAGTGCATGACCCTCTGCAACATCCAAGTGATTTATAAAACCTGCATAAGAGTTGCAAAGCTCTCTGAGGCCTATGTGGTGGTATGGACTCACAGTCTTACATATTAACCTAAACCCAGGTTTGATAGTCAAGATCTCTCCTTTAGGCAGGGTTAAGGAAGAAGACCCATTATTATTCCTGTGGGCTGGGTCTAGAAATGAGTGACCATCCCACTTGGGGCCAGGACCACATATAAATTCCAACTTTGTGCTGCATTCCCTTATTAGACTCATGATCTCAACAGTGGCATTGTAAATGTGGGATGGTGATAACTTTTAATTTCACCTGGGTATGTAACATAGAGTCCCAATCTGAATGTTTGGCTGGGCCCTGTTATGAAATTTTATATCAACAAAGAGTTTACATACTACAGGTTAGTGTTGGAAGCTTCTGTGAGGTTGTTACATATTTGCAACCGAGGACATTATCTATTGCCCCAAGCCTAACAGTGAAAGGCAAAATATCTTCTATTGGCTGAATCCCAATATAAGTTTGAACATCATGTCTGTGAACTGAAGCAGGGTATATGTTATAATCCCATATGTGGACAAAAAGCTAGGCAGGAGGGTAACATCACTTAGATGTTGTGCCAAGCAATATGTCACAATGTCTTCTCTAGGCAGAGCATAGGAAATTTGGTCATATTAACTGCATGCTGGACCCAGCAATATGACAACATCCCACATGTGGAAAAAACCCAGCCAAGTTATGAGAACCAAAACACCTGCATGAAGAGACCAAGATATGTCAAAATAAATTAGGTGGCTGCAGCACAGGAGGAAAGTCACATAACAATGGTCCTGGGCCGAGCAATATGCAATATTCCATAAGTTCCTCTATAGGCAGAAGCAAGGCAGAAGAGTAACATCATCTAGGTGCCGGGCCCTGCTGTAGGCCAAAATTCCTGTTTTGCAGGAATGGCTTGGGAAAATGAGGAGAGTCACATAACCTGAGTGCTGGGCTCAGTAATGTGCCAAAATCCTCCTATTGTGAAGGACCAGGTTGAAAAAGAGAGTCACATCATTTAGGTCATGGGCTCAGAGATATGTCCCAATGTCCCTAGTAGTCAGGGCTTAGGCAGACAAGGAGAGTCATATCACCTATGTGCTTCCCTAGAAATATGTCACAGGGTAAAATATGGGCAGAACTTATGCAGAAGAGCCACAACCCCAGAGTGCTGGGTTCTGAGATATTTCACAATGTTCTCTTAGGACAGCACCCAGCAAAGATAGTTAGGTGTGGGTTCTCTGTTTATGCCACAATGCTCCGTGTGGCCTCCATGTACACAGGGCCCAAGGAGGGAGTCACTTCACCTAGATGATAGGCCCAGAGATATGTCACAATGACCTCTATGAAGCATAGCCCTGGCAAAAGTGTACCATCACCTGTGTGTATGGCCTAAAATATATCATTGTCAAGGTTGGCAGGGCCCAAGCAGAAAAGCCACATAACCCAAAGATAGACCCAGAGACATGTCACAATATCCTTTTGTGGACATGTCTCAGGCAAAAGAGTACCCTTCCCTGTGTCCATGGCCTTGTAATGTGTCACTATCTTTCCTTTGTTCAGGGCTCATTTTAGAGAAGAGAGTTACATAACTTATGAGATGGACACAGAAATATGTTACAATATGTTATTATTCAAGTGGGCGGATCCCGGGAGAGGAGCCATATCATCTACATAATAGGCCTTGTGGTATGTCAAAATTCCCTCTTTTGGGCATGGCCCTGGAAAAAAACTCATCACTTCTGTGCCTGGCCTAGGAATAAGTCACTATTCTGCCCTGTGTGCAGGGTCCATACAAAAGAGGAGAGTATTGTCTTCTAAGTGATAGGCACAGAGATATGTCACAAGAATATGACATCACCTGGGTGGGGATTCAGTGATGTCACAATCTTACTGAGAGCAGGGTCTCAGTACAATAGTGTGTACAATAGTCACATTACTTCAAGTTTGACTCAGGTAGATATCAAAATTCCATATGTAGGCTGGAAACTGTCTGAAGAGTGAAATCACACAGGTGCTTGGCAAGATTTTATGCCAAAATAACGATGGAATTAAATTCTAGGGATGAGATGTAAAATAACACACGTGTCCTGTTTACCTGTAGGAGAGCTGCTTTCATCCATCTGTTATGATGATAGTCCTTACTGTCAACTGAGGGTGCATACAAGATTCACAATTTTCTCTGTGGGCTAGGACCTGTTATGACACTCTTTATACAAACCAAAGGTGGGATAACATGTGTGGGTGTTGTCATGATCTGTGACCTTTTTACCAGAAGGTAAAGCTGAACAACACTCATGTCCCAAAAATAGTTATTAGAGTCAAAATTTCTCCTATTGTTTCAGTTCACATATGAGAGTCATTATCATGCCTGTTAGCTGTGCCTAGGTACAGGTCACAATCCTCTCTCTGGTTATTAAACAGTCAGGACAAACACCTCACCTAAATCCTGAGCCAGAAACATTTCAATATTTTCTTTAAAGGTAAGACCCTAACAGAAACTTCACAAAACTTGGGTGCTAGGCAAAGCTCTATGGCAAAATGGCCCTTGAGGAAAAAGTCCAGGCAGGAGAGGAGAGTCATATAACATAAATGATTGACCCAATGATATGTCACAATGCCTCCTTTTGAAAGGCCCAGGCCAAAGAGTCATGTCATTTGGATGCAATGTTTAGAAATTCTACAGTCTTCACTGGAAGCAGGGTTCAGGCAGGAGAGGAGAGTCACATAACCTGGATGATGGGTACAGATATATGTTACAATCCCTTCTGAGGTCACTTTTAGACAGGGGAATCAAATCACCAAGGTTCTTGGCCTAGGTTTATGTCAAAATGTAATCCGTGGGCTATAAGTAGGCATGGTTATTAAATCACATAGGAGCCGGACAATGGCATATGTCACAAAAACAACTGTGGAAAGGTTAAGAAATGAAAGTCACCACCCTGCATGTGTCCTGGCTCCAGGTACAATTGTCATTATTAGGGTTTTGGTCTGGTCTCAGGTATATGGCCCACTATCACCTCTGGCAGGGAGAAGAAAGGAAAGTCACATCATCTGTGTGGGTGCTGGTCCAGTGAAATGTCACAATCCTACCTGTGGGCAGGACTGTGGGAGAAGAGTCTCTTCACCTGGATGCTGGTTTCAGTGATATATGCAAATCCCCCTTGTGGTCAAGGCTTAGGAAGAACAGTAGACAAACTTCACCTTGGTAATTGGCATGAAAATGTGTCACAAGGGCCACTATGTGAAGAACCAAGGCAGAAGTGTCACCTAATCTTGGTGCTGCATTCAGCAATATGTCACAATCTCTTTGGTGTTCAGGGCCCAGGCAAGAGAGAAGAAACATTACCCAGGTGCTGAGCCATGGGATATGTTAAAAAGCCCCCACAAAAAAGAGTCACATCACCTGGGTGCAGTGCCCAGTTATGTTTCACAATGCATTGCGAGTTCAGGGCCAAGGTAATAGAAGGAAGTTACATCACTTATGCAATGCACCTAGGCAGGCAGATCACGAGGTCAGGAGATCGAGACCATCCTGGCTAACACAGTGAAACCCCGTCTCCATTAAAATACAAAACAAAACAAAAAAATAGCCAGGTGTGGTTGTGGGCACCTGTAGTCCCAGCTACTTGGGAGGCTGAGGCAGGAGAATGACGTGAACCTGGGAGGCAGAGCTTTCAGTGAGCTGAGATCGCTCCACCATGCTCCAGCCTGGGCAGCAGAGCGAGACTCCATCTCAAAAACAAATAAGCAAAACATAAAAGAAAACAAAAAAGCCACAGTACTCTTCTTAGGCAGGGGTCAGGATAAGATCTCACATCAGCTGTGTGATGGTCGCAGTGACATGTAAAAGTGCCTTTGTCACATGGCCAAAGAAAGTGTTATCCATTGCATAAGTGTGTGCTGCATGTGTGTCACAATTTCAACCGTGCCCTGGATGTAGAAAGTCAGAACACTCAGATATTGACAAAAGTCCACACTTCTTATCAGTTGGGTCTAAGTACAAGAGTCATAATCTCAACAATGAGCAAGATCCATGTATAAGAGCCCCAGTCCCACTTGAAGATGGTGTTCCAGTAGGAGACTCACAGCACCACAGTTCACTGAATCATGGTTCAAAAGTCACCAAACAACCTGTGGATCAGATTCATGTATGGAAGTAACAATTCCAAGCTTCCATTGATTATATGTGTGAGATTTAGTACCTCATATGTAGATGCTGTTAATGTGTGAGAGTAACAATCATGTCAGCTGGGTGTGAATCCAAGAGTCACAGTAACACCTGGTTTCTGGGGACTGTTATCACACCCTTTGTACCACTCAGGCTTTATGTGATATGCCTAAATAACATACTTTCCTGTGAATTATTACAGGTGGGTGATCTTGGACTTTACCTTTGTTGATAAGACTGGCTATGAGAGTTGAAACACCTCCCATGGCTGTGTCTAGTTATAAGAGTTATTATTGGGCATATGATCTGAATCCAGGTGTATGTCCCAATTTCACCTTTGGACAGAGACAAGACAGAAGAGTCTCATCATCTGGGTTCTGATCCAGGGACTCAGTGGTATGTCACAATTTCTGTAGAGAGCAGGATCCAGACAGGAGAGGAGATTCACATTACCTAATGCAATATCTAGAGCTATGTCCCAGTATTCCCAGTGGACAGGGAACTGGCAGGAGAGACACATGACCTAGCTGATAGAACTAAAGATATGTGACAATATCTGCTGTTTGGCAGGGTCCAAGCAGAAGAGTGACATTATTATAAATCTAACCCAGAGATATTTCACAATGCACCCATGGAAAAGAATTTAAGCCAAAAGTTCTCAACACCTAGAGGTACTAGGCCTAGTGATATGACACAATCTCTTCATGTATTAGGGTGACACCTTTGACTGTTAGCTAGGTGTGTGCACATAAGAGTCACAACGTCACGTGTGTTCCGGGTCATCATATGACACACTCTACCATATCTGAAGGCTTTATGCAACATGCATGAGTCTTGCAATCTACTATGAGAACCACATGCTGATATTAACTTACAATTTTACATATTGCTTTAAATCCAGTTATGATAGTCCACATCTCTCTTATTAGCTGGATTTAGACAGGGGACCCATTATTATGCCCCTGATCTGGGTCCAGAAATAAGTCACCATCTCACCTGTAACAACATCCACATATGAAACTCACGATTCCATCTTTTTACTTTATTTACATTTTAAACTCAGGGCTTCAGCAGTGGGATTTGTAAACATGAGATGGGGACAACATTGCTCCACCTGCATGTGTAATCAAGAATCATGATTTTAAGCATCTCCTGGGCCCTTTTATAAAGCTCTGTGTACCACGCAAGGATTTTATACAATATGAGTCAGTGTTTTACACTTCTGTTAGCTTTGTTCAAATTTGCAACTCTTAACTTTACCTATTACTCTAAGTGTAGAAATGAGAGGCAAAATATCTGCTATTGGTGGAATTCCAATTTCAGTTTGATAGTCACACTTCTGAATTGAAGCAATGTAAATTTCATAATCTCATTTGTAGAAAAAAATTAGCAGCAGAGTAGCACAACTTACATTCTGTGCCAAGCAATAAGTCACAATGCCCTCTCTACACAGGGTCTGAAATGCGGGTTACAATATCTGGGTGCTGAACCCAGCAACATGACACAATCCCAAACGTGGATAAATCAAACCCAGACAAATGATGAGAGCAAATCACCGACAGAATTGGCCCAAGATATGTAAAAATACTTTCTGTTGCTCCAGCAGAGGCAGGAGAGTTACATCATCAGAGTGTGTGTCCTAGCAATATGCCATAATTATATCATTATGCAGAACCCAGTCAGAAAAGGAACACCATCTCAGTGCTGGGCCCAGCAATAGGTCAAAATTCCTTTTTATGGTCATGGTTCGGGAAAAAAAAGAAGAGTCATATTACATAATTCTTGGGCTTAGCAATAGGTCACATTAACCAATTGTAAAAAAATAATAATAATAATAAAAAAATAAAACCTGCAGAAGAAAAGAGTCACATTACATAAGACACAGGCTCAGATATATGGTCCAATGTCTCAGGTAGGTAGGACTCAGGCATAAGAGAAGAGTCATATCACGTAGATGCTTCCCTAGGTTTATGAAATAATCTAACGTGTTAGGTGAAACCATGCAGAAGAGTCACATCACTTTGATGCCGGTCTAGAGATATGTCACAAGCCTCCCTTAAGACAGGACCCTAGCTAGAGAATTACAACAAATGAGTTCAGGTTCTACCCTTATGTTCAATGTGGGCAGAACCCAAGCAGGGAGTCACATTATCTAGCTGATAGGTGCAGAACTCTGTCACAATGTCCTCCTTAAGTTATGGTCCTAGTGAAAGGGCACCATCACCTGTGTGACTGGCCTAGCAATATGTCACTATTCGAGTGAGCAGGACCCAAGCAGGAGAGCAAATTCACCTAGGTGATAGGTCCAGAGATTTGTCAAATGTCATCTTAAGGACAGGGCCCTCGCAAAAGAGTGCTGTCACCTCTTTGCCTGACACAGCCATATGTTACTATCCCCCACTGTGTGCAGAGTCCATTCTAGTGGGTAGAGTTACGTCACCTAAGTGGTTGACACAGTGATAAGTGCCAGTGATATCTGTGCACATGACTCAGGCAAAAATGTAACATGACCTGAGTGCTGGATCCAGTGATATGTCACAATTCTTACTGAGAGCAGGGATTGAGCAAAAACATCACATCACCTAGAGGTTGGCCCAGGTAGATTTCACAATAACATATTGATCTGGAACAAGCCTGAAGAGTCAAATCACACAGGTGCTTGGCCGGCAAGCACAAGATTTATATCACAGACACAGTGACAGAAAATTACCAGGATGTGATTTAAAATACCACACATGTCCTATTTTCATGAGTGACATTTGACTTCAGATATGTGAGAGAGTGACAGTCCTTACTGTCAGCTGGGTGTGCATATGAGACTCACACTTTCACCCTCCTACTGGGTTCCATTATATATACACTCTCTGTACAAGCCAAGGGCTGTTAAAGTCTTCTTTGTCCTTTTTTAAAAGAAAGTGATTTATTCACTCCTGTTTCTGAACGAACTTATGAAACTTAAAATTACTCCAATTTCTGGGGTCCACATATGAGGGTTATTATCATGCCTGTGAGTTGTGCCTAGGTATGTGTAACAATTTAATCAGTGGTAATGAAATAGGCACAACAGCCAAGTACAACAAATGCTGGGCCAGAAATATTCCAATATTCTCCTTGTTGGCAAGTTTCTGTCAGCAAAGTTGCATAACTTGGGAGTTACACCCAGATGTATGGCACAATGCCCCTTGTTGGCAGTGTCCAGACACAAAAAGAGACTCATATCACTTAAATGCTAGGCCCAGAGATATGACACAATGTCGCATGTTGAAAGGACCAGGCAAAAGAGTCAGATCACTTGGATGCAGTGCTTAGAAATGGTACAATCCCCATTGGAAGCAGTATCCAGGCAGGAAAGGAGAATCAGATAACTAGATGATGGGTCCAGAGCCATGTTACAATCCTTCTTGAGGATATCGTAAATATAGGAGAGTCAAATCACCAAGGTGCTCAGCCAAGGTATATATTCAAATCTAATTTGTGGGCCACACGTAGGCAGGATTATTTAGTCTCTTGGGAACTGGGAAATGGTTTATGTCACAATGACACAGGTGGAAAGTTTCAGGAATGAGAATCACCCTCTTGTATATGACCTGGCTTAAGGTTTAAGAGTCATGATTAGTACTCTTATTTGGCCTCAGGTATATGGCACAATATCATCTGTGGGCAGACAGCAAGCAAAAATATCACATCACCTGGGTGGGTGCTGATCCAGTGAGATGTCACAATCTTTCTTGTGTCCAGGACTCTGGAAGAAGAGTCACTTCACCTGGATACTGGTTTTAGTGATATATCAAAATTCCTTGTGTGAGCAGGCCTTAAGAAGTTGAGGAGACTTATTTCACCTAGGCAATTGGCTGTATATATGTGTCTCAATGGCTGCTGGTGCAAAACCAAGGTATGAAACAGACCTCACTTTGGTGCTGGGTTTATTAATATATCACAATCTCCCCTGCTGTCAGGGTGAGGCAAGAGAGGAGAAACATGACCTATGTGCTGAGCCAAGTGATACTTTACAAAGCTTCCTGTTGACAGATCCCAAAATGGAGAGTCACATCACCTGGATACAGTACCCAGTTTTGTGTCACAATGCACCCTAAGTGGAGGGCCAAGGAAGTAGAAGTGACATCACTTGCATGATAGACCTAGATATGAGCCACAATGCCTTTTATAGGCAGAGATAAGGCAAATAATTTACCTCACCTGGGTGCTGGTCCCAGTGATAAGTAAATGTACAATTTGTAGGCAGGTCCAGGCACCTTTGCTTAGTTGTATGTTCCACATATGTCACAAGTTCATCCGTCCTCATGGCCAAAAAAGGAGAGTTAAATTATTCAGGAGTGGGGATAACTTTTATGTCCTAATCACACACTAGGAAATATTCAGAAATACATTTGCCATTCCCACACAAGTCTTGGCTTTGCGTGTGTGAGTCAACACATCCAGTGGCTTGGATCAAAACAGAGGAGCCACAATCTCAACAATGCACAAGATCCATGTATAAGATGCCAATTCCACTTGAAGATTGTGTTCTAAGAGGAGAGTCACAGCTTCACAGGTCTGCTGATTCGTGCATCACAAAAGGATCCTTGGGTCAGATTTATTTATGAGAGAAAAAATTTCAAACTTCGACTGCTTTTTTTCACGAGATCTACGTTATTTGTAGGCCCTATTCCTGTGAGAGAATGACAATCAGGTCATCTGGGTGTGCATCCAATAGTGACAATAGCATCTGATTTTTGTTCCCTGCTATGACACTCTTTGTACCACTCACGCTTTACATGATATGCCTGAGTGTTATAATCCTCTGTGAAATGTACACAATTAGGAGACTGATTACTTTACTTATGGCCATAAGACTGGCTATGAGAATCAAAATGTCTCCCTTTCTGGGTCGAGGTATGATAGTTATATTTGTGCATGGTAGCTGAATGCAGCTATATGTCACAATTTCACCTGTGGGCAGAAATATCACAGGAGAGTCTCAATACATGGATGCCAAGCTCAGGAAACATTATAATCTCCTTTGCAAGCAGGGCCAAGTCAGAAAAGTCACATCACCTGGGTACAGCCACAAGTAATATGGTCCCATGTGCACTGTAGACAGGGTTGAAGAAAAAGAGGATAGTAACACCATCTTGGTGCTGGGCTCAGCAATATGTAACAATCCCCTGTTTTGGCCAACTTCAGAATACAGAGAAGAGTTGCACCGCCTAGGTTTTCCACTCATCGGTATGTCACAATTCCTTTAGTGGGTAGGACATAGGCAGGAGAGAAGAGTGACATTTCCTAGATGTTACCCCGATGATGTCACAATGTTCCCTGGGGGCAAAGCAGAGGCAAAATAGAAAAATCACCTATCAGATAGGCTCAGAGATATGTGATATTATCCCTACTTGGCAGGACCCCAGCAGAAGAGTCACATTATTATGATTCTGTCCCAATGATATGTCACAATGCACACATGGAAAACAATTGAAGCCAAAGTTTTAACACCTGGGTACTAGGCCTAATGATATGACAAAATCTCCTCATATTTTAGGGTGACACCTTGAAGAGTGATCTTGGTGTGTATATGAGTCACATTGTCATGTGTGTGCTGCATCATTGTGTGATGCCCTCTACAACATCAGAGGGCCTTACATAGTATGCATGAGAGTTGCAAACTACCCTGAGGCCCACACACTCATATAGACTCTCAAACTTATATAGTGCCTTAAACTCAGGTGTGATAGTCAACATCTCTCATTTAGGCTGAACTCAGGAATGAGGCTTATTTTTATGCTTTGAGCTGGCTCTGAAAATGAGAGACGATCGAACCAGTGGCCAGATCCACAAATAAGAGTCACAATTCCATATTTGAAGTGTTTTTACCTGTTGAACTCAGTTCCTCAACAATGGGCTTTGTAAAAGTGGGATGGTGACAACTTTTACTTTCACCTGGGTGTTTAATTGAGAGTTACAATCTTAACTTTTTGCTAGGCCTTGTTATGAAACTCTCTGTACCACCAAAGGAGTTTGTACAATACTAATTAGTGTTGTAAACTACTCTTGAGTTTGGTACAAATATGCAAACCAGGATTTTACCTATTGCTCTAAGCCTTGTGATTAGAGGCAAAATATCTTCTATTGGTTGAATCCCAATATAAGTTTGACCATCATGCCTGCGAAGTGGAGCGAAGTATATGTCATAATCTCATTTGTGGACAAAAAAATTAGCAAAAATAATAACATCACTTAGGTTCTGTGGTAAGCAATTTGTCACAATGCCTTCCCTAGGAAGAATATAGGGGGAGGGTCATATTGACTGGGAGCTGGGCCCAACAATATTACACAATTTTTCTTGAGAAAATGATTAACCAAGGGATGAGAGCCAAAACACCTAGAGAATAAGCTGAAGACCTGTAAAAATTGTGTCTGTGGCTCTGGAACCAGCAGGACAGTAGCATCATCAGGGTTCTGGGGCCACCATTCTGCAATAATTCTCATTTTATTCAGGACAGTAGCAGAAGAGTAACATCACCTGAGTGCAATAGGTCAAAATTGCTCCTTGTGTGCATGGTTCAGAATAAAGAGTAGAATCATATGACCTAAATGCTGGTCTCAGCAATATGTTCACAACCACCACCACCCCCACCATTTTGAAGGGTGACAGGAGAAGAGAGTCATATCACTTAGGTCATGGGGTCATAGATAGGTCCCAAAGTCCTCAGTAGGCAGAACTAAGAAAGAAAAGGAGAGTAGTATCTCCTATGTGCTTCTTTATGTATAAGTCACAATCTAACACATGGGCAGAAACCAGGCAGAAGAGCCAGATTACCTAGGTGCTGGGTGCTAAGATATGTCACAGGTCCCCCTTAGAAGAGAAACAAAGTGAAAGAGTTACATCACCTTGGTGCAGGTTTCACTTTCATATCACAGTGCTCTCTGTGGGTGAGGCCAAAACATTGAGTCACATCAGCTAGATGATAGGGCCAGAGATATGTCACAATGTCCTTTTTGAAGCATAGCCCTGGGGAAAGAGTACCATCATCTGTGTGCCTGGCCTAGAAATATGTCACTCTCCAGGTTGGCAGGGACCAAGTAGAAGAGTGGCATAACCTAAGTGATACTACCAGAGATATGTCACAATGCCCTCCTTTGGGCATGGCTCTGGCAAAAAAAATATCCCCACCTGTGTGCCTGGCTTTGCAATATGTCACTATCCTTCCTTTGTGCAAGACCTATACCAGAAAGGAGAGTTACATCACCCAATGTGGTTGACCTAAAAGCTAAACCCAAAAATATGTCAAAATTCCTCTTGTTGAGAAGGTTCAGAAGAGAGTGTCATGTCATTTGGATGCAATGTTTAGAAATGCTACAATTACTAAAGTAAGCTGGGTACATGCCAAAAAGGAGGGTCATATACCCCAGATAATGGGTCCAGAAATACGTGGCTAGTCCCCCTGAAAACATTGGTAAGGTAGCACTGTCAAATCACCAATGTCCGTGACCCAAGTTTTGTCAAAATCTCATTTGTGGGACGTACCTAGGTGGAATTGTTAAATTTCACAGGCACTAGACAAAGGTGTACATACAATTACACTTGTGGAAAGGTTTGAAAATAAGGCTCACCATCCTATACATGTCCTGGCTCCAGACATATGAGTTTTTATTAGTCTTTTATTATGGTCTCAGGTATATGACACAATATCTCCTGTAGTCAGAGAGAAGGCGAGAAAGTCACACCACCTATGTGGGTGCAGTTCCAGTGAGATGTGACAATCCACCTGGTGGGCAGGACCCTGGAAGAAGAGTCACATCACCTGGAAGTTCCTTTTAGTGACATATGAAAAACCCGCCTGTGAGGGTTTCAAACTCAGAACCTCAACAGTGGGTTTTCTAAATGTGGGATGGTTGCAACTTCTAATTTCACCTGGAGGTGTAGTAGAGACTTCCAATCTGAACTTTTTGCTGGCTCATGTTATGAAAATTTCTACCACAAAAGAGTTTATACAATGTAATTTAGTGGTGTAAGCTTCCTTGAGCTTGGTATAAACATGCAACCCAGGACCTTACCTATTTCCACAAGCCTAACAATGAAAGGCAAAATATTTTCTATGGGCTGAATCCCAATATAAGTTTGATCATCATGGCTGTGAACTGAAGCAGTTATATATTATAATTACATACATGTGAAAAACACTAGGCAGGAGGGTAATGACATTTTGATGCTGTGCCAGGAAATACTTCACAATGTCTTCTCTAGGCAGGGTATAGGAAATTGAGTCACATTAGCTGAATGCTGGACCCAGCAATATGATACAATCCTGCATATGGGAAAAGACTCAGCCAAGTTATGAGAGCCAAAATACCAGCACAGTATGCCCAAGATACATCAACATATCTTAGTAGCTCCAGCACAAGCAGGAAAGTCACATCATAAGGGTACTGGGACCAGCAATATGTAATATATCATAATTAGCTCTTTATGCAGATTCCAGGTAGATGGTTAACATCATCTGGGTGCTGGGCAATGCAATAAGTCAAACTTTCTTTCCTGTGGGCATGGTTTGGGTAAAAGGAGAGAGTCACATATCCTAAGTACTGGGCTCAGCCATGTGCCAAAATCCTCCTATTGTGAATGATCGGGCAGAAAAGGAGAGTCACATCACTTAGGTCATGGGTTCAGAAATATGTCCTAATGTCCCCAGTAGGCAGGGCTCATGTAGAAGAGGAGAGGCCCATCACCTACGTGCTTCCCTAGGAATATGTCACTTTGTGACTTGTGGGCAAAAACCAGGCAGAATAGCCACATCACTTGGGTGGTGGGTCCCGAGATACATCAAAGGCTGTCTTAATGCAGCACCCAGCCAAGAGAGAAACATCATACTAGGTGCATGTTTTCTGATTATGCCACAATGCTCCATATGTGTAGGGCTGAAGGAGGGGATCATTTCACCTAGGTGATAGGCCCAGAGATATGTCACCATGTCCACTATGAGGCAGAGCCCTGGCAAAAGAATACCATCACCTGTGTGCCTTGCCTAGAAATCTGTAACTCTCAAGTTTGGAAGGGCCCACGCAGTAAAGCCACATAACTTAGATGATAGGCCCAGAGATATGTAACAATGCCCTCCTTTGGGGATCCTCTGCAAAGGAATATCCTTGCCTGTGTGACTGTTCTTGCAGTGTGTCACTATCCTTCTGTTGTACAGTGCCCATTTCAGAGAGAAGACTTACATCAACTATGAAGTGCACACAGAAATATGTCACAATAATTTTAATGAGCCTGGCACAGGAAACTATGTAACATCACCAGGGTGCTAGATCCAGTGATATCTCACAATCTTTACTGAGAGATATGGCCAGTCAGGAGAGTCATATCACCTCGATGTTGGCCTCGGTAGGAATCATAATCCCATATATGGGCTGGAACAAGTCTGGTGAGTCAAATTACACAAGTGCCTGGCAAACATTTATATCACAATCACACTGTCATAAAATTCCAAAGATGAGATTTACAATACCACACATGTCCTGTTTTCATGTGTGACAGTTGCCTTCATCCATGTGAGATGATAACAGTCCTTACCTTCAGCTGGGTGGGTATACAAGACTCAAAATTTCACCTGGGTGCTTAGCTCCAATTTGACTCTGACTGTATAGTCCAAAGACTTTGTAAAATGTATGTGAGTGTTGTAATACTTTGTGACCTTTGTACAAGGAGGAGATCCAGGACATCACACGTGTCCCTAAACTTAGTTATAAGGGTGAAAATATTCTCTATTTTCTGAGTCCACATATGAGAGTCATTATCATGCCTGTGAGCCATGCCTAGGTATATGTTACAATTCCCTCTGGGGTTATGAAGCAGGCAGAACAACCACATCACCTAAATGCTGGGCTAGAATTATTTCAAAAATTTTTTTGTACTCTGTGCCCTATCAGAAATCTCACAAAACTTGTGTGATAGATCCAGCTGTGTGGCACAATGTCCCTTGTGGGCAGTGTCCAGGCAGGAGAGGAGAGTAATATCACCTAAATGATGGGCACAAAAATATGTCAAAATGCCTATTGTTGACAGGGCCCAGGCAAGGGGTCATATCATTTGGATGCAGTGTTTAGACGAGCTACAATTACCAAAGGAAGCAGGGTACAGGCAAAAGAGGAGAGTCATGTAGATGAAGCATCCAAGAATCAGTTACAATCTTCCCTGAGGACATTTCTAAGGTGCCTCAGTCAAACCACCAAAGTGCTTGGCCAATGTGTTTGTCAAAATCCCATTTATGGGCTATACTTTGGCAGAATTATTAAATAACTCAGTAGTTGGGCAAAGGTATATGTCACAATTACACCTGTGGAAAGGCTTAATACTAAGAGCCACCATCCTGCACAAGTCCTAGGCTCCAGGCATATTAATTGTTATTAGGTTTCTGTTATAATCATTGCTTTATGGCACAATACCACTTGTGGCAAGAGAAAAAAAAAAGCAAGCTTCATCACCTACATGGGTGCAGTTCCAGTGAGATGTCACAATCCACCTTGTGGGAAGGACCTGGTGGAAGGGTCACAACACCTGGATGCTAATTTCACTGACATATCAAAACCCCTTCTCTTGGCAGGACTTTGGTAAGAGAGGAGCCTCACTTCACCAAGGCCATTGGCCTAGATATATGTCACAATGTCTGTTCTGTGCAGTACAGAAGCCAGAGAGTGGCGTCACATTAGTGCTGGGCCCAGCTTTATGTCACAATCTCCCTGTGGTCAAGGTACAGGCAAAAGCCAAGAAACACCACCTAGGTTCTGATCCAAGTGACATGTTACAATGCTTCCTGTTAGCAGAACCCAAAAAGAAGAATTACATCAACTGGGAGCAGTATATGGTTATGTGTCACAATGCACTGTAAGTGAAGGGCCAAAGCAGTAGCAGGGAGCCGTGACACTTATGTGATGGATCTAGATATAAAACACAATTTTTTTGTAGGTAGTTTTATGAGTTTTATGCAGATAATGCACATCACCTGGGTGATGGTCCCAATGATATATAACAGTTCCCATTGTAGGCAGAGCCATGAAACAAGTGATCTATTGCTTAGTCGCTTGTTCCACATATGGCCCGATTTATTCCATGGTCTGGGCCTAGAAAAGAGTCATATTAGTCATGTGTTGGGAAAGTTATCTTGTTCCAGTCACACTATCAGAAAGGTTCAGAAATAAATTTCACATCCCACACAAGTCCTGGTTTTGTTTATGTGAGTCAACTGTTTCTATGCATTGGGTTGAAGTAGAAGAGTCACAGTCTCAGCCTGGAGCCAGATCCATGTATAAGATCCCCAATCCCACTTGAATACTGTGTTCCAGCAGGAGAGTCAGAGCACCACAGTGTGCTGAATCATGGTTCAAATGTTACAAAACCACCAGTGAATCAGATTCCTGAATGAGAGTAATTATTTCAACCTTCAACTGCTTTTTATGTGTGAGATTTAGTACCTCATTCCTAGGCCCTGTTCTGTGTGAGAATGACAATCATGCCAGCTACGTGTGCATACAAGAGTCCCATCTGCCCCTTGTTTCTGTTCTCTGTTTGACACTTTTTGTCATTAAGACTTCATATGATATATCTGAGTGTTATAATCCTTCATGAAGTTTATAAAAGTGAAAAATCCAGGACTTTACCCATGGCTCTGAGACTGGCTCTGAGAGTCAAAATATCTCTACTGTCTGAGTCCAAGTATGAGGGTTATTATTTTGTGCACGTGTGCTTAACTAAGATATATGTTAAAATTTCACCTGAGAGCAGGGAAAAGGCAGGAGAGACATCACCTGGGTGCTGAGCTGCTGATACATTATAATCTCATTAATAGGGTGGGCCTATTTAGAAGAGTCACATCACCTGGGTATAGCCTCAAATAATATGTCCCCAAGCCCACTATAGAAAGGGAAGAAGAAAAAGAGGAGTTACTCCACATAGGTGCTGTGCTCTGCAGTGAGTAATAATCCCCTTTCTTGGCAGGGCCTAGCGTATGAAGAAGAGTCACATCACATAGTTTCTGCAATAAGCAGTACATCAAAACTTTTTTGGTGAGCAGGACACAGGCAGGGGAGGAAATCACATAACCTAGATGTTAAGCCAAACGATATTTCACAATGTGTTCTGATAGCAGTGCACAGGGAGGGGAGAAAAATCACCTAGCTTATAGGCCCAGAGATATGAGATAATTTGCCCTGTTGGCAGGGCCCAGGCAGAACAGTCACATTATTATAATTCTAACCCAGTGATATGTCACAATGCACCCAATAGAAAAAAATGTAATCCAAAAACTCACAACACCTGGTTACTAGGCCTAGTAATATGCCAAATCTTTTTGTCTTTGATGTTGACACTATTGAATGTGAACTGGGTTTGTATATGAGAGTCACAATTTTCCATGTTTCCTGGGCTGTTGTATGACACTCTACAACCTTTTAAGGGTTTATACAGCATGTGTGAGAGTGGCAAACCACTCTGACCCCTACATGGTAGTATAGATTCACGATCTTAACATATTGCCCTAAACCCAAGTTTTATAGTCAACATCTGTTCTGCAGGCTGGGTTAAGGAATGAGATCCATTGTCATGCCTGTGAGCTAGATGTAAAAATGAGTCGCTATCCCATCTGTGGTCAGATCCACATAGGAAGGTCAAAATTCCAACTTTCTACTGTATTTACTTTTTAGACTCAGGACCTTAACAGTGGGCTTTGGCCATGTGGGATGGAAACATTTACTTTCACTTGGGTGCATAATCAAGAATCCCAATCTGAACATTTTGCTGGTTCTTGTCTTGAAACTCTCTGTACCACCCAAGGAGGTTATACATTACGAGTTAGTGCTGTAAAGCTCTGTGAGCTTCATACAAATATGCAACCCAGGGCCTTACCCATTGCCCTAAGCCTAGTGATGAGAGGCAAAATATCTCCTATTGGCTGAATCCAATATAAGTCTGATCACCATGCCTGTGATCTCAACTAAGGTATATGTCAGAGTCCCATTTGTGGGCAAAATCTATGCAGGAGGGTAACATCTCTTTGGTGCTGTGCCAAGCAACTTGTCACTATGTCCTCCCTTGGCAGGGTATAGGAATTAGAGTCACATTAAATTGGTGCTGGACTGAGCAAAACAAAACCATCCTACCTGTGGAAGAAACCCAGGCAAAAGATATCAGAACACCCACATGATGGGCCCAGGATGTGTCAAAATACCTTCTGTGGCTCCAGGACAGTCATGAGTCGTGAGATAATGTCCTGCTCTCAACAGGAAATTATCAGAGTTTTGGCCCCAGCAATATGCCATACTTCTATCTGTATGCAGGACCCAGGCAAAAGAGGAACATCGCCTGGGTGCTGGGCCTTGCAATAGGCCAAAAATTCGGGTGGTGAGAATGGTTCCAGAAAATAAGGAGTGACAAATAACCTGACTTCTGACCTCTACGATATGTCACAATCCCTTCTTGTAAAGACCAGGCAGAAGCTGAAAGTCACTTCACTTCAGTCTTGGGCTCAGAGATACATCCCAGTGTCCTCATTATGAAGGGCCCACAAAGAAAAGTCATATCAACTAGGTGCTTCCCTAGTTATATGTCACAATCTAACATGTGGGCAGAAACCAGGCAGCAGAGCCACACCACCTGGGTACAGCCACAAGTAATATGTCACTATGCCCAATGTAGACAGTTTGCATTAAAAAAAGAAAATCACACCACCTGGGTGCTGGGCTCAGCAATATGTAATAATTTCCTTTCTTGGTAGAGTTCAGGACAAAGAGAACATTAATGTCACCTAGGTTTTGCACCCAGTGCTTTGTCACAATTTCTTCAGTGGGCAGGATCTGGCCAGGAGAGCAGAGACACATTACCTAGATGCTGTATCTAACAATATGACACAGCTGGATATGGGAAGGCCATTGGCAAGAGAGATATATTACCTAGTCAATAGGCCCAGAGATATGTGAAAATATCCACTGTTTACAGTTCCCAGTCAGAAAAGTCACATTATTATGATTCTGAACCATTTCTGAACCATGTAGCATTATGGCTCTGAACCATTTCTGAACCTTGTAACATTATTATGATTCTGAACCATTTCTGAACCATGTAAGAATGCCCTTCTGGAAAAGAATTTATTTTTATTGTTTTTATTTTTATTATTATACTTTAAGTTCTAGGGTACATGTGCACAATGTGCAGGTTAGTTACATATGTCTACATGTGCCATGTTGGTGTGCTGCACCCATTAACTCATCATTTGCATTAGGTATATCTCCTAATGCTATGCCTCCCCTCTCCCCCTACTCTATGACAGGCCCCAGTGTGTGATGTTCCCCACCCTGTGTCCAAGTGTTCTCATTGTTCAATTCCCACCTATGAGTGAAAATATGCTGTGTCTGCTTTTCTGTCCTTGTGATAGTTTGCTGAGAATGATGGTTTCCAGCTTCATCCATGTCCCTACAAAGGACATGAACTCATCCTTTTTAATGTCAGCATAGTATTCCATGGCATATATGTGCCACATTTTCTTAATCCAGCCTGTCATTGATGGACATTTGGTTGGTTCCAAGTCTTTGCTATTATCGCTAGTGCCACACTAAACATATCTGTGCATGTGTCTTTATAGCAGCATGATTTATAATCCTTTGGGTATATGCCCAGTAACGGAATGGCTGAGTCACATGGCATTTCTTGTTCTACAACCTTGAGGTATTGCCAAACTGTCTTCCACAATGGTTGAACTAGTTTATGTCCCACCAACAGTGTAAGAAACTCTGATGACAGTTTCTTTTGCTGTGCAGAAGCTCTTTCATTTAATTAGCTCCTATTTGTCAATTTTGGCTTTTGTTGCCATTACTGTTGGTGTTTTAGTCATGAATCCTTGCCCATGCCTATGGCTTGAATGGTATTGCCTAAGTTTTCTTCTAGGGTTTTTATGGTTTTAGGTCTAACATTTAAGTCTTTAATCCATCTTGAATTAATTTTTGTATAAGGTGTAAAGAAGAGATCCAGTTTCAGCTTTCTACATATGGTTAGCCAGTTTTCCCAGCACCATTTATTAAATAGGTAATCCTTTCCCCATATCCTGTTTTTGTTAGGTTTGTCAGAGATCTGATGGTTGCTGATGTGTGGCATTATTTTTGAGGGCCCTATTCTGTTCCATTGGTCTATATCTCTGTTTTTGTACCAGTACCAAGCTGTTTTGGTTGCTGTAGCCTTATAGTATAATTTGAAGTCAGGTAGCATGATGCTTCCAGCTTTGTTCTTTTGGCTTAGGATTGACTTGGAAATGCGGGATCTTTTTTGGTTCCATATGAACTTTAAAGTAGGTTTTTCCAGTTCTGTGAAGAAAGTCATTGGTAGCTTGATGGAGATGGCATTGAATCTATAAGTCACCTTGGGCAGTATGGCCATTTTTCACAATATTGATTCTTCCTATCCATGAGCATGGAATATTCTTCCATTTGTTCATGTCTTCTTTCATTTCGTTTAGCAGTGGTTTGTAGTTCTCCTTGAAGAGGTCCTTCACATCCCGTGTAAGTTGGATTCCTGGGCATTTTATTCTCTTTGAAGCAATTGTGAATGGGAGTTCACTCGTGATTTGGCTCTCTGTTTGTCTGTTATTGGTGTATAGGTCTGCTTGTGATTTTTGCACATTGCTTCTGTATCTTGAGACTTTACTGAAGTTGCTTATCAGCTTAAGGAGATTTTGGGCTGAGACGATGGGGTTTTCTAAATATACAATCATGCCATCTGCAAACAGGGACAATTTGAGTTCCTCTTTTACTAATTGAATACCTTTATTTATTTCTCTTGCCTGATTGCCCTGGCCAGAACTTCCAACATTATGTTGAATGGGGGTGGTGAGAGAGGCCATCCCTGTCTTGTGCCAGTTTTCAAAGGGAATGCATCCATTTTTTGCCCATTCAGTATGATATTAGCTGTGGGTTTGTCATAAATAGCTCTTACTATTTTGAGATATGTCCCATCAATACCTAATTTATTGAGAGTTTTTAGCATGAAGTGCTGTTCTGTTTATATGATGGATAATGTTTATTTATTTGTATATATTGAACCAGCCTTGCTTCCAAAGGATGAAGCCGATTTGATCATGATGGATAAACTTTTTGATGTGCTGCAGTATTTTATTGAGGATTTTTGCATCGATGTTTATCAGGGATATTGGTCTAAAATTCTTTTTTGTTTTTCTGTCTTTGCCAGGCTTTGATATCAGTATGTTGTTGGCCTCATAAAATGAATTAGGGAGGATTCCCTCTTTTTCTGTTGATTGGAATAGTTTCAGAAGGAATTGTATCAGCTTTTCTTTGTACCTATGGTAGAATTTGGCTGTGAATCCATCTGGTCCTGGACTTTTTTTGGTTGATAGGCTATTGATTATTGCCTCAATTTCAGAGTCTGTTATTGTTCTATTCAGAGATTCAACTCCTCCCTGGTTTAGTCTTGGGAGGGAGTGTATGTCAAGGAATTTATCCATTTTTTCTAGATTTTCTAGTTTATTTGCCTAGAGGTGTTTCTAGTAGTCTCTGATGGTAGTTTCTATTTCTGTGGGATCAGTCATGATCTCCCCTTTGTCATTTTTATTGTGTCTCTTTGATTCTTCTCTCTTTTCTTCGTTATTAGTCTTGCTGGCAGTCTATCAATTTTGTTGATCTTTCCAAAGAACCAGCTCCTGGATTCATTGATTTTTTGAAGGGTTTTTTTGTGTCTCTAACTCCTTCAATTCTGCTCTGATCTTAGTTATTTCTTACCTACTGCTAACTTTTGAATGTGTTTGCTTTTGCTTCTCTAGTTCTTTTAACTGTGATGTTAGGCTGTCGATTTTTTATCTTTTCTGCTTTCTCTTGTGGGCATTTAGTGCTATAAATTTCCCTCTACACACTACCTTAAATATATCCCCAAGATTCTGGTATGTTGTGTCTTTGTTCTCACTGGTTTCAAAGAACATTTCATTTCTGCCTTCATTTCGTTATGTACCCAGTAGTCATTCAGGTTGTTCAGTTTCCATGTAGTTGAGCGGTTTTGAGTGAGTTTCTTAATCTTGAGTTCTTGCTTGATTGCACAGTGGTCTGAGAGACAGTTGGTTATAATTTGTGTTCTTTTACATTTACTGAGGAGTGCTTTACTTAAAACTGTGTGGTCAATTTTGGATTAAGTTTGATGTGGTGCTGAGAAGAATATATATCTGTTGATTTGGAGTGGAGAGTTCTGTCGATGTCATTAGGTCCACTTGGTGCAGAGCTAAGTTCTATTCCTAGATATCCTTTTAACTTTCTGTCTTGATCTGTTTAATGTTGATAGTGGGGTGTTAAGGTCTCCCATTACTACTGTGTGGGAGTCTAAGTCTGTTTGTAGGTCTCTAAGGACTTGCTTTATGAATCTGACTGCTCCTGTATTTGATGCATATATATTTAGTAAAGTTAGCTATTCTTATTGAATTGATCCCTTTACCATTATGTATTGGTCGTCTTTGTCTCTTTTGATCTTTGTTGGTTTAAAGTCTGTTTTATCAGAAACTAGGATTGCAACCCCTGTTTTTGTTTTTGTTTTCTTTTTCTTTTTTTTCATTTGCTTGGTACATCTTTCTCCATCCCTTTATTTTGAGCCTATGTGTGTCACTGCAGGTCAGATGGGTCTCCTGAATACAGCACATTGATGGGTCTTGACTCTTTATCCAATTTGCCAGTCTGTGTCTTTTAATTGGAACATTTACCGCATTTACACTTAAGGTTAATATTGTTATGTGTGAATTTGATCCTGTCATTATGATGTTAGCTTCTTATTTTGCTCATTAGTCGATGCAGTTTCTTTGTAGCATTGATGGTCTTTACAATTTGACATGTTTTTGCAGTGGCTTGTACCAGTTGTTCCTTTCCATGCTTAGTGCTTCCTTCAGGAACTCTTGTAAGGCAGACCTGATGGTGACAAAATTTCTCAGCATTTGTTTGTCTGTAAAGGATTTCATTTCTCCTTCACTTATGAAGCTTTATTTGGCTGGATATGAAATTCTGGGTTGAATATTATTTTCCTTAAGGATGTTGAATATTGGCCCCCACTATCTTCTGGCTTGTAGAGTTTCTGCCAATAGATCCACTGTTAGTCGGATGGGCTTGCCTTTCTGGGTAACCTGACATTTCCTTTGGCTCCCTTAACATTTTTTCCTTCATTTCAACTCTGGTGAATCTGACAATTATTTGTCTTGTTGTTGCTCTCCTCGAGGAGTATCTTTTAGGCATTCTCTGTATTTTTTTGAATTTGAATGTTGGTCTGCCTCACTACGTTGGGGAAATTCTCCTGGATAATATCCTGCAGAGTGTTTTCCAACTTGGCTCCATTCTCCCCATCTCTTTCAGGTACACCAATCAGATGTATATTTGGTCTTTTCATGTAGTGCCATATTTCTTGGAGGCTTTGTTCATTTCTTTTCACTCTTTTTTCTCTAAACACCTCTTCTTGCTTTATTTCATTCATTTGATCTTCAATCACTGATATCCTTTCTTCCACTTGACAGAATCAGCTACTGAAGCTTGTGCATGCGTCACATAGTTTTCATGTCATGGTTTTCAGCTCCATCAGGTCATTTAGGGACGTCTCTGCACTGTTTATTTTAGTAGACACACATCTAATCTTTTTTTCAAAGTTTTTAGCTTCTTTGTGATGGGTTTGAACATCCTCCTTTAGCTCAGAGAAATTTGTTATTACCAATCATCTGAAGCCTTCTTCTCTTAACTCGTCAAAGTCATTCTCCATCCAGCTTTGTTCCATTGCTGGTGAGGAACTGCATTCCTTTGGAGGAGAACAGGCACTCTGATTTCTAGAATTTTCAGCTATTCTGCTCTGGTGTCTCCCCATCTTTGTGGTTTTATCTACTTTTGTTCTTCGATGCTGATGTATAGATGGGGTTTTTTTGTGGATGTCCTTTCTGTTTGTTAGTTTTCCTTCTAACAATTAGGACCTTCAGCTGCAGGACTGTTGGAGTTTGCTGGAGGTCCACTCCACACCCTGTTTGCCTTGGTATCACCAGCAGAAGCTGCAGAACAGCAAATATTGCTGAACAGCAAGTATTGCTGCCTGATCATTCCTCTGGAAGCCTCATCTCAGAGGGGCACCCAGTTGTGTGAGGTGTTAGGTGGCCCCTACTGGGAGGTGTCTTCCAGTTAGGCTACTCGGGGTTCAGGTACCAGTCTGTTCATTCTCAAATCTCAAACTCTGTGCTGGGAGAACCACTACTCTCTTCAAAGCTGTCAGACAGCAATGTTTAAGTCTGCAGAAGTTTCTGCTACCTTTTGTTCATCTATGCCCTGCCCCCAGAGGTGAAGTCTACATAGGCAGGCAGGCCTCCTTGAGATGCGGTGGGATCCACCCAGTCCAAGCTTCCTGGCCACTTTGTTTACCTAGTGAATCCTCAGTAATGGCAGATCACCCTCCCCCAGCATTGCTACCACCTTGCAGCTCAATCTCAGACTGCTATGCTAGCAGTGAGTGAGGGTCCATGGGCAGGGGACCCTCTGAGCCAGGCACGGGATATAATCCCCTGGTGTGCCATTTGCTAAGGCCAGTGGAAAAACGTAGTTTTAGGGTGGGCATGACCCAATTTTCTGGGTACCATCAGTCACGGCTTCCCTTTGCTGGGAAAGGGAATTCCCCAATCCCTTGCACTTCCCAGGTGAGGCAATGCCCCTCCCTGCTCTGTGAGCTGCACCCACTGTCTGACAAGCCCCAGTGAGATGAACCTAGTACCTCAGTTGGAAATGCAGAAGTCACCCACCTTCTGCATTCCTCACACTGGTAGCTGCAGACTGGAGCTGTTCCTATTCTGCCATCTTGGAAGCTCCTCCCTGGAAAAGAATTTAAACCAAAAAGTCTCAACACTGGGGTGCCAGGTGAAGGATATGACAGAATCTCCTCAACTATAAGGGTGACACCATTAACTATTACCTAGTTGTGTATATGTCAGTCACAAACTCACATGGGTGCTGGCCATAGTATGACACTCTATACAACATCTGAGAACTTTATATAACATGCATGAGAGTTGAAACCTCACTGAGGCCTACATGCTTATATGGACTCACGATCTTACATATTGCACTAAATTCAGATATGACAGTCAACATCTCTCTTATATGCTGGCTTCAAGGATGACAGCATTATTGGGTTTGTGAGCTGGGTCCAGAACTGAGTGACCATCCCACCTGTGGCCAGATTCTTTGATAAAAATTACAACATCAATTTTGTGCTGTGTTTGCTTATTAGATTGAGGACCTCAACAATGAATGTTGTAAATGCAGGATGGTAATAACTTTTACTTTCACATGAATGTGTTGTGTAAAATCAAGATACTAACATTTTTCTGGACCCTGTTATAAAATTCTCTACCACCTAAAAAGTTTTTGTGAGATGAGTTATTGTTGTAAAATTCTGTGAGCTTGTTCACATATGCAATTAAAGGCTTTACCTACTGACTTAAACCTAGTCATGAAAGGCAAAACCTCTCGTACTGGCTGAATCCCAATAGAAGCATGATCATCATACTTTTGAACAGAAGAAAGGTATATGTTATAATCAAATTTGTGGGCAAAAAAAAATAGGCAGGAGGTTGATATCACTTAGGTGTTGTGGCAAGAAGTATGACACAATGCCTTGTCTATGCAGGTCTTAGGAAAGAGGGTCACAATAATTGGGCTCTGGAGCCAGCAATATAACACAACTTCACATAGAAGAAACCCAGCAAAATAAGGAGACTCAAAACACCTATGGAAATGGGCCAAAGGTATATCAAAATACCTGCTCTGGCTCTGGCACAGGCTGGAGAGTCACATCATTAGCGTGCTAGGCCCAGAAATATGCTGAAATTCCCTCTTTATGCATGACCTAGGAATAAGTGTAACAGAATCCAGGTGAGGGGCCCTGAACTACAGCAAAAGTCCTGTTTGTAGGCATTTTTTGGCAACATGATGAGCGTCACATTACCTAATTGCTGGGCTCATCAACACATCACAATCTTCTCATTGTAAAGGCTTAGACAGAATAAGAGACTCACATCACTTAGGTCATGGGCTCAAAGATATAGCCCAATGCCACAAGTAGGCAATACTCAGGCAGAAATAAAGAGTCATAACACCTAGATGCTTTTTCAGGTATATGTCACAATTTCACCTGTGTCCAGTCCTTCCATCCAGTCCTTTCTGTCAGCTGGGTGTGCATACAAGACTCACAATTTCAGCTGTGTCCTGAGCCCTGCTTTGACTCTGTCTGTATAACCCAAAGACTTTGGAAAATACATGTGAATGTTGTAATCTTTTGTGACCTTTGTAGAAGAAGGTGATACAGGACATCATGCATGTCCCTAAATCTAGTTATAAGTGTCAAAATATTCTCTATAGGCTGAGTACACATATGAGAGTCATTATCATTCCTGTGAGTCATGCCTAGGTATCTGTTACAATATTCTCTGTGGTTATAAAGCAGGAAGAATAGTCATATCACCTAAATGCTGGACTGTACATATTCCAATATTCTCTTTGTAGGCAGGGTCCTGTCAGAAATCTCACATAATTTCTGTGCTAAATCCAGCTCTGTGGCACAATGTCCATTGTGGGTAGTGTCCAGACAGAAGAGGAGAGTCATATCACCTAAATGTTGGCCCCAAAAATATGTCACAATGCCTAATGTTGACAGGGCCCAGAAAAAAGAGTCATATCATTTGGATATAGTGTCTAGAAATGTTACAATTACCAAAGTGAGCTGGGTACAGGCAGGAGAGGGGAGTCATGTAACCTAGGTGATGTGTCCAGAAATATGTTACAATATCCCCTGAGGACATTGTTAAGACAGCAAGAGTCAAATCACCAAGGTGCTTGGCCCAGGCATTTGTCAAAACCTCATTTGTGGGTGATACCTAGGCAGAATTATTAAATCACTCAGGAGCAGTGCAAAGGTGTATGTCATGATTACACTTGTGGAAACGTTTAAGAATAAGAATAACTCTCCTGAACATATCCTGGCTTCAGGTATATAAGCTGTTACTAGGCTTTTGTTATGGTTTCAGGTATATGGCACAATATCACCTCTGGTCAGAGAGAATGCAAGAAAGTCACATCACATAAGTGGCTGTGGCTCCAGTGAGATATCACAATCCACCTTGTGGACAGGACCTTTGCAGAAGAGTCACATCACCTGGATGCTGGTTTCAGTGACAAAAACCTCCGTGTAAACATGACTTTGGAAATAGAGGAGACTCAGTTAACCTAGGCAATTGGCCTAGACATATGTCACAATGGCCCTTATGTACAGTGCCAAGGCTGGAGAGTTACCTTACATTGGTCAGTGGGTTTGGCAATATGTCACAATCTCCCTGTGACTGGGGCACAGGCAAAAGTGAAGAAACATCACCTTAGGTTCTGAGCCAAGTGATACGTTACAATGTTTCCTGTTGACAGAATGCAAAAAGGAGAATCCCATCCCCTGGATGAAGTTCCCAGTTATGTGACACAATGCACTGTAACTGCAGGGCCAAGGCAGTACAAGGGAGTCACATCACTTACCTGATGGACCTAGATATAGAACACAATTGTCTTTGTAAGCAGGCTTCAGGCAGATAATTCACATGACCTGGGTGATGGTCTCAGTAATATATTAAAGTGAGCTTTGTAGGCAGAGTCAAGGAAGATATCATATATTGCTTTCATGTTTGTTCCACATATGGCACAATTTCATCTGTGGTCTGAGCCTAGAAAAGAGAGTCCCACTATTTATGTGCTGGGCAAAGTTACCTGTCCCAATCACATGCTAAGAAAGGTTTGGAAATAATTTCACATCACACACAAGTCCTGGTTTCACATATGTGAATCAATCCTATCTATGTTAGGCTATACTAGAGGACTCGCAATCTCAACAGTGGACAGGATCCGTGTATAAGAGCTCAAATAACATATTATGCCAATGAGATTGTGTCATATCACTGGACCTACTAGCCAGGTGTTAAAACTTTTCCTTAAATTGTTTCCCATGTGTGCATTGTGAGACTCTTCTGCCAGGGCACTGCCTAAAAGAGATATTGTCACATATCTATGAGCCTATCCACTAGGTGATTTGTCAATTTTACCTGTGCTTTGCTCCCAAGGAACATTATGACATCTTTTAATGTATCATTTAGGAAACGTGACTTCTCTCTCCTGCCTAGGTCCTGTGCTCTAAAGAAATAGGTACATAGTGCTGAATGCAAAATTTAAATAATGCAACTCTGCTCTTTATTCTGGAGTCTGCCAACAGAGGACATTTTTAAATATTGGTGAGTCTAACACCTTGAAGCTGCACCCAGATGATATGACTCTTCTGACTTGGCACTACCTGCAGAAGAGATTATAATGTATTCTCAGCTCAGAATCCTGGTGATGAGAGTCTCCTACCTTGGTTCTGCCCACAGGAGAAATAGTGACATATACCTGGGTTCAGCTCACATGCACAAATACAGCTGTTATATCTAGACCCAGAAAGAAGAGATATTTTGACATTCTTAACCAGTCTTATGGTCATAAGTAAAGCAATGGGTCTACTAATTGTATAAAGTTCACAGAGGACTATGACACTCAGGCATATGATATACAGCCTGAATGGTACAAAGGATGTCCTAACGGGGACAGTAACCCAGTGCTATTGTGACTCATGTATATACGATCAGCTGATCCTACTGTCATTCTCTCACAAGAATAGCCCCTACAAATAAGGTACTAAATCTCACACAAAACAGCTGTCCCTGGTTGAAACTGTTCCTCTCATACATGTGTCTGCTCCACAGGTCTTTTGGTGACGTATGATTCAGCACACCTGTGAAGCTGTGACTCCCCTCCTGGAACACAATCTTAAAGTGGAATTGGGCATCTTATGCATGGATCGTGCTCACTGTTGAGACTGTGACTCCTCTACTTTGGCCCAAGTCATAGGGGGTGTCTACTCACATACACAAAGCTGGGATTTGTGTGGGACTGTGAAACTTATATCTGAATATATCCTAGTGTGTGATTAGGACACAAAAGTTAGCCCAGCTTCTGAATAACTTGACTCTCATTTTTAGGCCATAACCACAGATAAAATTGTGACATACCTGGACCATGCCCCTAAGCATAGGTGCCTGGGCCTGCCTACAAATTGCACTTTTACATATCACTGGGACCAGCACCAAGGTGATTTGAATTATCTGCCTGAGTGCTGCCCAAGAAGAGCATTGTGGCTGATATCTAGGTCCATCAGGTAAGTGATGTAACTCCCTTCTCCTGCCTTGGCCCTGCACTTATGGAGCATTGCAACACACAACTGAGTTCTGCACCCAAGTGATGTGACTCTCCCTTTAGGGTTCTGCCAATGAGAAGCTTTGTAACATATCACTTTGCTCATCACCTAGGTCATGTTTCTCCTCTCTTCTCTCAACCTGATCACAGGGGAGATTGTGACATATTGATAAACTCAGCACCAAGGTGTAGTCACTTTCTTACCTTGGTTTTGCACACAGCAGCCATTGTGACATATACCTATGCCAACTGCCTTGGTTAAGTGAGCCTCCTCTCTTTCTTAAGCCCTGCCCACAGGTGGAATTTTGATATATCACCAAAAACAGTATCCAGTTGATGTGATTCTTCTTTCAGAGTGCTGCCCACAAGATGGATTGTGACATCTCACAGGACCAGCACCCACCCAGGTGATGTGACCTTCCCACTTGCTCTCCACTCACAACCGATGTTGTGACATATACCTGAGATGAGATAAGAGGACTGACTAATCATGAGTCTTAAATATGGAGCCAGGTCATATGCTATATGGTGACTCCCATTCCTGAAGCATTTCACTAATGTTATTGTGACATACACAATTGTCCAGCTCCTGAGTGATTTAATAATCCTGCCAAGGTGTAGTCCACAAGTGAGATTCACCTATATATTTCAGCTGCTCACCTTGGTGATTTCACTCTCCTGTCTTAACAATATCCTCAGGAAGAATTGTAGCATGTCTCTGAATCCATCTTCTAGGTTACGTGTCTCCCTGCCTTGCCTCCTCTGCCTGGACTCTGCTTCCACAGGGATTGTAGCATTTTTTTCTTTTCTTTTCTTTTCTTTTCTTTCTTTTTTTGTTACCTAGGCTGGAGTGCAATGGTGTGATCTTAGCTCACTGCAACCTCTGCCTTGGGGATTGTAGCATTTCTAAGCACTGCTTGCAAATGACATGACTGTCCTGGCTGGTTCCTTCAACAGAAGGCATTGTTGCACATGTCTCGGCCAATAATTTAAGTTATATGACTCTCCTCTTCTGCCTAGACACTGCTTAAAAGGGGCATTGTGTCATACATCTGGGTGACACCCCCAAGTTATGCAACTTTTCTTCCAGGAACTTTTCTACAAGTAGAATATTTGAAAATTTCTTGTTCAATAGTTAGGTGACTTGGCAGTCACACCTGTTTCATTACCACAGAGTAAATTATGATATATAACTAGGCACAAGTCACAGGCATAATAATGACTCTCATACCCCACAAATAGGAATAATTTTGACTCTCACTACTTGCTTTAGAAACATGAGTGATTGAATCTCTCTGCGTTAATAAAAGGCCACAGAAGATTATAATAGCCTCAGAAATTTTATAAAGCCCTTGGCTTGTACAGAGAGTGCAATAACAGAATACAACAGAGAGTGTAATAACAGAATACAGAGAGTGCATGGTGAGTCTCATACACACACTCAGCTGGCAGTAAAGACTGTCACCATCTCATATATATGAAGCCAGATGTCACTCCTGAAAACAGGATATGTGTGGCATTGTAAATCTCATCCTGGGAATTTTCTGCAAGTGTGAGATAAATATTTGCCGAGTACCTTGTGATTGGACTCTCCAAACTTGTTTCATCCCACATATGTAATTGTGATATGTACCTTGAATAACCTCCAGGTGATGTGACTGTCCTGCCTGAGCCTTGCTGTCAGTAAGAATCATGACATACCACTAGATCCAGCACCCTGGTCATGTTACATTTTTGCCTGAGCCCTGCCTACAGAAATCACTGTGACATATCACTGTGTCATCAACTTAGGTCACATAAATCTCCTCATTAGAATGGTCCCTGTGCACTGTCAGGGGCAGTAACATACAGTTGGGCCAGGCACAAAGCTGATGGAACTCTTTTGCTAGGGCCGTGCCCTAAAAAGGGCATTATGACAAATTTCTGGGTCTTCACAAAGGGGATTTTGCTCTACCGCTTGGGTCATGCTTACCTGTATAGTGACATGTTTCTAGGCTAGGCACAAATGTATTGTTAGTCTTTCACCAGGGCCAAGTCTCAGGGGGATATTGTGAAATATCTCTGGCCCTATCACTTAGGTGATGTGACTCCCTGCCTGGGTCCTGCCAACATAGAGCATTGAAACATAAGGGCAAAAACTGCACCTATTTGCTCTAACTCTCTTGCCTGGGTCCTGTCCTAAGGGGACCTTGTGAGATAGCTCGGAATCCAGCATCAACGTGATGTAGCTCTTTTGCCTGCTTTCACCCCACATGTAAGACTGTGTCACATACCTAGGGAAGCACCTATATGATATGTGTTATGACTCTTCTCTTCTGCTTGAGCCCTGCCTACTTGGAATATTTGGCCATATATCTGAGCTCCTGTCCTAGGTGATGTGACCCTGCTTTTCTGCCAGAGACTTTACGATGAGGTAATGTGAAATATTGCTTAGCTTGATACTTAGGAGATATGACTCTTCCTTTTTTCCCAAACTGTGCCCGTGAAAAGGAATTCTGACATATTGCTGGGCCCAGCACCCAGATGATGTTCCTCTGTTGCCTTGGTCCTTCATAGAGAATTATGGCATACAGTTGGGCCCCCAACCCCGATGATGTAAGTTCCTGCCTGTGCCACAGCAACAGAAAGTATTTTAGCATATCTTGGTCCCATGTTGTAGGTGTGTTTGCTCTCATGATTTATCTGTTTTTCTTCCATATTCGGGATTGTGTTATATTGCTGGGTCTAGCACCCAGTTAATGTAACCCTCATTTCTACACCCTGCCTAGAGAGGGCATTGTGACACATTGCTTGGCACAAAACCTAAATTGTGCTACCTTCTTGTCAAGTTTTTTCCTACAAATTGGATTATTTAATTTACATTGCTTCTATTCAGAGGGATGATGGTCAAATTTTAATTGGGATTACACCAATAATAGATATGTTGCCTCTCATCACTATGCTTATGGCAATAGGTAAGTTTATGAGTTGCATATTTGTACAAAACTCACAGAATGTTACAACACTAACTCATATTCTATAAACTTATTAGGTGGTAGACAGTTTTATAACAGGGCCCAGCAAAAGGTTAAGATCATGATTCTTGGTTTCACATGCAGGTGGGAGCAAAAGTTATCACCATCCCACATTTGCAGAGGCCACTGTCAAAGTACTGAGTCTAACAAGTAAATAAAGAACAAAGATGGAATTTTGACTTTCATATATGGATCTTGCTACAGATGAGATGGTGGCTCATTTCTGGACCCAGATCACAGGCATAATAATCAGTCTCCCAACTGAACCCAGTCTATAAGAGAGATGCTGACTATCATAACTGGGTTTAAAGCAGTATATAGGATTATGAGTCAATACGAGCATGTATGCCTTAGAGTAGGTTCCTACTCTTATGCATGTTGCATAAAGCCTTCGGATGCTGCAGAATGTGTCATACGATGATCTAGAAAACACATGAGATTGTGACTGTCACATACACACCAAGCTAGCCCTTAAAGGTGTCACCCTAAAAGATGAACAGATTGTGTCATATCTCTAGGCCCAGTACTCCTAGGTGTTGAGAATTTTCGGCTTAAATTCTTTACCATGGGTGCATTGTGACACATCACTGGGTTAAAATGATGAAAAGGTGACTCTTCCGCTTGGACCCTGGCACCAGGGGATATTACCACATATCTCTGGGTCTATCAGGTAGGTGATGTGTCTCTCCTCCCAGTGCCCTGCCCACAGGGGACACTGTGACATATTGCTAGATACAACATCTAGATAAAGTGAATCTCCTCTGCTGCCTGGATCCTGCCTACTGAAGAAATTGTGACATACCACTGAGTATAAAACCTAGATGATGTGACAGTACCCTTTGTTATGTACTCTGTCAAGAGAGGGAATTTTAATATGTTGTTGAACATGGCACCTTGGGGTGTGACTATCCACTATTTTTTCAACCATGTATACAGTGGGCATGATGACATATTATTTGAGATTGTACCCAGATGATATAAGCCTCCGGACTGGGTTGTGCCTACAAAGGAGTTTATAAGGTATGCCTGGCTAAGGACCCAGATGATGTGATTCTACTGTCTTGTCTCTGCCCAAACATAAAATTGGGACTTACTCATGAAATCAGTTCATATGTGTAACAAAAACTTTCAAACGTTGACGCAGCCAAGGGAGATATTTTGGTTCTCATTGCCAGTCTTATGGCCATGGATAAATTCTGAGACCTCCCACCTGTAACAATTCACAGAAAACTGTGCTACTCAGGTATATCACATAAATCATGAGTGGTACAAAGAGTTTCATAACAGGCACCAACAACCAGGTGCTATTTTGAGTCTTGGATGCACACCCAGCTGACACGATTTTCATTCTCATACATAAACAGAGCCGACAAATGAGGTACTAAATTTCACACACATAAGCCGTTGAAATCTTAAAATTGTAACTCTCATACATGAATCTGATCCGCAGTTGGTTTGGTGACATTTGAACGATGATTCAGCAAACCTGTGGTGCTTTGAATCTACTAGTGGAGCACAATCTTCAAGTGGGATTGGGGCTCTTATACATGCATCTTGCCCATTGTTGAGACTCTGATGTCTCCACTTCGACCCAACTCACAGGAGATGTTGACTCTTACACCCGAAGCCAGGACTTGTGTGGGACTATGAAATGTATTTCTGAACATTTTCGAGTGTGTGCTTTAGAAGTATGACTTTGCCCAGTATCTGACTGTTTTGAATCTCCTTTCTAGGCCCACAGCACAGTTCGGATTGTGACATATGTGTGCTAAGCACCTAAGCAATATATGATACCTTCTTTGGCAGTGGGACCAAGGACATTTTTACATGTCCCTGAAAGAAGCACCCAGCTGATGCAAAATCTTGGCCGGAAGCTTGCCTACAAAGAGCACTGTGGCTTTTATCAAGGTCCATCATATAAGTGATGTGACTTCCTTCTACTGCCTTGGCCTTGCACTTCTAGTGCATTGTTACACATAACTGGGTACTGCACCCATGTGATGGGACCCTTTGTTTGGAGGGAGTAGATTCTACCAATATAAAAACTGTGTAATATATCACTTGGCTCAGCACCTAGGTGATGTTTCTTCTCTCTTGACTGAGCCCTGACCACCAGAGAGATGGTGACATATAGGTGAAACCAGCACAAGGTGAGTTCACTCTCCTGCCTTGGTCATAAACATAGGGGCCATTGTGACATATATCCAAGCCAATTGCCTAGGTGAGGTTTGTGTCCTCTCCTGCCTAAGCCCTGCCCACAGGGGGTTTTAGATATATCACTGAAACCAACATCCTGGTTAAGTGACTCTTCTTCTAGAGGCCTGTACACAGCAAGGATTGTGACATTCAACTAGACAAGCATCCACTCAGGTGATGAGAATTTCCTTTTTTCTCCATGTTCACAGGTTATATTGTGTCATATATGTGAGAGCAGATCAAAGGCCTAATAACGACCATTGCACCTGGAGCCTGAAACTTTTTATAGGTGTTATTGTGACACTTTCCTTTGCCAATCTCCTGAGTGATTTAATAATCCTACTTAGTTATAGCTAACAGATGACATTTTGACATATACCTCGACAAAAGAGTGATGATTTGACTCTCATGTTTTAACAGTGTCCTCAGAAGGGATCATAACATATTGCTGGACTCATCCTCTAGGTTGTGTGTCTCTCCTCTCCTGCCTGAATCCTGATTCTAGTGAAGATTTTAGCATTTCTATGCACTGGATCCAAATGACACGATTCTATTGCATGGGCTCTTTTCAACAGGAGGCATTGTGACATATCTCTGGGGCCATGATTTAGGTGACATGACTCTACTCTCCTTCCTGGGCATTCTCCACAAGGGGTATTATGCCATAGGGCTTTGCTTAAAACCCAAGTTTTGTGAATTTTCTGCTAGTGTCTTGCCTTCAAAGAGAATATTGGAATAATTCTGACTTAAAATTTAGGTGATGTGACTGTCCTGTCTGTTTAATAACCACAGAGGTAATGATGACATTTACCTAGGTACAGCTAACAGGCATGATAATGACTCTAATATGGGAACCCAGGCAATAAGGTAAATTTTGACTTTTGTCACAAGATTTTGAGACATGGGTGATGTTAAGGACCTTCATCTGGTAAAAAGCTCACAGAAAATCATAACAAACACACATAATTTATAAAAACCTTGGGTTATATAGAGTGTCATAATAATGCCTAGCAGACAGAGAAAACTATGAGTCTCATATGCACACCCAAATAACAGTAAGGGCTTTCAACATCAAAGACGAATGAAAGCAACTATCCTACATAAAAAGGGGACATGTGTGGCATTGTATATCTAATTCCTAGAATTTAATTCCATTGTGAATGTGATATAAATCTTTCCCAAGCACCTGTGTAATTTCACTCTTCAGATTGGGTCCAGCCTATATATGGAATTTTGATATCTACCTGGGCCAATTTTCAAGTGATGTGACACTTCTGCCTGGGCTGTGCTCTCAATAAGAATTGTGACATCACTGGATCCAGCACCCAGGTGATGTTACATTCTTGCTGCACTATGCCCACCCCTGATAATTCAATGTTATTTCACGTAGGTTCTTTTCTATTTCCCTAAGTGTTGGCTGGCCTGAGAAATAAAGGGAAAGAGTACAAAAGAGACAAATTTTAAAGCTGGGTATCCGGGGGAGACATCAGACGCCGGCAGGTTCCCTGATGCCCCCTGAGCCATAAAACCAGCAAGTTTTTATTAGCAATTTTCAAAGGGGAGGGAGTGGATGAATAGGGTGTGGGTCACAGAGATCACATGCTTCAAGGTCAACAAAAGATCACAAGGCAGAAGGTCGGGGTGAGATCATGAGGTCAGGGCAAGATTAGAATCACTAATGAACGTCCATGTCCAGCTGTGCACGCATTGTCATCTTAACAGGGTTCAAGGGCAGAGAACCGGTCTGACTAGATTTTGCCAGGCTGGCATGTCCTAATCCTAGCACGCCTGGGGATGCTGCTGGAGACTAGGGTGTATTTCATCCCTATCTATATCTGCATAAGGCAGACACTCCTAGGGTGTCCATTTTAGATGTTCCCCCCTGGGAATGCATTCTTTTCCCAGGGCTGTTAATTATTAATATTCCTTACTGGGGAAAGAATTCAGCGGTATTTATCTTACCCATTTTCAGTAATAAGAGAAATATGGCTCTGTCCTGCCCAGCCCACAGGCCGCCAGACTTTAAGGTTATCTCCCTTGTTCCCTGAAAATCGCTGTTACCCTGTTCTTAAGGTGCCCAGATTTCATATTGTTCAAACACACCTGCCCTACAAGCATTTTGTGCAGGTAATGCAATCATCACAGGGTCCTAAGGTGACATACATCCTCAGCTTATGAAGATGATGGGATTAAGAGATTAAAGTAAAGGCAGGCATAGGAAATTGTAAAAGTATTGATTGGGGAAGTAATAAATGTCCATGAAATCTTCACAATTTTTGTTCTTCTGCCATGGCTTCAGCCAGTCCCTCTGTTCGGGGTCCCTGATTTCCCTCAGCATCATTGTGACATTTCACTGTGTCCATCACTTAGAAGAGGATGCCAGGGTCATGTAACAAGAGGGCATTTTGACATATCATAGGCCTATCATGTAGGTGATATGGCTCTTCTGCTTGGGACCTGCCCACTTGAATAGTGACACATTGCCAGGCCAGGCACAAAAGTGATTGTACTCTTTTGCCAGGGCCATGCTTTAAAGAAGGCTTTATGATATATCTCTGAGCCTATCACCTAGATGATATGACTTCTTGCTTTGCCTTCTCCACATGGATCTTTGTGATATAAGGGTGGAATCTGCACCTAGGTGATATAACTCTCCTGTCTGGGTCCTGTTCTAAGGGGGACTTATGAACATGTCAGGGCCCAGGACCAGATGATGTGGCTCTTTAGCCTGATTTCTGCCCACATATTAATTTGTGATATATGCAAAAAGAAGCACCTATGTAATATGACTCTCTCTTTCTGCCTGAGCCTTGGCTACTTGTGACATTGGGCCATATCTGAGCCCATCATGGAAGTGATGTGAATCCCTTCTACGGCCTTGGTCCTTCATTTACAGTGCACTGTGACACAGAAGTGGGTACTGCACACAGGTGATGTGATTCTCCTTTTTGGGTTCTGCCAACAGGAAGTGATGTAACACATCACTTGGCTCAGCATGTAGGTGATGTTTCTTCACTTTTGCTTGGGCCCTGACCACACGGAGATTGTGGCCTGTTGCTGGACCCAGAAACAATGTGAGGGCACTCTCTAACATTGGTACTGCACATCAAAGACATTGTGAGACATATCTAGATAAATTCCTTAGGTCAAATGAGTGTCCTCTCTTGCTACAGTCCTGCCCACAGACGGGGTTTGGATATGTCACTGCAGTCAGCATAAAGATGATGTGGCTTTTCTGACAGGGTCCTGCCCAGAAGGTGGATTGTGACATCTCACTGGTGCCACCTCCACATAGGTGATGTGACTTTCTTGCCTTCTCTATGGCCACAGTTGATATTATGCAATATACCAGAGATAATTACAAAAGTCTAATAACAACTCATATGCCTGGTAATTGTGACAAGCACTTTTGCCCAGCTGCTGAGTGACTTAGTATTTCTGCCTCTGTATAGCCCATAAATGAGATTTTGACAAATAACTGTGCCGCACATATTAATGATTGCTTGTGCTATCTTAACAGTGTCCTCAGGGGGGAATTGTTAACATATTTCTGGACACATATTATAGCTTACATGCCTCTCCTTTCCTGCCTGGACCCTGCCTCCTTTGGTAATTGTGGCTTTTCTAAACACTGTATCCAAATGATATGAATTTCTTGCTTGGGCCCTGCCAAAATGAGGCACTGTGACATATATTTGGGCCCATGATTTAGGTTATATAACTCTCCCCTCCTGCCTCGATACTGCTACAAATGACATTGTACCACATAGCTGAACCTAGAACACAAGTTATGTAAAATTTCTGACAGTACCCTGCCTATTAAGAGAATATTGAAATATTTCTAGCCCAGTATTTAGGTGATGTGGCTGTTCTGCCTGCTTCATAACCACAGAGGGAATTGTAGCATATACTAGGCATGGCTCACAGGAATTATGACTCTCATATGTGGGCTCAGCCAATAGAAAATATTTTGACTCATAACTAACTTTAGGGACATGCGTGATGTCTTGGATCTCCTTCTTCTGCAAAGATCACAAGAGATTACAACACTCCACATATTTTACAAAGTCTTTAGTTTATACAGACAGCATCAAAGCAGGGCTTGGCACACAGGTGAAATTGTGAGTCCTGTATACACACCGAGCCGTGTGTAAGGACTGTCATTATTTCACAAGGATTAAGCCGGTTGTCACACATAAAAGCAAGATGTGTGGTATTGTAAATCTCACCTTTGGAATTTTCTGAAAATGTGATTTTGATATAAATTTTTGCCAAGCTCCTGTGTAATTTGAGTCTCCAGTGTGGTCCTAGTCCATATATGGGATTCTGATATCTACTTAGGCCAAACTCTAAGTGATATGACTCTCCTTCATAGGCCCCTCTCTCAGTAAGGATTGTGATATATCACTGGATCTAGCACCCAAGTAATGTTACATTCTTGCCTGTGCCATGCCCACCCAAATTATAGTGACATATTTCTGTGTCCACCTCATAGGTGATGTAACTCCTTTCTCTGGAATGGGCCGTGCACAAAGGAAGGATAGTGACATATTGCAAGGCCAGGCCCACAGGCAAGGATACTCTTTCGGCAGAGCCTTGCCCAAAGGAGGGCATTTTGACATAACTCTGGACCTATCACCTAGGAGATGTGGCTCTCCTGCTTGGGACCTGCCAACCTCGAGGTGAAATATTTCTTGGCCATGCACATAAGTAGTAGTACTCTTTTGCCAGGGCTATGCTTCATAGAGGACATTGTGATATATCTCTGGACCTATCTCCTAGGTGAAGTGACTCCTTTTTTGGGCCCTACCCACATGGAACATTGTGGCATAAGGAGAGAAACTGCACCTAGGTGATGTAGCTCTCTCTGCTGGGGGCTGTTTTAAGAGAGCCTTGTGCTGTATCTCAGGACCCAGCACCCAAGTGATGTGGCTATTCTGCCTGCTTTCTGACCACATATTACCTGTTACATATTCCATGGAAAGAACATAAGTGATATGGCTCTCGTCATCTGCCTGAGTCCTGCATCCTGGGGACATTGTGACATATCTCTGAGCCCATGACCTAAGTGATGTGACTCTCTTTTTCTGCCTGGTCCTTCACAGTAGGAGGATTTGGGCACATTACTAAGCCCAGCACTCACAATATGTGACTCTCCCTTTTTTCCTGAATTATGCCACAATAAATGAAATTTTGACCTATTCCAGGGTGCATAGCCCAGATGATGTCACTCTACAACCTTGGTTCTGCATAGAGAGAAAATTATGACATATGGCATATTGCTGGGCCAAGCACCCTTATGATGTGACTCTCCTGCCCGTTCTTGAGCCAATGAAGGTATTTTGACATATCTTAAGTCCATTATCTAGGTGTTTTGGCTCTCATAACTTGACTGGGTTTTTTCTGCATGTGGGAAGGTGTCATAATGATGGGTCCAGCACCCAGTTAATTTGACCCAATTTCTTATACCAGACATGGAAAAAGCATTGTTACATATTGCCTGGCAAAGCATCTAAGTGATGTTACCCTTCTGCCTAGTTTTTGCTCATCTATGGGATTATGACATACGCCTTTCTTCAGTTCACAGGCATAATGATTAAATTTATCTTTGGATTCAGCCAATTAAAAAATCTTTTGCCTCTCAGTGTTAGGCTTAGGGCAATAAGTAAGGTCCTGGGTTGCATATTTTTCCAAGCTCACAGAAGTCTACAACACTAACTTATATTGTATAAACTCTGCCGGTAGAGAGTTTTATAACAGGGCCTGGCAAAAAGTTCAGAATGGGACTCTCATTTACACACCCAGATGAAATTAAAAGTTGTCACCATCCCACATTTATAACGCCCACTGTAGAAGTTCTGAGTCTAATGAGGGAATACATCACAAATTTGAAATTGGAACTTTTTTTTTTTTATGTGGATCTGGACACAGATGGGATGGTGACTTATTTCTGAACCGAGCCCACAGGCATAATAATGGATGTTCCTGGCTGGGTGCGGTGACTCACGACTGTAACCCCAGCACTTTGGGAGGCCGAGGCAGGTGGATCATGAGGTGAGGAGATCGAAACCATCCTGTCTAATACGGTGAAACCCCATTTCTACTAAAAATACAAAAAATTAGCTGGGCATCGTGGCACACACCCCTAGTCCCAGCCATCTGGGAGGCTGAGGCAGGAGAATCCCTTGATCCCAGAAGGCAGAGATTGCAGTGAACTGAGATGGCACCACTGCACTCCAGCCTTGGTGACAGAGTGAGAATTCATCTCAGAAAAAAATAAATAAATAATAAAAAATAAATTAAAATAAATAAAATAAAATGGGTCTTCTCTTTTAACACTGCCTATAGGAGAGATGTTGAGTGTCATAACTCAGTTTAGGATGATAGGTAAGACCGTGAGTCCATATGAGCAAATAGGCCTCAAAGAGGTTTGAAACTCTCATATGGGTTTTATAAAGCCCTTAGATGTTTTTGAGAGTGTAATACATTGGTCCAGCACACACATGAGATTGTGACTCTAATATACATGCTCAGCTAAAGGTTAAAGTCATCCTCAAAGATGAAGGGATGGTGTCATATCACTGGCCTAGTATCGTGGTATTGAGACTTTTTGCCTCAAATTACTTTCCATGGGTGCATTGTTACATATCGCTAGGTCAGAATCATAATAATGTGCCTCTTCTGCCGGGGCCCTGTTAACAGGGGATATAATCACAACAATCTGGGTCTATCAGATGCGTGGTTTGTCTCTCCTCCCTGTGCTCTGCCCCCAGAGAACATTTTGAAATACCACTGAAACTAATGTCCAAGTAATGTAACCCTCCTCTCTTGCCTGCATCCTCAGCCCAAAAGAATTGTGACATACGGCTGAATGTAAAAACTAGGTGATATATCTCTCCTCTCTATGCAAGAGTATATGTTTGTGCTGCATTCTATTTCATTACTTCGTATTCTACCTTTATTCTACCAGTTCCAAAGTGCTTTGATTACTCTAGATTTTTGTATGTGTGTGTTTGGAAATTATTATGTGTAATGCTTCTAATATTGTTCTTCTTTTTAAAGTTTGTCAGGCTTTCCGTGGTCCCTTAAGATCTTACATAATTTTGTGAATTTTTTTCTATTTTTGGAAAACTCAAATTTAAAACTGAAAAGGGTCATGTTTTATATGTGGGTTACATTAAGCCACGAAGAAGCATGGACACATCACAATATTACGTCTTCCAACTCTTAAGAAGAGCATGCTCAAAATGTGTTGTTGGCTAGGTGTGGTGACTCATGCCTGTGCTCTCAGCACTTTGGGATGCTGAGGAGGGTGTATGGAGACTTCAGGATATTGAGACCATCCTGGACAACATGGTGAAACCCTGTCTCTACTAAACTATAAAAAATATTTGTACTTTATGGTTGTGTGACTGTATTCTCAGCTACTCAGGAAACACGGTGGTTTGCATGCCTTTAATCCCAGCTACTCAAAAGGGTGAGGCTGGGGAACTGACTGAACCCAGGAGTTAGAGGTTGCAGTTAGCTGAGATTGTGTCAATGCACTCCAGCCTAGGGACAGAGTGATACTCCATCTCAAAAACAAAAACAAAAACAAAAACAAAACTTTTCTCCGTTACGAGTTTCTAGTTTTATTGCATTTGCACTATAAATACTTGTAAAATTTTAATTTAAAAAATTATGAAGTCTTTTGTGGTGTCACACGTGGTCCACCTCACAAAATGATTTATTAGCTATTGAAAAGAATGTGTGTTCGGTTTTGTATATATATTTGTTAGGTGTAATTATTGCATAGTGCATTCAACTTGTTCCTTCCCTTATTGATATTCTGTCTTGTTTTATTTATTCCTAAAAGTGGGATATTGATGTACCCTTCCATTATTATATTGCTGTCAATTTTGGCTTCAATTTATCAATGTTTACTTAATGTGTTTGAGAAAACTTTCATATATTTATAGATTCTCAGTGAATGATCTCTCTTACTAGAATTGAATGTCCTACTTGGTCTCTTGTAAATTTTGTCTTAAAGAAAATTTGGGGCGGTTCCAAGTGGCCGAATAGGAGCAGCTCCAGTCTACAGCTCTCACATGAGTGATGACAAAGATGGCTGATTTCTGCATTTCCAACTGAGGTACCAGGTTCATCTCACTGGGGCTTGTCCGACAGTGGGTGCAGGACAGTGGGCACAGGTCACTGAGCATGAGCCAAAGCAGGGCGAGGCATTACCTCACCCAGGAAGTGCAAGGGATCAGGGAATTCCCTTTCCTAGCCAAGGGAAGCTATGACAGACATCACCTGGAAAATCGGGTCACTCCCAGCCTAATACTGCACTTTTCCAATGGTCTTAGCAAATGGCACACCAGGAGATTATATCCCATGCATGGCTTGGAGGGTTCCACACCCATGAAGCCTCACTCGTTGCTAGCACAGCAGTCTAAGATCAAACTGCAAGGTGGCAGCAAGGCTGGGGGAGGGGGATCCGCCATTGCTGAGGCTTGAGTAGGTAAACAAAGTGGCACAGAAGGTTGAACTGGGTGAAGCCCACCACAGCTCAAGGAGGCCTGCCTGCCTGTGTAGACTCCACCTCTGGGTGCAGGGCATAGCTGAACAACAGGCAGCAGAAACCTCTGCAGACTTAAAAGTTCCCATCTGACAGCTTTGAAGAGAGTAGTGGCTCTCCCAACAAAGAGTTTGAGATCTGAGAAAGGACAGACTGCCTCCTCAAGTGAGGCCCTGACCCCCAACTAGCCCAACAGGGAGGTACCCCCCAGCAGGGACAGACTGACACCTCACATGGCCGGGTATCCCTTTGAAATGAAACTTCCAGAGGAACGATCAGGCAACAATATTTGCTGTTCTGTCACTTCCACTGCTGATACCCAGGAAAACAGGGTCTGGAATGGACCTCCAGCAAACACCAACAGACTTGAGGATCCTGACTGTTAGAAGGAAAACTAACAAACAGAAAGAACATCCACACAAAAACCCCATCTGTACATCACCATGATCAAAGACCAAAGGTAGATAAAACCACAAAGATGAGGAAAAAACAGAGCAGAAAAGCTGAAAATTCTAAAAATCAGAGCACCTCTCCCCCTACAAAGGAATGCAGCTCCTCACCAGCAATGGAACAAAGCTGGATGGAGAATGACTTTGGTGAGTTGAGAGAAGAAGGCTTCAGACTTCTCCAAGCTAAAGGAGGATGTTTGAACCCTCCAAAAAGAAACTAAAAACCTTGAAAAAAGATAAGACAAATGGCTAGCTAGAATAACCAGTGTAGAGAAGTCCTCAAATGACCTGATGGAGCTGAAAGCCATGGCACAAGAACTACACAATGAATGCACAAGCTTCAGTAACTGATTCAATCAACTGGAAGACAGGGTATCAGTGATTGAAGATCAGATGAATGAAATGAAGTGCAAAGAAAAGTTTAGAGAAAAAAGAGTAAGAAGAAATGAACAAAGCCTCCAAGAAATATGGGACTATGGGAAAAGACCAAATCTATGTCTGATTGGGGAGAAGGGAACCAAGTTGGAAAACACTCTTGGATATTATCCAGGAGAATTTCCCCAACCTAGCAAGGCAGGCCAACATTCAAATTCAGGAAATACAGAGAACGCCACAAAGATACACCTTGAGAAGAACAACTCCAAGACACGTAATTTTCAGATTTGCCAAAGTTGAAATGAAGGAAAAAATATTAAGGGCAGCCAGAGACAAATGTCGGTCGGGTCACCCACAAAGGGAAGCCCATCAAACTAACAGCTGATCTCTCAGCAGAAACTCTGAGACATAAGCCATAAGACAGTGGGAGCCAATATTCAACATTCTTAAAGAAAAGAATTTTCAATCCAGAATTTCATATCCAGTCAAATTAAGCTTCATAAGTGAAAGAGAAATAAAATCCTTTAGAGACAAGCAAATGCTGAGAGATTTTGTCACCACCAGGCCTGCCTTACAAGAGCTCTTGAAGGAAGCACTAAACATGGAAAGGAACAACTCGTACCAGCCACTGCAAAAACATGCCAAATTTTAAAGACCTTCGATGCTAGCAAGAAACTGCATCAACTAATGAGCAAAATAACCAGCTAACATCATAATTACAGGATCAAATTCGAGCATAACAATATCAACCTTAAGTACAAATGGGTTAAATGCTAGAATTAAAGACAGAGACTGGCAAATTGGATAAAGAGTCAAGACCCATCAGTGTGCTGTATTTAGGAGACTCATCTCACGTGCAGAGACACACGTAGACTCAACATAGATGGATGGAAGAAGATCTACCAAGCAAATAGAAAAAAAGGGGGGTGGCAGGGTTGCAATCCTGATTTCTGATAAAACAGACCTTAAAACAACAAAGATCAAAAGAGACAAAGAAGGCTGTTGCATAATGGCAAAGGGATGAATTCAATGAGAAGAGTTAACTATCCTAAATATATATGCACCCAATACAGGAGCACCCAGATTTATAAAGCAAGGCCTTAGAGACCTACACAGAGGCTTAAACTAGTACACAATAATAATGGGAGACTTTTTAACACCCCACCATCAACATTAGACAGATCAATGAGACAGAAAGTTAAAAAGGATATCCAGTAATAGAACTCAGCTCTGCACCAAGCGGACCTAATAGACATCTACAGAACTCTCCACCCCAAATCAACAGATATATGTTCTTTTCAGCACCACATCACACTTATTCCATAATTGACCACATAGTTGGAAGTAAAGCACACCTCAGCAAATGTAGAAGAACAGAAATTATAACAAACTGTCTCTCAGACCATAGGGCAATCAAACTAAAATTCCGGATTAAGAAACTCACTCAAAACCGCTCAACTACATGGCAACTGAACAACCTGCGTCTGAATGACTACTGTGTACATACGAAAATGAAGGCAGAAATAAAGATGTTCTTTGAAACCAATGAGAACAAAGACACAACATACCAGAATCTCTGGGATACATTTAAAGCAGTGTGTAGAGGGAAATTTATAGCACTAAATGCCCATAAGAAATCATGAAAGATCTAAAATTGACACCCTAACATCACTATTAACAGAACTAGAGAAACAAGAGCAAACACATTTAAAAGCTAGCAGAAGGCAAGAAATACCTGAGATCAGAGCAGAACTGAAGAAGACAGAGACACAAAAAACACTTCAAAAAATCAGTGAATCTGGGAGCTGGTTCTTTGAAAATATCACCAAAATTGATAGACTGCTAAGCAAGACTACTAAAGAAGAAAAGAGAGAAGAATCAAAGAGACACAATAAAAAGTTATATAGGGGATATCACAACCGATCCCACAGAAATGGTAACTACCCTCAGAGAATACTAGAAACACCTCTATGCAAATAAATTAGGAAATCTAGAAGAAATGGATAAATTCCTTGACAAATACACCCTCCCAAGTCTAAACCAAGAAAAAGTTGAATCCCTGAATAGACCAATAACAGACTCTGAATTTGAGACAATAATTAATCCCTATGAACAAAAAAAAGTCAAGGACCAGACAGATTCACAGCCGAATTCTGCCAGAGGTACAAGGAGGAGCTGGTACCATTCCTTCTGAAACTACTCCAATCATTAGAAAAAGAGGGAATCCCCCCTAATTCATTTTATGAAGCCAACAACATCCTGATACCAAAGCCAGCCAGAGACAGAAAAAAAAGAGAATTTTAGACCAATATCCCTGATGAACATCAATGGAAAAATCCTCAATAAAATACTGGTGAACCAAATTTAGCAGCACATCAGAAAGCTTATCCACCACGATCAAGTTGGCTTCATCCAGGGGATGCAAGGCTTGTTCAACATATGAAAACCAATAAACGAAATACAGTATATAAACAGAACCAAAGACAAAAACCACATGATTATCTCAATAGGTGCAGAAAAGGCCTTTGACAAAATTCAGCAGCCCTTCATGCTAAAAACTCTCAATAAATTAGGTATTGATGGGATGTATCTCAAAATAATAAGAGCTATTTATGACAGACCCACAGCCAACATCATACAGAATGTGCAAAAACTAGAAGCATTCCCTTTGAAAACTGGCACAAGTCAGGGATGGTCTCTCTCACCACTCCTGTTCAACATAGTGTTGGAAGTTCTGGCCAGGGCAATCAGGCAGGAGAAAGAAATTAATGGAATTCAATTAGTAAAAGAGGAAGTCAAATTGTCCCTGTTTGCAGATGACATGATTCTATATTCAGAAAACTCCATTGTCTCAGCCCAAAATCTCCTTAAGCTGATAAGCAACTTCTGCAAAGTCTCAGGATGCAAAATCAATGTACAAAAATCACAAGTATTCTTATACACCAATAACAGACAAACAGAGAGCCAAATCATGAGTGAACTCCCATTCGCAATTGCTTGAAAGAGAAGGAAATACCTAGGAATCCAACTTACAAGAGATGTGAAGGACCTCTTCAAGGAGCTCAAATCACTGCTCATTAAAATAAAAGAGGACACAAACAAATGGAAGAACATTCCATGCTCATGGATAGGAAGAATCAATATCGTGAAAATGACCATACTGCCCAAGGTAATTTATAGATTCAATGCCATTGCCATCAAGCTACCAATGGCTTTCTTCACAGAATTGGAAAAAATTACTTTAAAGATCATATGGAACCAAAAAAGAGACTGCATTGCCAAATGATCCTAAGCCAAAAGAACAGAGCTGGGGGCATCACACTACCTGACTTCAAACTGTACTACAAGGCTACAGTCACCAAAACAGCATGGTACTGGTACCTAAATAGAGATATAGACCAATGGAATGGAACAGAGCCTTCAGAAATGATACCACACAACTACAGCCAATTGGTCTTTGACAAACCTGACAAAAACAAGAAATGGGGAAAGCATTCTCTATTTAATAAATGGTGCTGGGAAAACTGGCTAGCCATATGTAGAAAGCTGAAACTGGATCCCTTCATTACAGCTTATACAAAAATCAATTCAAGGTGGATTAAAGACTTAAATGTACGACCTAACACCATAAAAACCCTAGAAGAAAACCTAGGCAGTACCATTCAGGACACAGGCATGGGTAAGGACTTCATGTCTAAAACACCAAAAGCAATGGCAACAAAAGCCAAAATTGACACATAGGATCTAATCAAACTAAAGAGCCTCTACACAGCAAAAGAAACTACCATCACAGTGAACGGGCAACCTACAGAAGGGGAGAAATTTTTTGCAATCTACTCATCTGACAAAGGGCTAATATCCAGAATCTACAAAGAACTCAAACAAAGGTACAAGCAAAACACAAATGACCCCATCAAAAAGTGGGCGAAGTATATGAACAGACACTTCTCAAAAGAAGACATTTATGCAGCCAACAGACACATGAAAAAATGCTCATCATCACTGGCCAAAAAAGAAATGCAAATCAAAACCACAATGAGATACCATGTCACACCAGTTAGAATGGTGATCATTAAAAAGTCAGGAAACTGCATGTGTTGGAGAGGATGTGGAGAAATAGGAAAACTTTTACACTCTTGATGGGACTGTAAACTCATTCAACCATTGTGGAAGACAGTGTGGTGATTCTTCAAGGATCTAGAACTAGAAATATCATTTGACCCAGCCATGCCATTACCGGGTATATACCCAAAGAAGTATAAATCATGCTGCTATAAAGACACATGCACACGTATGTTTATTGTGGAACTATTCACAATAGCAAAGGCTTGGAACCAACCCAAATGTCCAACAATGATAGACTGGATTAAGAAAACATGGCACATATACACCATGGAATATTATGCAGCCATAAAAAGGATGCATTCGTGTCCTTTGTAGGGACATGGATGAAGCTGGAAACCATTATTCTCAGCAAACTATTGCAAGGACAAAAAAACCAAACACCACATGTTCTCACTCATAGGTGGGAATTGAACAATGAGAACACTTGGACACAGGAAGGGGAACATCACACACCAGGGCCTGTCGTGGGATTGGAGATTGGGGGAGGGATAGAATTGGGAGATATTCCTAATGTAAATGATGAGTTAATGGGTGCAGCACACCAACATGGCACATGTATACATACCTACCAAACTTGCACGTTGTGCACATGTACCCTAGAACTTCAGGTATTAAAAAAAGTAAATTTTATGAAATATCAGAGTTTTCAACTTAATAACTTGTTTCCTCTTTTCCACTCATTGGGTTAACACTTACATGGAATGTATTTCTCATCCTGTCATTTTCTGTCTTTTTTTAAATTAGATCTGAAGTGATTCTCTTGAAGACATGACGTAGTTGATCTTAATATACATCATGATATAGTGAGAATTTTTTTTTTTTTTTTCGTTTCGAAGGTTACTTTGGCTGGGTGTGGTATTCTTGCTTAGACTCTTTTTTTTTTTCAGTGTTTTAACTACGTCATCCTGCTCCCATCTTGCCCAAAAAATTTATGTTCATAAATTTACTTGTAATCTTGCAGAAGCATGCATACAAATAACACATCTCTTTTATCTTCTTGCATTCCAGATTCTCTTCTTGTCTGTGAATTTCAAAATATTGTTTATGTTGTGTCTTATTAGAAATATTTTTGTGTTAATCTTCGTTGTTATTTGCTGAGCTTCTTGATTTCTTATATTTTTTACTAATGTTGAAGTCCATATTAGTTTTTTTTTCGTACTTCAACTCTACAATTTTTATTTCTTTTTGTGATCTTTATCTTTGGTGAATTCCTTTTTGTTATTTCATTGTTTTATCTTTATTCCCATTTTCTCTTTCAGATGGTAATATTGATTTTTAGGGTAATTTTTTTCTTTTAAATATAGATCTAGACTTCAATTCAAATTATCACAGCTAATTTTTAAAACTCCATTTTTAAATAATTGTTTTCTGTACATTCATTTTTATGTTTGATTGATCCATATTATCTTGATGTATTTCAATGTTTGCCTCACTGTCTAGGTAGGGAAGTTATCATGGATGATATTCCAAAATATGTATTTCAAGTTGTTTTCTTTCCCCCCATCACTTTCAGGCACTCTCTTTAATCATATATTTGGTTACTTTACATAATTAAATATTTCTCAGAGGTTTTGTTCATTGCTATTTATTCTTTTTTTACTATTCTTGTCTCTATTATTTCAGAAAGCCAGTCTTGAAACTCTGAAATTCTTTCTTCTGCTTAGCCAATTCTGCAGTAATATGTGTGAATAAATTATAAAGTTTTGTATTCTGTTTTTCAGCTTTATCACACTGGCCACATTTTCCTCCAGATTGTTTGTTTTATCTGTCCGTTTCTGCATTTTTCGCTTCCTTGCATTGGTTTGCAACTTACTTTTGTAGCTCAATGAAGCTTATTTCTATTCACATTCTGAATCCTATTTCTGTCTTCTTAGGTCTTGCTGGAAATGTAGGTTGGTTATTTGGATTAAATAAGTCACTCTAGCTTTTTTTTTTTTTTCCCAGCAGTTTTGCATTGATTTTGTCTCATCTTTGTAGGCGTATATTTGAGGTTGCTGAACTTTGAATGAAGTTTTTTTAATCGTATTTTGATGTTCTTGAGTATCTGATTGTGGCATAAGGTGCTTTCATCCAACAGGCTTTGTTCTTGGGAGAAGTTTTTATTTTTTTATTTTTATTTTTTATGTTTTTTGTGGAGGGGTGGGGGGAAGTGCTCAGCTCACAACTCAGAGGCTTCATACTCAGCGGGAATTATACTGAGCCCCAACTCTCTTCCCTGTCTCTTTGATATTTGGAGTCTGCCACCCTGTTGGACTAAGTTTCCGCAGCTTCAGCAGAGTGCTAGTGGATATGGAGTTTCTGCCTGTCTTCACTTATTCATCTCAGTGGCAGGAGCAATGTAGCTGGGATGGGAGTAGGTGCACCTGCTGGAGACTGTGTGCTCTTGCAATAAATGTGGTGTTAGCATGTGGTAGGATGCTAACCAATGAAGTTTTGAAGCCTTCTTTTTGCCCCCTAAAGAAGAAGTGATTGTTCAGAATGTGGGAGGATACACTGTTCTCTGCACAGTGTTAGCATAAAGGTAGCAGTGAGTCTTTTTGGCTCTCTGCCCACCAAAGCTTTATCTACAATGGCAGCTGCTGGGTTGGCAGGAGCATACTGCATTCCCGTTTGCTAGTGGGCCAAGCAAAGCCAAATCTGCCTTTGAAGACATGTGCCAGTAAAGTAATACGAGGAGTTGCCATGTTTTCGAGGGAAAGTGCAGTGTGGGAAAGAAACGTGTGGGCTGCTGCAGTCATAGGGGCTGCCTAGCTGTTGCTCTTCAGGAGTTATATGTGACCTACCAGTGCAGATGGTATGGTATTGGCTCTCAGTGTGCCTGAGACTGGCCTGTAAGGATCTGGGTGCCTGGGAGAGGCAGTAAACCACGGAGTGCTCAGTTAGACAAGCTTCTGATTTTCAAGGCTATAGTGCAGTAATTAGGTCCAACACTTCCCTAGGGTAAAACTCTCTTATGTGAAAAAGTGGCTCATAGAGAAATGGCCATCACTGGCCACACTTTACTACAGATGCCCTTGCACCAAATCCTCTGGTCACCACATAAGCTGGCTTGCTGCCCTACCTCTTTGCTGGTTTTCTGAAGGCTGCATCTAAGAGAGATGTAGTTCAGCAATCCCTCAGTACAGTCAGCCCATGATGAAAGATCTGTGATTTTGGTCAAGTTAGGGGTCAACTGTCTGGTGAGGAGCAGTGGGTAGTTTATGGGACCCATGGTGAATGAACTGGCCTCCTCTCCTTGGGTAAACTGCAGCTTGTTTGATGTTTGAATAAGACACTCAGGGTTTTGGATTTTTCACTAGTCTAAGGGTAGCAAGGAAAGTTCTACTATAGAGGCAGTGGCAGAAATATTTTCAGTCGTTACTGGGGTCCCTGTCCAGGGAGTCGCTAAGTTGCTACTATCTCAATACCTCTGGCAGTGATTGGCTAGTGGCCCAGGCCTGGAGAACCTGTCCAGTGAGAATATGTGAGAACAGGCACTCACATAACAGTATGGCCACTTTTCTGAAGGGCTGCCTCAGTATTCTAGGTGTCCATTGCCGTTCCTAGTCACCTAAGATTTTCCAGTACTTGAAGTTACCACCACTGAATGTTGCTAAACTAAATAATTGCAGCGTGCCTTTTTTTTTTCTGGGTGCTCAATCCCAGGGAGGTATAGACCTCTTTCCAACCCAATAGCACCTGTAAGAAGTAGCTGGAATCCCTTGTTGAAATTTCTTACTCAGTAAAGAGAACGTAATTGGGGAGCCACTTAAGAAAGCAGTCTAGCAACATTTTCATAGTACGTGTCTGCTGTGCAGAGGTACCACTTCCATCCACAGTTTATTTGGATTCTCCAAAGCCAGAAGGCTGGAACAGCTAAGTCACACACATAGGAAAAATTGCTGCTCACTCTTCCCTCTAGCAATTATATCACAAAGAGGTTTCAAAATTCCATCGACCAAACATCGTGGTCTTTGATCACAGCTACTACCAGTGGTGGTAGCTGCTCACTCTGGTTAGGAAGTCCTTTCCAGTTGCAAGAAATGAGATTGGGTACCTGATTTAACAGGCATTCTGGCCATGTCTTTTTAGAGCACCTATACTGTGCTAGGAGATTCTTTATTCCCCACGTTAGCTTGGGCTTTTTAAAGCCTGAAGGCTGGAATGCCTAAGTTGCCCAAGCAGCCAAGGTGGTGTCCCACTCGACTTTCTGATAGCTCCATGCCAGGGAGGTCCAGTGCTGCTACCAATGGGTTGACCAGAATGCTAAGCCAATAAGTCTTACCCTGTGGGGCACTGTGGGCATGGGTCCTAAGACCTAAGACCATGACTGGTCAGCCTCATGGATTCTGCCTCTTTTCTATGAATACTTACAGAAGTACAGATTCCTGCTTTACTGGAGTTGCAACTACTTTTTCTGGGAAGCCTGGAAAAACTGAGTACCTAAAGTTCTTGAATCTCTGCACAGGCCTCAGCAGCTGATCTCTGAGACTCCACATAGCTCTGTGTGTTCAACTGAAGGCCTTGAGGAAGCAGGTTCATAAATAGATCTCCTCACCTGAGGGTTGCAAAGATCTGTGGGAGAATCATGGGTTCCCAGGGTCACACATATACCCACTGCTTTATTGAGTGGGAATGTTTTCTTGGTTCCATGTTGTTCCCAGGTGGCCGACTGTCCTGCCTTGCTTTATTCCATTCTCCATAACTTAAGTTGTTTGATTTTTCCCAATGCAAGTACCTGGGTGTTTCAGTTGAAGGTGATGTATTTATGCACAACTTGCATTCCTCTTTATGAGAACTACACAGACTATCTGCTTCTCATCAGCAGTCTTGATCACTTTCCTATAACAGGGACCTAGTTTTTAATATTAAAATAATTTAATATTTTTCAAAAGCAAATATTGATGTAATTTAACTCTTAGATTTGTTGCTATGTCTTCATATCTAAAATGTATGGGAAAGAACATGGACAATTGTTGCTCCACCAGAGTTATGAGAGGTTCTTCCATATTAGATGGACAGATTTATCTATTTCGCAATGGAAGATTAAGAAAACTGAAATCTAATATACATGAAAAATTTCTAAGTGAAAAGGGCAAGTACTGGTTGGTTTATAACAGTATCATAGTGACAGGATGATAGGAGTGTGGTAAGTGCTCAGGATAATATTATGCATAGTAATAGGAACAATTTGAATTTTAAACAAAAATTGCTTTACCATTTGCAAATTAAGGTAATTAAAATACGTGAATTTAAGAATACCTTTTTAATGACAATGTGTGGACTTAATTTTTTTCAAATTAACCAGAATTGTTGTTATTGTGTTAAGGCTATTTTATATTGAATGTGTGTCTTGCCACTGATGTTATCTTATCTTACTCAAAGCTGTAAGTAACAGATGGTGACAATTTGCTATAGGGTCACAGTGAAATAACATCTGTAGTCATTCTTTTGTCAGTGGTCTTTAACTTAAAATAATTTGGAAAATATGGTTTTTACAACTTACCTTTATGTTTTTCTTGTAACTAAAGGTGATTATGATGGCTCTAATGGAGATTATATGAGTATAATGGAGCTACAGTCTTCTGAATTCTGAACAAGTGTTTACAAAATTTTATCCTACTTTTTTCTATTAAACATATGACTTCTCTGGTCTGCTAAACACATAAAGACCTTTAGCTTTAATTTACATGAATTTAAATATAAGAGATATATTACTGTAAAATAAACTTTTGGTGTGTAACAGATCTATAGCAAGTAATGAGAGTTATTTATGGCTGTGTATCTACTTTGAGAAGGAAAGAAAAATGTTAGAATGCAACAGATAATTTTACAAGTGTTGATAACTTATCACCAAATAAAAAACTTCAATGATTTTGAAAGCAAATCTATTTTCTCAGCTTTGTGTTAAACTCATTTATTTAAAATATTATTGCTCCTGGCTTAGAATAATCTTGGGCAAATTCTGCTTTTTTTGTTTGTCCCTTTGCCTGTTGCTAACTGTAGACATAATGTATAATTCTCTTTTCAGAAAATTCCACAAAACATTCTTTGGTGTGGGTGCAGTGGCTGACATCTGAAATCTCAGCACTTTGTGAGGCTGAGACAGGTGGATCACCAGAGACCAGGGGTTCAACACCAGCCAGGCCAACATACTGAAAGCCCATCTCTACTAAAAATACAAAAATTATCTGGGTGGGTGCGTGTAATCCCAGCTACACAGGAGGCTTAGGCAGAAGAATCACTTGAAACTGGGAAAGAGAGGTGGCAATGCACCTTCTGGAGCTGCAGGGTGGGCACTGCGCAGTGGCTTGGTAAAAGGAGGGTGAGCAGCCTCTCACTGAGGGGATTTCATTGCCCATTATTCTGATGGGCAAACTGAGCCCCCAAAGCCACAAGCCAAGAGGGGCAAAAGCACTCGTCTGAGGCAAGAACTTTTTTCTTTACAGGCTCCCTTAAGTTTCAGACTTCCCTGGGCTTGCCTGAATCCTCTCTGGGCTTGCCTTTAGAAAAAAAGAATCTTCTTCCTTGTGATCGTAGGCAGAGAAGCAACCAGTCAGTTGTGGTAAGCCCACCCACAGCTTCTTTTGTGGGCCAACCTGGGCCTCTACACTCTACTGGACTGTAAAACAGAAATTCTAGAGTCCAGAATTCACATTTTGTTCTAGAACAAGAGTTAAGCACCCAGGCCAGAGCAAAAGTGGGCCTGTTAATTCCGTGGCACAAATCCCAAATCAGAGAACTGGCTTGACTGTCCAGCTACACCCAGGCAGGGTTTGTACTGTTTCAAGTGGGTCCCATTCTCTTCCTGCCTCCTCAGCTACACCCAGGCAGGGATTGTACTGTTTCAAACAGGTCCCATTCTCTTCCAGCCTCCCATAACTTGCCATCTGTATCAGCTGTTTCTCTACCCTCCATACCCTATAATTTTTGAAATTCCTCTGAAGACTGCCTGAGCCAAACATCAAGGGTCACAGAGCTCTAGCCTACTCAAGCTGTGCCAGGAAGGGAGAGCTCACAACCTACCTTGACACTTAAGAGTCATGTACAAATAGTAGCAACTCTAGGAGGAGGACTGTCACATACTCAGGTCCTTTTCTGGTCTCCATAACAAAAGATATGTCAGAATGGCATGGATAATAATACACAACCCTGGCAGTTCTCCCTTTTAAAGGGCAGCCTCAGCCTGGTCATTCTGAACCACAATTTTAGGGTTTATTTCAGCATGTCCCACCTTGTAAAATAGTACTGGAGTCCCAGAATGATATGATTGAGTGAAATTCTGGAGAAGGAGCACCTCAGCAGCCTGAATGAACCTATAATAGGAACACACCCTACCAGCTAAGAAGCCATCTCATTAGCTTAGATATCCATACCAGCAACGTGCACACATATCAGCCCCTTAAATAAAATCCTGTCAATGGAGTGATTCAGGTAAAAGCAAAAATTTGTTTATCTAGAGTCTCAGGAAGAAGAACTTCTGTTGTCTGAATCAGAATATATGATGGATGCAACTGACAGTGTTAACTTTACTTGGGGATAGCTGGACATTAACCTTATATTAAAAGTGCTTCTGAGTGTTAAAACTTCCAAGTGACAAAAATCGAATTGTGGCCTGGCTGGGAGCAGTGGCTAATGCCTGTAATCCCAGAACTTAGTTAGTCCAAGCCAGGTGGATCATCAGAGGTCAGGAGTTCAAGATCAGCCTGACCAACATGGAGAAACCTCTTCTCTACTAAAAATACAAAGAGTTCAAGATAAGCCTGACCAACATGGAGAAACCTCATCTCTACTAAATATACATCAGCCAGAGATTGTGGAACTTGCCTGTAATCCCAGCTACATGGGAGGCTGAGACAGGAGAAGATCATGCCATTGCACCCCAGCCTGGTCAACAGAGTGAGATTTTGTCTCAAAGAAAAAAAAAATCTAGTAGTGGCCAACCTAGAAGTTATTCTTTACCTATGAGGAACGTCTGAGACCCTGATCTGTCCTATCCTGTGGCATGGAACACAGGCCACACAGAGGATTGAAGCCCTTTCATTTTTTGTTAAATAAAGGCTGACAGCTGAAAGGTTGTTCAGACAAATGTGCTAAATAAAAATACTATACTAACTATAGGCTTTTTGCAAGTGGGTGTTGTTATCCTACTAAGCCCACTGACACTGGACTTTCTCCACTTTATGTAAGTCCAAAGTAAAACTCCATACCTCATTCACTGGTTCTGAGTCTATTCTTTGACATCTTGAACCTGGTGCCATATACGTGGGAGTTGGATTTGACACAACTTACTCCATAGTGAAGAAGGATTTCAGTCTCTGCTCAATGGACTTCAAAACTCACCAAAGCATCAGCTATAGAAGGATGCAATTGTTCTCTTTACTACTCTCATTCAAGCCTCTTTTTTCAGATGAACTTTCAGTGGAATACCAAGAAAGATGAACATGAAACACATCGTGGTCAGATGTAAGATTGATGCCAGAATAGGCAGTGACCACTTTCAAAGCAAAAGGGGGCATTTTTCTTTCCCCATGTGCAGCTCTCAACTTCTGTCATCATTTTCTGGTTTCAGTAATGGTTTCATCCTGGCTCTGGAGGAACCATTGGCCCTGGGTAATAAACATCTTCACTTAATCCTGGTGCAACAAAGCTTTCTTTTGACAAATATGTCCTCTGTGATCACGAGCTTCTAAGCAATCTCGACAATGCCCAAACCAAAAAAAAAAAAAAAAAAAAAAAAACTATGAAAGAGAGATGAGTAGGTGTTAGGGAAACAACTTTCCACTTTTTTCTTTTGGCAAGTTCAAACAATTTTGATGGTAGACAGATGTGCAGAAGAGGACAGCATAGTATAATTCCTCATCACATGAGTTTACAACCAAGAGTTTTCAATCCTAACTATGAGAGCTCCAGATGAAAACCAGATGTTACTTCACCGTACATCTATTAATGTCTGATTGCACAACTTTTTTTTTATCATACTGAGGAGCCTTCACTGAGTATTTTTCCATTGAACATGTAGAGATAAACAGGAAAAGGTAAAATAACAACTCCATAAATTTATTAAACAAGGTGTAGAAATGTTTATCTTCTCATATTATTACCATTTTCACACACACATAATTGCATGTATATCTACCCATAAAGCTGAAATTTTCATGATAAATCTGTTATATGTCAAGTTTAAATTAAAAAAATATTTTTCAGTCAGTCATGGTGGCTCACACCTGTAACCCTAGTACTTCAGGATCCTGAGGTGGATGGATCACTTGAGGTCAGGGGTTTCAAACCAGCCTGGTGAAACTATGTCTCCACTAAAAATCCAAAAAAAAAATTTTCTAGGGATGGTGGTACATGCCTGTAATGCTACTTGGGAGGCTGAAGCCAGACAAGTTCTTGAATCTGAGATGTGGAGGCTGCAGTGATCCCAGATTGTGTCACCACATTGCAGGTGGAGTGACACTGCAAGATTCTGTCTCAAAAACAGACAAACAGAAAAATATTTTTTCTTTCTTACAACAAAAAGACACACATGTGTTCTAGATATGCCCTGGTGGAGTGGAGCGGGTGTGGAGCCTGTCTTTGTAAAGAAGGAAGAAGGGTCAGTACTCAGGATTACGTGTGAAGGATGAATTGGCACACAAATAAAGGGGCAGCCAGGCCCTTGGCCTAGCAACACTGAAGCTTACAGGTGGCTTCAGAAAGCAGGATAAATAGCCCGTGGACTTAATGCTAGATGGCTCTGTAACAATGAAACATCTGCCCAGGGATCTTAGCAATCCTGCTAGAAGGCCCTGACTATAGCCTGGATTGGAGATACCTGTGGTAGAGTGGCTACCAGAGAGCCTGAGCAAACACCAGTTTTGACCACTATGGCTGGGTCAATCTAAAATAGCTTATCTCTTCTGATTTACAATACAAAATATAGAAAAATAAAGTGAAAAAAGTAAAATCAAGAGAAAAAAATTAAAAAATAAGTTTAAAGTAATTAAAAATATTAAGGACAAATAAACTGAAACAAAATAGAGAAAAATAAAGAGAAATGTAATTAAGATCAGGGAAAGTAAATAAAATGAAGATGAACAAAATAAATACAATAAAATTAAGAGAAATAAACAGAAATGAAACAATTTGCAATAGAATAAAATAAAACTTTATGAATCAGGAGAAAAAATAAAAGTAAAAATAAAGATAAATATGGAGAAATAAAATAAAATAATATAAAGGGATAAGAATGGGAGTAAATAAGATAAAAAATAAATTAAATAAAATATTTCAAACACACAAATTGGAGAACATTTGAAATGAAGAGACAATAATATAAAAAATAAAAGATAGAAACAAATTTAAATACATAGAAAAAATGAAAGTAAATAAAAAATAAAAACAAAATAAAGAAAAAGAAAAATGTATAGAAAAATAAAAGTTAAAAAGCAAAATAAGACCTGGGGATAATCTACAAAATGTTTCACCCAACAATTGCATAGTACATATTTCTATATACATTTGGCATGTTTTCTTAGATAGGCAAACTTTTAAGCTGGAATGCAAGTTTTAGCATATTTAAACAGACGGTAATCACAAAAAATATTATTTCTGACTACAATAAAATATAACTGGAAGTAAAAGCCAAAAGAAAACTTGTATATCTGCATATATATGAAACCTAGACAAATTCTTGAGCATACTATTTTTCAAGAGTTAGAATAGGCAAGTTTCTTTAGATGTTAATTGTTTGGATTCACTCAGGCCGCTGGCAGAAATATTACAGGGAAGTATTAGGAAAAGTTATAAGGAATAGTAACAAACCTTTTTGGAAGGCTAAAAGGCTAAAATTATTATATAGCTTGTAATAATTGAACAGGCTGTAGGCAACCTCTTCTTACCTTAAAGCATTAGGTCATAGGGTAAATACTAGGCACAACTGAGGTTTCTCCAGTTAAGCCTGTTTACTCTACCTCCACTAACTAAGATGGCTCTCTCCAGGGAATTCGACCAGAGAAATTGCCCCCAATGGTATTTACTTTAGACTGCTGTAACTGAGGTTTAATCATTCACAGAACTATTCTCTTAACAATGTTAATTATCCACAAGTGTGTTTACTCAAAGCTTCTGTGATTAATTCTATACTAAATAAATGCCTGGAGTGTGAGTTGCCCAGAGTGGGCTTCCATTCTTTACAGGACTCTCCGTGGAGTCTGGGAGTGGCCTCGGACCCTCTGCTGCTGGCAAAGCAGGATATCTGTGTGTCAGGTAGTTTATTCACCCATCGCCAGGTCTGCAGTTGGAGCCCATTGTGTGAGGCAATCTGTGAAGGAAGCGTGAGAACCGCCCTCATGAGGAAAGCTGTAGAGGAAGAGTGAGGAATGCGACAGACTCCCTGAAAGCAAAGGTGGAAAAAGAATCCACGTGGTGAAGTCAGTGACTAATCAGTAAGTCATTGGTGCCCACTCGAGGTTACCAAGTTCTGGGAGAATTTGGGTCAAGCTGAGGTATTCTCATGGGACAATATTTATCAGCTCAACAGAAACAGTATATAAAAGTGTTGAAACAGTTGCTTAAGGCTAGTGGAGCATCAGTTTTGCAGGCTCAATTAAGGGACATAATGCAAACTGTTGTAATCCTGAGAGGTAAAACTGGCTGGGCTTTGGGTGGGGTGGGGACTTGGAGAACTTTTCTATCTAGCTAAATGATTGTAAATGCACCACTCAGTGCTCTGTGTAGAGCTAATCAGGTAAGGGACTTGGAGAACTTTTCTGTCTAGCTAAAGGATTGTAAATGCACCAATTGGTGCTCTGTGTCTAGCTAAACGTTTATAAATGCACCAATCTGCACTTGCTAAAAACAGACCAATCAGCACTCTGTAAAATGGAACAATCAGCAGGATGAGGGTGGGGACAAATAAGGGAATGAAAGCAGGCCACCTCAGCCAGCAGTGGCAACCTGCTCAGGTCCCCTTCCACACTGTGGAAGACCTATTCTTTTGCTCTTTGCAATAAATCTTGCTGCTACTCAGTCTTTGGGTCCACACTACCTTTATGAGCTGTAACACTCACCATGAAGGCCTGCAGCTTCACTCCTGAAACCAGCAAGACCACAAACCCACCGGGAGGAACACACAACTCTGGATGCACCACCTTTGAGAGCTGTAACACTCACTGTGAAGCTCTGCAGCTTCACTCCTGAAGTCAGCAAGACCATGAACCCACTGAGAGGAACAAACAACTCCAGAAACACCAACTTTAAGAGCTGTAACACTCACTGTGAAGGTCTGCAACTTCACTCCTGAAGTCAGCAAGACCATGAACACCTGAAGGAACAAACTCTGGACACACTGTCTTTAAGAACTGTAACAATCACCGTGAGAGTCCATGGCTTCATTCTTGATGTCAGTGAGACCAAGAACCCATGGGAAGGAATCAATTCCAGACACACTTTGGTGACCACAAAGGGACTATTGCCTATTGCCAAGCAGTGAGTACCATCGACCCCTTGTGCTTGCTATTCTGTCCTATTTTTCCTTAGAATTCTAGGGCTAAATAGCAGGCACCTGTCGGCCAGTTAAAAGCAACTAGCTTGGTCACTGAACTAAGGACATGGGTGCCAGGCTTTCTGGGAAAGGGCTCTCTAACAACCCCAAATCTTCGGAGTTGGGAGTGTTGGTTTGCATGGAACTAGCTTCCACTTTCCCTGTACTTCTGGGCTGAGCTGAGGGTTGATAGGAAAACCATTCAGCTCCATGGTCCCAACAACAAATTGGTTGACGCTGCAGCCATGGCGGAACTCTTAGTCATGTCGCCCAAGCAAGACTCTCCCAGCTATCCTATCTATCCTGAGCCTTGCCTCCTGGGTCCTAAAGCCTGTCAGACAATCTTCCTCTTGCTTCTGTTCTCTGAGGCTAGTCCTGCTTCTAAAAACCACTCGCTGTCTCTGGTGCTTTTCTAGTTTCTCCTGTAAGAATGATTTCTAGTATAAACTCCAGGACTCTATTCCCTTCTTCTGGCACTCAGGCTCAGCAATCAGAAAGAGAGAATTTTTGCCCAAAGCCCCATTTTAAGGGGGACTATCTGGAATTTTAGGATCCCTCCTCAGACAAACAGGCCTAACAAAACCTATTCCTGAAGCTAGGATATGGGACGCCTCAGAAATTGTATCTTTCTTATTCATATAAGTGAGGACAAAAGGCATCACTCTTCCGACTCTGGAGATCTCTTCCCTCCCTCAGGGTATGGCCCTCCACTTCATTTTTGGGGCATAACATCTTTATAGGACAAGGATAAATTCCCAATATTAACAGGATAATGCTTAGGACTCTAACAGGTTTTTGAGAATATGTCAGTAAGGGCCACTAAATCCGATTTTTCTCAGTCCTCTTTGTGGTCTAGGTGGACAGGCAAGGCTGCAGGTTTTGTTGTGGTCCAGGAGGAAAACCAGTGTTTCTGCTGCTGCATCAGTGAGCACAACTATTCTGATCAGCAGGGTCCAGGATCCATTGTGGGTTCTTGGGCAGGTGGAGAAACAAACAAACAAAAAGAGTGGGCCGTTTTCTCTTTCGGATGGGAAACACTCAGGCATTAACAGACCCACTCTTGAAATGCATCCTAAGCCATTGGGACCAATTTTACCCACCAACCCTGAAAAAGTGGTGGCTTATTTTTTTCTGCACTATGGCCAGGACCCAATATTCTCTCTCTGATGTGGAAAAATGGCCACCTGAGAGAAATATAAATTACAATGCTATCCTGTAGCTTGACCTTTTCTGTAAGAGGTAAGGCAAAAGGAGTGCAATACCTTAAGTCCAAGTTTTCTTTTCATTGAAGGAGAATACAAAACTATGCAAAGCTTGCAATTTACATCCCACAGGAGGAACACTCAGCTTACCTGCATATCCTAGCCTCCCTATAGCTCCCCTTCCTGTTAATGATAAGCCTCCTCTAATCTCCCCTGCCCAGAAGGAAACAAGCAAAGAAATCTCCAAAGGACCACAAAAACCCCCGGGCTATCGATTACATCCCCTTCAAGCTCTAGGGAGAGGGGAATTTGGCCCAACCTTGGTACATGTCCCCTTCTCCCTCTCTGATTTAAAGCAGATCAAGGTAGACCTGGGAAAGCTTTCAGATGATCCTGATAGGTACATAGATGTCCTACAGGATCTAGGGCAAAGCCTCTATCTCACTTGGAGAGATGTCATGCTATTGGTAGATCAAACCCTGACCTTTAATGAAAAGAATGTGGCTTTAGCTTTAGCCTGAGAGTTTGGAGATACCTTGTATCTTAGTCAAGTAAATGATAGAATGACAGCTGAAGAAAGGGAAAAGTTCCCTACAGGTTGGCAAGCCATTCTCAGTATGGATCCCTATTGGGACCTTGATTCAGATCATGGGGACAGGAGTCATAAACATCTGTTCACCTGTGTTCTAGAAGGACTAAGGAGAATTAGGAAAAAGCACATGAATTATTCAATGATGTCCACCATAACTCAGGGAAAGGAAGAAAATCCTTCTGCCTTCCTTGAGTGGCTAAGGGAGGCCTTAAGACAATATACTCCCCTGTCACCCAAATCACTCAAGGGTCAATTGATTCTAAAAGATAAGTTTATTACCCAATCAGCCACAGATATCAGGAGAAACTCCAAAAGCAAGCCCTGGGCCCTGAACAAAATCTGGAGGCATTACTAAACCTGGCAACCTTGGTGTTCTATAATAGGGACCAAGAGGAACAGGCCCAAAAGGAAAAGTGAGATCAGAGAAAGGCTGCTGCCTTAGTCATGGCCCTCAGACAAACAAACCTTGGTGTTTCAGAGAGGACAGAAAAGGGAGCAGGGCAATCACCCGGTAGGGCTTGTTATCAATGTGGTTTACGAGGACACTTAAAAAAAGATCATCCAGTGAGAAACAAGCTGCCCCCTTGTCCACGTCCACTATGCCAAGGCAATCACTGGAAGGTGCACTGCCCCAGAGTGCAATGGTTCTCTGGGCCAGAAAACCCCAACCAGAGGATCCAACAACAGGACTGAGGGTGCCTGGAGCAAGTGCTAGCTCTTGTCATCACCCTCACTGAGCCCTGGGTATGCTTATCCATTAATGGCCAGGAAATTGGCTTCTTCCTGGACACTGATGCGGTCTTCTCGGTGTTAATCTCCTGTCCTGGGCGACTGTCCTCAAGATCCGTTACCATCTGAAGAATGCTGGGACAGCCTGTAACCAGGTATTTCTCCCAACTCCTCATTTGTAATTGGGAGACTTTGCTCTTTTCACATGCCTTTCTTAATATGCCTGAAAGTCCCACACCCTTATTAGGGAGGGATATATTAGTCAAAGCTGGAGCTATTATCTACATGAATATGGGGAGCAAGTTACCCATTTGTTGTCTGTGGCTTGAGGAGGGAATTAACCCTGAAGTTTGGGCATTGGAAGGACAATTTGGAGGGGCAAAATGCCTGCCCAGTCCAAATCAGGCTAAAAGATCCCACCACTTTTCCTTATCAAAGGCAATTTCCCTTAAGGCCTGAAGCTCATAAAGGATTACAGGATACTGTTAAACATTTAAAATCTTGAGCCTCAGTAAGGAAATGCAGCAGTCCCTGCAGCACTCCAATTCTAGGAGACCAAAACCCAGTCAGTGGAGACTAGTGCAAGATCTTAGACTCATCAGTGAGGCAGTAATTCCTCTATATCCAGTTGTACTCAACCCCTATACCCTGCTCTCTCAAATACCAGAGGAAGCAGAATGGTTCACAGCTCCAGACCTCAAGGATGCCTTCTTCTGTATTCCTCTGCCTCTGACTCCCACTTTCTCTTTGCCTTTGAGGATTCCACAGATCACACGTCCCAACTTACATGGAACGTCTTGCCTCAAGTGTTTAGGGATAGCCCTCATCTGTTTGGTCAGGCACTGGCCCAAGATCTAGGCCACTTGTCATGTCCAGGGACTCTGGTCCTTCAGCATGTGGATGATTTACTTTTGGCTACTGGTTTGGAAGCCCCATGCCAGCAGGCTAGTCTAAATCTCTTGAACTTTCTAACTAATCAAGGGTACAAGGTGTCTAGGTCAAAGGCCAAACTTTGCCTACAGCAGGTCAAATATTTAGGCCTAATCTTAGCCAGAGGGGCCAGGGCCCTCAGCAAGGAATGAAAATAGCCTATACTGGCTTATCCTCACCCCAAGACATTAAAACAGTTGCGGGGTTTCCTTAGAATCACCCACTTTTGCCGACTATGGATCCCCAGATACAGCAAGATGGCCAGACCACTCTGTACGCTAATCAAGGAGACCCAAAGGGTAAATACTCATCTAGTAGAATGGGAACCAGGGGCAAAAGTACCCTTTAAAACCTTAAAGCAGGCCCTAGTACAGGCTCCAGGTTTAAGCCTTCCCACAGGACAAAACTTCTCTTTATATGTCACCAAGAGAGCAGGGATAGCTCTTGGAGTTCTTACTTAGATTTGTGGAACAATCCCCCAACCAGTGGCATACCTAAGTAAGGAAATGGATGTAGTAGCAAAAGGCTGGCCTCACTGTTTATGGGTAGCTGTAGCAGTGGCTGTCTTAGTGTCAGAGGCTATCAAAATAATACAAGGAAAGGATCTCACTGTCTGGACTACTCATGATGTAAATGGCATACTAGCTGCCAAAGGAAGTTTATGGCTATCAGACAACCACTTTCTTAGATACCAGGTGCTACTCCTTGAGGCACTGGTGCTTCAAATATGTACATGCATGGCCCTCAACCCTGCTGCTTTTCTCCCAGAGGATGGGGATCCAATCAAGCATGACTGCCAACAAATTATAGTCCTAACTTATGCCGCGCAAGATAATCTCTTAGAAGTCCCCTTAGGTAATCCTGACCTTAGCCTATATACTGATGGAAGTTCATTTGTGAAGAATGGGATACAAAGGGCAGGTTATGCCATAGTTAGTGATGTAACCATACTTAAAAGTAAGTGTTTTCCCCTAGAGACCAGAGCCCAGTAAGCAGAAATACTGGCACTTACCCAAGCCTTAGAACTGGGAAAGGGAAAAAGAATAAATGTGTATACAGATAGCAAGTATGCTCATCTGATCCTACATGCCCATGCTGCAATATGGAAAGAAAGGGAGTTCCTAACCTCTGGGGAAACCCCCATTAAATGCCACAAGGAAATCATGGAGTTATTGCACACAGTGCAAAAACCCACGGAGGTGACACTCTTACACTGCCAAAGCCATCAAAAGGGGAAGGAGAGGGGAGAACAGCAGCATAAGCAGCTGGCAGAGGCAGGGAAAGACCAGCAGAAAGGAAAAAGAGGAAGAGACAGAAAGTCAGAGGGAGAGAGAGAGAGGAAGAGACAGACAGACAAAGAGGGAGTCAGAAAGACAGAAAGAGAGAGATGAAGGAGAAGTCAAAGAGAATGAAAGAGATATGGAAATAGTAAAGAAAAAACAGTATACCCTATTCCTTTAAAAGCCAGGGTAAATTTCTAAATATCTACCCAGCCAAGGCATATTCTTCTCCTGTGGAATGTCAAACTATATCTGCCTCCCCACTAACTGGACAGGCATCTGCACTTTAGTCTTTCTAAGTCCCAACATTAACATTGCCCCAGGAAATCAGGCCCTATCAGTGCCCCTCAAAGCTCAAGTCCATCATTGCAGGGCCATACAACTAATACCCCTACTTATAGGGTTAGAAATGGCCACTGCTACAAGAACCAGAATAGCAGGTTTATCTACTTCATTTTCTTACCATCACACACTCTCAAAGGATTTCTCAGATAGTTTGTGAGAAATAACAAAATCTATCCTTACTCTACAATCCCAGCTAGATTCTTTACCAGCAGTGACACTCCAAAACTGCAGAGGACTAGACCACCTCACTGCTGAGAAAGGAGGACTCTGCACCTTCTTAGGGGAAGAGAGTTGTTTTTACACTAACCAGTGAGGCATAGTACGAGATGCTGCCTGGTGTTTACAGGAAAAGACTTCTGAAATCAGACATCTTTCAAACCCTTATACCAACCTCTGGAGTTGGGCAACATGGCTTCTCCCCTTTCTAGCTCCCATGGCAGCCATCTTGCCATTACTTGCCTTCGGGCCCTGTATTGTTAACCTTCTTGTCAAATTTCTTTCTTCTAGAATTGAGGCTATCAAGCTAGAGATGGTCTTACAAATGGAACCCCAAATGAGCTCAACTAACAGCTTCTACTGAGGACCCCTGGACCAACCTCCTGGCCCTTTCAGTGGCCTAAAGAGTTCCCCTCTGGAGGACACTACAACTGCAGCATAATTCTTTGCCCCTATCTAGCAGGAAGTAGCTAGAGAGGTCATTGGCCAATTCCCAACAGCAGTTGAGATGTCCTGTTTAGAGAAGGGATTGAGAGGTGAAGCTGGCTGGGCTTCTCGGTCAGATGGGGACTTGGAGTACTACTTTGTTTAGATAAAGGATTGTAAATGCACCAATCAGCACTCTGTGTCTAGCTAAAGGTTTGTAAATGCACCAATTAGTGCTCTGTGTCTAGCTAATTGGGTAGGAGACTTGGCGAACTTTTCTGTCTAGCTAAAGGATTGTAAATGCACCAATCGCGCTCTGTGTCTAGCTAAAGGTTTGTAAACACACCAATCAGCACTGGATAAAAATGGATCAATCAGCACTCCATAAAACAGACCAATCAGCACTCTGTGAAATGGACCACTCAGAAGGATGTGGGTGGCACCAAATAAGAGAATAAAAGCAGGCCACCCGAGCCAGCAGCAGCAATCTGCTTTGGTTCCCTTCCATGCTGTGGAAGCTCTGCTCTTTCACTCTTTGCAATAAATCTTGCTGCTTCTCGCTCTTTGGGTCTACACTACCTTTAGGAGCTATAACACTCACTGTGAAGGTCTGCATCTTCTTCTTGAAGACAGCAAGACCAATAACCCACTGGAAGGAATCAATTCTGGACACAATCCCAAGATCATGGTTCCCAGAAAAAGGAACACTGGATGTAGTACTCTGAGAACAAGTGGGGATAAATCTTCAACATCAGACACAAAGGCAACAGGTCCCAGCTGTTATGGGCTTTCATTAGAGCAGCCCTGTCTCCATTATACACAGAACAGACTATAAAGGGGAACGAGGAGGAAATGTCACCTGCCTTATCACCTCCTCTTCCGTCAGCCCTAATATTACTGAGCCAAAATAACAAAGAAGAAACAGATATTTTACCTGAGCCTTTTTCTTCAATACGTAAGAAAAAGGACCAGGAATACCCTCCCGTTATTAGTCCCTGTCTTCAGCAGGCAGCAATAAAAGGAGAGTTATTAGCCTGCCCGGTAATGCAAAATCAGCCAAGTAATCAGGTACATAAAGGATTAAGAATAATCACTAAAAGCCAGAGCCACAGGGCCAGGACAAGGAAGAAGTAAGTAGAAAGAAAAACTCCACCCACGCTGTGACAGAAGCAACAAAGAGCCAAGCTGCAGCCAGAGCTAGCCTGCTGCGAGTGGTCCAGAAGCACACGTGACAAATTCCACCCAGGCCACATGTGTCCCACAGCTGGGGAAGGGAGCCAGCACAGGCAAAAAAAGGCACAGGCAAAAATGGCGACTTTACAAATGTAAAGCAGTCACAGCGCCGGGACCTGCCTGCTCCTTTCTCTAACTCCACAGGCTATCCAAGACAAAATCTCATGTGCTGCTTGTTTACAAGCAACATCACAGATTATAGTTCTCAGCTAAAATTTAAGTAAAATGTAAGAATTAGAAAACCTCTTTCTAATAACCTCCACTGTTGTCATCTCTCTTCCACCCTGATGAAGCTCACCAAATTCAAGTAAAACAGTAACGTTTAAAGGTTGAGACATTACAAACAACCTATGAGTTAGTTTAGAAGTAGTTAAAAGCAAACTTTGTTTTTTAACTAGTAGAAAAAAAATTCCTGACTACATGATTATTCATTTTATGAATGATATTTTACTGGCAGCCCCAACGGAGCCAATACCTTTAAATTTGTTTACCTCTGTCATAAGGAATACACAACTGAAAAGTTTAGTCACTGCACCTGAAAAAGTACCCATGTTCCCTCCTTGAAAATATCTTGGATATCTGTTAATCTCCTGTTCAGTAAGACCTCAAAAGTTTAAACTAAGTACTAACAACTTACACACATTAAATGATTATCAGAAATTATTGGACAATATTACCTGGATTTCTCCCATTGTTGGAACTCCTACCAATAAACTACAAAACCTGTTCTCTATCTTAAAGGGCAACCCAGCCCTCAATTCTCCCAGATATTTAACCCTTGCAGCAAAAAGGGCAATCAAGGAAATTGAGCAAGCCATCTTTCAAAGGAAGCTAGATCGCATTGATCCACCGTATTCCAATCAGCTATTTATTTTTTCCACCTAACACTCACCTACAGGGTTACTAGGACAAATGACTCCCAGGCTATGTTTCCTAGAATGGGTTTTTTGCCCCCATACCGGGACTAAAACACTGTCTCCTTATACTCAGTTAATTACTAAAGTCATCTATTCAGGTCACAAACGTTAAAAATCAGTTGCGACATCACCGATATCATCATGATTCCTTTAAGTAAAGAGCAATTCAAAGCTTCATTATCTTTGTCAATACACCCACAAATAGTTTTATCTCATTACACAGAGCAAATAAAGCACATCCTCCCTGCTGATAAACTCTTTCATTTCTTATCTCATACTCCGGTAATAATGCCTACAAAAAGAGTTTACTCCCCTGTAACTAATGCTTTAACACGGTTTACTGATGGGTCCGCAAACATGGACAAGCAGCAGTCTGGTAGAGACCATATAATTCAATCATGCAATCTGAGTTTACTAGCAAACAGAAAGCTAAGGTTACTCTGTTTATTTATTAAACAAGTTTTGCAGCCTTAACTCTACTCTGGAGCCAGGACGGTTTACTCTTTCTCCAACTTCAGCAATTGGCTAGATCAACATACAAGTCCCATTTTTATTACACATATTTGAGCCCACAGCTTACTTCCTGGCCCATTGGCTTATGAGCAGTGATCAAGCAAACCTACAGGTTAAGACATCACTGTTAGACCAAGCCACCCAATCGCATGAATTTTTCCATCAAAATTGAAGAAACTTATCAACTTACTCAGAGACTGGCTAAATAAATTATCCTACAATGCCCAGATTGCCAGCTCACAGGTAAGTCCCCTCCTTCAACAGGTGTTAACCCTAGGGAAACAGAACTTAACCTGCTATAGCAAACAGATGTTACACCCATACTTGAATTTGGAAAACTTAGATATGTACAAGTATCTATTGATACCAACACTCATTTAATTGCTGTCCAAGATCAGAGAGAAACAGAAAGGTTAAAGAGAGAAATAGAGGGGGAAAAAAAAAGAAAGACTAGAAAAACCAGAGGTCAAAGTCACAAAAAGTAAGACAAAGAAAAGACATAAAGAGAAAGAAATGTTAAGAAAGTTATAACCATTAGACTGCACCTTTATTAAGGAAGGTTATGAAAGAAATAAAGTTAAGGCATGTTGAAAATTGTCTGTGGAAGTCATAAAAACATTATAAAAAGAAAACTACTCAGGACATGTTGTATAATTTTGTTTTGAAAGTCTAAGCAAGTTTTAAAATGTTAATTGTTAAAAAAATTCTCTGAGTAAACATATTGACTAAAGTTAAAGATGTGCCATCCAACAATCATAGACTGGATTAAGAAAACATGGCACATACACACCATGGAATACTATGCAGCCATAAAAAATGATGAGTTCATGTCCTTTGTAGGGACATGGATGAAATTGGAAATCATCATTCTCAGTAAACTATCACAAGAACAAAAAACCAAACACCGCATATTCTCACTCATAGGTGGGAATTGAACAATGAGAACACATGGACACAGGAAGGGGAACATCACACTCTGGGGCCTGTTGAGGGGTGGGGGGAGGGGGGAGGGGTAGCATTGGGAGATATGCCTAATGCTAGATGATGAGTTAGTGGGTGCAGCACACCAGCATGGCACATGTATACATATGTAACTAACCGGCACATTGTGCACATGTACCCTAAAACTTAAAGTACAATAATAAAAATAAATAAATTTAAAAAAAGATGTGTCATCCAGTTTTTCTGTAAACCAGACATTAAAAGCACAAGTTTTTCTTAAAGCACTAACCTGCTCTTTAACAAAGATTATGAGAGATATCTTAGCACAGACACAATCTCTACAGTTTCCAATACACCAGCACCAGCCAAGACACTGCATCCTCATCAAAGGATTAAAAGAAGAAAAAACTTGAGCCAGCCTAGGAGAGACCCTGCAAGATGATGCAGCTTTATCAGAGGAAGATGACTCAGAAGGCTATGCAAATCCTGCTTCTTTTTTATTCTCTCACTTTGTCTACTACCTGTATCTGCCAAGCTCTATTAAGCCCATCTTCTAACCTCCTTTGTTCTACCCTAGTACTTAGACTAACACCCCCTTTCCAGCTTCGAACAACTTCACTGCTTAAATAAAAGGAAATCAACATTCCCCCAGTGAGGTTCCTCATTAATAGCACAGAGTGAACTCAGATGGCAAGTAACTCTGCAAGTCACTCTGACTGGAAGAAGTGTTGTTGATTATACTCATGATTGTTTTGTGTTATTTGCTATTTATATGATGCAAAGCTGGAATAAGATCAGTGACCACCTCGCCTGACAAACCTATGACTGCACATATCTGTGCTCTGCAATCAAAAACCTGATGCAGAAAAGAACAGAGAGGAGGATTTTGAGATTCACTCAGGAGGATGACAGAAATATTAAAAGAAAGTAATTAGGGAAAGTTATAGGGAATAGTCACAGACTTTTGGAATGCTGAAAGGTTGCATAGCTTGTAATAATTCAAGGGGCTGAAGGTAGTCGGTTTTAACCTTAAGGCATTTGGTCATAGCCTAAATGCTAAGGACAATAGAGGCTTCCCCAATTAAGTTTTTTTACCCCACCTCCATTAACTAAACTTTAAGCCAGATGGTCCTTTCTGGGGAATGTCGACCAGGGAAATTGCCCCCACTGGCATTTACTTTAGACCGTGGTGCCTGAGGTTTAGTTATTCAGAGAACTATTCTCTTAACCAGGTTAATTATCCACAAGTGTGTTTACTCAAAGCTTCTGTTATTAATTCTATACTAAATAAATGCCTGGAGTGCAAGTTGCTCAGGGCACAGCTGCCACTCTTTACAGGACTCCCTTTGGAGACTGTTAGTGGCCCCAGACCCTCAGCTGGACTTGCAAAGCAGAATATCTGTGTGACAGGGTACTTTATTCATCTGTCGCTCAGTCAGGGGTCTGCAAGGGACAGACTCCCTGCAGCTAATGCCCTCATGAAAAGAGTGGTGCCTCAGTTAATGGTATTAGAAATGATCTACAGGTCAATGAGAACTCTTTCAAAGAGCCAATAGTTTTTTGTTTTTGTTTTTGCTTTTGTTTTGCAGAAGTAGTAAAATATTCTAAAATGTTTGAGTCAATATTTAGCTGTGTCACCCAGGCTGGAGTGCAATGCTATAATCATGGCTCACCATAGCCTTGACACATCAAGCTCAATTGATCCTCCCACCTCAGCTCCAGAAGTAGCTGAGACTGCAGGTGCATGCCACCATGCTCAGCAAGTTCTTGTATTTTTTGTAGATACAGGGTTTCACCATATTGCCCAGGCTGGTGTCAAACTACTGGGGTCCTGCAATCCACCTTCCTTGGCTTCCCAATGTATTGGGATCACAGGAGTAAGCCCTCAAATATTGCACTATAATTTATGTAAACACTCAAAAACAAAACAAAAAAAGTAGCAAAACAACTTTGGAAAAAAAGAATATACTTAGATAAATTTTTTTATTTCAAAACATATTGCCAAGTTACAGTAATCAAAATAGTGTGGTGCTGGCATAAAGACAGTTAAATCAATGTTAAAGCAAATAACAGAGGCCAGAATGAAACCCACATGCATAAAATTCAGCTTATCTTAAACAAACGTTCTAATTCCTCATGTTACAGAACGTTCTCCTTCAGCAAAATTGGGTTCTTGTCACATGACTAGGAAAGATTAGGCTCAGGGACACTCCTGAAGGATAAAGAGTAGAGCTGATTGGGTAAAAGAAAAAAAGAAAAACTCTCAACGAAGTGAGTGGGAGTCTTGTTTACCAGGCCCCCACTTCACAGATTGCTGAACACCAGACCAGCACACAGGAACTGATGAAGCCAGGCTCCTCCTCCCTGCACAAGGGATAAAGTTTCCATGGCCTTCCAAGCCTCCACTCCCTTCCCCCAGTTTTCAGATGGAAATTATTCAAAGAGAATCTGTTGGAAAAAGGCAGGCTTCATCTAGCACAAGCACTCGATTTTTCAGCCTTCAGGCTGTTTTAGGCTTGAAGATGGGGTTTTGTCCAAGACCCTTGGCTGTTTTCTAACTCTGTTATTTTCCCCTGTCAATAAGTATATCTAACTGCTGTTAGAATAAGGATAAAGATGAGGACAAAAACCACTTTTAAGTGCTTCCTGATGACAGGGGGCACTGTTGTGAAATAAATGGCAGTCAGCTCTTCCTTAGAGGCCTAAGTGTCTCCAGTGAAAGGGGCCATTGTCTCAGCCTATGGTAGTGTGACTGTTTGAAGTTTGATAGCCTGAAGTTGAGGAGAATCAAACTGTGTTACTAAAAAACACATATTAAAATGAACCAAGGGAAATGTGGAAGAGACAGCTAAAAAAAATCCAGGGTTTTCACCAGTTTGCATAGGTAGAGGGAGGCCAAAAGCCCAACAGGAAAAAATAAAAGAAAGAAAGAAAGAAAGAAAACTTTTACCCTTTTGACAGCATATGAGACTTCTGGGTTCTTTTCTCCTGGGTCCAATCCTAAGCTGTCCAGTTGAATGTTTGGGAAATTAACTCTTCCAAACTTGGAGGATGCATTGAAGGGGAATGTCCCAAAACATGGAGATGTGATTACCTATCTCTAAACACCAAACGGAGGAGAAAAAATGAAAAGTTAGCATTTTTTCAAAGGAGTTCCAAGGGTTCAGGATGCATTCAAAATGGGTATAGACTAAAAATGAATGGTTACTTATCTTGAAAGAGATAGAGGAGCAGGAGTCCCTGGCTCCTTTCTCTTCCTAGCAATTACCCAGGGTGTGTTGAGCTATAGGAGAAAGAATATTCTTTTTCCCACTTCAATCCTTGTATCCCCAAGTCCCACTGATTGTAACAGGGTGCCTCCCATGGGTGTCGAGGCAGCTTTCACCAATGTTAACAGGGAGGCCTAAGGGGGTGGATATATCTGCTCTTACACATGTGTACCCTTTCTTCCCTGCTGTCAGTAGCTCTGGAGTTCACTGGACCTCATTTATGGCATGGATAGTAGCATAATCTTTATCCATGAAATCGGGGGCTTGGCTTAATCCCTGGGAATTAGTTATGCTCACCAGCATTGTGCTTTTTTACCTCCATTATCACCTGCCTCTGGATTTCTCAAATTTTTTACTTTTTTCTATGGTGTCAAACAGAAGCTTAGAATTGAGGCTGGGGCAAAAACGTGTCTCAGGGCATTGCATGGACTCTTTATCATGAGCTGAATGCTAAGATGAAGCTGTGGAATTGAGCTCTTCTTCTACAAGGGTGAGAAAAGAATGACTGTGACATACTGAGGAAACTAGTGGCTATAGTTGTGCTTCATAAAATTTAGGTGGGCACCCTATATATTCCCATCACTCTGCAGAATTTGCAGGATAATTGTCCAGAATTAGAATGTTAATCCAGATTTTCATGTGTACCAATTCATTTTTGTTTATTGTGGGCTGCAGTTGAAGATCATTAGTTGGGTCACAGAAATAAGCAAGGTTGTTCTAAAAAGTAGGCAACAATGCAAAACTAGTGAGTTTAGAATTTAATGACAAATATATAACAAGTTGTGAAACATAAACTTTATCCAGTCCTCTTCTATTAAAAAATAAATCATGATAGGACTGAGTTGTTTGTAAAATAAACTTTATTCTGATACTTGGCCTGATTATTTGCATAAAATGCAGCAAGAATAATTATTTCTAGATAGGTCTTTTACATTGGCTTTGATGGAACTCTGTTCCACAAGAAATTTCAGATAGGACTTTCTAAAGTCAAGCCCAGCCACGGGTTTGTACAATCAGATAATTTTTAGTTGGGTGATTCTCTGCTCTTATAGTCCCAAGATAAACTTGGAGCTCCTGGGCCTGTCAGAAAGTGTCATTATTTAGTTACCACAGATCAGGAACTCTGCTAAAGGACTGTTTAGATGAGGTATAAAGCCAATTTTTCCACTGGGATTTTCTTGGTTCTGCAAGTTGATCTTGACTCCTTAAAGGGAAGCTTATTTTTTAGTCAAGGCCTTGTTCAAACAACCAGTTTCTCCAGTTGTGTTCTGTTGGAAGAGAAATTGGACTCTTATTGCACTGATACAAACACCTATATTGCCACAAGTTAAGAACACTCACAACTAGTTTTCGAATTCAGGAGAAGTCTTGCCGAGACAGGCAAACATGATCCAAATTGTGCACACATGAGTACACCTTACTCACATATTAAAGGCTGTAAGTATCTCAAGATGTTTCCTTTACTCTGGTAAATAATACAAGAATGAGTAATGTCTCAAACAAAAGTCAGAAGGGTTACTTCAATTTTCTATTAGTCCGGTCCATTCAGTCAACTCTTCTTTTGTTTGATATTCATACATATTTTAGCTCTTTGAGAGTCCTGTAAGTTTTTCCTGTATTTCAATGTCACAAGCTCCAAAGTTATCAGAAGCCTGCAATTGAGAGCACCTATTAAAGATCTATAGCTGATTAAAAAACACTTCATAAAAAATCAAAAAAGGAATAATTATCTGTGTATTACAAAGTGTGCAAGGTAGTTACAGTCAGAAATATGACAAAAATTTTCGTTATCGCTATGGTTTGCAATAAATTAACCTAACAACCTTAATTGTGGATGATAGCATATACTTCAGACATTAGAATTTTAGAAATCCCATACAATTTTAGAATATGTATTAGTATTAGTCACCAAAATATCACCTAAAAATATTGAACACCATTTGGCAATTCCATGTAACTAATCATGCCATATAATCCTGTTTATCTCTCTTGTTGATACTCTATGGGCCCTCTGTAGCATCCAAAAGGTAGAAATAAAGAAAGATAATTTTGTAGCTAAAGTGTGGTTTTGAGAAGGATGTTACAACTTAGAGGTTTAAAAATCCTGAAATAAAATTCCAGATTTTCCTAAATTACTTATTTAACAAAAATGATGACTTAGAAATGGAAAAGATATAATTTTTATAAATTATTTTATAATTCTTTACAAATGTTGGTAAGGAACAGATTAGTGCCTTAAGAGTACCTTGTTGGGCTTTTATTTCAATGCTCAATTTACAAGCATCTCACAGACATGATAGTGACTGTCATATGTGGACCTCACACATAGAAGTATTTTCGACTTCCATAAATTGCTTTTGAAACATGAATGATTAAATCTCTTTCTGGTAATAAAAAAGTTCAAAGAAGACTATAGCAGCCTCGAGTATTTTATAATGTCCTCAGCTTGTACAGAAATTGTTATGATGGAATGCAGCAGAAAGGCATAATTCTGAGTCTCATATGCACACTGATCTGACGGTAAGGAATGTCACCATCTTAAATATATGAAGCCAACTGTCACTCATAAAAACAACTAATGTGTGGTATTGTAAATCTTACCCTGGGAGTTTTCTGCCAGTGTGCTTGTGATTTAATATTTTGTGAATCACCCATATGATTTGACTCTCTGGAAGGGTTTCAGCCCACATATATTATTGTGGTATCTACTTGGGCCAACCTTGAGGGGATGTGACTCTTCCGTCTGGGACCTACTCCCAGTAAAAATCACGAAAAATCACTACCTCCAGCACACAGGTCATGTTATATTTTTGCCTAAGCTATGCCCGCAGAAATTATTGTGACATATCACTGTGTCAGCCCTGTAGGTGATGCAACTCTCCTTATTAGATTGGGCTGTGCACAGAGTATGGTATACTCACATATGGCTGCACTAGGGTCACAGATGATGGAACTCCTTTGCTGGGACCTTATCCTAAAAAGGGTATTGTGACAAATCTCTTGGCCTATCCTCTAGGTGACATAACTCGCTGCTTGAGTCCTGCCACATGGAGCATTGTGACATAAGTGTGAAAACTGTAACTATTTGTTGTAACTCTCTCACCCATGTCCTGTCCTAAGGGAGCATTGCGACATATCTCAGGAACCAGCATAAAGGTGAAGTGACTCTTTTGCCTGACTTCTCCTGATATGTTAGATTGTGTTATAAACCTAGGGAAGCACCTAAGTGATATGACTCTTCTCTTCTGCCTCAGCCCTGCCTACTTGGGACATTGGGTCACATATCTGAGCCTGTGTTCTAAGTGATGTGTCTGTTTTCTTCTGCCTGAGCCCTTGCCATGGGATGATGTGACATATTGCTAAGCCCAATACTTAGATTAAATGACTGTTCTTTTTCCAAACCATGCCGATAAAATAGATTTTGCTGTATTGCAGGGTACAGCACCCAGATGATGTACCTTTTCTTTTCTGCCTGTGTCCTGCAGAAAGAGATAATTATGGCATATTGCTGGGCCCATCACCCTGAAGATATAACTCTCCTGCTTGTACCAGAGCAACTGAAAGTATTTTTATATATCTTGGGCCCATCCTGTAGGTGTTTTTGCTGTCCTTATTTGTTTGGGCTTGTTTTTCCACATTTGAGATTGTGTCATATTGCTGGGTCCAGCACTCCAGCACCCAGTTAATGTAACCCTCATTTCTAGACACTGCCTAGAGAGGGTATTGTGACATATTGCTTGCCACAGCATGTAAGTCGTGCTACTTTTCCACTAAGTTTTTTTTTCTACAAATGAGATTATGATACTTACATTGCTTCAACTCAGTGGCATCATGATCAAACATAATTGGCATTCCACCAATAGTAGACTTTTCCCTCTCATAGCTGTGCTTAGGGCAATAGTTACAGTTATGATATGCATATTTGCACAAAGCTCACAGAAATTTACAACACTAACTCATAGTCTATAAACTTGGGTGGTACACAGAGTTTTATAATAGAGCTCAGCAAACGATTAAAATTGTGACCCTTGATTACAAATGCAGGTGAGAGAAAAAGTTTTTAGCATCTCATATTTATAAAGCCCACTGTTGAAGTTCTGACCCTAAGAAGTAAATAAAGTACAACGATGGAATTGTGATTTTCATATGTGGATCTTGCTACAGATGAGATGGTGACTCATTTCTGGACCCAGATTATAGGCACCATTATGGGTTTTCTGTCTGAACCCAGCCTATAAGAGAACTGTTGATTATCATAACAGGGTTTACATCAATATGTATGTTTTGGGTCAAATGAGCATGTAGGCTTCGGAGTGGTTTGTAACACTAAGGTATTTTGCATAAAGCCTTCAGATGTTGTAGAGTGTCTCATAAGATGACTGAGAACACACTTGAGATTGTGACTCTTACATACATAACAAACTAACAGTTAAATGTGTCACCTAAAGGATAAATTGATAGTGTCATATGACAAAGCCCAGCACCCCAGTGTTGAGAGTCTTGGCTTAGATTCTTTCCCATGGGTGTATTGTGAAATATTGCTGGGTTAGAATCATAAAAAGGTGACTCTTCTTCACGGATCCAGCCAACAGGGGACATTGTAACATATCTCTGGGCCTATCAGCTAGGTGATATGTCTCTCCTCTCGCAGTGTTCTCTCACAGGGGACACTGACATTTTGCTGGATATAGTATCTAGGTAATGTGCTCTCCTCTCCTGCCTGGATCTCACCTACCTAGGAAATTGTGACATACCACTGAGTGCAAAACCTAGGTGGTGTGACTCTCCTCTTTGTGCTGGAATCTGCTATAAGAGGGAATTATAACATATTGCAGAGCCCAGCACCTAGGGAATGTGACTATCCTCTATTTTTTCAACCCTGTATACAGTGGTCAAGATGATACATTATTTGAGACTGTACCCAGGAGATATGACCCTTCTGACTGGATCCTGCCTAAAAGGAAGATATAATGTATTTCTAGCTAAGGACACAGATGATGTGACTTTTCTATCTTGTCTATGTCCAAAGATGAAATTCTAACATATACCTGGATTCAGCTGATATGCACAATAATAACTCATGCATGACCCATCCAAGGGAGATATTGTGAATCTCATAGCCAGTTTATGGCCATGATTAAAGTCTTAGATCTCTGTAAAATTAGATGTCTGTAAAAATTCAGACAAATATATCCTACTCAGGTGTATCATTTAAAGTCTGTGTGGTACAAAGTGTGTCATAACAGGCACCAGCAACCAGGCGTTACACACATCGAGCTGTCACAGTTGTCCTTTTCACACATGAACAGAGCCTATGAATGAGTTAAAAAATCTCACACACATAAGCAGTTGAAGCTGGAATTTGTTACCGTCATATATGAATCTGATCCACAGATGGTGTGGTGAAATTTAACCACGATTCTCCAGACCTGTGGTGCTTTGACTGTCCTACTGGAACACAACCTTCAATGTGATTGGGGCTGTTACACATGTATCTTGCCCATTGTTGAGATTATGACTTCTTTACTTCGACCCAACTCATAGGAGGTGTTGACTCTCATACCCGAAGCCAGAAGTTGTGTGGGCCTGTAAAATTTATTTCTGAACATTTTCAAGTGTGTGATTGTGAAGTTTGACTTTGTCCAGCATCTGAGTATTTTGACTCTCCTTTCTAGGCCAAGCCTGGAAATTGTGACATACATGCACCAGCACCTAAGCAATGTATAACAACTTTTTGTGGATGCAACTAGGGGCCCTTTTACATGTTACTGGTACCAGCAATCAGCTGGTGTGAAATGTTGGCCTAAACCCTGCCTACAAAGAGCATTATGGATTTTATCCAGATCCATCATGTAAATAATGTGAGTTCCTTCTACTGCCTTGGCCCTGCAATTATGCTGTATTGTGACATACTGCATTCAGGTGATGTGAGAGTTTTTGAGGGGAGTTCTGCCAATAGAAAGCTATGTAACAAATCACTTGGCTCAGCCCCTAGGTGCTGTTTCTCCTCTCTTGCCTTGACCCTGACCACCAGAGAGACTTTGACATATTGCTTAGCCCAGCACAAAGGTGAGTTCACTCTCCTGTCTTGATCCTGCACACAATGGCCATTGTGACATATATCAAGGCCAATTGCCCATGTGCAGTTTGTCTCCTCTCTTGCCTAAGCCTTGCCAACAGAGAGGATTTAGATATGTCACTGAAGCCAGCATCCAGGTGATTGACTCTTCTCCAAGAGTCCCACCCACAAGGAGAATTGTGAAATTTCACTGGATGTGCACACACTTAAATGATGTGACTTTCCTTACTTTCTTCTTCCCCACAAGTGGTAATGTGCCATATACTTGAGAACAAATAAAAGGTCTAATAATGACTCTTGTACCAGGAACCAGGTCACGTGCAGGATTGTGACTCTCAACACTGAACCTTTTCGCAGGTGTTATTCTGACGTTTATTTTTACCCAGCTCTTGAGTCACTTAATAATCCTGCCTATTTAGAGTCCAGATGTGACATTTTTACATACAACTGGGCCAAAACCTTGGGGATTTGACTTTTGTCTTAACAGTGTTCTCCGAAGGGATCATAACATATCTCTGGACCTATGATCTAGGTTATGCGACTTTCCTCTCCTGACTGCACGCTGATTAAAGCAAAGAGTGTGGCATTTCTAAGCACACATCCAAATGATATGACCCTTTTTCCTGGGCCATTACAACAGAAGGCATTATGATATATCTCTGCACCCATCATTTAGGTGATATGACTCTCCTCTCCTGCCCGGACACTCTTCACAAGTAACGTTACACCATAGAGCTGGGCATAACACCTAAGTTCTCTTACTTCTCCGTTAGGGCCTCGCATACAGAGACAATATTGGAATATTTCTGGCTTAGGATTTAGGTGATGTAGTGTCCTGCCTATTTAGTAACCACAGAGGGCATGGTGACATATACCTAGGCACAGCTAACAGGCATGATAATGACTCTCATATGCGGACACAGCCAATAGGAGAAATTTTCACTCTTACAACTAGGTTTAGATACATGAGTGACATGAAGCATCTCCTACTGTTAACAATGTCACAGAAGATTACAACACTCACACCTTCTTATAACACCTGTAAGTAGTATAGAGAGTGTCATAGCACGGCCTAGCATAAAGAGGAAATCGTGAGTCTCGTTTGGACACCCAGCTGACTGGAAGGATTTTCACAATCACAGATGTATAAAAGCTACTGTTCTACATGAAAACAAGACACATGTGGCATTATAAGTCTAATCCCTAGAAATTTATTTTATCATGACTGTGATCTAAAAGTCTTCCACGCGCTTTTTTGATTTCACTCTTTGGACTGGTTCCAGCCTACACATGGAATTTTGACATCTACCTGGGCCAACATTGAAGTCTTGTGATTCTTCTGCCTGGCCTGCTCTCAGTAGAATTGTGACATCATTGGATCCGGTATTTAGGTGACGTTACATTCATGCTTGCCCCATGCCCACACACATCCTTGTGACATATTATGTTGTCCATCACTGAGGTGATATAACTTTCCTCTCTGAAATGGGCCCTGCACACAGGGCAGGAGAGTGACATATTCATAAGCCAGGCACACAGGTAATGATACTTTTCTTTGCCAGGGCCATGCAATAAAGATAAGATTATGACATGTTACAGGGCCTATTATATAGGTGATATGGCTCTCCTGCTTGAAAACTGCCCACTGGAATAGTGGCATATTGCTAGACCAGGTGACAAAAGTGATTGTACTCTTTTGCCAAGACCATGGTTTCAGGAAGGTTATGTGACATGTATCTGGGCCTATCACCTAGGTGATGTGAATTCCTTCATAGGCTGCCCACATGGAGCATTGTAACATAAGGGTGGAACCTGTTCCTAGGTGATGTAACTCTCTTGCCTAGGTCCTTTTCTAAGGGGGATTTGTGAATATCTCAGGACCCAGGACCAGGTGATGTGATTCTTCATCCTGGCTTCTTCCCACATACTAAATTGTGACCTATACCTAAAGAAGCACCTAGGTGATACGACTCACTTTTTTTGCCTGAGCCCTGCCTACAGATGACTTTGGGTCATATCATTGAGCCCATGACCTAAGTAATTTGACTCACTTCTTCTGTCTGTAATTTTACAGTGGGAGAATTGTGATGTATTCAGAAGCCCCGTACTTAGGTTGTGTGACTCTCATGTTCTTGCTAAAGAGTGCCCATGAACAGGGCTTTTGCTGTATATCAGGACCCAACACCCAGATAATATTACTCTTCTGCCTAGCTCATGGATAAAGAGGGAATTGTGGCATATTGCTAGGCCCAGGACCCTAAGAATATGACTCTTCTGTCCATGCCAGGGCCACAGAAGGTATTTTGACATATCTTTTGCTCATTCTGTAGGTACTTTGGCACTAATCAGTTTGCAGGGTTTCTTCCACGTATTTTTGTGTCACATTGTGGGTTCCAGCCCCCGGTTAATGTGACCCCATTTCTTAGGCTCTGCCTAGGGAGGGCACTATGATATATTGCTTGGGACAACACCTAAATGGTGTTAACCTTCTGCCTAGTTTTTTGCCTACAAATGGGATTATGACATACACTTTGCTTCAGCTCGAAGGCATGATGATCAAGCTTATTGTGGGATTAAGCCAATAGGGGACATTTTACCTTTTACCCCTAGGTTTAGGTCAATAGTTAAGGACCTTCATTTCATATTTGTTCAAAGATCACAGAATTTTACAACATTAACTCATATCCTACATTCACAAAGCTTATTGCTGAAGTCCTGAATTGATCAAGTCAATAGAACCGAAAGTTTGAATTGTGACTCTCATAAGTGAATCTGACTACAGGTGAAATGGTGGATCATTTCTACACCCATCTCACAGGTCTAACAATGGTCTCAATCCTGATGCCAGCCTGTAGAAGACATGTTGCCTGACATACCTCAGTTTAGGGCAATATGTAAGATTATGAATCTATATAAACATGTAGCCCACAGAAAGTTTTGCAACACTCATGCCTGTTGCGTAAAGTTTTCAGATGTTGTACAGAGTATCATACAATGGCAAGCACACTTGGGAGATTGTGACTGTCATATACACAACTAGATAACAGTTTATGATGTCATGCTTAAAGATGAGGAGATTATGCCACATCCCTTGGCTTAGTATACCGGTATTGAGACTTTTTGGTTTAAATTCTTTTCCATGTGGTCATTGTTACATATCACTGGATCAGAACCATGACAATGTAACTCTTCTATCTTGGCCCTGCAAAGAGCAGATATTTTCGCATATCTCTGCACCTATTGGCTAAGTGACATTTCCCTCCTGCCAGTGCCCTGCCCACAGGGGACACTGTGACATATTGCTAGATATAGCATCTAGGTAATGTGACCCTCCTCTCCTGCATGGATCCTGTTGACTGACGAAATTGTGACGTACCACTGAGCACAAAGTCTAGGTGACATGGCTCTCTTCTTTGTTGTGTACTCTGCCAAAAGAGGGAATTATTACATATTATTGAGCCCAGCATGCTCGTGGTCTAATTCTTTTTTTTTTCTTTGAAGATGTCTACATTGGGCATGGTGACATATTACTTGAGGCTATACCCAGGGGATGTGGCTCTTCTTCCTGGTTTCTGCCCACATGTTAGATTGTGACATATAACTAGAGAAGGATATAAGTGATATAACTCTTGTTTTCTACCTGAGCCCTGCATAAAGGGGCACTGGGATGTTTCTCTGAGCCCATGAACTAAGTGAAGTGACTCTCTTCTCCTGCCTGGTCTTTACAATGAGAGGATGGTGACATTGGTGACATATTGCTGAGCCCAGTACTCGGGTTATTAGACAAACAAAGATTTTGACCTATTGCAGGGCCAAGCATGCAGATAACATTACTCTTTTGCCTGGGTCCTGCATATATAAGGGATTATGGCATATTTCTAGGCCCAGCACCCTAATAATGTGACTCTCATGGCTGACCCAAAGCCACAGAAGGTATTGTGATATATCCTGGGCCCATTCTGTTGGAATTTTGGCTCTCATTTCTAGGTTGTTTTTTTCCACATATGGGATTTTGTCATATTGCAGTTCCAACACCCAGTTAATGTTACTCTAATCCCTATACCCTTCTTAGAGAGGACATTGTGACGTGATGCTTGTCACAGCACCCAAGTGATGTTACCTTCCTAACTCACTTTTTGACCACAAATGGGACTATGTCCTACACCTTACTTCAGTTCACAGGCATGATGGTCAAACTTATCCTGGGATTCAGCCAGTAGGATATATTTTGCCATTCATTACTAGGCTTAGGGAAATAGATGAGATCCTGGGTTTCATATTTGCATCAAACTCAAAAACTTTACACTAACTCATAATGTATACATTTCTTGGGTTGTAAAGAGAGTTTTATGAAAGAGATCATCAAAAGTTTAGATTAGGACTCTCTGTTAGACACCCAGGTGAAAGCAAATGTCGTCACCATCCCACATGTACAAAGCCCACTATTAAGTTCCTAAGTCCAAAGGTGAATAGAGAACAAAATTGGAGTTGTGATCTTCATATGTTGATCTGGCCTCAAATGGGAGGGTGACTCATTTCTGGATCCAGCCTGCAGGCAAAATAAGTGGTCTCATCCCTGAACCTAGCCTACAGAAGATATGTTGACTATCGTATCTGGGTTTATGGCAGTATATAAGATAATGAATCCATACAAGCATGTTGGCCTCAGAGTGGTTTTCAACTCTCATGAATGCTGTATAAAGCCTTTGAAAGTTGTAGAGTGTCATACAATGATCCAGGAAACACGTGAGATTGTGTTTCTCATATTCACACCCAGCTCACAGTGAATCACGTCACTCTGAAAGACAAGGAGTTCTGGCATATTACGAAGCCTGTTACCAAGATGTTGAGACTTTTTGGCTTAAATTCCTTCCCATGGATTCACTGTGACATATCACTGGGTTAGAATCATAATAATGTGACTCTTCTGCCTTGACGCTGCCAAGAGGGATTATTATCACATATCTCTGGGTCTATAAGCTAGGTAATTTGTCTCTTCTTTTTGTGCCCTGTCCCCAGGGGACATTGTGAAATACCGGTTTACATAATATTTAGAAAATGTGACTATCCTCTCCTGCCTGGGCCCTGCTCACCATAGAAATTGTGACATACCGCTGATTGCAAAATCTAGGAGATGTAGCTCTCCTTCATATTCTAGACTCTTCCAAAAGAAGGATTATTACATATTGCAGAGCTCAGCATCTAGGTGGTGGAACACTCCTCTTTTTCTTCTTTCCTGTCTTTAGTGGGCTTGGTGACATACTGTTTGAGGCTGTACCCAGGTGATGTGACTCTTCTGACTAGGCCCAGCCAAAAAATGAGTATATACTGTATCACTGGCTCAGCACTCAGGTGATGTGATGTGACCCTTCTGATTAGCCCCAGACTACAAACAAGATTATACTATATAACTGGCTCAGCACCCAAGTGATGTGACTCTCCTGGCATTTTTTCTGCTCACAGATCCAGCTGTGACATGTACCTGGTTTTAGCACACATGCACAATAATAATTCTCATACCTGGACCCATCCAGTAGAGATAACTGACTCTCACAGCCAGTCTCACAGCCATTGGTAAAGTCCTGGGCTTTTCACTTGTATAAATTTCACGAAGGATTATAACACTCAGGTATATCACATAAAGCCTTAATGATACAAAGAGTGTAATAACAGAAAGCAGCAATGAGGTGAGAACACTTGTATGTACACCTAGCTGACACGATTGACATTCCCCCACATGAACAGGGCCTAGGAATGAGGTAATAAATCATGCACATAAAAAGCAGTCAAAGATTGAAATAATTACTCTCATACATGGATCTGATTCACAGGTGGTTTGGTAACATACGAACCATGATTCAACACACCTGTAGTGCTGACTCCCCTACTGGAAAATCATCTTCAAGTGAGATTGGGGCTCTTATACATGAATCTTGCTCATTGCTGAGATTGAGACTCCTCTGCTTCAACCCAACTCACCGAAAAATTGAATCACTTACACAAAAGAAATACTTGTGTGGGATGTGGAACTTATTTCCAAATCTTTCTGATAATGAAAAAGGGAGAGGTAACTTTGCCTAGCACATGAATCATCTGACTCTCTTTTCTAATCCCAGACTAGATTTTGCCATATGTGAAACAAGCATCTAAGAAACATATAATAGTTTCCAGAGCTCCCACTGCAAAGGTCACTTTTATATATCACTGGGACAATCACCTAAGTGATGTAAATTATCTGCTGAAAACTGCCTACAAGAATTGTGTCTTAAATCTAGGTACATCACATAAGTGCAGTGAGTCCCTTCTACTGTCTTGGCCCTGCACTTACACTGAAATGTGACACATAACTGGGTGCTGCACCCATGTGACATGATTCTCCTTTTTGAGCTCTGCTAACAGGAAGCATTGGAACATATCACTTGGCTCAGCACCTAGGTGATGTTTCTTCATATTTTCTCTGGGCCCTGACCATGGGGAAATTGTGACATATTGCTGCACCCAGCACTAAGTTGTGGTCACTCTACAGCCTTGGTCTTGCACATGAGGGTCATTGTGACATATATCTGCACCAGTTGCCTAGGCTAAGTGGTTCTCCTCTCTTGCCAAAGTTCTGCCCACATAGTGAGTTTTGATATGTCACTGCAAGCAGCATGCAGGTGATGTGGCTTTTCTGCCAGGGTCCTGCCCACAAAGTGTATTGTGACATTTTACTGGACCCGCACACACATAGCTGATGTGACTTTCTTGGCTACTCTCTGGCCACAGGTTACATTCTTGTCTGCAGCATGCCCACAAAAATTATTGTGACATATTTCTGTGTCCACCTCATAGGTGATGCAACTTCCCTCTCTGGAATGGGCCCTGCTCAAAGAAAAGGTAGTGACATGATTCAAGACTGAGAACACAGGTGAGACTACTCTTTTGCCAAAGCCATGCCCAAAGGAGAGGATTCTGATGTATCTCTGGTTATGTGGCTCTCCTGCTTGGGTATTGCCAACCTGGAGCGTGACATGTTTCTATGCCAGGCACACAGGTGATGGTACTCTTTTGCCAGGGCCATGCCTCATAGAGGACTTTGTGACATATCTCTGCCCTATCACCTAAGTGTAGTCCGTTCCTCCTTAGGCACTACCCACATGGAGCATTGTGGCATAGGCAGAGAACCTGCATGTAGGTGACGTAACTCCATTGTCTGGCAGCTGTTCTAAGAGAGCCTTGTGAAATATCTCAGCATGCAGAACCCAAGCTATGTGGCTCTCCTGTCTGTTTTCTGCCCACATGTAACATTGTGATATATTCCTCAGGAAGCACCTAGGTGATATGAATCTCCTTGACTGCCTGAGCCCTGCCTACTGGGGTCATTGGGATATATCTCTGAGCGCATGACCAAAGTAATATGGCTCTCTTGTACCAGGGCCTTTAAAATGGTGGGATTGTGACATGTTTCTGAGCCCAATATTTACATCACGTGACTCTGCTCTTTTTTCTGAACCGTGACCGCAAAGAAATTTTGACCTATTGCACTCAGATGATGTTATTTTTCTGCCAGAGTCCTGAATAAAGATAAAATTATTGCAGATGGTCAGCTGAGCACCCTGATGATGGTACTGTCCTATCTGTGCCAGAGCCACAGAGAGTATTTTTGACATGTCTTCGGCTTATTCTGTAGGAGTTTTGGCTCTTATCCCTTGGCTAATATTTTTCACATGTGGAATTCTGTAATATTGCTGGGCGCAGCACCCAGTTAATGTAACACTCCTTCCTAGGTTCTGCCTAGAGAGGGAATTGTGACATGTCGATTGCCATATCGCCTATGTGATGTTACTCTTTTTCCTAATTTTTTGCCCACAAATGGTATTATGACATATACCTTGCTACAGCTTACAGGTATGATGGTCTCTTATATTAGGATTCAGGCAATAGAAGATATTTTGCCTCTCATCGCTAGGCTTAGGGCAACATGTAAAATTCTGGGTTGGAAATTTCTTCAAAGCTCACAGAAGTTTACAACACAAATTTGTCTTGTATAAACTACTTGGGTGATACAGGGTTTCATAACAAGGCCCAGCAAAGAGTTAAGATTGTGACTGTCAATTACACACCCAGGTGAAAGTAAAAGTTGTCACTATCCCACATTTACAAAGCCCACCGTTGATGTACTGAGTCTAACAAGTGAAAAGAATATAAAGATAAAATTGTGGCTCTCATATATGGATCTGGCCACATGTGCGATTGTGACTCATTTTCGACCAAGCTCACAGACATTCCTGACATCAGCCTAAATAAGAGATGTTGGCTATCATACCTGTGCTTAAGGCAATATATAAGATTGTGATTTCATATAAGCATGAGGGCCTCAGAGTAGTTTGCAACTCTCACGCATGCTATATAAAGCCCTCAGACATTACAGAGGGTGTCATACCATGGCCCAGCACACACGTGACATTGTGACTCATATACACACAAAGCTAACAGTTAAAGGTGTCACTCTCAAAGATGAGGAGATTGTGTCTTATCGCTGGTCCTAGTACCCAGGTGTTAAAACCTTTGCATAAATTGTTTCCCTTGTTTGCATTGTGATATATCCTGGGTTCAGAATCATAATAATGTGACTGCTCTACCTGGGCCCTGCCAAAAATGTATATTATCACAGATCTCTGAGCCTATCAGCTAGGTAATTTGTCTATTTTGCCCATGCTTTACCCTCAATGAACATTATGACACCTCTTGAAGTAGCATCTGGAAGTGTGACGCTCGTCTCCTACCTGGGTCCTGACCGCAGAATGAATTGTGACATACGACTGAGTACAAAACCTAGGTAATGCAACTCTCCTCCTTGTTCCAGAGTCAGCCAGAAGAGGTAATTACTACATATTGCTGAGCTCAGCACCTAGGTGGTGTGACTCTCCTTTTTTTCTTCAAACCTGTCTACAGTGGACATGATGCCGTAGTACATGATACGGTACCCAGGTGATGTGACTCTTCTGACTTGGCCCTGCCTTTGAAGGAGTTTATAATGTATCCTGAGCTCAGAATCCAGGTGATGAGACTCTCCCACCTTGCTTCTGCTCACAGGTTAAATTATGACATATAACTGGGTTCAGCTCACATGCACAAATAAAATTGTCATACCTAGAACCAGAAAGGAGAGATTTTTTGACTCCTATAGCCAGTCTTATGGCCACAAGTAAAGTACTGGGTCTCCTAATGGTATAAACTTCACAGAGGATTATGACACTCTGGCATATTATACAAAGCCTGAGTGGTAAAAACAATGTTATAACAGGGAACAGGAAGGAAGTATCATTGTGACTCTTGAATGCACAGCCAGCTGACCCAGTAGTCATTCTCTCACAAGAACAGGGCCTGCAAATAAGGCATTAAACCTCACAAAGAGAGCAGTCAAAAGTTAAAATTGCTCCTCTTCTATATGGGTAGTTTGGTGATGCATGATTGAGCACATCTGTGAGGCTGTGACTCCTCTGCTGGAACACATTCTTCAAGTGGAATTGGGCATCTTATACATGAATCTTGCCCACTGTTGAGACTGTGACTCCTCTGCTTTGACCCAACTCACAGGAAGTGTTGACTCACATACACAAATCCAGAACTTGTGTGGGACTGTGAAACTTATTTCTAAATATTTACTATCATGTGGTCAGGACATAAAAGTTAGCTGAGCGCCTGAATAATTTGACGACCAAACACCTAAGTATAGATGCCTGGGTGTGCATACAAAGGGCAATTTTACATATTACGGGGATCAGCACCCATGTGATGTGAAATATTTGCCTTATCCCTGACTATAAAAGACTTTGTGGCTTATATCTAAGTTCATCATGTAAGTGATGTGACTGCTTTCTACTGCCTTGGCCCTGCACTTATAGTGCATTGTGACACATAACTGGATACTGCACCCAGGTGATGTGACTCTGCATTTTGGGTTCTGCCAACAGAAAGCTTTGTAACATATCACTTAATTCAGCACCTAGGTGATGTTTCTCCTTTCTTGTATCACCCTGAACAAAGGGGAGATTGTAACATTGCTAAACCCAGCACCAGGTGAGATCACTTTTATACCTTGGTTTTGCACATAGCGGCCAGTGTGACATATGTCTAAGCCAATTGCCTAGGTAAAGAGGGTCTCCTCACTTACCTAAGCCCTGCCCACATGGGGGATTTTGATATATCACTGCAACCAGCATCCAAATGATGTGACACTCTTTCCAAGGCCCTGCTTACAAGAAAGATGACTACATCTCACTGGACCAGCACCCACCCAGGTGATGTGACCTTCCTCCTTGCTCTCTGTTTACAGGTGATATTGTGCCACATACCTGAGACCAGACAAAAGGACTAATTATGACTCTTAAATCTGGACCCAGGTCATATGCAAGATGGTTATTCCCATTCCTGGAACTTTCAACCAGTGTTATTGTTATATATACCTTTGCCTAGCTCCTGAGTGATTTAATAATCCTGCGTAGGTGTAGCCCACAAATGAGATTTGGAAATATACCTCGGGTGATTGCCTTGGTGATTTGACTCTCCTGTCTTAACAATACCCTAAGGAAAGATTGTAACATGTCTCTGGGCCCACCATCTAGTTACCTGACTCTCCTCTCCTGCCTGGACCCTGCTTCCACTGGGGATTATAGCTTTTCTAAGCACTGCATCTAAATGATATGACTCTCTTGCCTGGTCCTTTCAATGGGACACATTGTGAAATATCTCTGGGCCTATTATTTAGGTGGTATGAGACTCCTCTTCTGTCTAGACACTGCCCACAAGGGGCATTATGCCATACATCTGGGTGTAACACCCAAGTTACAAAACTTTCCTGCAAGGAACTTGTCTACAAGAAAAATAATGGAAAATTTCTGGTTCAGCATTTAGATGACTTAGCTGTCATGCCTATTTCATTACCACAGAGTAAATTGTGACCTATACATAGGTACAACTTACAGGTATAATGACTCTTTTATGTAGACCCCACAAATAAAAATAACTTTGACATTTCTAACTTACTTTAGAAACACGAGTAAATTATCTGGTCGTGGTGGCTCAGGCCTGTAATCCCAGCACTTTGGGAGGGTGATTCAGGTGGATCACAAGGTCAAAAGATTGAGACCATGCTGACCAACATGGTGAAACACCATCTCTGCTAAAACTACAAACAGTAGCTGGGTGTGGTGGTGTGCGACCGGAGTCCAAATTAGTCAGGAGGCTGAGGCAGATGAATTGCTTGAACCCAGGAGGTGGAGGTTGCAGTGAGCAGAGATTGCAGCACTGCACTCCAGCCTGGGTGACAGAGCCAGACTCTGTCTCAACAACAACAAAAACAACAACAAAAACAAGAGTGAATAAATCTCATAAATCTCTTTCTGGTAAAAAAGAAAAAAAAAAACAGGTCAAAGAAGACTATAACACCCTCAGATATTTTATAATGCCCTTGGCTTGTACAGAGAGTGTAAAAACACTATTCAGCAGAAAGGTGAAATTGTGAGTCTCATATACACACCCAGCTGACAGTAAATACTGTCACTGTCTGAAATATATGAAGCCAGCTCTCACTCATGAAAACAAGACATGTGTGGTAGTGTAAATCTCATTTCAGGAATTTTCTCCCAGTGTCATTTTGAAAAAAAATCCTTGCTGACCATCTGTGTGACTTGACTCTCCAGACTGTTTCCAGCCTGAGGTTGTTATTGTGATTTCTACCTGGTCCAACATCTAGGTGATGTGACTCTCCTGCCTGGGTCCTGCTCTCGGTAAGGGACATGACATATCACTAGGTCCACTACCCAAGTCATGTTAAATTTTTGCCTGTGCCATTCCCACAGAAATCATTGTGACATATCACTGTGTCGTATGTCATACAACCACTTAAGTGATGTAACTCTCCTCATGACAATGGGCCCTGCACACAGTAGGGGATAGTATCATATGGCTGGGTCAGGCACGTAGATGACAGTAATCTTTTATTAGAGCCGTGTCCTAATGAGGGCATTGTGACAAATCTCTGGTACTATCACTTAGGTGATTTTGCTCTCCTGCCTGGGCCCTGCTTACCTTGATAGTGACACATTACTAGGCTAGGCAAACAGGTGATGGTACACTTTTGCTCGAGCCATGCCTTAAGAAGGATATTGTAACATATCTCTGGCCTATTACCTAGGTGATCTGACTATCTTTTTGAGCCCTGCCCACGTGGAGCATTGTGACATAATGGTACAACCCGCACCTATTTGTTATAACACTCTTGCATGGGTGCTGTCTTAAGGGAGGCTTGTGTGATATATCTCAAGAGCCCACATCAAGGCGATGTGGCTCTTTTGCCAGCTTTCACCTCATATGTTAGATTGTGTTATATACCTAGGGAAGCCCCTATGTGATATGACTCTACCCTTCTGCCTGAGCCCTCCTTACTTGAGACATTGGGTCATATATCTGAGCCTGTGTCTTAAGTGATGTGAATCTTTTCTTCTGCCTCAGTCTTTGCAATGGCGTGATTTGACATACTGCTAAGCCCAGTACTTAGGTACTATGACTCTTTTTTCCCCAACCATGCCCAAGAAAAAGATTTTTGAGGTATTGCAGGGCCCAGCACCCAGATAATCTTTCAATTCTACCTGGGTTCTGCATAAAGAGATAATTATGGCATATTGCTGGGCCCCTCACCCTGATGATGTAACGCTCCTTCCTGTGCCAGAGCAACATAAAGTATTTTTACATATTATAGACACATTCAGTAGGCGTTTTTGGTGTCATCATTTGTCTGGGTTCTTTTTTTTTTCCACATTTGGGATTGTGTCATATTGCTGGGTCCAGCCCCCATTTAATGGATCCCTCACTTCTATATCATGCCTAGAGAGGGCATTGTGACATATTGCTTGACACAGCACCTAAATTGTATTACCCTCCTGCCAAGTTTTTTTTTCTACAAATGGGATTTTGAAATTTACCTTGCTTCATTTCAAAGGCATAATAATCAAACTTATATTGGGATTGCACCGATAGTAGACACTTTGCCTCTCATTGCTACACTTAGGGCAATAGGTAAGGTTATAAGTTGCATATTTGCATAAAGCTCACATATGACAACACTAATTCAAATTCTGTAAACTTTTTGGCTGGTACACAGAGTTTTATAACAGGGCCTAGCAAAAGGTTAAGATCGTGACTCTTGATTACACATGTCATGCAGGAGAGAGATGAAGATTTCATTATCCCACATTTACAAAGACCACTGTTGAAGTCCTCAGTCTAACAAGTAAATAAAGTACAAAGATGGAATTGGGACTTTCATATGTGTGTGTTGCTACAGTTGAGATGGTGATTCAGTTCTGGACTCAGATCACAGACATAATAATGGGTCTCCTGTCTGAACCCAGCCTATAAGAGAGATGTTGTCTATCATAACTGAGTTTAAAGCAATACATAAGATTGTGAGTCAACAGGAGCATGTAGGCCTCAGAATGGATTGCAAATCTCATGCATGTTACATAAAGCCTTTGAATATTGTAGAATGTGTCACACAATGACCCAGAACACATGTTACATTGTGACACTTACATACATACCAGTAAAAAGTGTCACCCAAAAAGATAAGGAGATTGTGTCATATCACTATGCCTGGTAACCCTAGGTGTTGAGATTAGTGGCTTAAATTCTTGACCATAGGTGGACTGTGAAATATCACCGGGTTAGGATCATAATAATGTGTACTCTTGTTCTTGGACCTAGCAAACAGGAAGTATTATCACATATCTCTAGTCCTGTTTGCTAGGTGATGTGTCTGTCCTGCCAGTGTCTTGCCCACAGGGAACACTATGACATACCACTAGATATAGCATCAAGGTAATGTGACTCACCTCTTCTGCCTGGATCCTGCCCACTGATGAAATTGTGACATACACCTGAGTGCAAAACACAGGTAATGTGACTCTCCCCTTTGTCCTGGACCCTGTTAAGAGCAGCGATTATATCATATTGCTGAGCCCAGCACGTAGAGGATGTAACTATCCACTATGTTTTCAACCCTGTATACAGTTGTCAAGATGACATATTATTTGAGATTGTACCCAGTCATATGACCCATGTCACTGGCTCCTGACCACAGAGGAGATTATAGTGTATCCATGGCTCAGTATGCAAATGATGTGACTCTTATGCCTTGTTTCTGTCCAAAGGGAAAATTGTGATACATACCAGAAATCAGCACACTTGCACAATAATAACTCTCATACATGAACCCAGCCAGGGGAGTATTTTAACTCTCATAGCCTGTCTTACAGCCATGGGTAAATTCCAAATCTCCCACCTATAAGAAATCACAGAAAAGCAGCCTAGTCAGGCATATCATATAAAGCCTGAGTGGTACAAAGGGTGTCATAGCAGGCACCAGTGACCACGTGCTATTGTGACTCTTGGATGCACACCCAGCTGGCATGTTTGTTATAAACAGGGCCTATGAATGATTTACTAAATCTCCCTCCCATAAGCAGCTGAAGCTAGAAATTGTTACCTTATATATGAATCAGATCCATAGGTGGTTTGGCGATGCCTGAACCACGACTCAGCAGACCTTTAGTGATTTGACTCTTATCCTGACACACAATCTTCAAGTGGGATTGGGGCGCTTATACATGCATCTTGCCCATTGTTGATATTGTGACTCCTGTACTTTGACCCAGTCATAGGAGATGTTGAGTCTCATGCATGAAGCTCAGACTTGTGTGGGACTGTGAAACTGATTTCTGAAAACTTTTTAGTGTGTGAATGAGAAGTGTGACTTTGCCCAGCATCTGAGTGTTTTGACTCTGCTTTCTAGGCCCAGAGCAGAGTTGAAATTGTGACATACATGCAACAAGCAACATATAACCCCTTTAGCAACGTGACAGGGGGCACTTTTACATGACACTGAAACCAGCATTCAGCTGATGTAAAATCTTGGCCTGAGCCCTGCCTGCAGACAGCACTGTGGCTTTTTTCTAGGTCCATCACATAAGTGATATGACTTCTTTCTACTGCCTTGGCACTGCACTTATGGTGCATTGTGACACATAACTGGGTACTGCACTCAGGTAATGTGACTCATTTTCCTGTGGCACTCTGCCAATAGGAAGCTTTGTAACATAACACTTGGTTCAGCACCTCAGTGATGTTTCTTCTCTCTTGCCTGAGCTCTAACCACTAGAGAGATTATGAAATGTTGCTGAACCCAGCACCAAAGTGAGGACACGCTCCTGCCTTGGTCCTGCACATAGGGGCTATTGTGACATATCTCCAGGCCAATTGCTTAGGTGAATTTTGTCTCCTTCCCAGCCTAAGCTCTGTCCTTAGGGTGGATTTTCATATATCACTTAAACCAGCATCCAGGTGATGTGACTTTTTTCCAGGAGTCTTGCCCACAAGGAGGATTGTGACATTTCACTGGACCAGCACCCACTCAGGTGATGTGACTTTCCTTTCTTCTCCTTGCCCACAGGTGAAATTATGCCATACACCTGAGACAGATCAAAGGAATAATAACAGCTTTATACCTGGAGCCAGGATGTGCAGAATGGTGACTCTCATTCCTGAACATTTCCACCAGTGTTATTGTGACATACACCTTGGTCCAGCTCCTTAGTGATTTAATAATCCTGCCTAATTATAGCCTGCATATGACATTTTGACATGTACCTGGACCTAGAACCTTGGTGATTTGACTCTCCTGTTGTAGAGGGTCCTCAGAAAAAATTATATCTATGGGTCCATCATCTAGGTAATGTGATGTTCCCCATTTGTCTGAACCTCCTTTCAGTGAAGAGTGTGGCATTTCTAAACACTGCATCCAAATGACATGACTCTCTTGCCTGGGCCATTTCAACAGGAGGCCTTGTGACATATCTCTGAGCCCATCATTTTGGTGATATGACTCTCCTCACCTGCCTGGACATTGTCCACAAGAGGCATTATGCGATAGAGCTGGGACTGGCACCAAAGTTTTCTGACTTTTCGGTTAGTGCCCTGCTGACAAAGAGAACGTTGTAATACTTCTGGCTTAGAATGTAGGTGATGTGTTTGTTCTATCTCTTTTATAACCCAAGACGGGATGGTGACATATAACTAGGCACAGCTAATAGGCATGATAATGACTCTCTTATGTGGACCCAGCCAATAGAAGAAATGTTGCCTCTTATAACTAGGTTTAGGGACATGAGTGATGTAGAATCTCCTTCTGGTAAAAAGGTCACAGAAGATTGCAACACTCACACATATTTTTTAACACCCTTGTGTTGAATAGAGAGTGTCACAAAGCACCTAGCACACAGAATAAATTGTGAGTATTGTATGCAAACCCAGCTGACAGCAAGGAATTTCATCATCACAGGTGGATGAAGGCATCTGTCCTACATGAAAACAGGACATGTGTGGTATTCTAAATCTAATCCCCAGAATTTTATTCCTTCAACACTGTGATATAAATCTTTGCCAGTTACCGGTGTGATTTCACTCTTCAGACTGGTTCAAGCCAACATATGGGATTTTGATATTTACCTGGGCCAACCTTGACATGATGTTACACTTCTGCCTGGGCCCTGCTCTCAGTAAGAATTGTAACATCACTGGATCCAGCACCCAGGTGATGTTACATTCTTGCCTGTACCATGACACACACGTTATTGTGACATATTACTGTGTCCATCACTTAAAAGAAGTAACTCTCCTCTCTAGAATGGGCCCTGCACACACGGCAGGATAGTGACGTACTCCTAGGAGTGGCACAGAGGTGATGATACTATTTTGACAGGGCCATGCCCCAAAGAGGGCATTTTGAGATACCGCAGGGCCTATCATAGAGATAATATGTCTCTTCTGCTTGGGACCTGCACACTTGAATAGTGACATATCGCTAGGCCACACACAAAGATGATGGTACTCTTTTGCCAGGGACATGCTTTAAGGAAAGCTTTGTGACATATTTATATGCCTATCACCTAGGTGATGTGACTTCCTGCTTGGCCCTGCCCACATGGAACATTGTGACATATATGTGGGACCTGCACCTAGGTGATGTAACTCTCTTGACTGGGTCCTTTTCTAAGGAGGGCTTGCGAATGTCTCAGGACCCAGGACCATGTGATGTGGCACTTCAGCCTGGATTCTACCCACTTAATAAGTTGCCTAGGTATGTGAAATATACCTAAACAATTGACATATTGTGACATATTGAGCCCACCCCTTAGGTAGTGTGACTCTCGACTGGTTGCCGAACAATGCCCATGAACAGGCCTTTTGCCATATTTTAGGGCTCAGCACCCAGATGATGTTACTCTTCTGGCTAGGTCGTGCATAAAGAGGGAATTATGGCATACTGTTTGGCCCGGCACCGTAATGATGTGACTCTCCTCCCTGTGCCAGAGCCACAGAAAGTATATTAACATATCTTTGGCCCAATCTGTAGGTATTTTGGCTCTCATCACTTTGCTTGCTTTCTTTCATGTGTGGTTTTATCATATTACAAAGCTCCATCCCCTAGTTAATGTGACCCTCTTTACTAGCCCCTGCCTAATGAGGGCGTCGTGATATATTACTTCACACAGAACCTAGGTGATGTTAAACTTCTGCCTTGGTTTTGCCCCCCCAAAAATTGGATTATGACATATACCTTGCTTCAGTTCAAAGGCATGATGATCAAGCTTATATTGAGCCAATAGGACATATTTTTCCTCTCATCACTAGGTTTAGGTCAATAGGCAAGTTCTTTCATTGGATATTTGTACAAAGCTCACAGAAGTTTACAGTATTATCTCGTATCATAAATACTTCTTGTGTGGTACAGGGAGTTTCATAACAGGGCTCATCAAAATATTAAGATTGTGACTCTCAACTACACATTGAGGTGAAAGTAAAAGTTGTGACCATCCTATATTTACAAAACTCATTGTTGAGGTCCTCAGTCTAACAAGTGAATACAGTACAAAGTTGGAATTGTAATTTTCGTAAGTGAATCTGGCCACAGGTGGGATGGTGACTCATTTCTGGAGCCGGCTTACAGGCATAATAATGGTCTCATTCCTGAAGCCAGCCTATAAGACAGATGTGGACTGTCATACCTTGGTTTAGGAAAATATCTAATATTGTGAGTCCATAGAAGCATGTAGGCCTCAGAGTGGTTTGCAATGCTCATGCATGCTGTTTAAAGCCTTCAAATGTTGTAGAGGGTCATACAGTGGCCCAGGAAACATGTGAGATTGTGACTGTCAGATACACAGCCAGCTCACAGTTAATGGTGTCACCCTCAAAGACAAAGAGATTTGGCATATTGCTAGGCAGAGTACCAAGGTGTTGAGACATTTTGGCTTAAATTTCTTCCCATGGGTTCATTGTGACATATCGCTGGGTTAGAATTCATAAAAATGTGACTCTTCTGCTTGGACCCTGCCAAAAGAGGATAGTATCACATATCTCTGGACCTATAATCTTGGTGATTTGTCTCTTCTGCCTGTGCCCTGCCCCCAGAGGACATTGTAAAATATCATTTGGCTTAACATCTAGGTCATACTACCTACCTCTCCTGTCTGGGTTCTGCTCACCAAGTCAATTGTAACATACTGCTGATTACAAAACCTAGGGAATATGACTCTCCTTCATATTCCTTGTTAAGAGAGGGGATTATCACATATTGCAGAGCGCAGCACCTAGGTTGAGTGACTCTTGTCTTTTTCTGTCAATCTCCGGATTAATGACATACTATTTCAGTCTGTATCCAGCTGATGTGACTTCAGACTATGCCCAGCCTACAAATGTGATTATACTGTGTAATTGGCTAAGCATCCAAGTGATGTGACTCTTCTGGCTTCTTCCTGCTCATAGGTGGAATTGTGACAAATGCCTGGGTTAAGCACTCCTGCACAATAATAACTCTCATACCTGGACAGAGCCAGTATGTTGTGATTCACTCAGGTTTGTGGCAGGAATATTAAAAGGAAATACCAGGGAACGTAATAAGGAAGAGTCACAAAGCTTTGGAAGGCTGAAAAGTTACATAGCTTGTAATAATTGGACAGGCTTAAGGTGGCCAGTTCTTACTTGAGAATATTAGGTCATAGGGTAAAATGAGGGACAATATAGGCTTCCCCAGTTAAGTCTGTTTATTTTACCTCCATTAACCAGTCTTTGAACCAGTTAGCTCTCTCAGTGGGGAGCTCAACCAGGAAAGTTGCCCCCTAATAGTATTTATTTTAGACCATGGTACCTGACCTTAATCATTTGTAGAACTACTTTCTTAACCATGTTAATTATCCACAATTGTGTTTACTCAAAGCTTCTGTTGTTAATTCTATATTGAAGGAATGCCTGGATTGCAAGCTGCTTAGTGCCAAGTTTGTCATTCTTCACAGGACTCTCCTCAGAGTCTGAGTGGCCTGGGACCCTCAGCTGGACTGGCAAAGCAAAATATCTGTGTCATTCTCACACATGCACAACTGTCATTCTCACACATGCACAGGGCCTACTAATGTAGCCCTTGAATCTCACACATAAAGAAGCAGTCAAAAGCTGAAATAATTACTCTCATAAAGGAATCTGATTCACAGGTGGTTTGGTAACATATGAACTATGATTCAGCACACTGTGGTGATGTGACTTACCAACTGAAACACAATCTGCAAGTGAGAATGGGCTGTCATATATGAATCTGGCTGATTGTTGAGATTGTGACTCCTCTGCTTTGACCCGGCACATAGAAAGTGTTTACTCACATACAGGAAACCAGGACTTTGGTGAGACGTGAAACTTATTTTCGAACCTTTTTGAGAGTGTGATTGGGACAGGTAACTTTGCACAGCACATGAATAATTTGGATCTCTTTTATACACCCAGATCACAGAAGAAATTGTGCCATATGTGGAACAAGCATCTGAGCAATATGTAACACATCCCTTGGCTCTTTCTATGAAGGGCACTATTACATATCACTGGGACCATTACCCAGGTGATGCGAATTATCTGCCTGCAAACTGCCTACCAAGAGAATTGTGTCTTATATGTAGGTCCATTATGTAATTGATGTGACTCCCTTCTATTCCTTTGTCCCTGCATTTACAGTGCATTGTGACACATAACTGGGTACTGCACGCAGGTGAAGTGATTCTTCTATTACGGTTCTGTCAACAGGATTTATGTGACATATTACTTGTTTTACCAGCTAGGTAATGTTTCTTTGCTTTTGCCTGGGCCCTGACCAAAGGGAGATTGTGACATATTGCTGGGCCCAGCACCAATGTGAGGTCACTCTCCAGCTTGGGTACTGCACGTGAGGGCCATTGTGACAAACATCCAGGACAATTGCCCAGGTGAAATGAGCATCCTCTTCTGCCAAAGTCCTGCCCACATAGGGAGTTTTCTAATGTCACTGATGTGAGCATCCAGGTGATGTAACACTTCTGCCAGGATCCTGCCTGCAAGGGGGGTCTGTGACATCTCACTGGACCCCCACCCACATAAGTGATGTAACTTTCTTTCCTTCTCTCTGGCCACAGGTGATATTGTGCTCTATAACTGAGGTCATAACAAAAGCCTAATATCAACTCATATATCTGGAGCCAGAATATGTGCAGTATGATAAGTCTTATTCTTAAACCTTTCCACAAGTTTAACTGTGACATATACTTTTGCCCAGCTCCTGAGTGATTTAATAATTTTGCCTAGGTATAGCCCCAAAATGAGATTTTGACAAATATCTGTGCCAGCCACCTTGGTGATTTGACTGTGCTATCTTAACAATCTCCTCAGGGGGAATGTCACATATTTCTGGACTCATCATCTAGGTTACATGACTCTCTTCTTTGGCCTGTACCCAGCTTCCTTTAGTAATTGTAGCATTTGTAAACACTGCATCTAAATGAGATGACGGTCTTTTCCGGATCCTGTCAACAGGAGGCATTGTGACATATTTCTGGGCACAGGTTTTAGGTAGTATATCTCCCCTCTACTGCCTGGTCACTGCCCACAAATACATTGTGCCACAGAGATAAATCTAGCACACAAGTTTTGAGACATTTTTGAAAAGACCTTGCCTACAAAGAGAATATTGGAATGTTTTTTGCCCAGCCTTTAGGTGACATTGCTCTTCTGCCTGCTTCATAACCAGAGAGGGAATTTTAAGATATACCTAGGCATGCCTATCAGGAATGACAATGACTCTTATATGTGGATTCATCCAATAGAGGATATTTTGACTCTTATGACTAGGTTTAGGGAAATACATGATGTCCTGAATCACCTTCTTGCACAAAGATCACAAAAGATTACAACATTCACACTTACTTTACAAAGTCCTTGGGTTATACAGAAGGAGTCAAAGCAGGTCTTGGAATGCAGGTAAAATTGTGAGTCTTGTGTGCACATCCAGCTGACAGTAGGACTGTTATCATCTCACGTGGATGAAGCCAACTGTCACACTCAAAAAAGGATGTGTGGGGTATTGTAAATCTCATATTTGGAATAGTTGGACAGTGTGATTGTGATATCAATCTTTGCCATGCACCTGTGTAGTTTGCCTCTCCAGGCTTGTTCCAGCATGTATATGGGATTCTGATATCTACCTAGGCCAATCTCAAGGTGATGTGACTCTTCTGCCTGGGCCATTCTCTAAGTAAGGATTGTAGTATATCACTGGATCTTGCCTCCGGGTGATGTTACATTGTTGCCTGCACCATGGCCACCAAAATTATTGTGACATATGCCTGTGTCCACCTGATAGATGATGTAAGTCTCTTCTCTGGAATGTTCTCTGCACAGAGAAAGAATAGCGACATATTGCAAGGCCAGGCACAAAGGCATAGGTGCCTTTTGCCAGAGCCATGCCCAAAAAGGGCATTGTGACATATCTCTGAGCCTGTCATCTAGGTTATGCTGCTCTCCCACTTGGGCCCTGCCAATCTGGAGACTGATATATTTCTAGGCCAAGCACACAGGTGATGTTACTCTTTTGCCTGGGCCATACATTATAGAGGACATTGTCACATATCTCTAGGCCTATTACCTAGGTGAAGCGACTTGCTCCTTGGGCCCTACCCCTATGAAGCATTGTGGCATAAGCAGAGAACCTACTCTGAGGTGATGTAAGCCTCTTGCCTAGCTGACGTCCTAAGAGAGCCTCATGACATATCTCAGGACATATCTCAGGACGCAGCACCCAAATTATGTGGTTCTTCTGCCTGGTGTGCATCCTTATGTTACGCTGTGACATATTCCTAGGGAAGCACCTAGGTGATATGACTCTCCTAATCTGCCTGTGCCATGCCTAGAGGGGCTATGGGGACACATGTCTGAGACCAAGACTGAAGTGATGTGACTCTTTTTTTCTGCCTGGGCCTTCAAAATAAGGATATTGACTCATTGTTGGGCAGAGCACTCAGGATATGTGACTCTCCTCTTTTTCCCGAATGATGCCCACAGAAAGGAATTTTGACCTATTGCAGGGTCCAGCACCCAGGTGATATTACTCTTCTACCTGGGTTCTGCATAAAAAGAAAATTATGGCATATTGCACATTGTTGAACCCAGTATTTTTAAAATTTGACTCCCTGCCTGTGCTGGAGTCAAATATTTTGATGTCTCTTGTGCCCATTAGGTAGGTGCTTTGGCTCTCATGTATGACATATACTTAGGTCCACTTCACAGGCATTATGATGAACTTTATATTGGGATTCACCCAATAAAAGATATTTTGCCTTTCATCATTAGGCTTACTGCAATAGGTTAAATCCTGGGTTGCATATTTGTACCAAGCTCATAGAATCTTTCAACAATAACTTGCATTGTATAAACTCTTTGTTGGTAGAGAGTTGCATAACAGGGCCCAGCACAAAGTTCAGATTATGACTCTAGCTTACACAATCAGTTGAAAATAAAAGTTGTCACCATTCCACATTTACAGTGCCCACTGTTGAGATCTTGAGTCTAGCAAGGGAATACAGCACAAAGTGTGAATTGTGACTTTTATATGTGGATCTGGCCACAGGGAAAACGGTGATTCATTTCTGGACCCAGCTCACAGGCTTAATCATAGGTCTTCCCCCTTAACCCTGTCTGCAGGAGAGATGTTGACTACCAAACCTAGGTTTAGGATAATATGTATGACTGTGAGTCCCTATAAGCATGTAGGCCTCAGAGAGGTTTGCAATTCTCACGCAGGTTTCATAAACCCCACGGGTATTTTAGAGAGTGTAATATATTGGCCCAGCATACACATGAGATTGTGACACTAATATACATGGTCAGCCAAAATTTACAGGTGTTACCCTCAAAGATGAAGATATTGTGTCGTATCACTAGGCCTAGTGCCCAGGTTTTGATACTTTTTGCGTCAAATTCCTTTTCATGAATGCATTGTTACATATCACTGGGACAGAATCATCATAATGTAATTCTTCTCCTGAGCCCTGCAAACAGTGGATGTTATCAAACATCTCTGTGTCTTTCAGCTAAGGAATATGTCTCTCCTGCCAATGTCTTGTCCACAGGTAACATTTTGACATATTGCTAGATATAGCATCTATGTAATATGACTCTACCCTCCTGACTGGATCCTTCCCATTGAAGAAGCTGTTGCAGAACACTGAGTGCAAAACCTAGGTGATATGACTCTCCTCTTTGTTATGGACTCTGCCAAAAGAGGGAAATATAACATGCTATTGAGCCCAGCACCTAGGGGATGTGACTGTCCACTATTTATTCAATCCTGTATATGGTGGGCATATTGACATATTATTTGAGACTGTACCCACCTGATATGACTCTTATGATTGGGTCCTGCCTAAAAGGAGATTATACTGTTTCCCTGATTCAGGACCCAGGTGATGTGACTCTTCTCTTGCCTCTGTCCAAAGGTGAAACTGTGACATAGACCTGGATTCAGCTCATATGCACAATAATAACTCTCATGCCTGGACCCAGCCAGGGGATTTATTTTGATTCCCTTAGACAGTCTTACTACCATGGTTAAATTCCTCAATCTCACGTATGTAAGAATTCATAGAAAAGTACGCTACTCTGTCATATCACATAAAGTCTGAGTGGTACAAAGGATGTCATAACAGGCACCAGTGACCAGGTGCTATTGGGAGTCTTGGACACCCACCCAGCTGACACAATTGTCATTCTCACACATGAACAAAGCCTACAAATCAGATATTAAATCTCACACACATAAGCAGTAGAAATTTTTCTTACTCTCATACATGAATCTGATCCACAGGTGGTTTGGTGACATTTGAAGCATGACTCAGCAGACCTGTGGTGCTTTGACTCTCCTACTGGAACACAATCTTCAAGTGTGAGTGGGGTTTTTGTTATTGTTGTTGTTGTTGTTTTGAGACAGAGTTTTTCTCTTATTGCCCAGACTGGTGTGCAGTGGTGCCATCTCAGCTCACGGCATCCTCCACTTCCTGGGTTCAAGTGATACTTCTGCCTCAGCCTCCTGAGTACCTGGGACTACAGGCACCTGCCACCATGCCCAGCTAATTTTTTCTGTGTTTAGTAGAGGCGGGGTTTCACCATGTTGGCCACTCCTGACCTCAGGTGATCCACCCACCTCGGCCTCCCAAAGTGCTGGGATTACAGGCATGAACCACAGTGCCTGGCCAGAGTTGGGGCTCTTATACATGGATCTTGCCCATTGTTGAGACTGTGACTCCTGTACTTCGACCAAACTGATAGGAGATGTTAACTCTCATACCTGAAGGCAGGACTAGTATGGGACTGTGAAACTTACTTCTGACCATTTTTGAGTGTGTGATTGAGAAACATGGCTTTGCCCAGCCTATGAGTGTTTTGCATCTCTTATCTAGGCCCAGAGGACAGTTGAAATTGCGACATACATTCGCCAAGCACCTAAGCAACGTGTAACACCTTTTTGGGAATGCGACAGAGGGCACTTTTACATATCTCTGGGACCAGCGCCCAGCCGATGTAAAATCTTGGCCTGAAACACAGCTACAAAGAGCATTATGGCTTTTATCTGGCTCTATCATGTAAGTGATGTCATTTCTTTCTACTGCCTTGGTCCTGCACTTATGTTGCCTAGTGACACATAACAGGATACTGCACCCAGGTGATGTGACTCATTTTTGGGTGGAGTTCTGCCAATAGAAAGATTTGTAACATATCACTTCGCTGAGCACCTAGGTGATTTTTTTTCTCTCTTGCCTGAGCCCTGATCACCAGAGAGATTGTAACATATTGCTGAACTCAGCACAAAGGTGGGGTCATTCTCCTGCATTTTCCTGCCCATAGGGACAGTTGTGACATATATCCAGGCAAATTGCCTAGGAGCAGTTTTTCTCCTCTCCTTCCTACGCCTGCCTTGTCCACAGAAGGAATTTAGATATATCACTGAAATCAGCATCCAGGCGATGTGAATCTTCTTCCAGAGTCCTGCCCACAAGAAGGATTGTGACATTTCACTGGACCAGCACCGACTCTGATGATGTGACTTTCCTTTCTTCTCCCTGCCCACAGGTGATAATGTGCCATATACTTGAGAGAAGATAAAAATTATAATAACAACTCCTGTACCTAGAGCCAGAACATTTGCAGGATGGTGACTCTCATCCCTGAACCTTTCCACAGGTGGTGTTGTGACATACACCTTTGCCAAGCTCCTGAGTGATTTAATAATCCTGCCTATTTATAGCCCAGAGATAACAGTTTGATATATACATTGGCCAAAAACCTTGGTGATTTGACTTCCCTGTCTTAACAGTGTCCTCAGAAGGGATCGTAACAAATCTCTGGACCCATCATCTAGGGTATTTGACTTTTCTCTCCTGCATGAACCCTGCTTCCAGTGAAGAGTGTAGCATTTCTAAGCACTGCATTTAAATGACATGACCCTCTTGCCTGGGCCCTTTCAATAGGAGGCATTGGGACATTTCTCTGGGCCCATCATTTAGGTTATATGACTCTCCTCTCCTGTGTGGACACTCTCCAGCAAGGACATTATGCCAACGACCTGGGCCTATGACCAAATTTTGTGGCTTTTCTGTTATGGCCCTTCCTGCAAATAAAATATTGGAACATTTTTGGCTCATGGTTTAGGTGATGTGGTTTTTCTGCCCATTTAATAACCACAGAGAGCATGGGAGCATATACCTAGGCACAACTAACAGCCATGATAGTGACTGTCATATGTGAACCCAGCCAATAGGAGAAATTTTGACTTTTATAACTAGGTTTAGGAACATAAGTGATGTCAATAATCTCTTCCTGGTAAAAATGTCACAGAAGACTACAACACTCACACATGTTTTGTTACACCCTTGTGTTGTATAAAGAATGCCATAACAGGGCCTAGCACACCGAGAAAATTGTCAGTCTCATATGCAAACCCAGCTGACAGCAAGAACTTTCACCATCATAGACGGATGAAGGCAACTCTTCTACATGAAAATAGGGCATGTGCGGTATTGTAAATCTAATTTCTAGAATTTTATTCCATCATGACTGTGATACAAATCTTTGTCATGCACCATTGTGATTTCATTCTTAAGACTGGTTGAAGCCTACATATAAAATTTTGAGATCTCCCAGGGCCAGCCTTGAAGTGGTTTGACTCTTCTCCCTGGGCCCTGCTCTCAGTAAGAATTTTGACATCACTGGATGCAGTAACCAGGTAATGTTATATTCTTGACTGCACCATGACACAGACATCGTTGTGACATATTACTGTGTCCGTCACTTAAAAGATGTAACTCTCCTCTCTGGAATGGGCAGTGCACATAGGATAGGATAGTCACATATTCATAGGCCAGGCACACAGGTGATGATACTTTTTTTTTTTTTTTGCAAGGGCCATGCCCAACAGAAGGCATTTTGACATATCAAAGGGCCTATCATGCAGGTAATATGACTCTTCTGCTTGGGATCTGCCCATCTGAAGAGTGACACATTGCTAGGCCAGACACAAAGGTGATGGTACTGTTCAGCCAGGGACAGGCTTTAAGAAAAGCTTTATGACTGGGCATGGTGACTCACACCTGTAATCCCAGCACTTTGGGAGGCCGAGGCGGGTGGATCACGAGGTGAGGAGATCGAGACCATCCTGGCTAACACGGTGAAACCCCATCTCTACTAACAATACAAAAAATAAGCCAGGTGCCATGGCAGGTGCCTGAAGTCCCAGCTACTTGGGAGGCTGAGGTGGGAGAATGGCGTGAACCCAGGAGTCGGAGCTTGCAGTGAGCCGAGATCGTGCCACTGCACTCCACTCTGGGCAACAGAGCGAGGCTCCATCTCAAAAAAAAAGAAAAAAGGAAGAAAGAAAAGAAAAGCTTTGTGACATATCTCTATGCCTATCACCTAGGTGATGTGACTTCCTGCTTGACCCTGCCCACATGGAGCATTGTGACATATGTGTGGAACCTGCAGTTAGGTGATGTAACTCTCTTGACGGGGTCCTTTTCTAAGGGGGGCTTGTGCATATCTCAGGACCCAGGACCATGTGATATGGTATTCAGCCTTGTTTTTTCCCACATATTAAAGTGTGACATATACCTAAAGAAGCACCTAGGTGCTTTTTCTGCCTGATCCCTGCCTACTGGTGACATTTGGCCATATCTCTGAGCACATAACCTATCTGATGTGACTCTCTTATTCTGTCTGCGCTTTGACAATAAGAAGACTGTGAAATGTTAATGAGCCCAGCACTTAGGTAACGTAATTCTTGTCTGGTTGCTGAACAACCCCCACAAACAAGACTTTTGCTGTATTTCAGGGCCCAACACCTGGATGATGTTACTCTTCTGCCTAGGTCATGCGTAAAGAGGGAATTAGGGCATATTGCTTGGCCCAGTCCCCTAATGATATGACTCTCCTGCTTGTGCCAGAGCCACAGAAGGTATTTTGATATATCTTGTTCCCTTTCTGTACGTGTTTTGGCTCTCATAACTTTGCTGGTATTCTTCCACGTGTTGTTGTAGCATATTGCTGGTTCCAGCCCCCAGTTAATGTGACACTCTTTCCTAGGCCCTGCCTAGGTAGAGTATTGTGACATATTGCTTGGAACAGCACCTAAGTGATGTTAACCTTCTGCCTAGATTTTGCCCACAAATGGGGTTATGACAGATACCTTGATTCAGTTCAAAAACATGATGATCAAGCTTATATCAGGATTCAGCCAACAGGAGATATTTTGCCTTGCATTGCTAGGTTTACATCAATAAGTTAGTCCCTTCATTGCATATTTATACAGAGCTCAGAGAAATTTACAACACTGATTCATATCATAAAACCTTCCTGGGTGGTACAGAGATATTTATGACAGATCCCAACAAAAAATTGAGATTGTGAATCTCCACTACACATTCAAATGAAAGTAAAAGTTGTTATCTTCTCACATTTACAAATCTCATTGTTAAGGTCCTGAGTCTAACAAGTGAATACAGGACCAAGTTGGAGTTGTGATTTTCAAAAGCTAATCTTGTCACGGGTGGGATGGTGACTCATATCTGGTCCCAGGTCACAGGCTTAAAAACGGTCTCGTCTCTGAAGCCAGCCTAGAGAAGAGATGTTGAGAGTCATACCTTGGTTTAGGGCAATATGTAAGATCATGAGTTCATATAAGCATGTGGGCCTCAGAGAGGTTTTCAACTCTCAGGCATGTTGTATAGTGTTCTCAGATATTGCAGAGAATATCATACAAGGGTCAGCACACACATGAGATTGTGACTGTCATATAAACAACTAGCTAACCATTAATTGTGTCACCCCTAAAGGTGAAGAGATTGTGTCATATCACTTGGCGTCATACCCCAGTGTTGAGACATTTTTGTTTAAATTCATTTCCAAAAGGGCATTGTCACATATCACTGAGTCAGAATAATGATAATGGCCTTGAAAACAGGGGATATTTTCACACACCTCCAAGCCTATTGGCCAGGTGATATGTGTCTCCTGCCAGTGCATTGCCCACAGGGGACATTGTGATATATCACTAGATACAGCATCTAGGTAATACTCCTGCCTGGAACCTGTCCACCAAATAAATTGTGACCTACAACTGAGTGCAAAACCTAGGTGACATGACTCTCCTATTTGTCCTGGACTCTGCCAAGACAGGGAGTTACTACATATTGCTGAGCCCAGCACCCAGGTGTTGTGATTCTTTTTTTACTTTTATTTTTCATCAAATCTGTCTACATTGGGCATGGTGACATATTACGTGAGGCTCTACCCAGGTGATGTGGCTCTTCAGCCTGATTTCTGCTCACATGTTAGATTGTGACATACAACTAGGAAAGCACCTAGGTATATGACTCTCGTTTTCAGCCCATGCTCTGCCCTACTGGGACAGTGTGATCTATCTCTGAGCCAAAGACCTAAGTGAAGTGACTCTCTTCTTCAGTCTGGTCTTTGCAGTGAGGGCATTGTGACATATTGCTGAGCCCAGCACTCAGATTTATTGACAGCTATTTCTCTTGAACCATGCAAACAAACAGAAATTTTGACCTATTGCAGGGCTCAGCACACATATAATGTTACTCTTTTGCCTGGATTTTGCGTACACGGAGAATTATGGCATATACTAATATATAATAATAGCACGCTAAAAATGTGACTATCATGCTTTCCTGCAGCTACAGAAGGCATTTTGACATATACTGAGCTTATTCTGTAGATGTCTTGGCTCTGATTTTTTGCCTGTTCTTTTTCTACATATGGGATTGTGTCATATTGCTGTGTCCAGTACCCAGTTAATATGACTTAATTCCTATACGCTGCCTAGAGATGGCATTGTGGCATGATGCTTGGCACAGCACAGTGATGTTACACCCCTGCCTAGTTTTGGCCCACAAATAGGATTATGACATATACCTTACTTCAGTTCACAGGCATGATGGTCTAAACTACACTGGGAATCAGCCAAAGAAGATATTTTGCCTTTTATCACTAGAACAAGGGAAATAGGTGAGGTTGTGGGTTGCACATTTGTACCAAACTCAAAGACCTTTACAACACTAACTCATAAGGTATAAATATGTGGAGTACAGAGAGTTTCATGACAGGGAATAGCAAAAATTCAGACTGGGATTCTCGATTACACAACCAAGTAAAAGCAAACGTTGTCACTATTCCATATGTCCAAACCTCACTGTTAAGGTCTTGAGTCTAACAAGTGAATACAGTACAAAATCAGAATTGTGACCTTCATATGTGGATCTGGCCACAGGTGGGATGGTGACTCATTTCTGGATCCAGCTTACAGGCATAATAAAGTGTCTCATCCCTGAACCCAAACTGCAGAAGAGATGTTGACTAGTATACCTGAGTTTAGGGTAATATGTAAGATCATGAATCCATACAAACATGTAGGCCTCAGATTGGTTTGCAACTCTCACACATGCTGTATAAAGCCTTCAAATGTCACAGAGTGTCAATCAACAGCCCAGGAAACACATGAAATTGTTATGTTCATATAGACAGCCAGTTCACAGTTAATGGTGTCAGCCTCAAAGGCAACAAAATTTGGTATATTACTAGGCAATGTACCCACCTGTTGAGACATTTTGGCATAAATTCTTTCCCACAGGTGCACTGTGACGTATCACTGGGTTCATATCATTATAATGTGACTCTTCTGTCTGGACCCTGCCAACAGGGTATATTATCACATATCTCTGGACCTATAAGTAGGGGAATTTTTCTCTCCTGCATGTTCCCTGCCCCCAGAAGACATTGGAAAATATTAACTTAACATCTAGGTCACATGATTCTACTCTCCTGCCTGGGTCCAGCTCACCAAAGAAGTTGTGACATACCACTGATTGCAAAATCTATGTGATGTGGCTTTCCTTCATATTCTAGACTCTTCCAAGCCAGCAGATTATTACAGTTTGCAAAGCCCAGCACTTAGGTAGAGTAGAGTGACACTCCTCTTTTTCTTTTTTTCCTGGCAATAGTGTGCTTGGTGACATAATCTTTGAGGCTGTCACATCACCAAGATTATATTGTATCACTGGACCAGCATAAACCTGACACTTCTGACTATGCCCAGCCTTCAAATAATACTACACTGTATAATTGGCTCAACACCCAGGTAATGTCACTTTCCTTTCTTGTCCCTGCTCACAGGCCAAGTTTTGACATATATCTGGGTTAAGCACACATGCAGAATAATAACTCTCATACCTGGACCCAGCCAGTAGAGATAATTGACTCTCATAGCCAGTCTCACGACAATGGGTTATGTCCTGAGTTTTTCAATTGTATGAAGTTCACGAAGGATTATAACACTCAGGTATATCATATACAGCCTTAATTGTACAATGAGTGTCATAAGAGAGGCCAGAAATGAAGTGAGAATGGGACTTTTAAATGCACACCCAGCTGACATGATTGTCATTCTCACACGTGAACAGGGCGTAGGAATGGGATACTAATCTCACACATAAAAAACAGTCAAATGTTTAAATAATTACTCTTACACATAGATCTGATTCACAGGTGGTTTGGTAAAGTTTGAACCATGATTCAGCACACCTGTGGTGTTGTGTCTTCCCTACTGGAACACAGTCTTCAAGGGGGATTGGGGCTCCTATACATGAATCTTGACCATTGTTGAGATTGTGACTCCTCTACTAAGATCTACCTCATAGAAAGAGTTGGCTCAGGTACAGGAAACTAGGTGTTGTGTGGCATGTGAAACTTATTTCCAAACATATCTGAGAGTGTGATTTGGACAGGTAACCATGTCCAGCACATGAATAATCTGACTCTCTTTTCTAGGCCCAGAACTCGGATGAAATAGTGCCATATGTTGGACAAGCACCTAAGAAATATGTAATACCTTCTTTGGCCTTGTCTGCAAAGGGCACTTTCATATATCACTGGGACCATCACCCAGGTGATGTGAATTATCTGCCTAAAACCTGCCTACAAGAAGAATTGTGTTTTATATCTACATCCACCATGAATTGATGTGACTCCCTTCTACTGCCTTGGCCCTGCCCTTACAGTGCATTTTGACATATAAGCAGAAACTGTGTCCAGGAGATCATTGTCCTTTTTGGGTTCTGCCAACTGGAACATGGTAACATATCACTTAGCTCAGAATGTAGGTGATGTTTCCTCGCATTTTCCTAGCCCTGACCACAGGGAGATTGTGACATATTTCTGGGTCCAGCACCTTTGTGAGGTCACTCTCCAGCCTTGGTAATGCACATAAGAAGCATTGTGACAAATAGTTAGGCCAATTGCCCAAGTGAAGTGAGTGTCCTCTCTAGCAAAAATCCTGCCCAGAGAAGAGGTTTTGATATTTCACTGACACCAGCATCCAGGTGATTTGACTCTTCTGCCAGGGTCCTGTCCACAAGGTAGACTGTGACTTCTCACTGAATCCACACCCATGTAGCTGATGAGATTTTCTTCTCTTCTCTCTGGCCACTGCCGATATTGTGCCTTATACAAGAGACCATAAATAAAAGCCTAATAACAACACATATATCTGGAGCCAGGACATGTGCAGCATGGTGACTCTTAGTCTTAAAGCTATATACAAGTGTAACTGTGACATATACCTTTACCCAGCTCCTTAGTGATGTAATAATTCTGCATAGGTATAACATCAAAATGAGATTTTGACAAATCCTTGGTATAAGCATCTTCATGATTTGACTGTGTTATCTTAATAATATCCACAGGCGTGATTGTAACATATTTCTGGCCCATCACATAGGTTACATGACTGTTCTCTCCCACCTGTACATGATTTTCTTTGGTAACTGTATTATTTCTAAACACTGTATCCAAATGATATGACTCTCTTGCCTGGGCCCTGTCAAGAGGAGGCATAGTGACATATTCTGGGTTCCATCATTTACCTGATATAGCAGCTCTCCTCTTCTGCTTGGACACTGCCAATAAGGGACACTGTGCCACCAAGCTGGATCTAGCACACAATTTATGTGGCATTTCTACAGGATCCTGCCTACAAAGAAAATATTGGAATATTTCTGGCCAAGAATTTAGGTGATGTGATTGTTCTGCCTGCTTCATAACCACAGAGAGTAATATTTGTACACAGAGAGTTGCATATTTGTACAAAGTCCAAAGATTACAACACTAACTTATATTGTATAAACTCATTGGTGGTAAAAACTTTCATAACAGGGCCCAGTAGAAAGTTCAGATTTGGAGTACTGATTATACACCCTGGTAAAATTAAAAGTTGTCACCAACCTACATATACAATGCACACTGTGGAATACGGCACAAAGTTGCAATTGTGAATTTATATGTGGATCTGTCTGGAGGTGGGATAATAATGGGTCTTCTCCTTTAACCCTACATATAAAAGAGATGCTGACTATCAAACCTGAATTGAGGGCAATATGTAAAATTGTGAACCCATATGAGCATGCAGGTCGCTGAGAGGTTTACAACTCTCATGCAGGTTTTATAAAGCCCTCGGATGTAAAGAGTGTCATACATTGGCCCAGCATACATATGAGATTGTGACTCTAATATTCAAGCTTAGCTGAAAGTTAAAGGTGTCACCCTAAAAGATGAGGAGAGTGTGTGTTATCACTAGGCCTGGTAACCAAGTGTTGAGAATTAGGGCTTAAATTTTGCCCATAGGTGCATTGTGAATTATCACTGGGTCAGAATCCTAATAATGTGAAACTTCTTCTTGGACCCAGGCAACAGGAGATATTATCACGTATCTCTGGGCCTATCAGCTAGGTGATGTGGTGTCTCTCATGCCAGTGCCCTGCCACAGTGGACACTGGGACATATCACTATAGTATCTAGGTAATGTGACTCTCCACTCCTGCCTGGATTCTGGCCACTGAAGAAATTGTGACATACCACTGAGTGCAAAACCTAGGTGATGTGACTCTCTTCTTTGTCTTGGACTCTGCCAGTGAGCTTTGTCTTGGACTCTGCTAATGAGGAAATAATAAAATATTGCTGAGCCCATCACCTAGGGGCGTGACAATCCTCTATTTTTCAATCCAGGGTTTAGTGGTCATGATAATATTATCTGAGACTGTATCCAGGTGATATGACTGTTCTGACTGGGTCCTGACTAAAAAGGAAATTATAACGTATCCCTTGCTCAGCACCCAGATAATGTAACTCTTCTCTCTTGTCTCTGTCCAAAGGTGAAATTGTGATGTATACCTGGATTCAGCTCATATAATAACTGGATTCAGCACAATAATAACTCTCATACCTAGACCTAGCCAGTGGGAGATATTTGACTTTCACAGGCAGTCTTAAGGCCATGGGTAAAGTCCTAGATCTCCCACCTGTAATAATTTACAGGAAATTATACTTCTCAGGCGTATCATATAAAGCCTGAATGTTACGAAGAGTTTCATAACAGGTATCTGCAACCAGGTTCCATTGTGACTCTTGGATGCATAGACAACTGACATGATTTTCATCTTCACACATGTACAGAGCCTACAAATGAGGTAGTAAATCTCACACACATAAGCAGTTGAAGCTTGAAATTGTTACTCTCATACATGAATCTGATCCATAGGTGATTTGGTGATGTTTGAACTATGATTTAGTCAAACTGTGGTACTTTGACTTTGCTACTGGAACACAATCTTCAAGTGGGATTGAGACTCTTCTATGTGGATCTTTCCTATTTTTGAGATTGTGACACCTGTACTTCAACCCAACTTATAGGAGGTGTTGACTCTCATACCCAAATCCAGGACTTGTGTGGGACTGTGAAACTTATTTCTGAACATTTTTGAGTGTGTAACTGAGAAGTATAACTTTGCACAGAATCTGAGTGTTTTGACTCTCCTTTCTAGGCCCAGAGCACAGTTGAAATTGTGACTTACATGCACCAAGCACCTAAGCAATAAGTAACATCTTTTTTGGTAATGAAACGTAGGGCACTTTTACATATCACTGAGATCAGCACTTGGCTGATGTGAAATCTTGGCCTGAAGCCTGCCTACAGAGAGCACTGTGGTTTTTATATAAGTTGGTTACTTAAGTGACATGACTTCCTTCTACTGTCTTGGCCCTGCACTTCTGGTGGATTGTGACACGTAACTAGGTACTGCACCCAGGTGATGTGACTTTTTTGGAGAATGAAGTTTCTGCCAATAGGAAGCTTTGTAACGTATTACTTGGCTCAGCAACTAGGTGATATTTCTTTTCTCTTGCCTGTGCCCTGACCGCCAGAGAGACTGTGACATGTTGCTGAACCTAGCACCAAAGCGAGGTTACTCCCCTGCCTTGATCCTACACCTAGGGGCCATTGTGATGTATATTCAGGCCAATTGCCTAAGTGAAGTTTGTCTTCTCTCCTGCCTAAGTTCTGCTCACACGGGGGATCTTATATGTCACTGAAACCAGCATCCGGATGATGTGACTCTTCTATCAGAGTCCTAGCCACAAGGACAATTGAGACATTTCACTGGACCAGCATCCACTAAGGTGATGGAACTTTCCTTTTTCTCTCTGCCCACAGGTGATATTTTTCCATTTACCCGAGACCAGATAAAAAGCCTAATGATGACGCTTGTCCCCAGAGCCAGGACACGTGCAGGACAGGATCATTACTCTCATCCCTGCCCCAGATTTTCACAGGTACTATTGTGATATACACCTTTGCCCAGCTCCTGAGTGATTTAATAATCCTGCCTTGTTATAGCCCGCAGATGACATTTGGACCTATACCTTTGCCAAGAACCTTTGTGATTTTACTCTTGTGTCCTAACAGGTTCTCAGAAGTGATCATAACATATCTCTGGAGCCATTGTCTAGGTTACATGACTCTCCTCTTCTGCATGAACCCTGCTTCCCGTGAAGAGTAGCATTTCTAAGCACTGCACCCAAGTGACATGAGTCTCTTGTCTGGGCTTTTTAAAGGGGGGGCTTTGTGATATCTCTCTGGGCCCTTCATTTAGGTGATATGACTCTCCTCTACTGCCTGGGCACACTCCACAAAGGGCATTATGCCACAGAGCTGAGTCTAGCACCTAAGTTTTGTCATATTTCTGTTAGGGCCCTCTCTACAAAATAAAGTTGGGGTATTTCTGGCTTAGGATTTAGGTGATGTCGTTTTCTGCCTGTTTAATTACCACAGATGAGATGGCGCCATATCTGTAGACACATCTAAAATACATGATAAGGACTCTCATATGTGAACCCAGCCAATAGGAAACATTTTGACTCTTATAACTAGGCTTAGGGAGATAAGTGATATCCAGGATCTCCTTCTGGTAAAAAGGTCACAGAAGATTACAACATTCACACATATTTTATAACATCCTTGTGTCGTATAGAGAGAGTCATAACAGGGCCTAGCACATGGAGAAAATTGGGATTCTCATATGCACATTCAGCTGACAGTAACAGCTTTCACCATTACAGATGATGAAGGCAATTGTCCCACATAAAAATAGAACACACCTGATATTGTAAATCTAATCCCTAGAATTTTATTCCATCATGACTGATATAAATCTTTGCCAAGTGCCTGTGTGAGTTCACCCTTCAGATTGGTTCCAGCCTACCTATGGGATTTTGATATCTACCTAAGCCAACCTTGAAGTGACGTGACTCTTTTGCCTGGGCCCTCCACTCAGAATTATAACATCATTGGATCCAGCACACAGGTGACGTTACATTCTTGCTTGCGCCATGCTCGCAGACATCATTGTGACATATTGCAGTGTCCATGAGTTAGAAGATGTCACTCTCCTCTCTCGAAAGGGCCTTGAACACTGGGCAAAATAGTGACCTGTTTCTAGGCCAGGCACACAGGTAATAATGCTCTTTTCCCAGGGCTATGCCCAAAAAAGGGCACTTGACATATCACAGGACCTATCATGTAGGTGATATGGCTCTTCTGCTTGAAACTTGCCCAATTGAATAGTGACATACTGCTAGGCCAGGCACAATGGTGATGGAACTCTTTTGCCAGGGCCATGCTTACAAAAATGCTTTGTCATGTATATCTGGGCCTATCACCAAGGTGATGTGACTTCCTGCTTGGTCCTGCCCACATGAAGTATTGAGACATAAGCATGGAATCTGCACCTAGGTGACTTAACTCTCTTGCCTGGGTCCTTTGCTAAGAGGGACTCGTGAATATCTCAGTACACAGGACCACATGATGTGGCTCTTCAACCTGATTTTCACCCACATATTAAATTGTGACATATAGCTAAAGAAGCATCTAGGTAATATGACTCTTCTTCTGTCTGAACCCAGCCTACTGGTGATATTGGGCCATATTTCTAAGCCCGTGACCTAAGTGATGTGACTCTATTTTTGTCTAGGGCTTTACAATGGTGAGATTATGAGATATTGATGAGCTCAACATTTAGGTAATGTGACTCTCATCTTGTAACTGAACAATGCCCAGGAACAGATCTTTTGCCCTATTTCAGGGCCCAGTACCCAGATGAAGCTGCTCTTCTGCCTAGGTTGTGCATAAAGAGGAAACTGTGGCATATTTCTTGGCCTAGAACCCTAATGATGTGACTCTCCTGCTTGTGCCAGGACCGCAGAAGGTATTTCGACATATCTTTGGCCCATTTTCTAGGTGTTTTCACTCTTACCACTTTGCTGAATTTCTTCCACGTGTGGTTGTATTACATTGCTGACTCCAGCCTGCAGTTAATGTGGCCCTCTTTCCTAGGCGTTGCTTACAGAGGGCATCATGACATATTGCTTGACAAAGAACCTAAGTGATGTTAATATTCTGAATAGGTTGCTAAAAAATGGGAATGTGAGAAATACCTTGCTTCAGTCCAAAGGTATGATGATCAAGCTTATGTTGAGATTCAGCCAATAGGAGAGATTTTTCCTCTCACCACCAGGTTTAGGTCAAAGAGTCAGGTTACTCATTGCACATTTCTACAAAGCTCACAGTAGTTTACAACACTAACTCATGTAATAAAAATTTCCTGGGTGATACAAACAGTTTCTTAACAGTGCCCAGCAAACAGTTAAGATTATGATTCTTGACTGCACACTCAGATGAAAGTAAATTTTTACCATCCTACATCTACAAAGCCCATTGTTGAGATCCTGAGTCTAAGCGAATACACCACAAAGATGGAATTGTGACTTTCATAAATGAATATGGCCGCAGGTGGGATGGTGACTCATTTTTGGAGCCAACTCTCAGTCATAATAATGATCTCATCCCTAACACCAGTCTATAGGAGAGATGCTGACTGTCATACCTGGGTTTAGGGCAATATGCATAATCATAATTCTGTAAATGCCTGAAGGCCTCAGAGAGGATTGCAACTCTCATGCATATTGCATAACATTCTCAGATATTATAGAGAGTGTCATACAATGGCAAGCACACACATAAGATTGTGACTCTCTTATACACAGATAGCTAACATTTAATGGTGTCACCCTTAAAGATGAGGAGATTTTGTCATATATCTTGCCCTAGTAGCTGGTGTTGATAACTTTTAGTTTAAATTTCATTCCATTAGGGCATTGTTACATATTACTGGGTCAGAATCAAAATAATGTGACTCTTCTTCCAGGGCCCTGCAAACAGAGGATATTTTCCCATATCTCCAGGTCTATTGGCTATGTAATATGTCTCTCCTGCCAGTACCTTGCCCAGAGGAGACACTGACATATTGCTGGATTTAGAATATAGGAAATTTGACCCATCTTTACTGCCTGGATCCTCCTCACTGAAAAAATTGTCATATACCATTGAGTGCAGAGCCTAGGTGACAGAAGTCCCCTTTTTTTCCTGGACTCTGTCAAGAGAGGGAATTGTTACATATCGGTGAGCAGAGCACCCACGTGGTGTCATTATCTATTTTTATAAGAAATCTATCTATGCTGGGGATGGTGACATATTACTTGCAGTTGTACCCAGGTGATGTGGCTCTTCTGCCTGGTTTCTGCCCGTGGGTAAGGTTTTTGGCATATAACTAGGGAAACATTTAGGTGATATGAGTCTCCCTTTCTGCCTGGGCCCTGTTTATTGGGGACACTGGACTATATCTCTGAGCCCATGAACTAAGGGAAGTGACTCTCTTTTTCTGCTGGGTCTTTACAATGGAGAGATTGTGATATATTGCTCAACCTAGCAATCAGGTTATTTGATTCACCTTTTTTTTTAATCTCAAATCATGCCCACTAACAGAAATTTTGGACTATTGCAGGGCCCAGCACCCAGATAATGTTACGCCTTTATGTGGGTCCTGTATGTAGAGAATATTATAACATACTGCTGGGCCCAGCATCCTGAAAATATAAAACTCATGACTTTGCTGGAGCCAGAGAAGGTATTTTCACAGATCCTGGGCCCATTATGTAGGTGTTTTGGCTCTTATCTTTTTGCTGTTTTTTTTTTTCACTTTTGTTTTTGTCTGTTTCCACATAATGGATTGTTTCATATTGCTGAGTCCAGAACTCAGTTAACATGACTCTAATTCCTATATGTTACCTAGAGAGGGCACTGTGGCATGTTGCTTGGCACAACACCTAAGTGATGTTACCCTCGGGCCTACATTTTTTGCTCACAAATGGGACTATGACTTCAGTTCACAGGCATGATGGTCAAATTTATACTGAGATTCAGCCAATAGGAGATATTTTGCCTTTCATTGCTAGGCTTTGGGCAATACATAAAGTCTGGGTTGCATATTTGTACCAAGCTCACAGAGCTTTACAACACTAACTCATAATGTATGAACTTCTTTGTTGGTATAGAGAGTTTGGTGATAGGGACCAGTGAAGAGTTCAGTTTGAGATTCTTGATTACACACCCAGGTAAAAGCAAGTGTTGTCATCGTTCTACATGTCCAAAGGCCATTGTTAAGAACCTGAGTTTTACAAATGAATGCAGTGCAAAGTTGGAATTGTGACTTTCGTATGTGGATCTGGCCACAGGTGGGATTGTGACTTATTTCTAGATCCAGCTCACAGGCATAAAAATGAGTCTCATTTCTAACCCAGCCTATAGAGGAGATGCTGACTATTATACCTGGGTTTAGGGGAATATGTAAGATCATGAATCCATGTGAATATGTAGGCCTTAGAGTGGTTTGAAACTCTCATGCGTGATGTATAAAGCTTTTGAAAATTGTTGAGAGTCATGCAACGGCCCAGGATACTAGTGAAATTGTTACTCTCATATACACACCCAGCTCAGAGTTTATAGTGTCACTCTCAAAGACAAGGGGATTTGGCCTATTAATAGGCATAGTGCTTAGGTGTTGAGACTATTTGGCTTAAATTCCTTTCCTTGGGTGGATTGTAACATATCACTGTGTTAGAATCATAGTGTGACTCTTCTGTCTGGACCCTGCCAAAAGGGGATATTATCACGTATCTATGGGTCTATAAGCTAGAGGATTTGTGTCTTCTGACAGTGTCCTGCACCCAGAAGACATTGTGAAATATTGTTTGGCTTAACAGCTAGGTAATGTGACTCTCACCTCCTGCCTGAAGCTTGCTCAGCAAACAAATTGTGACATACCGCTGATTGAAAAACCTACATGATGTGACTCACCTTCATATTCTAGACTCTACCAAGAGAGAGGGTTGTTACATATTGCAGAGTCCAGCACATACGTGGACTGACTGTCCTCTCTTTTTTCTTCCCTGTCCATAGTGGGCTTGCTGACATATTATGTGAAACTGTACCCGGGTGAAGTGACTCTTCTGACTAGGCCCAGCATACAAATGAGATTATGCTGTATCACTGGTTCAGTGTCGAGGTGAGTTGACTCCCTTTCCTTGTCCCTGCTTACAGGTGAAATTTTGACACATACCTGGGTTAAGCACGCATGGACAACAATAACTCTCATACCTGGACCCAGCCTGTAGGAATATTTTGACTCTCATAGCCAGTCTCATGGCCATGGGTAAAGCCCTGTGTTTTTCACTTGTATAAAAGTCACGAAGGATTATAATACTCAGGTATATCATATAAAGCATTAATGGTGCAAAGAGTGTCATAACAGAGACCAGCAACCAGGTAAGAATATGACTCTTGTATGCACACTTCACTGAAATGATTGTCATTCTCGCATATTAACAGGGTCTAGGAATGAGGGACTAAATCTCACACATAAAAAGCAGTCGATGTTTGAAATAATTACTCACCTACATGGACCTGATCCACAGGTGGTTTGTTAACATTTGAACCAGGATTCAGCACACCTGTGGTGCCATGACTCCCCGCCTGGACCACAATGTTCAAGGGGGATTGCGGTGCTTATACATGAATCTTGCCCATTGTTGAGATTTTGACTCCTCCATTTTGATCCAACTTACAGAAAGAATTGACTCACATACACAAAACCAGGACTTGTGTGGGATGTGAAACTTATTTCTGAACATATATGAGAGTGTCACATTGGGACAGGTCACTTTGTCCAGCAAATGAATAATTTGACTCCTTTTCTAGGCCCAGATCACAGAAGTAATTGTGCCATATGTGGAACAAGCAGCTAAGCAATAGATAACATCCATCATGACTCTGCCTTCAAAGGGAAATTTTACATATGTCAGTGGGACGATCAACCAGATGATGTGAGTTATCTGCCTGAAACCTTTCTACAAAAGGAATTTTGTTATATATCTAGGTCCATCCTGTAAGTGATGTGACTCTCTTCTACTTCCTCGGCCATGCACTTACAGGGCATTGTGACAAAGAACTGGGTACTGCATTCAAGTGATGTGATTCTTCTTTTGGGTTCTGCCAACAGGAAGCATTGAACATATCACTTGGCTCAGTACCTAGGTGATGTTTCTTCACTTTCGCCTTGGCCCAGACCACAGGCAGATTGTGACATATTTCCTGGGACAAACACCTATGTGAGGCCACTCTACAGTTTGGTTACTGCACAGAATAGACATTGTGGCAAACATCTAGGCCAACTGCCTTTGTGAAGTGAGTCTCCTCTCTTGCCAAAGCCCTGCCCAGAGAGAGGGTTTTGATATGTCACTGAAATCCAGGCGCTGTGACTCTTCCACCAGGTTCCTACCCACAAGGTGAATAGTGATGTCTCAGTGGCCCAGACCCACATAGGTGATGGGACTTTCTTGTGTTCTCTCTGGCCACAGGTGATATTCTGCCATGTACCAGAGACCAGAACAGAAGCCTAGTAACAACTCATATGACTAGAGCCTACGACTTGTGCAGGATGGTGACTCTTAGACTTAAGCCTTTCCACAAGTCTGATTGTGACATATATCTTTGCTCAACTCCTGAGTGATTTAATAATTCTGCCTAGGTATAGCAAATGAGATTTTGACAGATACATTGGTCAAGCACCTTGGTGATCTGGCTGATGTATCTTGAAATATCCTCAGGGGCTCTTGTAACATATTTCTGTGCCCTTCATCTAGGTTACGTGACTCTTCTCTCCTGCCTGTACCCTGCTTCTTTTGGTGGATTGTAGTATTTATAATCCCTGCATCCAAATGATATGACACTCTTGCCTGGGACCTGTCAACAGGAAGAATTGTGACAAAATTTTGGGCCCATCATTTAGGTGATATTACTCTCCTCTCCTGCCTAGACACTGTCCACAAGGGATATTGAGCCACAGAGCTGGACATAGCACATAAGTTATGTGATATTTCTGAGAGGGCCCTGACTACAAAAAGAATATTGGAATATTTCTGACGCAGCATTTATGTGATATGGCTGTCAGGCCTCCTTCTTAACCACAGAGTGAATTGTAACATATACCTATGCATGGCTCACAGCCATGATAATGACTCTCATGTGTGGACTCAGCCAATAGAGGATATTTTGCATCTTATAACTCAGTTTAGGAACATGCATGATGTCCTGGATCTCCTTCTTGTACAAAGGTCACAAAATATTACAACACTCATACATATTTTACAAAGTCTTTGGGTCATACACACAAAGTCAAAGCAGGGCTCAGCACACAGATGAAATCATGAGTCTTGTTTGCACACCCAGCTGAAAGTAAGAACTCATTATCTCACATGGATAAAGGTAACTGTCACACATGAAACAGGGCATGTGTGGTAAAATGGTAAATCTCATCTTTGGAATTTTCTGACAGTGTGAGTATGATATAAATTTTTGCTAAGCACTTGTGTAATTTGAGGCTCCGGACTTGTTCCAGCTCATAGGTGGGGTTATGAAATATACCTAGGCCAACCTCGAGGTGACATGACTTTCCTGCCTTGTCCTATCTCTCAGTAAATATTGTGACATATCACTGGACCTAGCTCCCAGGTAATGTTACATCCTTACTTGCACCCTGCCCACCAAAATTATTGTGACATATTTCTGTGTTTACCTCATAGTTGATGTGAGTCTCCTCTCTGGAATGGGCACTGCACAACAGAATGATAGTGACATAGCGCAAGGACCAGCGCACAGGCAAGGATCCTCCTTATCCTGTGGATGCCTGGAGGAGGGCAATGTCACATATCTCTGGGTCTATCACCTACATTATGTGGCTCTCCTGCTAGGGTTCTTCCAACCTCGAAAGTGAGACTCTTCTAGGCCAGGCACACAGGTGATGGTACCCTTTTCCAGGGCTATGCTTCACACAGTACATTGTGACATATCTCTGGGCCTATCACCTAAATGAAGTGACTCTCTCCCTGGGTCCTAACCAGATGAAGCATTGTGTCATAAGCAGAGAACCTTCACCTAGTATGATGTATCTCTCTTGGCTAGGTGCTGTGTTAAGAGCACTTTGTGACATATCACAGGATGCAGCACCCAAGTGATGTGGCTCTTCTGCATAGTTTCTGCCCCCATGTTAAATTGTGACATATTTTGATGGATGCACATAGGTGATATGGCTGTCCTCATCTGCCTGAGCTCTGCCTCGTTGGAATATTAGGACATATCTCTGAGCCCATGACCTAAGTGATGTGACTCTCTTTTTCTTCCTGGGCCTTCATAATAGGAGGATTTTGTCACATTGCTGAGCCCAGGACTCAGGATATGTGACTCTCGGCTGTCCTCACCTGCCTGAGCTCTGCCTCGTTGGAATATTAGAACATGTCTCTGAGCCCATGACCTAAGTGATGTGACTCTGTTTTTCTTCCTGGGCCTTCATAAAAGGAGGATTTTGTTACATTGCTGAGCCCAGGACTCAGGATCTGTTACTCTTCTCTTTCTCCTGAACCATGCCTACAAAAAAGAAATTTGACACATATTATTGCCCAGCATGCAGATCATGTTACTCTTCTGCATGGGATCTGCATAAAGAGATAATTATGGCATATTGTATATTGCTGGGCCCAGCACCCTTAAGATGTGATGCTCCTGCCTGTGCTGCTGATACTGAAAGTATTTTGACATATATTATGCCCATTATGTAGGTGTTTTGGCTCTCATAACTGGGCTGGGTTTCTTACACATGTGAAATTGTGTCGTATTTCTGGGTCCAGCACCCAGTTAACGTGACCCAATTTCCTACACCCTGCATACAGAAGGCTTTGTGACATATTGCTGGGCACAGCATCTGAGTGATGTTACCCTTCTGCGTAGTGTTTTGCCCACATATGTCATTATAACATATACCCAGTTTAAGCTCACAGCCATGATGATCAAACTTATACTGGGATTCAGCCAATAGAAAATATTTGCCTTTCATTGTTAGGCTTGGGGCAATAGATAAGGTCCTGGGCTGCGTATTTGTACCAAGCTCACAGAAACTTACACAACTAGCTTACATTTATAAACTCCTTTGTGGTAGAAATTTTTATAGCAGGGGCCAGCAAAAAGTTCAAATTGGGACTCTCGATTACACACCCAGGTGGAATTAAAAGTTGCCACCATCCCACATTTACAAAGCCCACAGTTGAGTCTTATACCTAAACCTTTCCACAAGTGTAATTGTGACATGTATTGTATTTCAGTTCCTGAGTGATTTAATAATTCTGCCTAGATATAGCCTACAAAAGCGATTTTGACAAATATCTTCATCAAGCACCTTGGTGATTTGACTGTGCTATCTAAAAACTGTCCTCAGGCAAAATAGTCATATATTTCTGGACCCCTTATTTAGGGTATATGACTCTCTTCTTTGACCTGTACCCTGCTTCCTATAGTAATTTTACATTTTCTAAATACTGCATTCAAATGACATGGCTCTCTTTTTTTGGAGAAACTCTCCTGTTGAGAGGCATTTTGACACATGCTTGAGCCCAGCTTTTAGGTCCTATGACTCTCCTCTCCTGCCTAGACACAGCCCAAAATGAACATTGTGCAACAGAGTTGGATTTAGCACACAAGTTATGTGATATTTTGGACAGAACCCCTCCTGCAAAAAGAATACTGGAATATTTCTGGCCCAGCATTTAGGTGATGTGGCTGTTAGGCCTGATTCATAACCACAGAACAAATTATAACAAATACCTAGGCAGGGCTTGCAGGAATAATAATGACTCTTATATGTGGACTCATCCAACAGAGAATATTTTTACTCTTATAATTCAGTTTAGGGACATGCGTGATGTCCTGAATCACTTTCTTGTACAAACATCACAAAAGATTACAACACACACACATATTTTACAGAGTCTTTGGTTTATACAGAAGGAGTCAAAGCAGGGTTCAACTCAGGTGAAATTGTGAGTCTTGTATGCACACCCACCTGACAGTAAGGACTGTCATCATCTCTCATGGATGAAGTCAACTGTCACACATGAAAACAGGACGTGTGTGGTATTGTAAATCACATCTTTGGAATTTTCTGACAGTGTGATTGTGATATAAATCTTTGCTAAGCACCAGTGTAATTTGACTCTCCAGACTTGTTCCAGCCCATATATGGGATTGTGATATCTACCTAGGCCAACCTCAAGGAGATGTGACTCTCCTGCCTGGGCCCTTCTCTCAGTAAGGATTGTACATATCACTGGATCTAGCATCCAGTTGATGTTCACATTCTTGCCTGTGCCATGCCAACCAAAATTATTGTAAACATATTTGTGTGTGCACCTCATAGAGATGAAACTCTGATCTCTGGAATGGGCCTTGCACAAAGGAAGGATGGTGACATATTGTGAAGCCAGGCATACAGCTGTGGGTACTTTTTGCCACAGCCGTGCCCAAAGTAGGGCATTGTGACATATCTCCGCACCTATTACCTAGGTTAAGCGGCTCTCCTGCTTGGGCCCTGACAACCTGGAGAATGACATATTTCTAGGCCAGGCACACAGGTGATGATACTCTTTTGCCAAGACTATGCTTCACAGGGGACTTTGTGACCTATCTCTTGGGCCAATAAACTAGTTTATGGGACTAAATGCTTTGGCCTCACACACATAGGGCATTGTGACATGAAAGTGAAACCTGAACCAAGGAGATGTAACTCTTTCACCTTGGTTCTGAACTAATCGGGATTTGCAACATACTTTAGGACCCAGTACCCAGGTTATATGGCTCTTCTGTCTGGTTCTGCCCATGTGTTAGATTGAGACATACACCTAAAGAAGCACCAATGAGACACCACTCTCCTCTTCTGCCTGACTTCTGCCTACTGGGGACATTGGGACATGTTTCTAAGCCCATGACCTAAGTAATATGACTCTCTTCCCTTGCCTCAGCCTTTAAAATGCTGAAATTGTGATGTATTTCTGAGACCAGGATTTAGGTTATGTGACTATTTCCTTTTTTCTGAACCATGCCCACAAAGGGAAAATTTCACCTATTGCACTCAGATGATGTTACTCTTCTGCTGCAGTCCTGAATAATGAGGGAGTGATTGCTAATGGTAGGCCCAACACTCTAATGATGCTTCAGTCCTGCCAGTGCCAGAGCCACAGAGGGCATTTTGACATATCTTCAGCCAAATCTGTAAGTGTTTTGGCTTTCATCCCTTGGTTGAGTTTCTTTTTTTTAACAAGTAAAATTGTGTCATATTGCTAGGTCCAGCATCCAGATAACGTGACCCTGCTTTCTGTATTCTGCCTAGAGACAGCACTGTGACATGCTGCGTGCCACAGCACCTAAGTGACGTTACTCTTTTTTGTAATTTTTTGCCCACAAATGGGATTATAAAATATACCTTGCTTCAGTTTACAGGTATGATGGTCAAACTTACATTGTGATTCAGCAAATAGAAGATATTTTGCCTCTCATCGCAAGGCTTAGGGCAATAGGTAAAATCCTGGGTTGCGTATTTGAGGAAAGCTCACAGAACAATAATTAATATTGTATAAACTCCTTGGGTGGTACAGCGTTTCCTAACAAAGCCCAGCAAAAAGTTAAGATTGTGATTCTGAATTACACACACAATTGAAAGTAAAACTTGTCACCACCCCTCATTAAGAAAGCCCATTGCTGAGATACTGAGTCTAACAAGTAAAACAGTACAAAGATGGAATTGTGACTCTCATTTGTGGATTTTGCCACAGGTGCAACCATCACTCATTTTTAGACCCAGCTCACAGGCATAAAAATAAGTCTCATTCCTGAACTAAGCATAAATGAGAGATATTGACTCTCATATCTGGGTTTAAGGCAATATATAATATTCAGAGTCAAAATGAGCATGTGGACCTCAGAGTAGTTTGTGAATCTCATGCATGTTGTATAAAACTCTCAGATGTTCTAGAGGATGTCATACAATGGCCCAGCACACACGTGACAATGTGACTTACATACATATGAGTTAACAGTTAAAGGTGTCACCCTAAAAGATATTGTCATATCATGGGGCCTAGTACCCACGTGTAAAAACTGCTTTGTTTCCCATGTGTGCATTGTGACATATCGTTGGGTCAGAATCACAATAATGTGACTCTTTACTACTTGATCCTGCCAAGTAGGGATACTGTCACATATATCTGAGCCTATTTCTTGGGTGATTTGTCTATTTTGCTTCTGCTTTTTCACCAAAGAACATTGTGACATCATCGGGGATAACATCTAGGAAATGTGACTCTTCTCTCCTGCCTAGGTCCTGCCCACTAAAAGAATTGTGACATAACGCTGACTGCAAAAACTGGGTAATGCAACTCTCCTCTTTATTCTGGAGTCTGCCAAAACAAGGGATTATCACATATTGCTGAGTCCAGCACCTAGGTGATGTGAGTCTTCTCTGTTTCTCTAAGATTATAATGTATCCTGAGCTCACCATCCAGGTGATGAGACTCTCCTGCTCTGTTTCTGCCCACAGGTAAAATTTTGTCATATACCCAGCTTCAGATACCATGCAATAATACAACTATCATACCTGGACCCAAAAAGGAGAGATATTTTGATTCTCATTGCCACTCTTATGGCCACAAGCAAAGTAATGGTTCTCATAGTGGTATAAAGTTCACACAGTATTATGACACTCCAGCGTATCATAGAAAATGTGAGTAGTACAATGAGTGTTATAACAGGGAACAGCAAACCAATGCTATTGTGATTATTGGATTCACACCCAGCTGACGCGACTATCATTCTCTCACAAGAACAGAACCTGCAAATAAAATACTAAATCTCACCAAAAGAGCAGTAAAAGATTGAAATTGTTCCTCTCATATGTGGATCTGACTCACAGGTGGTTTGGGGTTGCATGGTTCAGCACATCTGTGAGGCTGGGACTCTCCCCCTGGAAGGCAGTTATCAAGTGGGATTGCCCTCTTCTACATGGATTATGCCCATTGTTTAGATTGTGTCTCCTCTGTTTCGACCCAACTCACAGAAGGTGTTTACTTTCATACATAAAGCCAGGACTTGTGTGGGGCTGTGAAACTTATTTCAGAATATTTCCTGGTGTATGATTAGGACTTAAAAGTTAGCCCAGGTCCTGAGTAATTTGACTCTCCTTTTTAGGCCATAACCCGAGATGAAATTGTGACATATGTGGACCAAAAACCTAAGCAAAGGTGCCTGGGCCTGCCTACAAATGGCACTTTTACATATCACTGGGATGAGCAGCCAGGAGACGTGTATTATTTGCTTGATTCCTGCCTATATAAAGCATTGTGGCTTTTATCTAGGTCCATCATGTAAGTGACGTGACTCACTTCCACTGCCTTTGCCCTGTAATTATGGTGCATTGTGACACATAACTGGATACTATACTCAGAAAATGTGACACTCCATTCTGGGTTCTACAAACAGAAAGCTTTGTAACATATCACTTGGCTTAGCACTTAGGTGATGTTTCTACTCTCCTACCTCACCCTGACCACAGGGGAGATTGTGACATATTGATAAACCCACCTCCAAGGTGAGGTCATTTTCATACTTTGGTTTTGAACCTAGTGGCCATTGTGACATATATCTAGGCCAACTGCCTAGATGTAGGTAAAGTGATTCTCCTCACCTTCTTAAGCCCTGCCCAACAGAAGAAATTTTGACATATCACTGAAACCAGCTTCCACGTGATATGCCTCTTCTTCCAGGGTCCTGTCCACAAGAAAGATTGTGACATCTCACTGGACCAGCACCCTCACAAGTGATGTGACATTTCTGCTTGCTCTCTGTCCATAGATGATATCATGCCATATACTTGAGAGCAAACAAGAGGACTAATCATGATTGTTAGACCTGAAGCCAGGTCACATCAAAGATGGTGACTCCCATTGCTGAAACTTTCCACCAGTGTTATTGTGACATAGTCTATTTCCCATCTCTTGAGTGACTTAATCATCTTGCCTAAATGTTGCCCACAAATGAGATTTGGACATATTACTGAGCTGAGCACCTTGGCAATTTGACTCTCCTGTCTTAAGAATATCCTCAGGAAGGATTGTAACATGGCTTTGGACCCCTCTTCTAGTTGTCTTACTCTCCTCTGCTGTCTGAACCCTCCTTCCACTGGGGATTCCAGCATCTCTAATCATGCCATCCAAATGATATGACTCTATTTCCTGGTCCCTTCAACATGAGACATTGCGGCATATCTCTGGTCCTAGCATTTAGGTGATATGAGTCTCTTCTTCTGTCTGGAAACTGCTCACAGGAGCATTGTGCCATATATCTGGGTGTAACCCCCAGTTTATGCAACTTTACTGCCAGGAGTATGCCTACAAGGAGAATATTGGAATATTTCTGGCTCAGCATTTAGTGTACTTGGCTGTCGTGCCTATTTCATAATCCACAATGTAAATTGTTACATATACCTAGGTACAACTTAGAGACATGATAATGACCCTCATATGTGGACCCCGTAAATACGGTTAATTCTGAGTCTCATAACTTGCTTCAGAAACATGAGTGATTAAATCACTTTCTGGTAAAAAAGAAGACAAGGAAGGTTATAACAGCCTCAGATGTTTTGTAAACACCTTGGCCCATACAGAGAGTTTTATAACAGAACCCAAGAGAAAGGTGAAACTGTGAGTCTTATATGTGCACTCAGCTGACAGCAAGTACTGTCACCGTCTCACATATATGACGCCAACTGTCAATCATGAAAACAGGACATGTGTGGTATTATAAATCTCATCCTCAGAATTTTCTGCCAGTGTGAGTGATATAAATCTTCGCCAAGCACCTGTGTGATTTTGTTCTCCAGACTTGTTCCAGTCCACATATGTTATTGTGATACCTACCTGGGCCAAACTAGGTGATGTGATGCTCCTGCCTCAGCCCTGCTGTCATTAAGAATCATGACATATCACTAGATCCAGCACCCAGGTCATGTTACATTTTTGCCTAAGCCATGCATAGAGAAATCACTGGGCCATACCACTGTGTCAACAACTTAGGCAACACAACTCTCCTTATTAGAATGGGCACAGCACTCAGTGGGTGATAGTGACATGTGGCTGGGCCAGGCACAGAGGTGACAGGACTATTTTGCTAGTACCATGTCCTAAAGAGGGCATTGTGACAAATCTCTTGGCCTATCCTAGGTGATACTGCACTCCTGCCTGGGTACTGCTTACCTGGATAACAACATAATGCACAGAGGTGATGGTACTTTCTTGCTAGGGCCATGTCCTAAAGAGGTCACTGTGACAAATCTCTGGGCCTATCAGCTAGATGATGTTGCTCTCCTGCTTGGGTCCTGCTTACCTGGATAGTGGACATATTGCTAGGCTACGCACATGGGTGATGGCACTCTTTCACCAGGGCCATGACTCAAGGAGGAACTTGTGACATATCTCTGGGCCAGTCCCCTAGGTGATGTGACTCCCTGCTTCTGCCTTGCCCACATGGAGCATTGCGATATTTTTTTGTACTTATTTTTTGTAACTCTCTTGTCTGTGTCCTGTCTTAAGGAAGTCTTATGACATATCTTAGGACCCAGCATCAAGATAATGTGACTCTTCTGCCTGGCTTCACCTCACATGTTAGATTGTGTCATATACCTAGGAAGCACCTAGGTGATATGACTCTTCTCTTCTGCATGAGTCCTGCCTACTTGGGACATTGGACCATATATCTGAGCCTGTGTCTTAAGTGATGTGAATCTTTTTTTCTGCAAGAGCCTTTAGAATGGGGTGATGTGACATACTGCTAAGCCCAATACTTAGGTAAATTGACTCCTTTTTTCCTGAACTATGCCCATGAAAAGGAACTTTGATGTATCACTGATCCCAGCATGAAGATGACAGTTCTCTTCTTACTAGGTCCAGCATAAAGAGAGAATTATGGCATATTGCTGGGGCCCCCACCCTGATGATGTAACTCTTTTGCCTGTGCTAGAATAACAAAGTATTTTTACATACCATGAGCCTATTCTGTAGGTAATCTTGTTCTCATCATTAGTATGCATTTCTTTTTCCTACATGTTCTACATTTGGGTTCGTGTCTCATTGCTGAGTCCAGCACCCAGTTATCATAACCCCAATTTCTAGACTTGCATTGAGAGGGCCTTGTGATATATTGCTTGGCACAGCACCTAAGTACGCTACCTTTCTGCAAAGTTTTTTTTTTTCTACAAATGGTATGAAATTTACATTCCTTCAATTCAGACGCATTATGATCAAGCTGAAATTGAAATTTCACCAATAGTAGATGTTTTGCCTTTCATGGCTACACTTAGAACAATAGGTAAGGTTATGAGTTGCAAATTTGTACAAAGTTCACAGAAGGTTACAACAGTAACACATAATCTATAAACTCCTTGGTTGGTACACAGAGTTTTATAACAGGGCCCAGCAAAAGTTAAGGTTTTGACTCTTGATTACACATGCAGGTGGGAGAAAAAGTTGTCAAAATCCCACATTTACAAAGCCCACTGTTGAAGTCCTGAGTCTAACAAGTAAATAAAGTACAAAGATGGAATTGTGACTTTCATATATGCATCTTGCTACAGGTGAGATGGTAACTCACTTCTGGACCCACATCAGGGGCATAATAATGTGTCTTCTGTCTGAATCTAGCCTATAAGAGGAATGTTGCCTATCATAACTGAGTTTAAAGCAGTATGTAAGATTGTGAGTCAATAGGAGCATGTAGGCCTCAGAATGGATTGCAACTCTCATGCATGTTGCTTAATGCCTTTGTATGTTGTAGATTGTGTCATAGGATTACCCAGAATACACATGAGATTGTGACTCCTATATACTCACCAAACAAACAGTCAAAGTTGTCACCCTAATAGATGAAGAGATTGTGCCATATCACGAGGCCTAGTACCTCTAGGTGTTGAGAATTTTAGGCTTAAATTCTTTTCCATGGTTGCATTGTAAAACATCCCTTGCTTAGAATCATAATAGTTTAACCCTCTGCTTGGACCCTGACAACAGGGGATACGATCACATGTCTTTAGGCCTATCAGCTAAGTGGTGTGTCTCTCCTGCCAGTGCCGTGCCCACAAAGGACACTGTGACATATCACTAGATAAAGCATCTAGGTAATGTGAATCTCCTCTCCTGCTGAATCCTGCCCACTGAAGAAATTGTGACATACCACTGAGTGAAAAACCTAGGTGATGTGACTCTCCTCTTTGTCCTGGGCTCTGCCAAGAGAGTCCGAGAAGATGTGCTGAGCCCAGTCCTTAGAGAATTTGACTATCCACTTTTTTTAATCCCTGTATTCAGTAGGCATGATGACATATTATTTGAGAGTGTACCCAGGTGATATGATTCTTCTGACTGAGTCCTGCCTACAGTGCAAAATAAAATGTATCCCTGGATCAGAATCCAGATGATGAGACTCTTCTGTCTTGTCTCTGTCCGAAGGTGAATTTGGGACATATACCTGGATTCAGCTCACATGCACAATAATAACTCTATGGCCATGGGTAAAGTTCTATATGACCCACCTGTAAGAATACACAGAAAAGTATCCCACTCAGGCATGTCGTATAAAGCCTGAGTGGTACAAAGAGTGTCATAACAGGCACCCAAAACCAGGTGGTATTGTGACTCTTGAATGCACACCAAGCTGACACAATTGTTATTCTCACACATGAACAGAGCCTACCAATGCAGTGCTAAATATCACACACATAAGACATTGAAGCTTGAAACTGTTACACTTGTACGTGAATCTGATCCACAGGTGTTTGATGGCATTGGAACCATGATTAAGTAGAACTGTGGTGCTGTGTCTCTCTTATTAGAACACAGTCTTCAGGTGGGATTGGGGCTCTTACACATGGATCTTCCCATTGCTGAGATTGTGACTTCTGTACTACGACCCAACTCATAGAATGTGTTGATTTGCATACTCAAAGCTCGGACTTGAGTGAACTGAAAATTATTTCTGAACGTTCTTGAAAGTATGATTGGGTCATGCAACTCTTCCCAGCACATGAGTAATTTGATTCACATTTCTAGGCCCAGACCACAGATGAAATTTTGCCATATGCGGAACAAGCCCCTAATCAATATATAACATCATCCTTGTATCTGCCTATAAGGGGCACTTTTATATATCACTGGGACCGTCACCCAGGTGATGTGATTTACCTGCCTGAAAACTGCCTAAAAAGAGAATTGTGTCTTACATTTAGGTCCATCACATAAGTGATGTCACTCTCTTCTACTGTCTTGGCCCTGCAGTTACAAAGCACTGTGACACATAACAGGCTACTGCACCCAGGAGATGTGATTTTTTGGGGGGTTCTGCCAACATAGTAACATACCACTTGGCTCAGCACCTGGGTGATGTTTCTTCACTTTTCATTGTGTCCTGACCACAGGGAGCTTGGGACATATTCCTGGGCACAGCACCAAGATGAGGGCACTCTTTAGCCTTCTTACTGCAGTTAATGGTCATTGTGACATAATCTAGGCCAATTTCCTAGATGAAGTGAGTCTTCTCTCATGCCAAAGCCTTCCCACAGAGGGCTTTTTAAAAATATATCACTGAAACCAGCATCCAAGTGATCTGACAATTCTGCAAGGGTTTTGCCCACCAGGTGGATTGCGACATCTCACTGGACCTGCACCCATGTAGGTGATGTGAGTTTCTTGCCTTCTTTCTGGCCACAGGTGATATTGTGTCATATACCTGAGACCAAAACAAAAGCCTAATAACAACTCATATGTTTGGAGCCAGGACATGTGCAAGATGGTGACTGTAATTCCTAAATCTTTCCACAAGTGAAATTGTGACACATACCTTTGTCCAGCTCCAGAGAGATTTAATAATTCTTCCTAGGTATAGCCCACAAATCAGATTTTGACAAATACCTGGCCAAGTAACTTGATGATTTTACCATGCTATTTTAACAATGGCCTCAGGAGGGATTGTATCACATTTCTGAACACATCATCTAGGTTACATGATTCTCCTCTCCTGCCTGTACCCTGCTTACATTGGTAATTGTAGCATTTCTAAACACTGCATGTAAATGATACGACTCTCTTTCCTGGGCCCTGTCAACAGGAGGCATTTTGACATATTTTGGGGCCTATCATTTAGGTGATATTACTCTCCTCTTCTTCCTGGACACTGCCCACAAGGGACATTGTGCCACAGAGCTGGACCCAGCACACAAGTCATGTGGCATTTCTGACAGGACCCTGTCTACAAAGATAATATTGAAATATTTCAGGCTCAGAATTTAGGTGATGAGGCTGTTCTGCCTGCTTCATAACCACTCATGGAATTGTAACATATACCTAGGCAAGGCTCGCAGGAATGATAATGACTCTTAGATGTGAACTCAGCAAATAGAGAATATTTAGGCTCTTATAACTAGGTGTAGGGACATGTGTGATATTGTGGATCACATTCTTGTACAAACATCACAAAAGATTACAACATTGACACATACTTTATAGAGTCTTTGGGTTATACAAGCAGAACCAATGTAGCACTCAGCACACAGGTGAAATTGTGAGTCCTGTATGCAAACCCAGTTGACAGAAATAACTGTCATCATCCCACATGGTTGCAGCCAACTGTCACACGTAAAAACAGGACATGTGTGGTATCATAAAACTCACCTTTGACATTTTCTGACAGTGTGATTGTGATATACATATTTGCCAAGCACCTGTGTAGTTGGACTTTCCAGAATGGTCCCAGTTTATATATGAAATTGTGATATCTAGCTGGGTCAGCCTCAAGGGGATATGACTGTCATGCCTGGGCTCTTCTCTCAGTAAGTGTTGTGACAGATCACTGGATCTAGCAGCCAGGTGATGTTACATTCTTGCCCGTGCCATGTCCACAAAAATTACCGTGACATATTCCTGTGTCCACCTCATAGGTGATGTAACTCTCTTCTTTGGAATGGGCCATGCCCAAAGGAAGGATAGTGACATATTGCAATACCAATCACACAGGTGAGGGTATTCTTTTGCCAGAGCCATGCTGAAAGTAGGGCACTGTGACATATCTCTAGGCCTGTCACCTAAGTTATGTGGCTCTCCGGCTTGGGCCCTGCCAACCTGGAGAGTGACATATTTCTAGGCCAGGCACACAGGTGAGGGTACTCTTTAGCCAGGGCTGTGCTTCATAGAGGACACTGTGACACGTCTCTTCAGCTATCACCTGGTTGAAGTGACTCCCTCTCTGGGATCTACTCACATGGAGCATTGTGGAATAAGCAGAGAATTTGTACCTCATTTATGTAACTCCCTTTCCTGGATGATATCCTAAGACAGCCTTGTGACATATCTCAGGACCCAGCACCCAAGGGACATGGCTCCTCTACCTTGTTTCTGCTTACATGTTACATTATGCATATTTGAAGGGAAGCACCCAGGTGATATGACTTTCCTCGTCTCAATGAGCCCTGCCTACTGGAAACATTTGGACATATTTCTGAGCCCATGATCTAAAAATGTGACTCTATTTTTCTGCCTGGGGCTTCACATTAAGAGGATTTTGGCACATTGCTGATCCCAGCACTCAGAATATGTGACTCTCTTCTTGTTCCCGAGCCATGCCCACAAAAAAAGAATTTGGACCTATTGCAGGGCCCAGCATCCCGATGATGTTACTCACCTGCCTGGGTTTTGCACAAAGAAGAAACTATGGCATATTGCATATTGATAAGCCCAGCATCCTTATGATGTGACTCTCCGGCCTGTGTTGGAGCCACTGAAGGTATTTTGACATATCTTCAGCCCATAATGCAGATGTTTTGGCTCTCCTAACTTGGCTGGGTATTTTCTACATGTGAGATGTTGTCATATTGCTGGCTCCAGCACCCGGTTATTGTGACCTAATATCCCCTATACCCTGCCTGAAGAAGGCAATTTGACATATTGCCTGGCACACCATATAAGTGATGTTTCCCTCCTGCATACTTATTTGGCCACATATGGGATTATGACATATATCTTGCTTTTAGTTCACAGGCATGATGATCAAACTTATTTTGGGATTCAGCCAATAGGAGATATTTTACCTCTCATCATCAGGCTTAGGGCAATAGGTAAGTTCCTGGGTTGCATATTTCTACCAAGGTCATAGAAGCTTAACACTGAGTTATATTTTTTCAAACTCTTTGGTGGTAGAATGTTTCATAACAGGGCCCAGCAAAAAGTTCATATTGAGACTCCTGGTTACACACCCAGGTGAAATCAAAAGTTGTCATCATCCAATGTTTACAATGTCCAAGGTTGAGGTCCTGAGTCTAAAAAGGGAATACAGCACAAAGTTGGAGGTTTGACTTTTATATGTTAATCTGACAAAAGTTGGGATGGTGACTCATTTCTGGACCCAGCCCACTGGCATAATAATGGGTCTTCCTCCCTAACCCTGCCTATAGGGAGATGATGACTATCAAACCTGAGTTTAGGGCCATATGTAAGATTGTGAGTCCATAGGAGCACGTAGTCCTCAGAGAGCTTTGCAATTCTTATGCAGGTTTATAAAACCCTCAGCTCCTGTAGACAGTGTTATATATTGGCCCAGCACACATGTGAAATTGTGACGCTAATATACACATTCAGGTAAAAGTTAAAACTGTCACTCTCAAAGATGAGGAGATTGTGTCATATGACTGGACATAGTATGCAGGTGTTGAGACTTTTTGGCTCATATTCTTTCCATGGGTTTATTGTTACATGTCAATGGGACAGAATCATAATAACTTGACTCTTCTGCCTGGGCCCTGTCAATAGGGGATATTATTACATATTTCTGGTCTTTTCGGCTAGGTGATGTGTCTCTCCAGCCTGTGTCCCGCACCCAGAGGACATTTTGAAATATCACTCTGCTCTCCTGCCTGGGTCTTGCTTATTGAAATGTAACTCCGCTCTCTTGCCTGGGTCTTGCTTATTGAAGGAATTGTGACATATGGCTGAATGCAAAACCTAGGTGATGTCTCTCCTGTCTATTCAAGAGTTTATATCTGTGCTGAATTTTGTTTCATGACTTTGGTGTTCTACCATTATACTGGCAGCACAATCCTTTGATTAATGTAGGTTTGCTTTGTGTTTGGAAATTGTTATGTGTAATGCTTCCTACATATATTTTTAAGATTGTCAGGCTTTTCATGGTTTATTGGAATCTCAAGTAATTTTGTGGAGTTTTGTCTATTTTTGGAAAAGTAAAATTAAAAATTGAAAAGGTGTGTGTTGCCGGTGTGCTTCACTTTAAGCAGTATGGACATCTTCATAATATTTTATCTTCCAACCCTTGAAAAACAGCATGCTTAAAAGTGCGTTGTTTTCTGGGCATGGTGGCTCATACCTCTAATCCCAGAACTTTTGGAGGCCAAGTAGGGCTTGAACCAAGGAGGTGGGGATTGCAGTGGAGCTGAGATTGTGCCACTGGACTCCAACCTAGCTCCAGAGTGCCAGAGTGAGAGTCCATCTCAAAAGAAAAAAAAGAAAAAAACTGTGTTGCTTAATTTTTATATTTTTGGAGTTTTTCTGCTTTTCTTTTGTTACTAAATTCTAGTTCCATTCCGTCTGGGCTATAAATAATTTTCCGTAAAATTTCAACTGAAAAATAATTAAGACTTCTTTTGTGGTGTCACATGTGGTCCATCTAGGAAAATGTTTTATGCGCTATTGAAAAGAAAGTCTATTCTGTTGTCTCTATACACTTCTTAGGTGTAATTGTTGTACAGTACATTCAAGTTTTTGTTCCCTTATTGATATTCTGTCTTGCTTTATTTATTACTGAAAGTGGGGTATTGATGTATACTTCCATTATCTCATTGCTGCCTGCCTATTTTTGATTCAATTCTGTCAACGTTTGATTTATGTGTTTGTCCTGCATTTATAGATTCTCAGTGAATGAACCCTCTTACTGCATTTGAATGTCCTACTTTGTCCCTTGTGAATTTTAACATAAAATAAATTATATAAATATAACAGTTTTCAACTTAATAAATTGTTACCTCTTCTCCTCTCATTTGATTAACACTTGCATGGAATGTATTTTTATACTGCCATTTTCAGTCTAATTTTTATTAGATCTGAAGTGAGTCTCTTAAAGGCATGACATAGTTACATCCTGATATAGACTACAATATAGCCACATTTTTTTTTTTCATTTGGAAGGATAATTTTGCAGGCTATAGTATTCTTTATTAGGCTATTTATTTCAGTGTTTTAACTATGTCATCTTATTCCCTTCATGCCCAAAAGATTGACATTCATAAATTTACTGGTAATCTTGCAGAAGCATACATATGAATAACACATCTATTTTTTATTTCTGAATTCCAGATTCTCTTCTTTTCTCTGACTTTCAAAACATTGCTTATGTTTTGTCTTGTTAGAAATCTCTTTGTGTTAACCTTAGTTGAAATTGTCTGAGCTTCTTGATTTTCTTAAAATTTTTTACTAATGTTGAACTGCATATTAGTCTTTTTTTGTGCTTCTGCTGCACAATTTTCATTCCTTTTTGTGACTTTTATCTTTTGTTGGTTTCATTTATTTATTTTTATGCTTTTTTCTTTATTTCTATTTAACTGATTAAGCATCATTGAGACAGTGATTTTCATTTTTTAGCACTTTTTTTTTCTTTTTAAAAATAGATCTAAACTAACCCAAATCGCCTCTGGTAATTTTTATATCTCCATTTTTTATAACTGATTTCTGGATATTCATTTTTATCTTTGATTGAGCCATATTATCTTGATGTTTTGTATATGTTGTAATCTTAGGTTGCAATTTGTATAATAAAAAGCAACATTTCAAAATCTCTATTAAGTGGCTTTGGGGGGAATATGATACCAATTTCTTAGTCTAGAGATTCTTGGAGTCTCTCAAGCCTGTTCTTTGGATGCTTTTTCTGATCTTGTGTGTTTTTTAGTTAAAAAAGATTCCCCATGTGTTTTTTTTTTTCCTTTTTATTACTTATTTATTGATTTGAGTTGGAGATTCACTCTCATTGCCCAGGCTAGAGTGCAATGGCATGATCTTGACTGACTGCAACATCCACCTCCCAGGTTCAAACAATTCTCCTGCCTCTGCCTCCTTACGAGCATGGCTAACTTTTGTATTTTCAGTACAGACAGGGTTTCACTATGTTGACCTGGCTGGTCTTGAACTTCTTACCTCAGGTGATCCACCCACCTCAGCCTCCCAAATAGCTAGAATTACAGGTGTGATCCAATACTCCCAGCCGTTCCCCATATTTCTCATTGAGATCCTGCAGTCAGCTGGATACCCATAGTCTGCCTATGATACTGAAGTCTTTCTTTTTTTGTAACAGTTATTTGTCTTTAGTCTCAGTCAAAGTATACCATCTTTCCTTTCAACACTGTCTTGGAATATAGGAATTTGTCTTTGGTAAAAAGTCAAAAAGCCAGAAGCATGGACATGTCACTGTTTTATTTATTTTTGAAGGGGTAAGACAGGAGTTGTCAGTCTCTACACTTTTCATAGGATAAAATATGTCTGTAGTGGGTAAATATGAAATACTTTTATTACACTTCTATGTGGTTCTTGGCATTTTGCTCACTTGGTGCTGCAAATGCTTAACTGAGTCTTGGACTTCTCACAAAGGCATTTTGGTAAGTATATTATGTTAAACTTATATGTTTATAAAGGAATTAGGCCCTGTGTTATTTTATTGTCACCTTGCTAATGTGCTTTGTATAATTACACATTTGTCAAGTGTATTCACCTGAGTCTAATGAGGGAGAAATTTTGTCTTTTGTTTGTTTGTTTGTTTCAGCTGGCTGTTTTCATTTTACTACAGAGATATTGATGGAGCACAAAATAAAAGATTCATTCCAAAATGTGACTGATAAAATATGAAAGCTGTGACTTTAATAACTTACTTTTAAAGAAACACTACCAAAGTGTGGGTTATTGCAAGGGCAGAAAAGCAGTTTTAATGGCTTTCCTCAATGTCTGTCATCTACTCATAGCAAAACAAATGCGGCAAAGCTTTTGAGTTGTGCTCAAACTTCAGTGAACATAAAAAAAAAATTAGTGGGAGAAATGCTACAAATATGAAGAACGTGGCAAATACTGTACATTGTTCTCACATTTTACTATAAAAAAGGAAATTCCTATTGCAGAGAGATGACACAAATGTGAAGAATGTGGCAAAGCCTTTAAAAAGTTATCAAGCCTTACTGAACATAAGAAAGTTTATACTGGAGAGAAATCTTACAAATATAAAGAACGTGGCAAACCTTCACCTGCTCCTAAACCTTTATTAAACACAAGAGAAATCATGCTGGAGACACATCCTAAAAACGCGTGGAACGTGGCAAAGCCTTTAAGTGCTTCTCAGACCTTACTAATCATAAGAGAATTCACACTGGAGAGAAACCCTACAAATGTGAAAAATGCGGCCAAACATTGAGCTCATTCTCACACCTCATTAGACATAAGAAAATTCATACTACAGAGAAAGTCCACAAGTGATAAAAATGTGGAAAAGCCTTTAACAAGTCCTCATATTGTGTTCAACATCAGAGATTTAATACTGAATGAATGCAATATAAGGGTAACGACTGATGAAGACCATTTACTTAACATCTTGGAGGGTCTCTAGAACTTGGTTTATAATCTGTATGTTTCTGTATTGGGTGCATATATAGCACTTTACTCTTATGTAATGTTCTTTTTTGTCTTTTTAAAAAATCTACGTTGACTTAAAAGTCTGTTTTGCTAGAAACTATAATCTCAACCGCTGCTTTTTTCCTGTTTTCTATTTGCTTGGTAGATTTTTCTTTTTCAATTTATTGTTATCTTATTTTAGATGGGTGTCTCAGTTACAGCATACCCTTAGCTATTAACTCTGCATTCAATTTGCCACTCTGTTTTTTAACTGGGATATTTAGCCCATTTACATTTAAAGTTAGCATTTTTATGCGTGGATTTGATTCTGTCCCTGTGATCTTAGCTGGCTCATTTACACATTTATGTAGTTGCTTTATAGTGCCAGCTGTTTATGTACTTTAGTGGGTTTTTTTGGGTTTTTGTTTTGTTTTGTTTTTATTTTGTTTGTAGTGACTTGTAATAGTCTCTTATTTAATGCTTTCTTCAGAAGCTCTTGTAAGGCTGGTCTTGTGGTAACAGAGTTCCTCAGCGTTGGCTTATCTGAATAGGATTATATTTATTTTTTACTTCTGTAGCTTACTTTGGTAAGATATAGAATTCTTGTTGTGAGAAGTCAGGGACTCTGAATGAAGGCACCTGCTGAAGCCATGGCAGAAGAACATAAATTGTGAAGATTTCATGGACATTTGTCAGTTCTCCAAATGAATACTTTTATAATTTCTTATGCCTGTCTTTACTGCAATCTCTGAACATAAATTGGGACGATTTCATGGACATTTATCACTTCCTCAATCAATACTCTCATAATTTCCAATGCCTGTCTTTACTTTAATCTCTTAATCCTTTCATCTTCATAAGCTGAGGATGTATGTCGCCTCAGGACCCTGTGATGATTGCGTTATCTGCACAAATTGTTTGTAAAGCATGTGTGTTTGAACAATATGACATCTGGGCACCCTGAAAAAGAACAGGATAACAGCGATGTTCAGGGAACAAGGGACACAGCCATGAGGTCTGACTGCCTACGGGGCCAGGCAGAACAGAATCATACTTCTCTTCTTGCAGGAAGTGAATAGGAGAAATATCCTTGAATTCTTTTCTCAGCAAGGAATAGCCCTGGGAAAAAAAAGGCATTCCCAGGGGGAAGTCTCCAACATGGCTGCTCTGCGAGTGTCTGTCTTATGCAGTTGAAGATAAGGGATGAAATACTTCCTGGTCTCCTGCAGTGCCCTCAGGCTTGCTAGGATTAGGAAATTCCAGCCTGGCAAATTCTAGTCAGATCTGTTGTCTGCTCTCAAACCCTGTTTCCTGTTAAGATGTTTATCAATGACAGTGCATGCCCATTGGGACATGGACTTTCATCAGTAATTCTAATTTCACCTTTGCCTTGTGATCTTGCTCTGCCCCCTTGCCTTGTGATCTTTTATTGCCCTATGAAGCATGTGAACCCTGTGACCCACTCCCTATTCATACACCCCTCCCTTTTTGAGATCCCTAATAAAAACCTTCCTGGTTTTGTGGCTCAGGTGGACATCACAGAACCTGCTGACATGTGATGTCACTCCGAGAGGCCCAGCTGTAAAATTTCCCTCCTTTTTTTTTTTTTTTTTTTTTTTTTTTTTTTTTTTTTTTTTACTCTTTCCCTTTATTTCTCAGACCAGCCAACACTTAGGGAAAATAGAAAAGAACCTATGTTGAAATATTCGGGCTGGTTCCTCTGATAATTCTTGTTTGGAATTCTTTTTTTTTAGAGAATGTAGAATATTGGCCCCTAGTCTCTTTTGAGTTGTAGGATTTCAGCTGAAAGGTTTGTTGTTTGTCTGATGGTCTTCTTTTACAGGTGGCCTGGCCTTTCACTCTAACTGCCTTTAGCACATTTTTTTCTTTCATTTTGACCTTGGAGAATCTCATGATTTTGTGTCTTGAGGATGACCTTCTTGTAGGGTATCTTACTGGGGTTCTCCACATTTCCTTCATTTGAATGTTGACCTCTCTGTCTAGGCTGGAAAAATTCTCATGGATGATATCTGGAAATAGGTATTTCAAGTTGTTTTCATTCTTCCCATCAATTTCAGATGTTCTTTTTAATCATAGATTTGGTTTCATTACATAATCCTGTATTTCTTAGAGACTTTGGTTCATTTCTCTGTATTCTTTTTTCACTATTCTTGTCTGTCTTATTTCAGAAAGCCAGTCTTGAAGTTCTGAGATTCTTTCCTCTGCTTGGCCTATTCTGTTCTTAATACTTTTGATTACATTATACAGTTTTGTATTGTGTTTTTCAGCTCTATCAGGTTGACCACATTTTCCTCCTGATTGGCTGTTTTTTTCCATTAATTCCTGCAATTTTTTCCCTTTATTGCATTGGGTTGCAACTTACATTTGTAGTTCAATGAAATTTATTTCTATCCATATTCTGAATTCTACTTCTGTCATCTTAGGCCTTGCTGAAATGACCAAATTACATAATTTGGTCATTTGGATGAAAGAAGTCACTGTGGTTTTTTGTGTTTTCAACATTTTTGCACGGATTTTGTCAAATCTTTGTGGGCATATCTTTGAGGTTGCTGACATTTGAATGGAGTTTTTTTTTTAAATCCTATTCAATGGACTGTAATATCCAATTGTGGTATAAAGTGGATTCAGCCTACAGGCTTTGTTCCTGGGAATTTTTTTTTTTTTTTTTTTTTTTTTTTTTTTTGGTGGCAGGGAGACAATGCTCAGCTCACAACTCAGAGGCTGCATACTCTGGGGCAGTTGTATTTATTTCCAACCATCTTCTCTGGCTCCTTGATATTTCAAGTCCATCACTCTGTAGGACTAGCATGCCGCAGCTGCAGCAAAGTGGTAGTGGATATGGGTTTTCTGCCTGCCTCTTGGCATTTACCTTAGTGTCAGGAGCAAAGAAGTTGGGAGGTGAGTGAGGAGGTAACTGCTGGACACTGTGTGTGCTGTTGCACTAATAATGGTTGGTTGTGTTAGCTTGGTGCAGGAAGCTGGCCAGTGAATGTTTGATGCCTTCTTTGTGCCCCACCAATAAAGAAGTGATTGTTCAGAGTGTGGGAGAATACACAGTTCTCTGCACTGTGTTAACACAAAGGCAGAGTTGTGCCTTTCTGACTCTCTGCTCACCAAAGCTTCATCTACAGTGGAAGCTGCTGTGGGTGGCAGGGGAATACTGCATTCTTATTTGCTGATGGATCAAGCAAAGTCCAACCCACCTTTGCAGACATGTGCCGCCAAAGTAATATCAGGAGTTGCCATGGTCTCTGGAGAAGCTGCAGTATGGGGAACATACCTGTGTGCTGGCGCAGCCACAGGGGCTGCTTTGCTGGAGCAGTTAGGGCTTAGGCATCGTCCACCAATGCAGATGCCATGGTATGGTAAACTACTCTTCCAGAGGAGCTGAGACTGCCCTGTAAGTGGCTGCAGCCAGACTGGGACCCTGGGAGAGACCAGCAGACCAAGGAGTGCTCAGTTGGAGCAGCTTCTTCTCATTTGCAAGACTATCCTGCAGAAATTAGGTCCAACAGGTTCTCTAGGGCTAAAGTCTCTTATGAGAGAAAGTTTAGCCTAGAGAAATGGCCATCATTGGCCACACTTTCCGACAGATGCTTTTGTGCCAAACCCACTGGACACCACATAAGCTGGCTTGCTGGCCCACCTCTTTGCTTCTCTTCTGGGGGGCTGCATCTCAGAGAGATGTAGGTCAGCAATCCCTCAGTGCAGTCAGCCCAGGATGGAGGAGCTCTGCTTTTGGCCAAGTAGAGGTTCACTGTCTGGTGAGGAGCAGTGAGGAGTGTGTGAAACCCAAGGAGGATGGACTGGCCTCTTCTCCTTGGGTAAACTGCAGCTTGTTTAAGGTGTGAATAACGCACTTAAGTTTTTGGACTGTTCATTAGCCTGAGGGAAGCAAGGACAGTTCTACTGCAGGGGCAGTGGCAGAAGTATTTTCAATTGCTGCTGGAGTCTCTGTCCAGGGAATTGCTAACTTGCTACTGGCTCAATAACTCTGGGAATGATTGGCTAGTGGGCCAGTCCTGGAGAACCTTCCCAGTGAGAATATAGGAGAACAGGCCCTTACGTAACAATCTGGCCACTTTCTGAAGGGCTGCTGGATTATCCTGAGTGTCCATTGCAGTTTCTAGTCATCTCCAATTTTCCAGTATCTGAAGTTATCACCAGTAAATGCTGCAAAACAACAACAATGGCAACATGCCCTTTTCTCTGGGAGCCCTATCCCAGGGAGGTTAGACCTGTTTCCAGCACAAAAGCACATATAGGAGGTAGCTAAAAATCTCAGTTGAAAGATCTTACCCAGTGAGGGTGACATAATTGGGGACCTACTTGAAAAGCAATCTAGCCACATTTCTGTAGGACAGCTCTGCTGGGCAGAGGTACCACTTCCACCCTCAGTTTATTTGGATTCTCAAAAGCCAGAAGGCTGGAACAGCTAAGTCACACAAACAGCAAAAAGGGCAGCTCACTCTTCCCTCCAGGAACTGTATCCCAAAGACATTTCAAAATTCCATCGATCAAATAGCACCAGTGGTGGTAGATGGACACCCTGGTTGGAAAGTATTTCCCAGTGAGGAGGAATGAGATTGCAGACCTGCTTTAACAGGCAATCTGGACATGTCTTTTTACAGCACCTGTACTGTGCTAGGAGATTCTTTCTGTCCCCAGTCGGCTTGAGCTCTTCAAAGCCTGAAGGCTGGAATGGCTAACTTGCCAAAGCAGCAAAGAGGGTGAGCCACCCCTCTTTCTGGTAGCTCCATCACGTGGAGGTGAAATGCTGTTATCAATGGTTGGCTGAAATTGTAAGCCAGTAGATCTTACCCTGTGATGAATTGTGGAAATGAGTCCTACAGACCATCGCTGCTCAGGCCCCTGGATTCTGCCTGTTTCCTATGGGAGTGTACAAGAATGTAACCTCCTGCTTTGCTGGAGTTGCAGCTAATTTTTCTTGGAAGCCTGGAGAGCCAGACTATCTAAGGCTCTTGAATCTCTGCACTGGCCTGGGTGACTGCTCTGCTGTGACTCCATGTAGCTCTATTTGTTAAACGGAAGGCCATAATGAAGTGGGTTAATGAGGGTATCTCCTTACCTGAGGGTTGCAAAATCAGTGACAGAATTGTGGGTTGCCAGGGTCACACATGCAATTACTGATTTACTGGGTGGAAAGTTTCCCTTGGCTTCTTGTTTTTCCCGGATGGCCCATTATTCTACCTTCCTTTACTCCATTCTCCATTAGATAAGTCGTTTCTTTGATTGTTCCCAATGCTAGTACCTGGATGTTTCAGTTTAAGGTGCTGTATTTATGCATATTTTGCATTTCTCTCTGTGAGAACTACGCAGTCCAGCAGATTCTAGCTGGCAATCTTGACTACTTTCCTTTAAAAGAAACCTACTTTCTTATTTTAAAAGAAATTTGGCCAGGCCAGTGTCTCAAGCCTGTGATCCCAGTGCTTTGGGACACTGAGGGGATCAGATCAAGAGGTCAAGGGATCAAGACCATCTTCTCCAACATGGCAAGACCCCATCTCTACTAAAAATACAAAAAAATTAGCTGGCTGTAGTGGTGAGCGCCTGTGCTCTCAGCTACATGTGAGGCTGAGACAGGAAGATGGCTTGAACCTGGGAGGTGAAGGTTGCAGTTAGCTGAGATCGCACCACTGCACTCTAGCCTGGCAACAGAGTGAGACTCCATCCCAAACAAAAACAAAAAATAAAATGTAATATTGTTTTCAAAAGCAAATATTGATGTAATTTAACTCTTACATTTGATGCTCTCTTCATTTCTAGTGTTTATGTGAAAGAACATGGTCAATTGTTGCTGTACCAGAGTTATGAGAGGTTCTTCTATATTAGATAGACAGATTTATATTCTTTTTCATGGAAGGTTAAGAAAACTGAAATCTAATGTAAATGAAGAAAATCTTAGTAGAAAGGCTACTTAATGGTTGGTTTACAGCAGTATTTTTGTTTTGTTTTGTTTTGTCTTGTTTTTGTTTTTGTTTTTGTTTTTTTGGAGTTGGAGTTTCACTCTTGTTGCCCAGGCTGGAGTGCAATGGCCCAATCTCTGCTCATTGCAACCTCCAATTCCCAGGTTCAACCAGGTTCAAGTACTTCTCCTGCCTCAGCCTCTTGAGTATCTGGGATTACAGGCATGCACCACCACGCCTGGCTAATTTTGTATTTTTAGTAGACACGGGGTTTCTCCACGTTGGTCAGGCTGGTCTCAAACTCCCGACCTCAGGTGATCTGCCCGCCTCAGCCTCCCAAAGTGCTGGGATTACAGGCATGAGCCACCGCATCTGGCCATGTTAACAGCAGTATTATATGTGACAGGATGATAGGAATGTTTTAAGTGATCAGGATAGCATTCTGCACAGTAGGAGAAACCATATGAATTTTAGAAGAAAATTCCTTTACCATTTGCAAATTAATGTAATTAAAATACAGTGAATTTAAAAATGCCTTTTTAATGGCAATGTGTGAACTTAATTTGTTTTAATAAACCAAAATTGTTGTTTTTGTGTTATGGCTATTTTACATTGAATGTGTATTTTGCCACTGATGTTAACTTTTCCCATCTTACTCAAGGTTGTAGGTAACAGATGGTAACAATATACTATCTGGTGACAGTGAAATAACATCTCTAGTGGTTACTTTGTTAGTGGTCTTTAACTGAAAATAATTTTGAGAATATGGTTTCTAGCACTTACATTTTTGTTTTTCTTGTAACTACAGATTATTATGATGGTTGCAATGAAGACTTTGAGTATAATGGAACTACATGTTTCAGAATTCTGAACAACTATTTAAAACATTTTATCCTACTTTTTTTTAAAAATATGACTTCTCTGGTCTGCTAAACATATACAGACTTTCAGTTTTGGTTTACATGGTTTTAAATATACAGATATATCACTGTAAAATAAACTTCAGGTGTAACAGATTTATAGAGCATAATCGTATTTGTTTATGGTCACATACCTACTTTGAGAAGAAAAGAAAAATATTAGAATGAAATAGGTAGTTATACAAGCATTGATAAGTCACCAGCAAACCAGAATCTTCAAAGAATTTGAAAGCAAATTTATTTTCTCTGCTTTGTATTAAACGTATTTATCTAATATGTCATTGCTCCTGGCTTTGAAATATCTTATGCAAATTACTTTTTTTATATCTGTTCATTTGTGGCTAACTGTAAACATAGTACACAATTTTGTTCTTGTCCAATTTTGTAAAACATTATTTGTATAATTTCCTCACAGATTATGAAAGTGGCTTTGGTAAAATATAATGGTGTTCACAAAATAACTTTCACATGTGAGTAATTTCACAGTGTGTGCATTATTGAATGTTATTTATTTAGTATATTTTATATTTTGTTTCAATTAGGAAATGCGATTAATCCAATTTTGTTTAGTTATTGTTCATTTTACTTCATAAAATTGATATAATTGAGTTGATTAAATGCATAGGGCCAATTTATTCAAGTAAATAGTTGAATGTTTAATAAGTCATGAGGTCTTTTTGGCATATACACGAAGTAAAAAAGACAAAACTAGCTATGTAATAGAAGCTACATGATTAAAAAATATTCTTTTTAAAATTAGCCTACTGTCTCTAGTGAAAAATTGAAAACATCTATAATAAATGACATTAATTGTTCTCAAAAAGAGATCAAAATTGTATGAAAACCTTGTAAAATTATTGGATTATGGTGCTACATTTAAACATCTATGGAGGAAGGCAGAGCGCTAGCCTATGCAGTCAAACCTGGAATGGCTGACACATGTTAAGGGTATTCACCACAGGTATTGAAACCTAAAATGCCCTGAACTCTTTTCAGTTAGATTAACAAAATATGGTTTTAGTCTTCCTCCTCTATATTCTGGCATAGAGAGAATTATCATGCCATTTTTTTACATTTGATTTTAGGTATTTTTTCTTTCTTTGAGATGGAATCTCACTCTGTTGCCCAGGCTGTAGTGTAGTTGCACAATCTCGGCTCACTGCTACCTCTGTCTCCTGGGTTAAATCTATTCTTTTGCCTCAGTATACCAAGTAGCTGAGAATACAGGTGCCCTCCACCAAGCCTGGCTAATTTGTTGTATTTTTAGCAGAGACAGTGTTTCACCATGTTAGGCTGGATGGTCTTGATCTCCTGACCTTGTGATCCACCCACCTGGGCATGCCAAAATGCTAGGATTACATGCATGAGCCACCACACCCGGCCTTATTTCTAGGTTTTGAAACAGCTCATCCTCAACTTAATGTCTCTGAGGATAGAAATACTGTGTGATATGGAAAAACAAAACAAAACATTTATTATAACCTAAGTAGTCTTCCTTTCTGCCCTGCTGTCCTGGACTTTCAGAAGTGTAGTTCTGGCAGACATTACTGAAAGGTTGATGTGGGAAACAAGCTTAAATGAAAATGGGTTGTGTGTGAAGACTGTCTTTTTAGGAACTGGCAGGATTAGCCTTCAGTTCTGGGTAGATTTTGGGCAATCAGATGATATATAAAGAGTGGTTATGTTGTATCAGGTCATAAGAAACGCTGGATTCTGCCAGTAGTAAACCTCTGTAAGAGTGGTATTTTTTGGACTATGAATTGGGTAAATTTTTAAATATAATTGATAGGTTTGTTCTGTATATTTTCAATAATTCTTTCACAAGAGCTATTTGCTTTATTTCTATACTGATGCAGATTCTGAGCATCTTTAATTCTGTTCATTATCAGATACTGAAAGATAAAGAATAAGTAAATGAATCTCTTTCAGTTTTTGTCATTAATTTAGCCAGTAAATATAGTCTCATTTCTATCATCTTTAAGTTTTACTAATGAAGGCCAGAATAGATTTTTTTCTCCTAAAATTTTAGCAACTATAAAAGCATGTTTATAAATTCACTTTTATAGATACTATAAATATCAATTGTCAAATGTGTTGATTTCTAAGATAAAATATGTGAGAATTATACTACCCAACATGACCAATAAAATGTTTTTAAGTTGTCTATATAAAACATCTATCAATTTTGAATTGCATAGCTAGCTAAATTTTTTTAAGATTGAGGATAAGATGAAAAATAATTTATACAAGTAACACAAACTAAGTTTACTGAAATTGTTTACTCATTTAAGAAATCTAATTGCATTTTAAATAAATTGCTGTCACTTGTTAGTAATTGTGTATCACATTTTTTAAATATTTTTCTCTAAAACAGGTAACAGTTGGAACAAAGAAGAAAACAAAAATTCAATGATTGTCATAAAAATAAGTTTGAAGAAAATGAAAGGTTTATTTGATGACCTAATTAAAATAATGTAAAGGATTAACAACTTTGTTTTTTACACATTTTTTTTTTTTTTTGGCAAAGGAATCCCTGACATAGTAATCTGCAGAAAATACTACTAATTATATTCTTGAGACACTCTTACTGAATTTGGCAGTTTGAGAATCTCCAGCACAGTCCCAGGATTCCCTAGGAATGTCTTCTAGGAGAACATCCCATGGAAATGAAGCAGAAGGCCATGTCCACACACACACACACACACACATACACACACACACTCACACACACACACAATTGGATGTTCACCCCTTAGAATCCAGTGGTTGCAAGTTGCAGAAAAAGTAGGCTGTCCTCGGAGGTCCAGGGAGGGGCTATGGTCACCATCCTAGAAAGGGGGCCTGGACTTCCAGTGAGCCCTCCTGCCTGGAAGGGCCTCAGAGGGCCCTGTGCAGGCCAGCCTGGGTGCTGTGTTCTGTTCCTGGACCTTGAATCCTGCCTCACCTGCTAGCTTTTTTCACAAAGAAATCAGGATGGCAATGCCCAGTGCAGTCCCACCTGAGGAAAGAAATCAAGAGTATCAAGTCCCACAGCCATCTTGTAACATTAAGTGACTTATTGATTTATTAGTCAATAAGTTAGAGCAGATTAATTAGTCAATGAGTTAGTGCTCTCTAACTCCCTAAGATTACAATCTAAAAGGAAAGCTGGGTGGCATCTGCATGAGGCTGTGCATTGGAGAAAGGATAGGTCACCTGGGCTTCAGTTAGCATGTTCCCCTAGCCAATCAGTGGAAGCACAGGATGAAACTGGAGGTGGTGGGTGGGCACTGTGCAGTGGCCAGGCAAATGTGGGGTGAGCAGCCAGTCACTGAGGGGATTTCATTGCCCATTTTTTGATGAGCAAATTGAATCCCCAAAGCCACAAGGCAGGAGGGGCAAAAGCACTGGCCTGAGGCATTACCATTTTTCTTCACTGGCACCCATAAGTTTCAGACCTCCCTGGGCTTGCCTTGAGGAAGAAGATGCCTCTTCCTTGAGAGTCTAGGCACAAAAGCAGCCAGTCATGTGTGGCAAAGCCACCCACAGCCCATTTTATGGGCTCATGTGGGCCTCCTTAATCCACTGGCCTGTGAAACCCAACTGGAATTCCAGAGTCCAGAGTTCACATTTGGTTCTAGAACCAAAATTTTAGTACTCAGGCCAGAGCCAAACTGGACCTGTTAATTCCAAGACACAAGGCTCAAATCAGAGAACAGACTTGACTGTTCAGCTGCACCTAGGCAATGTGTATACTCTTCCAAGCAGATCCCATTCTCTTCCTGCTTCCAATTATTTCACCTGCAAGTTGTTATTTGTACCAACTCTTTCTCTACCCCGCATATCCTATGATTTTTTGAAACTTCTGTGAAGACCGCATGAGCTAAGCATTACGGGTCACCGTGCTCTAGCCTACTCAGGCTGTGCCAGGAAGGAGATCTCTCAACCTTTCTTGACACTTAAGAGAGTCATGAATAAATAGTACCAACTCTATGAGGAGGGCTGTCACATATTCAGACCCTTTTCTGGTCTCCATACTAAAATACTCTTTTCTGGTCTCCTTATCAAAAGATGCATTAGAATGACAAGGAAAATAAGGCACCAAGCTGGCAGTTCTGCTTTTTAAAGCACAGCCTCAGCCTGGTCACAGTGAACCACAATTTCAGGGTCTTGTTCAGCATGTCATACTTTGGAAAATAGTGGAACTGGGGCCCCATATTGTCGTGGTCCGGTGAATATGGAGACGGTCACCTCAGCAGCCTGTATATACCCAGTCACACCCGTAACAAAAACAGACTCTACCAACTAAGAAGCCATCACATTAACTTACACAACTGTACCTGCAATGTGCACACACATCAGGACTTTCAGATAAACTCCTGCCAACACAGCAATTCAAGTAAAGCAATGACTATTTTGAATCTAAAATCTCAGGAAGAAGAAACTCCACTGCCTAAACCAGCCTGTATGATGGATGAAACTGACGGTGTTATCTTGACTTGGGCATACCTGGTTACTGACCCTCTATAAATAGATACTTCTGAGTGTTCAGAGTTCCAAATCTAAAAAACCTTGTCATGGTCAACCTGGAGCTTACTCTTTATCTATGAGTAATCTGAGATACTGTTCTGAGTTCTATCGGAGAACAGTATCTCAGAGAGATCTATCTAAGACGGTGAAACCCAGTCTTAGCCAGGATGGTCTCGACCTCCTGACCTCGTGATCCACCCGCCTCGGCCTCCCAGAGTGCTGAGATTACAGGCATAAGCCACCGCGCCAATAATGTCTGAGCCCCTGTTCTGTCCCATCATGTGGCATAGGAATACAGGTCACACAAGGAAGTGAGGCTATTCCATTTTTGTTAAATGAGGGCTGACAGGTGAAAGCTTGTTCAGAAAAAAAAGTGCTAAATAAAAAGGCCATACAAACTGCATGTTTTTTGCAAGTGGGCATGGTTATTCAGCTAGGCCCACTGACACTGTACTTTCTGCTCTCTGTGGAAGTTTCCACTAAAAGTTCATATCTCATTTACTGGTTCTGAGTCTCTTCTTTGACATCTTGATCCTTGTGCCATTTCAATGGGTGTCGAGTTTGACACAACTTACCCCATAGTGAGGAAGGATTTCAGACTCTGCTCAGTGTGCTTCAAAGCTCACCAAGGCATCAACTATAGAAGGATGAATTTATTCTTTTTACCACTCTCATCCAGGCCTCTTTTTTTAAATGTACAATCAGTGGAATACAAAGAAAGACCAGTAAGAAACATATCATGGTCAGAAGCAAGATTAATGCCAAAATGAGCTGTGACTGCTTTGGTAGTAAAAAGTAGCATTTTTTCTTTATCCTCTGGGCAGCCCTCAACTTCTTTCACCACTTTTTGGCTTCAGCAATGGTTTTTAAGCTCCATTCTGCCTCTGGAGGAACCATAAGCCACGGTTGGCAAATGTCTTTACTTAATCCTGCTGCAAGAAAGCTTTCTCCTGACAAACATGACCTCTGTGATTATGAGCTTATAAGAAATCTAAACAATGCCCAATCTTAAAACTTATGAAACGGAGTTGAGTAGGTCTGAGGGAAACAATTTCCCACAATTTCCTTTGGCAAGTTCAAAAAATTGTGATGGTAGACAAGTGTATAGAAGAGGACAGCATAGTATAATTCCTCATCATGTGAGTTTACAGCCAAGAGTTTTTAATCCTAGCTGTGAGAGCTCCAAATAAAAACCAGAAGTTAACTCATTGCATCTGTCAATGACTAATTGAACATTTTGTCTATCACAGTGAGGAGTCTTCATTGAGGATTTTCCCATTGAATATATAGAGATAAAGACTGGAAAAGGTAAAATAGCAACTCCATGAAATCCTTAGATAAAATGTAGAAATGTTCATCTCCTCGTATCATTAGCATTTTTTGCACATATTTGCATGTATAGCTACCCATAAAGCTGATATTTTCTTTTTTTTTTTTTTTTTTTTTTTTGAGTTGGAGTCTCGCTCTGTTGCCCAGGCTGGAGCACAGTGGTGCGATCTCAGCTCACTACAAGCTCCGCCTCCCGGGTTCAGGACATTCTCCTGCCTCAGCCTCCCGAGTAGCTGGGACTACGGGCGCACGCCACCGCGACCAGCTAATTTTTTGTATTTTTAGTAGAGACGGGGTTTCACCGTGTTAGCCAGGATGGTCTCGATCTCCTGACCGCATGATCTGCCCACCTCAGCTTCCCAAAGTGCTGGGATTGCAGGCATAAGCCCGCACCAATAAATCAGTTATATGTCAAGTTAATATAAAAAAAAAATTCAACCAGGCGTGGTGGCTCACACCTGTAATCCCAGCACTTTTGGAGGCCGAGGAGGTTGGATCTCTTCAGGTCAAGAGTTTGAAACCAGCCTGGCAACTATGGTGAAACACCATCTCTACTAAAAATACAAAAAAAAAAAAAAAATGATGGGCACTTGTACTCTCAGCTACTTGGGAGGCTGAGGCAGGAGAATCACTTGAATCCACGAGGCAGAGGTTGCACTGAGCAGAGATCATGTCCCTGCACTCCAGCATGAGTGACAGAGCAAGCTTCTGTCTCAAAAAAAAAATAAAATAAAATGTAGAGACACACATATGATCTAGACATGTCCTGGTGGAGTAAAGCGTGTATGATCCTGTTCTGGGAAAGGAGAAGAACAGTCAGGACCTTGGATTATGTTTGGGAGATCCATTGGGACACTAATGAAGAGGCAGTCAGTTCTCGGCCTAGCAACACTGAGGCTTGCAGGGGGCTTCTGAAAGCAGCAAAACCGGCCCGTGACACTGAATGCTAGATAGGCCTGTAACAGTGAAAGATCTGCCCAGAGATCTTAGCAATCTTACTAGGATGCCATGACTATGATTTGGATTGAAGACTCTGGGGCAGAGTAGCTGAGAGAGAACCTCAGCAAACACGAGCCTTGATGACTATGGCTGGGGCAATCTAAAATATCTTATCTCTTCTGTTTTATGAAGCAGAACATAGAAAGGTAAATTAAAAAAAAAATCAAGAGAAATAAAATGTAAAAATAAATTTAAAGCAAGTGAAAAATAGTAAGGACAAATAAAATAAACCAAAATAGAGAAAAACAGAGAAATGCAATTAAGATAAGTGAAAATAAAATGAAGATAAACAATAAATACAAAAAATAAAAGAAATAAACAGAAATGAAATAATTTCCAATAAAAAATTTCAGAATAAGGAGAAAAAATAAAAAAGAAATATGGATTAAAAAATAAGATAATATGAAGGAATATGACTAGAAACAAATAACAGAAAAAATATAAAATCAAATAAACTGCTAAAAACAAGATACAAGTTGAAGTATATTTGAAATGAAGAGAATGTAATGAGAAAAAAGAAAAATAGAAATAAAATTAAATTAAATTAATAGATGAAATAAAAAATAAAGAGAAACAAAATAAAGATAAAGAGAATGCACAAAAATAAAAAGTTAAATAGAGAAATAAGACGTCAGGTTAATCTACAAAACATTTCACCCAACAACAGCATAATACATAATACTTCTAATTGTATATGACACATTTTCTAAGATAGGCAAACTTGTGAGGTAGCATGCTAGTTTTAGCATATTTAAACTGATGGTAATCACAAAAAGTATTATTTCTGACTACAATAAAATACAACTGAAAGTTAAAACAAAACCATCATGTTTGCATATATTTGAAAACTGGACATATTCTTGAGTATACTATTTTTCAAGTGTTAGAACGTGCAAGTTTTTTAGATGTTAATGGTATACCAGGTGATATATGGATCAATGAGATGTTTAAAAATGGTGATAGTTTTTGCAGAAGTACTAAATTATTCTAAAATGTTTGAGTCAATATTTACCTGTGTAACTCAGGCTGCAGTATAATATCATAATCATGACTTACTGTATCTTTGACCTCCAAAGCTCAGTTGATCCTCCTACCTCAGCCTCACAAGTGCTGAAACTGCAGGTGCATGTCGGCATGCTCAGAATGTTTTTGTATTTTTTTTTTTTTTTAGAGACAGGGTTTCACCATATTTCCCAGGCTGGTCTCAAACTCCTAGGCTCAAGCAACCCACCTACCTTGGCTTGGCTCCCCAAAGTTCTAGGATTACAGGAGTGAGCCAACACATATTGCCCTATGATTTCTATAAACACTCAAAAAACCACAAGTAACCAAACAACCTGTAAAAAAATAAATAAACTCAGAGGAATAATTGTTTTGTATTTCAAAACATATTGCAAAGTTACATTAATCAAAACAGTGTGGTGCTGGCATAAAGACAGAAAAATAAATGTTGAAACTGATAAGAGAAGGCAAAAATAAATCCACATGCATATACTCAGCTTATCATAAATGAGGGTTCCCAATCCTCATGTTGCAGAACTTTCTCCTTACTTCAGCAAAATTGGGTTCTTCTCACATGACTAGGAAAGATTAGGCCCAGGGATACTCTGAAGGATGAAGGGTAGAGTTGATTGGGTAAAAAGAAGAAAAGAAAAACTGTCAACAGAGTGAGTGGGAGTCCTTTTTACAAGTCCCACCTCCTGGGTAGATTAACACTAAACCATCACGTAAGAACTGCAGAGGCCAGTCTCCTTCTCCCTGCCCAAGGAGTGAAGTTTCCCTGGCTCTAATCACTTCCCCCAGTGTGGACATGGATACTATTCAGAGAGAATCAGTTGAAAAAAGGCAGGCTTCATCTGGGAGAAGCAGTCTGATTTTTCAGTCTTTATGCTGTTTTAGGCTTGAAGATGGGGTTTCACCCAGGACCATTGGCTGTTTTCTAACTCTGTTATTTCCCCATATAAAGAAGTACATCTAACTGCCATTAGAATGAGGAGAAGGATCAGGACCAACACCACTTTTAAGAGCTTCCTATTGACAGGGGGCACTGTTTTGGAAAACTGGCAGTCAGATTTTCCTAAGAGGCCTACCTAAGTGTCTCCAGTGAAAGGGGCCTTGTCTGAGGCTCTGGTGGCATGAATTTGGTAACCTAAATGAGAGAAGAATCAAATTGGGTTATTAAAAATCATGTATTAAAATAAAGTAAAATAAAACAAGGGGAAGGTGGCAAGGACGGCTAAAAAATTCCAAGGTATTTTTCCAGTTTACATAGGAAGGAGAAGGACAAAAGCACAACTTGAAAATTTTCTTTCACCCTTTTGCCCGCATGTCTGGCTTCTGTGTTCTTTTGCCCTGAGTCCAATCCTAAGTTAAGCCAACCAGTCTAAGGTTGGAGAATGCATCTGAGGTGACTGTCCCATAGTATGAAGTCATGATTACCTGTCTGTAAAAAGAAGACAGAGGAGAAAACAAGGTAAAAAGTAAGCATTTTTTCAAAGGAGGCCCAAAATTTCAGGATGCATTTAAAAGGAATATAGACTGATAATGAATGGCTACTCATCTAGAAGGAGAGTGAAGACCCTGTATCCCTGATTCCTTTATCTTTCTAGGAAATATCCAGTGTATGTTGAGGGATAGAAGAAAGAATGTTGTCTTTCCCCCTTGCATCCTTGTATCCCCGAGTTCCAGGGATTGTGATAGGTTGCAACCCATGGATGTCAAAGCAGCTTTCACTCACGTTAACAGGAAGGCCTGTTGGGGGTGGAAATATCTGCTCTTACCTACATATGTCCTATCTTCCCTGCTCTCAGTAGTTCTGGAGTTCATTAGACTTCATTTATACAACAGATACTATCATGGCCTTTATCCGTGAAATGTGAGGCTTGGCTTAATCCACTGGAATTAGTCATGCTCACTTCCACGGTGAATTTTAACCACCATAATCATCTGCCTCTGGATTTCTCAGATCCAGTATTCTTTCTTAGGGCTTCAACCTGAGGCTTGGAATTGAGGTTGGGACAAAAATGTTTCTCAGGGGATTGCATGGACTCCTCATTAGCAGCTAAACGCTAAGATAAAGCTGTGGAATTGAGTCCTCTTTCCACAAGGAAGAGAAAAAAATGCTTGTGACAGACCCAGATAACTAGTGGCAATAGTTAACTTTGCTAAGATTTGGGGGCCACCCTATTTATTTTCATCACTGAAAAATTTGCAGGATAATTGCCCAGAACTAGAATATTAAAACAGATTTTTCATCACTCATCCCTTTTTGTTTCTTCTGAGCTGCGGTTGAAGACTGCAAGTTTTTTCATAGGAATAAGCATGGTTGGTCTAAAATGTAGGCAAAAATTCAAACTTCATGGTTTTAAAATTTAATGACAAATGTATAAGTTTTGATACATGATCTTTCTCTATCCAGTCCTCTAATTAAAAAAAAAAAATCATGAAGACCTGCCGGTAACAATATTTAATTTGTTTATTGATTTGTCATATTTTGCCTTAGCTGTGTTGAAGTACATATCATCTATACCTAATTTGTTCAGTTGTTTTTAATTACAAAGTCATGTAAAATTTTCCAAATACTTTTTGTTTATCTAGAATAAAAAATAAAGATGTGTAGCAGTAAACTTAATTAAAAAGAGAAACACTCTCTACACTATAAATTATAAAACATTGATGAAAAAAGTAAAAAAAAGATATTTTTGCTCATGAGTTATTAAAAATATTGCTAAAATGGCTATGCTACACAAGGAAATCTACAAATTCAGTGCAAACTCTATAAAATGCCAAGAACATTTTTGAACAAAAATGAAATTAAGAGGCATAAAATTTATGGGGAACCAAAAAAACACTCCCCAAATAGCTGTGAAAAAAGAACAAATCTGAAAATATCAAACTACCTGACTCCAAAACATACTGCAAAGCTATAACAAGCAAAACAGCATGATACTGGCATAGAAAACAGACACATAGACCAAAGTATCCAACGATCCCAGTAACAAAATTCATAAACCTAGAGCCAAGTAATTTTTAAGTTGCTTAGAACATACATTGAAGAAAAGACAATCTTTTCAATGAATGGTGCTAAGAAAATTGATTATTTAAATACAGAGGAATACAACTAGTTGCCTACCTGTTACCATATTAAAACAATTTAAATAAAAATAAATAGAAGATTGAAATGTAAACTCAAACTTATAAAACTATTTGAATAAGACATAGAGAAATTCTTTACTAAACAGGACAGGAAAAAAATTTTAAATAAGATCTCAAAACCACAGGCAAGAAAAGCAAAAGCAGACAAATAAAATTAACAGAATCTAAAAAAAAATTTACATAGCAAAAATAAATTAACAGAGTGAAAGGACAACTTACAGTGTGGGAGAATATACTGGCAAAATATACATATCACAATGGAAAAACATAAAGATATATAAGAAACGTAACAGCAAAACTAACTCACAATTTAGCAATAGGCAAGATACACTATGTGACACTTCTCCAAAGAAGACATGCAAATGGCCAAGTACATGTAAAGATGCTCAACATTATCATTAGAAAAATGCAAATTAAAGCTACCATAAGATACCAAATGACTCCAGTTAAAACGGCTACAATTATAAATAATACGTGCCTGGCCCTTTCAACAGGAGGCATTGTGACATATCTCTGGGCCTATTATTTAAGTGATATACTCTCCTCTTCTGCCTGGACACTACCCATAAGGGGCATTGTGCCATACAGTTGGGCACAGCCCCAAAGTTATATGATTTTTCTGCCAGGAGCCTGCCTACAAGGAGAATATGGGAACATTTCTGCCTCAGCATTTAGGTTATGTGGCTGTCATGCCTGTTTCATTACTGCAGAGTAAATTTTGACAAATAATTAGGCACAGCTTAATATTCTGACAAATCACTAGGCATGATAATGACTCATATGTGGACCTCCCAAATAGGAGTAAGTTTGACTCTTGTAACTCGCTTTAGCAATGCAAGTGATGTCTTAGATCTCTTTCTGGTAAAAGGGTCACCGAAGATTATAACACCCTCAGATATTTTACAGCCCTTGGCTTGTACAGATAATGCCATAACAAAACCCAAATGAAAGATGAAATTGTGAGTCTCATATGCACACCCAGGTGACAGGAAGTACTGTCAGCATCTCATGTATATGAAGCCTACTGTGAAACATGAAAACAGGACATGTATGTTATTGTAAATCTCATCTCTGCAATATTCTCCCAGTGTGAATGTCATACACATCTTTGCCAAGCATCTGTGTGATTTGACTCTCCAGACAGGTTCCATCCAGCATGTATATGAGATTGTGATCTCTACCTGAGCCAGCGTCTAGGTGATGTGATTCTCCTGCCTGGACCCTTTTTTCAGTAAGGATTGTGACATACCACTGGATCTAACATTCAGGTGATGTTACATTGTTGCCTGGACCATATTCACAGGCATCATTGTGACATATTACTGTGTCCACCACTTAGGTGATGTAACTCCCCTCTCTGGAATGGACCCTGAACACAGAGAATGGTAGTGCCATATTGGCAGGCCAGGGCATACAGGTGATGATACTCTTTTGCCAGGAATATATTTCAAGGAGGTCATTGTGACATATCTCTGGGCCTGTCACCTAAGTGATGTGACCGAACGCTTGGGCCTCACCTACATAGATCGTTGCAACGTAAAAGTTAGACCTGCATCAAGATGATGTAACTCTTTCAATCTAGTGCTGTCCTAGGGAAACTTGTGACATATCTCAGCACCCAGCACCCAGGTGATGTGGCTCTTCTGCCTGGGTTCTCCCCATGTGTTATAAAGAAGCACCTACGTGATATGACCCACATTTTCTGCCTGAGTCCTGCCTACTGGGGACACTGGGACATATCTCTGAGCCCATGACCTAAGTGATATGACTCTCGTCCCCTGCGTGGGCTTTTAAAATAGTGGGATTATGACATATTGCTGAGCCCAGCATTTAGGTTGTGTGACTCTACTCTTTTTTTTGAACCATGCCCACAAAGGGAAATTTTGACCTATTGCACCCAGATGATGTTACTCTTCTGCCAGAATCCTGAATAAAGAGATAACTATTGCATAGTGGTAAGTCCAGCACCCTGATGATGCTACTGTCCTGCCTGTGCCAGAGCCACACAGGGTGTTTTGACACATCTTTGGCTTATTCTGTAAGTGTTTTGGCTCTCATCTCTTCATTATGTTTTTCCACATGTGGAATTGTGTCATATTGCTGGGTCCAGTATCCAGTTAATGTGGCCCTCTTTCCTAGACTCTGTGTAGAGAGAATATTGTGACATGTTAATTGCCACATCTCCTAAGTAATGTTACACTTTTTTTTTCTAATTTTTTGCCCACAAATGGGATTATGGTTTATATCTTGCTTCAGTTCACAGGCATGATGAGCAAACTTATACTGGGATTCAGTCAATGGAAGATATTTTGCCTCTCATCACTAGGCTTACGGCAATAGAAAAAACTCTTGGTTGAATATTTCTACAAAGCTCACAGAAGTTTACGACACAAATTCCTGTGGTATAAACTTTATGGGTGGTATAGAGCATTTTATAACAAGGCCCAGCAAAAAGTTAAAATTGTGACTCAGTTTCACACCCAGGTGAAAGTAAAAGTTGTCACCATCCCACATTTACAAAGTACACTATGGAGTTACTGAGTCTAACATGAGAAAACAGTACAAAAATGGAGTTGTGACTCTCACATGTGGATCTGGCCACAGGTGTAATCGTGACTCATTTTTGGGCCCAGCTCACAGGCATAAAAATGGTTCTCATTCCTGAATGTGGCCTAAATTAGAGATATTGACTATCATACCTGAATTTAAGACAATATATAAGATTGTGAGTCCATATGAGCCTATGGGCCTCAGAGAAGCTTGCAAATATAATGGATGCCGTTTGAAGCCCTTGGATGTTGTAGAGGGTGTCATTCGGTGGTCCAACACACACGTGACAGTGTGACTTTGTTACAGATGCCAAGCTGACAGTTAAAGGTGTCACCCTCACACATGAGGAGCTTGTGTCATATCACTGTGCCGAGTACCCAGGTGTTAAAACTTTTGCTTTAATTGTTTCCCGTGTGTGTATTTTGACATATCATTGCATAAGAATCATAACAGTGTGACTCTTTTGCCTGGACCCTGACAGCAAGGGATATTATCACATTTCTCTGAGCCTATCAGCTAGGTGATTTGCCTGTTTTTCCTGTACTTTTGCCCCAAGGCACATTGTGACATCAGTGGTCATAGCATCTAGGAAATGTGACTCTCGTCTCTTGCCTAGGTTCTGCCCACAAAAGGAATTGTGACATACTACTGAGCGCAAAACCTAGGTAATGTAACCATCCTCTTTATTCTGGAGGCAGCCAATAGAGGAAATTATTACGTATTGCTGAGCTAAGCACCTAGGAGGTGTGACTCTCCTCTTTTTCTTCAACCTTGTCTACAGTCGACATGGTGTCATATTCATTGAGGCTGTTCTCAGTTGACATGACTCTTCTGACTTGGCCTGCCTATGAAGGAGATTATAATGAATTCTGTGCTTGGAATCCAAGTAAGGCAATTATGCTGCCTTGTTTCTGCCCACAGGTGAAATTTTAACATATACCTGAGTTCAGCTTACATACACAAATATAACTATCATATCTTTACCCAGAAGGGAGACATATTTTTACTCTCATGGTCAGTCTCATGGCCATAAGTAAAGAAATGAGTCTCCTAATTGCATAAAGTTCACAAAGGATTATGACACTCAAGCATATCATATAAAGTCTGAGTGGTACACAAACTGTCATAACAGGGAACAGTAACCAGGTGCGATTGTGACTCTTGGATGCATGCCTAGCTGACACGATTGTCATTCCCTCACAAAAATATGATCTACAAATAAGGTACTAAATTGTTACAAAAAAGATCAGTTGAAGGTTGAAATTGTTTCTCTCATACACAAATCTGACCCACAGGTGGTTTGGTGATACATGATTCAGCACAACTCTGAGGCCGTGACTCCCCTACTGGAACACAATCTTCAAGTGGGACTGGGCATCTTATACATGGATCTTTGCCCATTGTTGAGATTGGGACTCCTCTGCTTTGACACAACTCAGAGGAGGTGTTGACTCCTCCTGTACGTACGTGAAGCCAGGACTTCTGTGACTGTGAAACATTTCTGAATATTTCCTACTGTGTGATTAGGACATAAAAGTTAGTCCAGCTCCTGAATAATTTGACTCTCTTCTTTAGGCCCATGACCACAGATGAAATTGTGATATACATGGACCATACACCTAAGCGTAGGTGCCTGGGCCTGTATACAAAGGTCACTTTTACATGTCACTGGGAACAGCTCCCAGGTAACGTGGATTATTTGCCTAATGCCTGCCTATGAAAAGCACTGTGGCTTATATCTGGGTTCATCATGTAGTGATGTTACTCAATTCTACTGCCTTGGCCCTGCACTAACGGTGCATGGTGACACATAACTGGGTACTGCTCACAAGTGATGGGACTCTCCATTTTGGTTTCTGCCATCAGAAAGCTTTGTAACATGTAACTTGGCTCAGCACCTAGATGATGTTTCTCCTCTCTTGCCCTGCCCTGACCACAGGGGAGATGGTGACACATTGCTAAATCCAGCGCCAAGTTAAGGTCACTTTCAAACTTTGGTCCTGCACATAGTGGCCATTGTGACATTTATCTATACCAATTGCCTAGGTGAAGTAAGTCTCCTCTCCTTTCTAAGCCAAGCCCAAAAGGGAAATTTTGATACATCATTTAAACCAGCATTCAGGTGATGTGATGCTTCTTCCAGAAGTCTGCCCACAATAAAGATTGTGACAGCTCACTGGACCAGTACCCACCCAGGTGATGTGACCTTTTTGCTTGCTGTCTGCCCATGGGGATATTGTGCCATACAACTGAGACCAGATAAGAGGACTAATCATGACTCTTAAACCTGGAGCCAGGTTATATGCATGATGGTGGCTCCCACTCCTGGAACTTTCTACCAGTGTTATTGTGACATATACTTCTGCCCAGTTCCTCAGTAATTTAGTAATCTTGCCTAGGTATAGCGCACAATTGAGATTTGGACATATATCTCAGCTGAGCACTTTGGTGATTTGATTCTCCTGTCTTAACATTATCCTCAGGCACGTTTGTAGTATGTCTCTGGATCCATCATCTAGGTTACCTCAGTCCCCTCTCCTGCCTGAATTCTGCTTCCACTGGGTATTGTAGCATTTTTAAACACTGCATTCAAATTATATGAATTTCTTGCCTGATCCTTTCAACAAGAGACATTATGACTTACCTCTGGACCTATCATTTACATGATATGACTCTCCTCTTTTCTGGACCACTGCCCACAAGGGGTGTTGTGCCATACAGTTGGGCATAGCCCCAAAGTTATGTGATTTTTCTTCTAGGAATTTGCCAAAAAGAATAATATTGGAAGATTTCTGCCTCAGCATTTAGATTATATGGCTCTCATGCCTGTTTCATTACCACGGTGTAAATTGTGACATATATCTAAGCACAGCTCACAGGCATGATAAGGACTCCCATATGTAGAACCCTCAAATAGGAGTAATTTTTAATCTCATAACTTGCTTTAGAGTTATTTAAGTGATTAAGTTTCTTTATGGTAAAAAGATTGCAGAAGATTGTAACAGCATAAGTGATTTTAAAAAGCCTTCATCTTGTACAGAGGGTGTCATAACAGGACCTATCACTAAGGTGAAATTGTGAGTCATGTCATATGAACACCCAGCTGACAGTTAAAGACTGTAACCGTCTCATATATATAAAGCCAACTGTCACTGATAAAAATGGGACATATGTGGTATTGTTAGTCTCATCCTGGGAATTTTCTGCCAGTCTGACTGTGATATAAATCTTTTCCGAGCATCTGTGTGATTTGACTCTCCAGACTGGTTCCAGCCCAGTGATGTTATTTTGAAATCTATGAGGGCCAATCTCTAGGTGGTTTGACCCTTCTGCCTGGGCCCCACTCTCAGTAAGAATCAGCTGAGCCATGCCCACATAAATTATTGTGACACATCACTGTGTCAACCACTTAGGCAATATAACTCTCCTCAGAATGGGCCCTGAACACAGTTGGGGATAGTGACATATGGTTGAGCCATAAGTCACTATCCCCAGCAACCAGACAAGAATGTGACTCTCTATGCACACCTAGTTGATACAATTGTGATTCTCACGCATAAACAGGGCCTAGTAATGAGATACTAAATCTCACACATAAAAGTCATCAAAGATGGAAATCATTACTCTCATGTGGGGATTAGATTCACAGGTGTTTTGGCAACATTTGAACCATGGTTCAGCATGCCTGCGGTGCTGTGTCTCCGCTACTGGAACACAATCTTCCGATGGGACTGGAGCTCCTATACATGGATCTTGACCATTGTTGAGATTTTGACTCCTCTACTTCCACCAAACTCATAGAAAGAGTTGACGACTTACATACAGGAAACCAGAACTTATGTGGAATGCGAAACTTATTTGCAAACTTTTCTGAGAGTGTGATTGGGTCAGGTAACTTTTCCCAGCACATGAATGATTTGACTCTTTTTCTAGGCCCAGACCACAGATAAAATTGCGCCATAAGTATAACAAACACCTTTGCAATATATAGCATCTACCATGTCTCTCCTACAAAGGGCACTTTTATTTATCACTCGTATCGTCACCCTGGTGATGTGAATTATCTGCCTAAAACATGGCTACAAAGGGAATTGTGTTTTATAACTAGGTCCATCACATAAGTGATGTGACTCCCTTCTACTCCTTTAGCCCTGCACTTACAATGCATTGTGACACATAACTGCATCCAGGTGATGTGATTCTTTTGGGGGGATTCTGCCAACAGAAAGCATTGAAACATAACGCTTGGCTGAGCACCTAGGTGACGTTGGTTCACTTTTCCTGTACCCTAACCACATGGAGATTGTGACATATTGCTGGTCCCAGCACCAATGTGAGGTCACTCTCCAGCTTTTGTACTGCCCAGAACAGACATTGTGACGTAAATCTAGGCCAATTGCCTAGGTGAAGTAAGTCTCTTCCTTGCCAAAGTCTTGCCTACACACAAAGTTTTCATATGTCACTGAAATCAGCATTCAGGTGATGTGACCCTTCAGCCAGTGTCCTGTCCACAAAGTAAGTTGTGATATCACACTGGAGCCAAACCCTCATAGGTTATATGAATTTCTTGCTTTCCTTCTGGCCAGGTAATATTGTGCCATATACCACAAACCATAGCAAAAGTCTAATAACAACTCATATGAGTGGAGCCAGGACATATGCAGGATGGTGACCCTTATTCTTAAGCCTTTCCACAAGTGTAATTGTGTCTTATACCTTTGTCCAGCTCCTAAGTGATTTAATGATTCTGCATAGGTATAGCCCAAAAACAATAGTTTCATAAGTACCTGAGCCAAGTAACTTGGTGATTTGACTGTGCTATCTTAACAATGTCCTCAAGGGGATTTGTAACATATTTCTGGACCCATCATCTAGGTTGCATAACTCTCCTCTCCTGCCTGTACCTGGCTTCCTTTAGTAATTGTAGCATTTCTAAACACTGCATCCAAATGATATAAATCTCTTGCCTGGGCTCTGTCACAGGAAGCACTGTGACATATTTTTGGGCCCATCATTTTGGTGATATGACTCTCCTCTCCTGCCTGGAGACTGCCCACAAGAAACATTGTGACACAGAGCTGAATTGAGCACACAAATACATGATATTTGTGACAGAACCCTGCCTACAAAAAGAATACTGGAATATTTCTGGCCCAGCATTTAGGTGATGTGCCTGTTCTGCCTGTTTCATAATTGCAGAGGGAATTAAATCCTATATCTAGGCATGGCTAACAGGAATGATAATGACTGTCATATGTGGACTCAGGCAATAGAGGCTATTTTGACTTTTATAACTAGATAACTAGTTTTAGGGACATGACTGATACCGTGGACCATCTTTTATACAAAGGTTGCAAAAGATTACAACACTCACACATATTTTACCAAGTCTTTGGGTTACACAGAGGGAGTCAAAGCCGGGCTCAGCACACAGGTAAAATTGTGAGTCTTGTACTCACACCCAGCTGACAGTAAGAATTATCATTACCTCACATGGATGAAGTCAATTGTCAAAGATGAAAATAAGAAATGATTGGTATTTAAAATCTCACCTTTGGAATTTTCTGACAGTGTGATTGTGATATAAATTATTGCCAAGCACTTGTGTAATCTGACTCTCTAGACTTGTTTCAGCTCATATATGGGATTGTGATATCTACTTACGCCAGCCTCAAGGTGGTGTGACTCTCCTGCCAGGGCCCTTCTCTCCGTAAGGATTGTCTTATCACTGGATCTAGCACCCAGGTGATGTTACATTTTTGCCTGTGCCATGCCCACCAAAATTATTAGGACATATCCCTGTATTCGCCTCATAGGTTATATAACTCTCCTGTCTGGAATGGGCCCTGCACAAAGGAAATATAGAGACATATTGCAAGGCCAGGCACACAGGCAAGAGAACTATTTTGCCACAGCCATGCCCAAAGAAGGGAATCATGACATATCTCTGGGCCTGCTACCTAGGCTATGTGGGACTCTTGTTGGGGTCCTGTCAACCTGGAGTGTGACATATTTCTAGGCAAGGCACACAGGTGATGGTACTGTTTTGCCAGGGCTATGTTCCATAGAGGATATTGTGACACATCTCTGGGCCTATCACCTAGGAGATGTGAGTCCCTCCTTGGACCCTACCCACATGGAGCATTGTGACATGAGCAGAGGACCTTCAATTAGTTGATGAAACTCTCTTTGCTGGGTGCTATGTGAAGAGATCCTTATGAAATACCTCGGAACCCAGCACTCAAGTGATGTGGACCTTCTGCCTGCATGCTGCTCTCATGTTCCACTGTGACATATTCCTAGGGCAGCATCTAGGTGATATGACTCTCCACATCTGCCTGAGCCCTGACTACTTGGGACACCTTGTAATATCTCTGAGCCCTTGACCTAAGTGATGTGGCTCTTTTGTTGCCTGGGCCTTCACAATAGGTGGATTTTGGCATATTGCTAAGCCCAAGCACTCAAAACATGTAACTCTCCTATTTTTCCTGAATTATACCCACAAAGAAGAAATTTTGACCTACTGAATGGCTCAACACCAAGGTGATTTTTTGCTTCTTCCTGGATTATGCATAAAGAGGAAATTATGGCATATTGCATATTGCTAGGCCCAGCACCCTTATGACTGTGACTCTCCTGCCCATGCTGGAGCCACCGAATATACCTTGACATATCTTGGGCCCATTATGTAGGGGTTTTGGCTCTCATAACTTGGTTTGGTATTTTCCACATGTGAAATGTTGTCCAATGCTTGGTCCAGCACCAGGTTAATGTGACCCAAATTTTTATACCCTGCCTAGAGAAGGCATTGCGACATATTGCTTGGTACATGATCTATGTAACGTTACCCTCCTGTCTTGTTTTTTGCCCACATATGGAATTATGACATATACCTTGCTTTAGTTCACAGGCACAAAGATCAAACTTATATTGGGATACAGCCAATAGGAGATATTTTTCCTCTCATTGTTTGGCTTAAGGCAATATTTAAGGTCCTGGGTTGCATATTTGTACTAACACACATAAGCTTACAACACTAACTTATATTGTATAAACTCTTTGGTGGTAAAGAGTTTCATAACAGGGACCAGCAAAAGGTTCAGAATGGGACTCTTGGTTGCACACCCAGGTGCAATTAAGAGTTGTCACCATTCCATATTTATAATTCCCACTATTGAGGTCCTGAGTCTAACAAAACAATACAGTACACAGTTAAAATTGTGACATTTACATGTGGCTTTGGCCACAGGGGAGATGGTGATTCATTTCTGGACCCAGCCCACAGGCATAATAATGAGTCTTCTCCCTTAACCCTGCCTATAGATGTTGACTATCAAACGTGGTTTAGAGCAATATGCAAGATTGTGAGTCCATAGGAGCAGGCAGGCCACAGAGAGGTTTGCAACTCTCATACAGGTTTCATAAAGCCCTCGAATATTGTAGAGAAAGTTATATATTGTCTGAGCATACATGTGAGATTGTGACTCTAATATACATGCTCAGCTAAAGGTTAAAAATGTCATCCTCGAAGATGATGGGATTGTGTCATATCACTGGGCCTAGTACCCTGGTGTTGAGACTTTTTGTCTCAAATCCCTTTCTGTGGGTGCATTGTTACATATCGATGGGTTAGAATCATAATAATTTGACTCCTCTGCCTGGGCCCTGTAAACAGGGAATATTATCACATATCTCTGGGTCTATCAGCTAGGTGATGTGTCTCTCCAGCCTGTGCTTTGCTCCCAGAGGACAGTTTTAAATATCACTGAAACTAGCATCTATGTAATGTAACTCTTCTCTCCTGCCTTGGGTCCTGCTTACCAAAGGAATTGTGACATATGGCTGAATGTAAAACCTAGGTGGTATGCCTCTACTCTCTCTTCAACAGTTTATATCTGTGCTGCATTCTGTTTTATTACTTTGGTGCTCTCTTTTTATACCAGTACCAGAGTGCTTTGATTACTACAGGTTTGTTTTGTGTTTGGAAATTGTTAAGTATAATGCTTCCAATATTTTAATTCTTTTTAAAGATTGCCAGGCTTTTCATGGTGCCTTGAGATCTTACATAACTGTGTGGGGTTTTTTTCTATTTTTGCAAAAGTATAATTGAAAATTGAAACAGGGTGTGTTGAATGTGTTGGTCACTTTAAACAGCTTGGGTATCTTCACAATATTAGGTCTTCCCACCATTGAAAAAGAGCATAATAAAAAGTGTGTTGTAGCTGGGGGTAGTGGCTCATGCCTCTAACCCAGAACTTTGAGAGAGGCCAGGAGGATGCATGGCTAGTTCAGGAGATCGAGATCATCCTAGCCAACATGGTGAAGCCCCGTCTCTGCTAAAATACATAAAATTAGCTGGGTGAGGTGGTGCATGCCTATAATCCCAGCTACTCAGAGACTGAGGCAGAAGAATCGCTTGAACCCGGAGGTGGAGGTTGCAGTGAGCTGATATTGCACGACTGCGCTTCAGCCTAGTGAAAGAGATACTCCATCTCAAAACAAAACAAAACAGGAAATTGTGTTGCTTAATCTTTATAAGTTTTGAATTTTTCAGCTTTTCTCCTGTTACTGATTCCTAGTTTCATTCCATTTGGGCTGTAAATAATTGTAAAATTTTAGTTAAAAAATTATTAAGGCTTCTGTTGTGGTGTCACATGTGGTCCATGTAGAAAAATGTTTTCTGAGGTATTGAAAAGAATGTGATTCTGTTGTCTGCATACATTTGTTAGGTGTAACTATTGTGTAATGCATTCAGGTTTTTTGTTCCCTCGTTGATAGCCTCTCATTATTTATTTACTACTGAAAGTGAAATATTGATGTATGTCCATTATTATATGGTTGTCTATTTTTTCTTCAATTCTGTCAATGTTTGCTTTATGTATTTGGGAAAATTGTCATCTATTTATAAGTTCTTAGTGAATAAACCCTCTTACTATAATTGAATGTCCTACTTTGTCTCTTGTTAATTTTCACATAAAGTAAATTATATGAAATATGGCAGTTTTCATCTTAAGGAATTGTTGCCTCTTCTCCTCTCATTTGGATAACACTTGCATGAAATGTATTTTTATCCTGTGATTTTCAGTCTTTTAAAATTAGATACGAAATGAGTCTTTTGAAGACATGACATAGTTAGATGTTCTTATAGATAGTGATAGAGGTCTTTTTTTTTTTTCATTTTGAAGGATACTTTTGCAAAATATAGTATTCTTGTTTAGAACTTTTTTTTTTCAGGGTTTTACCAATGTCATCCTACCCGCTTCTTGCTTGAAAGATTTATGTTTATAAATTTACTGGTAATTTTGCAGAAGCGTGAATATAAATAATACATTTGTTTTTTTTTTCTTTCTGCATTCTTCATTCTCTTTTATGTGACTTCCAAAACGTTGCTTAACTTGTGTCTTGTTGTAAATCTCTTAATGTTAATTTTATTTGAAATTTGCTGAGCTTATTGATTTTCTCATTTTTTTTTTTACTAATGGTGAAGTACATACTAGTCTTTTTCTGTATTTCCACTCCACAATTTTTATTTCTTTTTGTGCTTTTTATTTTTTGTTGGTTTAATTTTTGTTATTTCATTTATTTCCTTTTTCTTAATTTATTTATTTCCATTTTACTCACGGAGCATCACTAAATCGGCAATGTTAACTTTTAAGGGTAATTAATTTTTTTAAGAATATATCTAGACTATAACTCATATTGTCTCTGTTAATTTTTACATCCCTGTTTTTTAATAATTGATTTCTGGATGTTTATTTTTATCTTTGATCGAGCCATATTATCTTGATGTTTCATATATGTTGTAATCTTAGGTTGCAATTTGTATAATAAAATGTGACATGTCAAAATCTGTATTAAGTTTCTTTTGTCTGGGGGAATAAAATACACATTTTTTAGGCTAGATATTCTTGGGTCTCTAAAGCTTATTCTGTAAATGTTTTCTCTGGGCTTGTGTGTTTTTTAGTTTAAAAGGTTTTCCCATATTTTTCTTTTTTCTTTTCTTTTCTTCTTTTCCTTCCTTCCTTCCTTCTTCTCTCTTTCTTTCTTTCTCTCTGTTTCTTTCTTTCCTTCATTCCTTCCTTCCTACCTATCTTCTTTCCTTTTCCTTCCTTCCTTCCTTCCTTCTTTCTTCCTTTTCTTCTTCTTCTTCTTCTTCTTCTTCTTCTTATTATTATTATTATTATTCTTTAAGTTTTAGGGTACCTGTGCACAACGTGCAGGTTTGTTACATATGTATACATGTGCCATGTTTGTGTGCTGCACCCATTAACTCGTCATTTAGCATTAGGTATATCTCCTATTGCTATCCCTCCCCCTCCCCCCACCCCACAACCGTCCCCGGTGTGTGATGATCCCCTTCCTGTGTCCAAGTATTCTCATTGTTCAATTCCCACCAGTGATTGAGAACGTGGGGTGTTTGGTTTTTTGTCCTTGCGATAGTTTGCTGAGAATGATGGTTTCCAGTTTCATCCATGTCCCTACAAAGGACATGAACTTATCATTTTTTTATGGCTGCATAGTATTCCATGGTGTATATGTGCCACATTTTCTTAATCCAGTCTATCGTTGTTGGACATTTAAGTTGGTTCCAAGTCTTTGCTATTGTGAATAGTGCCGCTATAAACATACATGTGCATGTGTCTTTATAGCAGCATGATTTATAATCCTGTGGGTATATACCCAGTAATGGGATGGCTGGGTCAAATGGTATTTCTTTCTGTTTTGAGTGGGAGCTTCACTGTTGTTACCCAGGCTGGAGTACAATGGCACAATCTTGGCTCACTGCAACCTCCAGCTCCTGGGTTCAAGCAATTCGCCATCCTCAGCCTCCTGAATAGCAGGAATTACAGGAGCCTGCCACCACACCAAGCTAATTTTTGCATTTTTAGTAGAGACAAGGTTTCACCATGTTGACCTGGCTTGTCTTGAACTTCTCACCTCTGGTGATATGCCTGTTTCAGGCTCCCAAATTGCTGATATTACAGGTGCGAGCAACCGCTCCCGGCATTCTCCATGTTTCTTATCGAGATCCTATAGTCAGTTGCTATACCCCTTTTCTGCCTTCACTTGAAACAGTCATTTAACTTTGGTCTCAGCTATCCAAAACTGTCAGTTACCAACTTTCCTTTCAACACTGCCATGGAATATAGAAATTAGTTTATTGTAAGGTCTCAAAAACCCAGAAGCATGGACACAGGTGTCACTATTTTATTTATTATTGGACGGTGGAGACAGGAGTTGGGAGTCGATATTTAAAGTCATGATAGGATGAAGAATGGCTTTCGTGGGTAAACACAAAATACTTTTATTAAACCACTATGTGGTTTTTTGCATTTTGCTCCCTTCGGGTGCTGCAAATTTTTACCTGGTTATTAGATTTCTCACAAAGGCATTTTGATCGGTATATTTCTGTTAAGTTTAAATTTGTATTAAGGAATTAGAGCCTGTGATATTTTATTGTCACCTTGTTAATGTGCTTTGTTTAATTATATATTTGTAAGGTGTATTCACCTGAGTCTAACGAGGGAGAGATTTATAGTCCTTTTTTTTTTTCTTAGCTTTCTCTTTTTATTTTACTGTAGAGCTATTGCTGGAGTATGACATAAAAGAATCATTTCAAAAAGTGATCCTGAGAAAATATGGTAGCTGTGACCTTAATGGTTTATATTTAAGGAAAGACTACCAAAGTGTGGGTAATTCCAATGTGCAGAAAGCAGTTATGATGGGCTTTTTCAATGTTTGTTAATTACCCTTAGCAAAACCTGTCAACCTAATAAATAAGGCAAAGCTTCTGAGTTGTGCTCAAACTTCACTGAACATAAAAAAAGTTTTGGTGGAGACAAGTGCTGAAAATGTGAAGAATGTGGCAAAGACTGTAGGTTGTTCTCAGATTTTACTATAAAAAAGAGAATTCATACGGCAGATAGATGGTACAAATGTGAAGAATGTGTCAAAGCCTTCAATATTTCTCAAACCTTGCTGAACATAAATTTGAGTTTAAAATGGAGAGAAACCCTACAAATGTAAAGAATGAGACAAAACTTTTTCCTGATGCTCAACCCTTATTAAACACAAGAGAAATTATACTGGAGACAGACCCTACAGATGTGAAGGATGTGGCAAATCCTTTAAGTGCTTCTCAGACCTTACTAATTAGAAGAGAATTCATACTGCTGAGAAATCCTACAAATGTGAAGAATGTAACAAAGCCTATAGGTAGTTCTCAGACCTTCATAAACATAAGATAATTCATACCGCAGAGAAAACCTACAAAGGTGAAGAATGTAATAAACCCTATAGGTGGTTCTCAGACCTTAGTAAACATAAGACAATTCATACTAGAGAGTCATACTCTACAAATGTAATGTCCATGGAAGAGGTATTATGTAGTTCTTTGTCCTTAGTGAACATAAAATAGTTCATACTGGAGAGAAACCCCACATCCATGAAGAATGTGGCAAAGCCTTTACCCGCTCCTCAACCCTTATTAACCACAAGAGAATTCGTATGGAAGAGAGACCTTACAAATACAAAGAATGTGGCAAAACCTTTAAGTGCTTCTCAGACCTTACTAGTCATAAGACAATTCACACTGGCGAGAAACCCCACAAATGTGAAGAATGTGGCAAAGCATTGAGCTCATTCTCACATCTCATTAGACATAAGATAATTCATATAGAGAGAAGCTCCGCAAGTGTTCAAAATGTGGAAAAGCCTTCAATAAATCCTCATTTTGGGTTCAACATCAGAGACTTTATACTGAACCAATGCGGTATAAAGTTAGTGACTGTTTAAGAACATTTAACTTATGGTCCTGGGGAGTCTCTAGGAAGTTGCTTCATAATCTGAGTGCTTTTTTGTTGGGTACATATGTAAGTGTTTACTATTATGTAATGCCATTCTTTGTCTTTTTTAAAACCTATGTTGACATAAAGTCTGTTTTGCCAGAAACTAGGATTGCAGCCCCTACTTTTTTTCTGTTTTCTATTTGCTTGGTAGATTTTTCTTTTTTCCTTTTTTCGAGCTTATTTGAGATGGGTGTCTTGATTATAGCACATCATTAGATATTGATATTTTATTCAGCTTGCCACTCTGTTTTGTAATTGAGGAACTTAGCCCATTTTCATTTAAGGTTAGTATTCACATGTGTGGATTTGATTCTGTCACTATGATCTTAGCTGGCTATTTTGCACGTTTATGTGGTTGCTTTATAGTGTCATCAATTTACGATTTTTAGTGTGTTTTTGTAGTGACTGTTATAGTCTTTTTCTTATTTAAAGTTTTCTTTAGAAGCTCTTGTAAGGCAGGTCTGTGCTAAAAGATTTCCTCAGCATTTGCATATCTGAATAGGATCACATTTATTTTTCACTTCTGAAGCTTACTTTGGTTGGATATAAATTTTTGATTTGGAATTCTTTTTTTTAAGAATGTTGAATATTGGTCCCTAATCTCTTTTGACGTGTAGCATTTCAACTGAAAGGTTTGTTGTTTGCCTGATGGCCTTCTTTTAGAGGCGACCTGGCTTTTTAGTCTAGCTGCCTTTAATACATTTTTTTTCTTTCATTTTGACCTTGGAGAATCTCATGATTATGTGTCTTGAAAATGACCTTCTTGTGAGGTATCTTACTGGGATTTTCCCCATTTCCTGCATGTGAATGTTTGCCTCTCTATATAGGCTGGGAAAGCTCTCTTGAATGATATCTGAAAATAAGTATTTCAAGTTGTTTTTATTCTCCCCATCACTTTCAGGCACTCTTTTTAATCATAGATTTGGTTTCATTACATAATCCCATATTTCTTAGAGGTTTTGTTTATTCCTCTTTTTTTTTTTCACTCGTCTTGTCTGTCTTATTTAAGAAAGCCAGTATTGAAGCTCTGAGATTCTTTCCTCTACTTGGCCTATTCTGCTGTTAATACTTGTGATTACATTACAAAGTTTTCATATTGTGTTTTTTCAGCTCTATCAGATTGGTCACATTTTCCTCCTGATTGGCAGTTTTTTTCTATCCATTCCTGCAATTTTCTTCCCTTCATTGCATTGGGTTGCAACTCCATTTGTAGCTCAATGAAGTTTATTCATTTCCGTATTCTGAATTATACTTCTGTCATCTTAGGCCTCGGTGGACATGTAATTTTTTCATTTGGATGAGAGATGTCACTGTGGCTTTTTGTGTTTTCAACATTTTTGCACTGATTTTGTCTAATCTTTGTGTGTGTATCTTTGAGATTGCTGACCTTTGAATGGGGTTTTGGGTTTTTTTTTTTTTTTGATCCTATTTAATGGTCTTGAGTATTTGATGTGGAATAAGGTGTTTGCAACTAACAGGCTTTGTTCCTGGGAGATTTTTTTTTCTTTTTTTTTTTTTTTTTTTTTTTTTTTGGTGGTGGAGCGGCTATGCTCAGCTCACTGCTCGGAGGCTTCATACTCTTAGGAACCTGTATTGAGCTCCAGCTGTCTTCTCTGGCTCCTTGATATTTAGAGTCCACCACTCTTTGTGACTAATGTGTCACAGCTTCAGAAGAGTGTTAGTGGATATGGGGTTTCTGCCTGTCTTTGGGCATTCACCTCAGTGGCAGGAACAAAGCAGCTAAGAGGGGAGTAGGCTGTATCTGCTGGAGACTGTGTGTGCTGTTGCACTAAAGTTGGTGTTGCGTTGGGCAGGATGCTGGCCAGTGAATGTTTTGATGCCTTATTTGTGCCCCCTCATGAAATTCTAATTGTTCAGAGTGTGGGAGGATACACTGCTCACCACACAGTGTTAGCAGAAAAGCAGGGGTGAGGCTTTCTGGTTCTCTACCCACCAGAGCTTTATCTACAGTAGAAGTTGCTGAGGGTGGCAGAGGCATACTGCATTCCCACTTGCTGCTGGGGCAAGCAAAGCCAAACCCACCTTTGCAGACATATGCCAGGAAAGTAATATGGAGAGTTGCCATGGTATCAGGGGAAGCTACAGTATGAGGAAGATACAAGTGGGCTGCAGAATGGGGAAGATACATGTAAGCTGCAGTGATAGGGTCTGCCTTGCTGTAGTTCTTCAGGGGTCAGGCATGGATTACCATTGCTGATGCTGTGGTATTATCTTCCAGGGTAACTGAGACTGCCCTGTAAGCAACTGTAGCTAGACTGGGATCCTGGGAGAGGCCCGAAGACCAAGGAGTGCTCGGTTGGACCACCCCTTCTGATTTGCAACATTATCCTGTAGAAATTAGTTCCCCTCAGGCTAAAGTCTCTTATGGGAGCAAGTTTAGTCTATAGAAATGGCCATCACTGGCCTTATTTTACTATAGATGCTCTTGCACCAAACCCTCTGGAAACCATATGAGCTGGCTTACTGCCCCACCTCTTTGCTGGTCTTCTGGGGGGCTGCACTTGAGAGAGATGTAGGTCATCAATCCCTCGGTGCAGTCAGCCCTGGATGGAAAATATGTGCTTTCGGCCAAGTTAGGGGCTCGCTGTCTGGTGAGGAGCACCGGGGAGTTTGTGAGCCCCATGGAGGATGGTCTAACCTCCTCTCCTTGGGTATAATGCAGCTCATTTGAGGTGTGAATAAGGCAATTAGGGTTTGGGATATTTCATTAGTTTGAGGGTAGCAGGGACAGCTCTTCTGCACAGGCAATGATGAAATATATTCAGTTGCCCCTGGAAGCTGTGTCCATGGAGTTCCTAAGTTTTTGCTGGCTCAATAGATCTGGCAATGATTGGCTAGTGGCCCAGGCCTGGAGGACCTGCCCAGTGAGAATATATAAGAACAGGAACACATGTAACAGTCTGACCCCTTTTGTGAAAAGCTGCTGCATCTGCAATACGCTGGGTGTCCACTACAGTATCTAGTCACCTCAGATTTTCCGGTACCTGAAGTTATCACCAGTGAGTGTGCAAAAAAAGCAACAATGGCACATGCCCTTTTCTCTGGGAGCTCCATCCCAGGGAGGTATAGACCTGTTTTCAGCCCAAAAGCACTTGTAGGAAGTAGCCGGAAATGCCTGTGGAAAGGTCTTCCCCAGTGAAAAGAAAATGACTGGGGATCCACTTAAGAAAGCAGCCTACTGGGTGCAGCAGCTCTTGCCTGTAGTCTCAGCACTTTGGGAGGCTGAGGTGGGCGGATCAACCTGAGGTCCGGAGTTGGAGACCAGCCTGAACCAACATGGTGAAACCCCATCTCTACTAAAAATACAAAATTAGCCAGGTGTGTTTGTGTACGCCTGTAATCCCAGCTAGTCTGGAGGCTGAGGCAGGAGAATCATTTGGACTCAAGAGGCAAAGGTTGTGGTGATCTGACATTGCTTTATTGCATTCCAGCCTGGGCAACAAAAGTGACACTCTGTCTCAAGAAAGAAGGAAGGAAGGAAGGAAGGAAGGAAGGAAGGAGAGAAAGAAAGAAAGACAAGAAAGAAAGAAAGAAAGAAAGAAAGAAAGAAAGAAAGAAAGAAAGAAAGAAAGAAAGAAAGAAAGAAAGAGAGAGAGAGAGAGAGAGAAAGAAAGAAAGAAAGAAAGAGAGAAAGAAAGAGAAAATGAAAGAAAAGGAAGGAAGGAAGGAAGAAAGAAAGAAGGAAGGAAGGAAAGAAAAAGAAAGAAAGGAAGGAAGGAAGGAAGGAAGGAAGGGAGGAAGGACTGTAACCATCTTTTGTAGAACAGGTCTGCTGTGCAGAGGTACCACTTCCATCCAGTTTATTTGGATTCTCCAAAGCCAGAAGGATGGAACAGGTAAGTGACACAAACAGGAAAAATGGCAGCTCACTCTTTGCTCTAGGAACTATAGCCCAAAAAATTTTCAAAATTCCATCAACCAAAGAGTACCAGTGGTGTTAGCTGGAGAAACTCATCAGGAAGTACTTTCCAGTGAGGAAGAAGGAGATTGGGGACCTGCTTTAACAGGCAGTCTAGTCTAGCCATGTCTTTCTAGAGCACCTGTATTATGCTTTGTGATTCTAGTCAGCTTGGGCTCTTCAAAGCCTGATGGCTGAAATGGCTAAGTTTCCCAGGCAGCAAAGATGACGGCCCACTCCTCTTTCTGGTAGTTCCATCCCAGGGAGATGCAGTGCTGCTACCAATGGTTGGCTGGAATTCTAAGCCAGTACATCTTACCCTGTGAGGCACTGAGAAAATGCGTCCTACAGACCATCAGTGCTAAGCACCCTGAATTCTGCCTTTTTCCTATGGATATGTTCAAGATTGTAACCTCCTGCTTTGCTGGAGTTCCAGCGAATTTTTCTGGGAAGGCTAGAAAGTCAGCGAATCTAAGGCTCTTGAATCACTGCAGTCTTGAGTGGCTGCTCTGCTGAGACTCCCTGTAGCTATGTGCATTATACAAAAGGCCCCGGTGAAGTGGGTTTATTAGGGGATCACCTTACCTGAGGGTTGCAAAGATCTGTGGAAGAATCATGGGTTCCCAGGATCATGCATTCACTTACTGCCTTACTGGCTGTGAAGGTGTCCCTGGCTCCATGTTGCTTTCAGGTGTCCCAGTGTCCTGCCTTGCTTTACTCCATTCTCCTTATGTTAAGTTGCTTCTTTGATTAGTCTCAATGCAATTACCTGGTGTTTCAGCTGAAAGTCACGTATTTATGCACACCTTGCATTCCTGTCTATGAGAACTACAGAGTCTAGCTGCCTCTTTCTAGTCAGCAATCTTGATCACCTTCCTCTAAAAGGAATTTACTTTTTATATTAAAAGAATTTAATATTTTTTGAGAACATATATTTTCAAAAGCAAATATTGATGTAATTCATCTCTTACCTTTGGTGATATATCTTTATTTCTAGAATTTATGTGAAAGAGCATGGTCAATAGCTGCTGCACCAGAGTTATGAGAGCTTCTTCTATATTACAAGGACAGATTTATACACTTTTCCATGGAAGATTAAGAAAACAGAAATCTAAGATACCTGAAGAATTTCTATGTACAAAGGCAACTTAGTTGTTGGTTTACGACAGTATCATAAATGACAGGATGGTAGGAGTGGAGTAAGGGCAACATTCTGCATAGTGAGAGAAACAATTTGATTTTTAGTTGGACATTGCTTTACCATTTGCAAATTAAGGTAATTGGAATAAAGTGAATTCCAAAATGCTTTTTTAATGAAAATGTGTGGACTTAATTTCTTTTAGTAAATCAATATTGTTATTTTGTTAAAGCTATTTGACATTGAATGTGTATCTTGCAACTGATGATAAGTTATCCCATCTTAACCAAGGCTGTAGGTAACTGATGGTAACAATATACTACTGAGAGACAGTGGAATAACATCTGTAGTGATTCCTTTGTCAGTGGTTTTTAAAATGAAATAATTTGGAAAGTGTGGTTTTTACAACTTACATTTTTTTTTCCTTGTAACTACTGGTTATTATGATGGTTGTAATGAAGATCATATTAGTATAATGGAGCTCTATGTTTCTGAATACTGAACAACTATTTATAAAATTTGATCCTACTTTTTCTCTATTAAAGGTATGACTGCTCTGCTCTGATAAACACACACAGACCTTTAGTTTTGATTTACATGAATTTAAATATAAGAAATATATTACTGTAAAATAAACTCTAGGTATGTAACAAACTTATAGAAAATAATCATATTTATTTATGGTTGGTTACATTGAGAAGAAAATAAAAATATTAAAATGAAACAAATCCTTTTACAAGTGTTGACATCTTACCAGCAAGCCAGAAACTTCAAAGATTTTCAAAGCAAATCTATTTTCTCTGCTTTGTATTAAGCTCCTTGATTTAAAATGTGATTGCTAGTGGCTTAGAATCATCTTCCGCAAATTTTTCTTTTTTTGTAGGTTTGCCTGTTGCTCACCCTAGACATAATATATAATTTTCTTTTCATCAAAGTTCATAACACTTTCTTTGGACTGTGCTTGGTGGCTCATGCCTGAAATCCCAGCACTTTGCGTGGCTGAAGCAGGTGGATCTCCAGAGATCAGGAGTTTCAGACCGGCCTGGCCAACACGGTGAAATGCTGTCTTTACTAAAAATACAAAAATTAGGTGGGCATGATGGCGGGCTCCTGTAATCCCAGCTACTCAGGAGGCTGAGGCAGGAGAATCACTTTAACCCAGGGCATGAACATTACAGTGAGCCAAGATGGTGCCATTGCACTCCAGCCTGAGCAACAAAGCAAAACTTCATCTCAAAACAAACAAACAAACGAAAAGACATTCTCTGTACAATCCCCTCAGAAATTATGAAAGTGACTTTGATAAAATGTAATGCTATTCGGAAAATAATTTTTACATGTGAGTAATTTTACAGTGCGTGCATGGTATGCTATTTATTTAGTACGTTTTGTATTTTTTCAATTTTAGAATTCTATTAATCCAATTTTTGTTTACTTATTGACTATTTTACTCTATAAAGTTGACAGAATTGAGTTTATTAATTTTATTGGGCCAATATATTTAAGTAAACAATAGAACGTTTAGTAAGTCATGAGGTCTTTTTGACATACACATGAAGTAAACAAATACAATACTAGGTACGTAATGGAAGCTATGTAATTAGAAATAAATATTCCTTTTAAAATTAGCCTGTGGTCTCAAGTGAGAAATTTAAAATATCTATAGTAAATAAATGACATTAATTCTGCATACGAGGAGAGCATAATTGTAACCAATGCTGCACTAGTGAATCTCACAATTGAAACAAGATTAAGAGATGGACGTTTTAGCAAAACTAAGTGAAAACGTTGTAAAATTTTCAGATTATGTTTCTGCATTTAAACATTTAGTGAGAGAAGTAGTGCACAAGTCTATCCAGTCAAACTTGAAATGGCTGACACATGTTAACGGTATTCACCACAGGTATTGACACCTAAAATGCCCTGAACTCTTTTCATTTAGATTAACAAAGTATTGTTTTTGTCTTCGTCCTCTAAATTCTGGCTTAGACAGAATTATCAAGCCATTTCATGTAGATTTGATTCTAGATTATTTATTTATTTATTTATTTACTTATTTACTTACTTACTTACTTACTTACTTACTTTTTGAGATAGAGTCTCACTCTGTCACCCAGACTGCAGTGCAGTGGCATGATCTTGGCTCACTGCAACCTCCACCTCCCAGGTTCAAGTGCTTCTCCTGCATCAGCCTCCCTAGTAGCTGGGACTACAGGTGTGTGTCATCACGCCTGGCTAATTTTTTATATGTTTAGCAGAGGCTGGGTTTTACCATGTTAGCCAGGAGGGTCTAGATATTTTGACCTTATGATCTTCCCTCTTTGATCTCCCAAAGTGCTGGGAGTACAGGCATGAGCCACCATGCCCAGACTGGATTCTAGATCTTGACACAGCACATTTTCAACTTAATGTTTCTGCAGATAGAAAAGCTGTGTAATATGGAAGAACAAAGCCAAACATTTATTACAGTTCAAGGAGATTTTGTTTGTGCCCTGCTGTCCTGGATTCTCAGAAGTGTAGGGCTGGCAGACATTACTGGAAGGCAGAAGTGGGAAACAAGCCTAAATGAGAATTCCGTGTGCGTCAAGTTTGTCTTCTTAGGAACTGGAAGGATCAGCCTTCAATTCTGGGTAGATTATGGGCAATTGGGGGGGTATATAAAGAGCGGTTACGTTCCATCAGGTTCTAAGTCAATCCACCTTCTGCAAGTAGTAAAACCCAGTAAAATTAGTATTTGTTTGAAATATGAATTGGGTGATTTTTAAAAATAATACACATAATAGGTTTGCTCTGTATATTTTTTAATGATTCTTTCACAAGAGCTCTTTAGCCTTATTTCTTTACTCAAGCAGATTCTGAATGTCATAAAATCTGCTTATTATCAGATACTGAAAGATAAAGCAAAGAATCTGTTTAATTTTTTGTGGGAAATTTAGCCTGTAAATTTAATCTCCTTTGTATAATCTTTAAGTTTTACTGTGGAAGACTAGATTTAGGTTTACTAAGTTTTTGGCAACTATAAAAGCATATTCATAATGTAACTTTAAAAGATACTATGAATATCAATTTTCAAGTGCATTGATTTCTTTTTTTACTTGAGAAAGATAAGCTATTTGAGAATTATATTACCCAACATGTCCAAAAAATGTTTTTAATTTGCCTATTTAAAAAAATCTGTTGATTTTGAATTGCATACCAAGATAACCTTATTTTAAGATTGAGGATAAGATGAAAAATAATTTATGTAAATAACATAAACTAAGTTTACTGAAATTATTTACTTATTTAAGAAACTTGATTAAATTTTAAATAAATTGCTGTCACCTATTAGCATTTGTGCAGCATTATTTTTAAGATTTGGTGTCTAAAACAGGTAACGATTTGGACAAAGAAGAAAAGAAAAATTCAATGATTGGTATAACAATAAATTTCAGAAAATAAAAGCTTTGTATGATGATCTAATTAAAATAATGTAAAGGATAAAAATTTTAATATTTGTTTTTACACATTATTTGGCAAAATCAACCCTGAGATAGCAATGTGTAGAAAATACTATTAATTCTGTTTTTGAGAATCTTATGGACTTTAGCACTTTGAGAACCTTCACTATAGGCCCAGGATTCCCTAGGCATTTCTTCCAGGAGAATATCTTATGGAAATGAAGCAGAAGGCCATGACCACAAAGATAAACGGATGCTCATCTCCTAGAGACAAGTAGGTGCAGGTTGCAGAAACAGTAGGCTTTTCTTGGTGGTCCAGGAAGGGGCTATTCCCACCATCCTAGAAAAGGGGCCTGGAACTCCATTGAGCCCTCTCTCCTGCAGGGACCTCAGAGGGCATTAGGGGAGGCCAGCCTAGGTGTTCTGTCCTGTCCCTGGCCCTTGGGTCCTGCCTCATCTGCTATCTTTTTCCACAAAGAAATCAGGATGGCAACCCACAATGCAGCCCCACTAGAGGAAGGAGATAAAGAGAGTCAAGGCTCACACCCATCTTGGAACATTAAGTGACTTACTGATTAGCTAGTCCAAAAGTTAGAGCAGAATTTGGTGGTGTGACACCCTAAGATTACATTCTAGGAGAAACCTGTATGGCACATGCCTGAGGCTGTGCGTTGAAGGAGTGTTAGACAGGTCACTTGGGCTTCAGTGAGCCTGTGCCCCTAGTCAATTCATGGAGACACGGGCTTGATAAGAGCAGGCAACAAGGGTGCAACACAGCAGACATGCTTAGCTGTCAGTTGGGCAAGGAGGGGTAGGCATCAGAATTCCCTGCAGGGGAGAACCCTCTTAGGGCCCTGAACAGATTCTTCAGTTTTTTGAAGCACAGGCTGTACTTGGAGCTTCAGGGGTGGCACTGTCCTGTGGCATGGTAAAGGTGGGGTAAGCAGTCAGTCACCGAGGGGCTTTCATTGCTCATTTTTCTGGTGAGCATGATTGAGAGCCCAAAGCCACAAGCCAGGAGGAGCAAGAGCACTGGGCTGAGGCATCACCTTTTTTCTTCACTGGCTCCCATAAGCCTTCCTGGCATGCCTTGAGGAAGAAGATCCCTTATCCTTGTGAGCGTAGGCACAAAAGTCATGTGAGGAAAGCCCAACAACAGCCTCTTTTGTGGGCGCACCTGGGCCTCCCCACTCCAGTGGCCTGTGAAACCCAAATGTAATTCCAGAGATGAGAATTTAAATTTGGTTCTAGAAACAAAGAGTTCAGCTCCGAGGCCAGAGCAGAAGTGGACATGTTAATTCCATGACACAAGGGCCAAATCAGAGAAATGGATTGACTGTTAAGCTGTACCCATGCAGTGTGTGTACTGACCCAAGCAGGTCCCATTCTCTTCCTGTCTCCAATTATTTTACCTACAACTTGTCATTTGTACCAGCTCTTTCTCTATCCCCCACATCCTGTGGTTTTTGAAATTCCTCTGAAGGCTGCATGACTAGAGTTAAGGGTCACAGCACTCTAGCCCACTCAGGCTGTGCCAGGAAGAGAGATCTCTCAACCTACCTTGACACTTAAGAACCATGCATAAATAGTGCCAACTCTAGGAGGAGGGCTGTCACATCGTCAGACTGTTTTCTGCTCTCCATACCAAAAGATAAATTAGAATGACAAAGAAATTAAGACACAGACCTGGCAGTTCTGCCTTTTAAGGGCCAGCCTCAGCCTAGTCACCGTGAATCACAATTTCAGGTTCTGCGTCAGCGTGTCCCACCTTGGAAAATAGTGGAACTGGGACCCCAGAATGTCATGATCCAATGACAGTCTGGAGAAGGGGCACCTCAGCAGCCTGTACAAACCCAGTCACACCTGTAACAGAAACACACCCTACCAACTAAGAAGCCATCTCATTATCTTAGACAACCATACCAGCAATGTGCACACACAATGGGCCTTTTAGTAAACTGTCAACTCAAGGATTTAAGAAAAATCAAACCATTTTGAATTTAGAGTCTCAGGAAGAAGACCCTCCACTGCCTTAACCAGCCTGTATGATGGATGAAACTGACAGTGTTAACTTGACTTGGGCATACCTGGAGACTGACCTTGTATTAAAAAAAAAAAAAAAAGCTTCTGAGTGCCCAGAGATCCAAGATAAAAAACCTAGTAGTGGCTGAGCTGAAAATTATTCTTTATTTATGAGGAATATCTCAGTACCAGGTCTGTTCCATCCTGTGGCATGGAATACAGGCCACACAGGGGACTGAGGCCACTCCTTTTTTGTTAAATAAATGCTGACAGGTGAAAAGTTGTTGAAAAAAGTGCTAAATAACAATGCTATACAAACTGCATGCTTTTTGTAAGTGGGAATGGTTATCATGCTAAGCCCACTGACAGTGGACCTTTTCCCCTCTTTTTAAGTCCCCAGTAAAACTCCGTATCTCATTCACTGGTTCTAAGTCTCTTCTTTGACATCTTGAACCTGGTGCCATTTCTATGGGAGTTGAATTTGATGCAACTTATCCCATATTAAGGAAGGATTTCAGACTCTGCTCAATGTGCTTCAAAGCTCACCGAGGCATCAGCTAAGAAAGATGCTGTTGTTCTCTTTACCACTCTCATTCAGGCCTCTTTTCCTTAGATGCACAATCAGTGGTGTACCAGGAAAGATGACTAAGAGAAACATCGTGGTCACAATCAAGATTAATGCCAGAATAAGCAGTGACCACTTGGAAATCAAAAGGGAGCATTTTTCAATGCCCTCAAATTCTGTCTTCGGTTCCTGGATTCAGTAATGGTTTTGAAGATCCATCCAACCTCTAGAGGAACCATGGGCCCTTAGGAGGTAAACACCTACACTTAATCCTGGTTCAACAAAGCTTTCTCTTGACAAATGTGATGTCCGTGATCGTGAGCTTCTAAGCAATCTGCACAAAGCATAACCTGAAAACCTATAAAAGGGAGATGAGTAGGTATGAGGGAAATAATTTTCCACATTTTTTTCTTGGGAAATTCAAAAAATTGTGATGGTGGGAAAATGTGCAGAAGAAGACAGCATATTAAAAGTCCTCATCAGGTGATTTTTACCACCAAGAGTTTTTAATCCCAGCTATGAGATCTCCAAATAAAAACCAGAAGTTACTTCACTGCATCTATCCATGATTTATTGTACAATATTTTGTCTATCACAGTGAGGGGTCTTCACTGAGGATCTTCCCATTAAACATATAAAGATAAAGAAAGGAAAAGGTAAAATAGCAACTCCATGAAATCATAAGATAAAATGTAGAAATATTCATCTTCTCACATCAATTGCATTTTTGTACATATATGAATGTGTATCTACCCATAAAGCTAATATATTCAAAATAAATCAAATATATGTCAAGTTAAAACTTAAAAAAATTTTTTTTGACTGGGTGCAGTGGCTCACACCTGCAATCCCAGCACTTTGGGGGATTGAGGAGGGTAGATCATTGAGGTCAGGTGTTTGAAAGCAGCTTGGCCAACGTGGTGAAATCCCGTCCCTACTAAAAATACAAAAAAGAAAAAAAAAATTCCTGGCATCTGTAATCCCAGCTACTTTGGAGGCAGAGGCAGGAGAATCACTTGAAACTGAAAGGCAGAGGTTGCAGTGAGCTGAGATCACATCACTGCACTCCAGCCTGGGTGACACAGCAAGACTCTGTCTCAAAATTTTATTTTTTAACGGCAAAAAGATTCACATATGGTGCAGACATTACTTGTTGGAGTGGAGTGGGTGTGGCTCTGTCCTTGTAAAGTAGGAAGAGCAATCAGTGCCCTGGATTGTGTGTAGGGAATCCATTGGTACACAAATAAAGAGGCAATCAGGGCTTCAGCCTAGCAATACTGAGGCTTGCAGGGGGCTTTCGAAAGCAGTGGAAATGGCCCGTAAAACTGAATGCTAGATGGGCTTGTAACAATAAAAGATCTGTCCAGGGATAACAGCAGTTCTGATAGGAGCCCCTGACTATACCCTGCCTCAGCAAAATGTAGACAAATAAAGAAAAAATAATTCAAGAGAAATAAAATTTAAAAATAAATTTAAAGCGATTGGAAAATAGTAAGGGCAAATAAAATAAACTGAAACAAAATAGAGAAAAGTAAAGAAAAATATAACTAAGATTAGTGAAAATAAAATCAAGATGAAGATAAACAGTAAATACAATAAAATTGAGAAATAAGAAAATTTTAAGAATAAGAAGAGACAAGTGAAAGTAAAAAAGAAATGCAGAGAAAAAATAAAATAACAAAGAGATATGCATGGAAATAAATAAAAGAAACAAGAAATTGAATAAAATTACAAATGACAAAAATCTAGAAAATTTGAAATTGAGACTATAATGAAAAAACAAAAAATAAAAAATGAAATAAAATTAAATTAATAGAAAAAAAATGAAAGTAAATAAAAATAAAGGGAAACAAGATAAAAACAAAGACAAATGTACAGAAAAATAAAAGATTAAAAAGGAAAATAAGATCTAGGGATAATCTACAAAACATTTCACGCAACGATAGCATAATACATAATATTTCTAATTACATACAGTTTATTTCCTAAGATAGGCAAACTTCTTAGCTAGCATGCAAGTTTTAGCATATTTGAACAAATGGTTATAAGAAAGTATTACTTCTGACTACAGTAAAATATAACTGGAGGTCCAAAACCAAAAGAAAGCTAGCATGTCTGCATGTATATGAAAAGTAGACAAATTCTTCCGCACGCTATTTTAAAAGAGTTAGAACATGCACGTTTCTTTAGACGTTTATGGTATTCAAAATGATCTACAGATCAATGAGACCTCTTTCAAAAAACCAATGGTAGTTTTTCCAGAAGTACTAAAATATTCTGAAGTGTTGGCATCAATATTTGGCTGTGTCACCCAGGCTAGAGTGCAGTGTCCTAATCATGGCTCACTGCATGTAGCCTTGAGCTCTGAAGTTCAATTGATCCTCCCACCTCTGCCTCACAAGTAGCTGGGCCTGCAGGTGCATGCCACCACAGTCAGCAAGATTTGGGGGTTTTTGTAGAGACAGGGTTTCACCATATTGCCAATGCTGGTCTCAAACTTTCTGGACTCAAGCAATCCACCTGCCTTGACTTCCCAAAGTTCTGGGATCACAGGAGTGAGCCACCAAATATTGCCCTATAATTTTTATAAATGCTCAAAAACCACAAGTAGACAAACAACCTGGGAAAATATAATAAAGTCAGAGTCATATATTTTTTACTTTAAAACATATTGCAAAGTTACAGTAATCAAACAGTGTGGTGCTGGGAAAAAGACAGAAAAATAAATGTTGAAAGAGGTAAGAGAAGCCAGAAAGTAACCCACACGCATTAACTCAGCTTATCTTAAACGAGGGTTGCAAATCCCCATGTTGCAGAACACTGTCCTTACATCAAAAAAATTGGGTTCTGGTCACATGACTAGAAAATATTAAGTCAGGGACACTCTGAAGGATGAGGAGTAGAGTTGATTGGGGAAAATGGAAAAAAAAAAAAAAAAGAAGAAGAAGAAGAAGAAAACTTTTAACAAAATGAGTTGGAGTCCTGTTTACAGGCCCCCACCTCCCAAATTGATGAACACCAGACCATCACAGGAAACTGAAGAGTCCAGGCTTCTCCTCCCTGCACAAGGGGTGAACTTCCCATGGATCCACTCTCTTCCCCAGTTGTGCAGGTGGATATTACCGAGAGAAAATCAGTTGGAAAAAGGAAGGCTTTATCTGGAGCCAACAGTCTGATTTTTCAGACTTCAGGCTGTTTTAAGCTTGAATGTGTGGTTTTGCCAAGGACCCTTGGCTCTTTTCTAACTCGTTATTTGCCCCCTTTAAATGAGTACATCTGACTGCCATTAGAATAAGGATAAGGATTAGGACAAAAACCACTTTTAAGTGCTTCCTGCTGAGAGGGGGCACTTTTTTTGTGGAAAAAAATGGCAATCAGATCTCACTAAGAGGCCTATCTAATTGTCCCCAGTGAAATGGGCCACTGTTCAAGGCTCTGGTTGAGTGACTTTTTGAACTTTGGTAGGCTGAAAATAAAAAGAATCAAACTGGGTTATTAAAAAACATGTACTGAAATGACACAAGGAGCAAATGGCAAGGTCAGCTCAAAATTTCCAAGGTCTTTTCCCTTGAAAAGGGAAGGTCTTTTCCCATAGAAAGAGGAAGGACAAAAACTCAAATGGAAAAAAAAAATTGTTTGGCCAGCATGTCAGTCTTCTGGGTTCTTTTGCCTTGAGTTCGATCCTAAGCAAACCAGTCTAAATTTTGGGAAATTAACTCTTCCAGGCTTCGAGGATGCATCTGAGGAACGTGTCCCATAGTATGAAGACATGATTACCTATCTGTAAATAGAGGACAGAGGAGAAAGAAAAAACAAAAAACATTATTTTCAGAGAAGTCCCAAGGGTTTAGTTTGCATTCAAAAGGCACATAGACTGAAGACAAATGGCTACTCATCTAGAAAGAGAGAAGCAGTTGTCCCTGGTTCCTTTCTCTTTCTTGCAAATTTCCAGGGTATGTTGAGGGATAGGAGAAAAAATCTTCTCTTTCCTGCTCCTATTCTTCTATCCCCGAGTCCCAGCGATTGTAACAAGGTCCATCCATGGGTGTCAAAGCAGCTTTCACCCATGTTAACGGAGAGAACTAGGGTGGTTGAAATGTCTGCTCTTACCCAGATATGCCCTATCTACTCTGCTGTCAGTAGCTCTGGGGTTCACTAGACTTTATTTATGCAAAGGACACTAGCATAATCTTTATCGATGAAATGGGAGGCTTGGCTTAATTGTCTGGAATTTGTCATGCTCACCTGCACTGTGCCTTTTATCCTCCATTATCATCTCCTTCTGGATTTCTCAGATCCGGTGTTATTTCCTAGGGCTTCAACCTGAAGCTTGAAATTGAGGTTGGGACAAAAATGTGGCTCAGGGATTTGCATGGACTCCATATAATTAGCTGAATTTTTAGATGAAGCTGTGGGATTGAGTCCTCTTTCCACGAGGGAGAGAAATAATGTCTTGTAACACACCCAGATATCTAGTGGCTCTAGTTATGCTTGCTAAGATTTGGGTGGGCACACTATTTATTCCCATAACAATGCAGGGTTTGCAGGATAATTGCCCAGAACTAGAATATTAATCCAGATTTTTACCAGTTTCATTTCTTCTGAGCTGCAGTTGAATATCACTAATTGGCTTACAAGAATAAGCCGGTTTGTTCGAAAATGTAGGAAAAATGCAAATCTAATGAGTTTAGGATTTAATGACAACCATATAATTAGTTTTGACAAATAATCTTTTCCATTCAGTTCTTTTGTTGTTGTTGTTGTTAGAAACAAATAATGATAGAACTGAGTTCTTTGTGAAATCAGCTTTAGTCGTATGCTTGGATTCATTATTTACATAAAGCGCAGCAAGAAAAATTATTCCTACATAGTTATTTTACATTGGCTTTAATAGAACTCTTCCACAAGAAATTTCAGAGAGGACTTTCTGAAGTCAAACCCAGCCATGGTTTTGTACCATCAGTTAGCTATGAGTTGGGTGATCCTCTTCTCTTATGGTCCCAAAATAAACTTGGAGCTCCTGGGCCTGTCCAAAGTGTCATTCTTTACTTACCACAGATCTGGAACCCCGCACAAGGACTCTGTAGATAAGGTATAAGGCCAGTTTATCCAAGGGGCTATTATTGGCTCTGCAAGTTGAGCTTGACTGCTTAGAGGGAAGCAGAACTTTTCAATCAAGGCCTTGATAAAGCAACCAGTTTCTCTAACTGTGTCCTGTTGCAAATAAAATAGACTATTATTACACTGATTCAAAGAGCTATATTGCCATAAGTTAAGAACACTCATAACTATTTTTCAAATTCTGAAGAAGCCAGGAAGAGAGAGATAAACATGATTCAAATTTTCTTCACAGGAGTACACCTTACTCAAATATTAAAGGCTGTAAACAGCTCAAAATAAGTTTCCTTGACTATGGTAAACAATACATGAGTCAGTAATGTTACAAGCAAAAATAGGAAAGATTACTTCATGTTTCTATCAGTCCAGTCCATTCAGTTAACTCTTGTTTTGTTTAATATTCATAAACATTTTAGCTCTTCATGGGTCCTGGTAGGTTTTTCCTGTATTCCTGTCACAGCTCCAAAGTTTTCAGAAGCCTGCATTTGTGAGCACCAGTCAAAGTTCTATAGCTGATTAAAAAACATTTTTGGAAAAATGTCAAAACCAGATGACAATTGTCTGTGTTTAACAAAACATCCAGAGTAGTTACAGTCAGAAAGATGATTGACAAAAATTTTGGTTAGGTCTATGGTTTGCAATAACTTAACATAACAGCATTAATTGTGGTTGATAGCATATACGTCAGACATTAGAATTTTAGAAATTCCATACAATTTAGGAACACGTATTAGTATTATTCATGAAAATGCCATCTAAAGAATATTGAAAACCATTTTTGGGATTCCTTGTAACTAAACACGTTGTATGATCCTGTATAAAGCTCTCGTGGATACTCCAGGCACCCTCTTTAGCATTCAAAAACCAGGAATTAGGAAAGACCATTTTGTAATCAAAGTTTGATTTTGAGAAGGATATTACATGTTAGGAGTTTAAAATGCTTGATGTTATAAAATAAAATTCCAGATTACCATCAGTTATTTATTTAACAAAAATAATGACCTATAAATAAAAAGGCAGAAACTTTTACATTATTTAAAAATTTTCCTTCAGAGCAGATTAGTGCCTTAAGAGTACTTTTTGTGCTTTCATTTCAATGCTCAATTTACAAAAAACAAAAAACAAAAACAAAAAAACATATAATATCCTCTTGAATTTAATTGATGTTCACACACAGAATTTCTTGGAAAGATTTATTTTTACAATTCTTCCATAACTTGCTTGAACTTTCAGCTTTATCATCTGTAATTCAAAAGGGTTGTTTGATCCTAGGCAAGAATTTATATTTGCATGCCTTCTTATAATCTTGTATTAAAAACACATTTTACTGTCCTTACACACCTTGTCTGGAAATGTACTTCCAGTGGTTTCAATTACATATTATCATGGTAAATTTTAGCAATTTTACCTTTAATGTAAAGCCAGGTAAATTGTCCTAATTATGTGCTAGGAGCAGCCATAATTAAGGGTGTGTTTAGTTCCATTTTTCCTCAGGCTTGACCAATTGTGAAGCAAAGTTGAACTGTTTTCAAAAACCAAAAAAGCAGTTATAACCTTAAAACTTTCAGCAAACCTAGTATCTGACCTGCATAATTTAGTCCACCTACTCACATATTGATGACATTTGTGTTTTACTGATAATCTTAAGGCTGTTTTTATTTCTCAAGCATTAAAGTCATGTGAACTAAAACATACACATCTTTCGTCTTTCCTTCAGAAATATTTGATCCAAGGGCTTATCATTTTCTCAGTAAATTTATTGGAGCTCTTTTACACACATACAGGCAGAAGAAAAACCCGGTACCTATAAGATTTTAAATTTGCCAATTTCCTGATTGAATTACTGGCCTCTCATGCACCCATTTTTTTCTTTGCTTGTTCCCCTTCCTTGACATTTCCATGGCTCCACCTCCTTTTCCCAGTGCGCGTGTGGGCATTACTCAGAGAGAAACAGTCAGGAAAGGGCCGATTTTATCTGAAATCAGTAGTTCAATTTATCAGCCTTTAGGCTGTTTTAGGCTTAAAAGTGGAGTTTTGGCCAGGACTCTTGACTGTCTCCTGTCTCTATTACTCAAAATGAGAAAAGGTCCCTTGGCTATCTCTGGTCTCTATGACTTCACATGAAGAAAGAACAGTTTATTTAACAAATGAGGTAGAGAATACTGAATACGCAAACAAAAAAACAATTTTTGAACCTTACCACAAGGATGAACTTAAAATGAAACAGGACTTATTTTTATAGCTGTTGTAAATAATTTTTTTCTTGAACTTTTCTTTCAGATGGCTCATTCTTGGCATGTAAACATGCTCCTAATTTTGTATGTGAATTTGATATAATGCCACTTTACTGAATTTCTTTATTAATTCTCAAGATTTTTAGTGTACTATTTAGTTCTGCTATATAAAAAATTGTATGATCTGCGATCAGAGACAATCTGACTTTCTCCTTTTTCATTTGGATGTCTTTTATTTCTTTCTCTTGCAAAATGATCAGGCTGAGAATTCCAGTACTCTGTTGAATGAAAGTGGTAAAAGTAGACATCATTGTCTTGCTCCAGATCTCAAATGAAAAACTTTCCTATTTTCCTGTTCAGTGTGATATCAGCTAATGAATTTCATATTTTGCCTTAATTGTATTCAGGTAGATAGCATCTATACCTAATTTCTTCTGTTGCTTTAATCACAAAGGCATGTTAAACTTTTCCAAATACTGTTTTTTGCATCTGGAATAAAAAATAAAGGTGCCTAGCAGTAAAACTAATTAAAAAATAAACACTGTCCACACTGTAAATCATAAAACACTTATAAAGAAAGTAAGACATGAAGAGTTTGAGAGATATTTTTGCTCATTAGTTATAAAACATATTGTTAAAATGGCTTTGCCACTCAAGGGCATCTACAGATTCAATGCAAACTCTATAAAATACCAAATGACATTTTTTTCACAGAAATGGAAAAAACAGGCCAAAAATTCATAGAAAACAAAAGAAAACCTCTCCAAATAGCCAAAGTAATCCTATGAAAAAAGAACAACCTGAAAGCATCAAAGCACCTGACTTTAAAATATCCTACAAAGCTACAACAAGCAAAAGAGCATGACACTGGCATAGAAAACAGACACATAGACCAAAGTATGCAGCGATCCCAATAATAAATTCAGAAACCTAGGGCCAAGTAATTTTTAAGCTGTTTGGAATACGCACTTAAGAAACGACAATCTTTTCAATGAATGGTGCTAGGAAAATTGATTATTTAAACGAATATAACTAGATGCCAACTGGTTACCTACCATATTAAAACAACTTAATTATATATAATTAGAAGACTTAAAGGTACAACTCAATCTTAAAAACTATTTGAATAAAACATAGGGAAATGATTTACAAAATAGGACAGGAAGAAAATGTAAATAAGAACTCAAAAGCATAGGCAACAAAAGCAAAAGCAGGCAAGTGAATTTAACAGAATCTAAAAAATATTACATAGCAAAAATAAATTAATAGAGTAGAGACAACTTACAGTGTGGGAGGATATATTTGCAAAATATACATACGACAAGGGATAATCACACAAAATATATAACAAACACAAAAGCAAAAATAACCAGAATTTAGTAATACATGAGAGACCTTAAGTGAAATTTCTCCAAGGAAGACATACAAATGGCCAAGTACCTGCAAAGATGGTCAACACTATTAATTATTAGAAAAATGCAAATTAAAGCCACAATAAGATACCAGATTACTCCAGTTCAGATGGATATAATCAGAAATAATACGTTAATACGTTCCTGCCACTTTCAACAGGAGGCATTGTGACATATCTCTGGGCCTATTATTTAGGTGATATGACTCTCCTCTTCTGCCTGGAAACTGCCTACAAGGGCCATTGTGCCACAGAGTTAGGCGTAGCCCCAAAGTTATGTGACATTTCTGCCAGGAACTTGCCTGAAAAGAGAATATTGGAATATTTCTGCCTCGGCATTTAGGTTATATGGCTGTCATGCCTGTTTCATTACCACAGAGTAAATTTTGACATATGACTTGGCACAGCTCACAGGCATCATAATGACTCTGATATGCGGACCCCAGAAACAGGAGTTAATTTGACTTTTGTAACTTGCTCTAGAAACACGAGTGATGTCTTAGATCTCTTTCTGGTAAAAAGGCCACAGAAGATTATAACAGCCTCAGATATTTTATAAAGCCCATGACTTGTACAGAGAGTGTCTTAACAGAACCCAGAAGGATGAAATTGTAAGTTTCACATGCACACCCACCTTAAAGTAAGGACTGTCAGATCTCACATTGTCACTCATGAAAACGGGACATGTGTGGTATTATAAATCTCATCTCTGGTATATTCTACCAGTGTGAATGTGATACAAATATTTGCAAGCATCTGTGTGATTTGACCCTCTAGATTGGTTTCAGCCCACATAAGGGATTGTGATCTCTACCTGGGCCAACTTCTAGATGATATGACTCTCCTCCCTTGGATGTCCTCTCAGGATTGTGACATATCACTGGATGTAAAACCCAGGTGATGTTACAGCTGCTAGAGGATGTGACCATCCTGCCTTTGCCATTCTCTAAGGATTGTGAAATATTACCAGATCTAACACCCAGATGATGTTACATTCTTGCCTGTGCCATTTCCGCAGACATCATTGTAACATATCACTGTGTCCACCACTTAGGAAATGTAACTCTCCTCTCTGGAAAGGACCCTGAACACAGCAGGTGGTAGTAACATATTGCTAGGCCCAGGCACACAAGTGACGGTACTCTTTTGCCAGGGCTGTGTTTTAAACAGGGCATTGTGACATATCTTTGGGCATATTACCGAAGTGATGTGACTCAAAGCTTGGGCCTCACCCACATAAGGCATTGTGACATAAAAGTTGAACCTACACCAAGGTGATGTAACTCTTTCACCTTGATTCTGTCCTAAGGGAGCCTTGCAACATATCTCAGGACCCAACACCCGGTTGATGTGGTTCTTCTGCTTGGTTTCTGTCTATGTCTTATACTGTGACGTATACCTAAAGAAGAACCTAGGTGATAAGACTCTCCTTTTCTGCCTGAGTCCTGCCTAATGGGGACACTGGGACATATCTCTGAGGCCATAACCTAACTGACATGACTCTCTTTCCCTGCCTGGGCCTTTCAAATGGTGGAATTGTGACATATTGCTGAGCACAGCATTTAGGTCATGTGACTCTCCTGTTTTTATCTGAACCATGCCCACAAAGAAAAATTTTGACGATTTGCGCACAGAGGATGTTACACTTCTGCTACGACACTGAATAAAGAGGGAATTATTGCATACTGGTGGGCCCAGCAGCCTGATGATGCTACTGTCCTGCCTGTGCCAGAGCCACAGAGGGTATTTTGACATATCTTCGTCCCATTCTGTAGGTGTTTTAGCTCTTATCCCTTGGCTAACTTTTTCTACATGTGGAATTGAGTGATACTGCTGGACCCAGCACCCAGTTAATGGCCATTTGGCCACCTTCAAACCACACTGAGACGGAAGCTCGGTTTTTGTGCAGTCCAGCAGTACAGAGAAACAGCAACCCAAAGTCTTGGGTTGGGGTTGCTTGTGCCCAGAGACCAAAGCATACCACCTCCTCCACTATCCTAGTGTGGGAAGGAGGGTCAGGATGCACATGCATCAAGCACCCACTGCCCAGCAATCACTACCACAGGCAGCAGGGAGATGAGGCAGGAAGGGTGAGGAAAGTAGCAGTTGGAATGTGTGTGTGCAGAAAAACTACTAACCCTCTTATTTCAGCCACAGTTAGCTCACTGCAAGCAACAGAAATCCACTCTGGGCAACCTAAGCCAAAAGGAAGATAAACTGAAGAACCAGAAGACAGAAAGGGAAGAAGGGGGATGGTGGCAGAAGGTACTTGTGGGAGAGATGGATCTTTCTCAAACCTTTTATCCCTGCCTGTTATTTAATCATGATTGGGTTCTTTGGGAAGAGGGTACGGCTGGCCAGGGGAGAGCAGGATACCGTGAGTGGTAGCTTCCAGGCATCTGTCTACCAACACAGGGGAAGGAAGCACGTCCCTCAAAGAAAGCCAGGATGCTGGCACCAGAAAAAGGGTGAAGGATGCTGAGCATGGGGAGGACAGAGATGTCTCTTCTCTCTTTGGGACTGTATCTTGTCACCTGTAAAGTGGGGGAAAACTGTGGCTACATTGTGAAAATTTAATGAGATAAAACAGCACAGTGTGGCTTATGGGAAGTCCCTAATATATAATAATTTTAAATAATTGTAGCTAAATAATTTTAGCTTATCATCTTAATTTTTGATTCAGCTCTCTCTGAATTTTACATCCTAGCACAGATCAATGATCTTGCAGCTCCAACCACACCATTTTGCAGTTCTGAACCTCTACCTAGAGAAAGCAGTGGATCTTTATACATTCGACACATCCCTTCCCTCTAGAGTAATAAAAAATAAACCTAGCTTTGCATAAGTCTTTTTCTGTAGGCTGGGTCTCTGGAGTAAGTGAACCCCATGGCCAATCCATCTGAAGTCAAGGTTAATAGGGCCATGATACTAAAGATGTGGTATTAAAGATCTCCTTCTGGTGCCGCATTCTTTATGATGCATGGCCAATTACCCACTAAGGAAGATATTGCAGCCATAGCAATTTTATCCCAAAATCATGTCATTTTATTTTTATTCCCACTGACAAGCACATACCTCTTTAAATAAAAAAAAAAAAGAAAAAGAAAAAGAAAGTGACTATTGCTCAAACTTACATTTTGCCCACACATTTTTCAACTCTTGGGATTGTATATTCCAGTCCAGATATGGGCACTAACCAAGCCTTTCCTGATGGATGGGCTTGGCTGTTTTCTCCATGGTTTCTTGGCTCAAATTTTTGGCAAATTACATGTTTTTGCTTAGTTTTGGGGCAAAACTAGATGTTTCTGTGGCTTTGCAGTTTTTCTCCACCAAAAGCATGAAATTTGACCAATTATTTACTGATAGAGTTATGGAAAGATGAAGCTGTGGCAGATTTCAAGTTTCAAAATCCATCTCTGGTTAATTTGTTTGAAATAATTGACTATAGGATATGGTAGATATCAACTATATGACAAACCTTTTAGGTTTTGTTTAATGTTAAAAATAAAGTGATAATGCTGGCCTTAGCATATTAATTAATGACTTCGGTTTTCATCCTAAGAACAATGGGAGCACATTAATCTTTGGCAGAAGATAAAGTGACCAGATTTGTGTTTTAACAGGTCTCTGTAGCTATTGAAAATGGACTGGAGAAGACGAGTTGGAGTGAGAAGAGAGTGACAGAATCAGATAAAAATGTGCCATGTTACTATGAGCAGGAGATGAGGCAGCCTCAACCAATACGGTGCAGAGAGAAGAAAATCACTTGAGAGAATGGATTAAACTGGGTGGTTAGCAAAGAGAGCTGAATCGAAAATTATGATAGTAAGCTAAATAATTTTACACACAAAAAGGCAGAGTTGCATTCACAATTAGTCTCTTCAGACTGAATATCACAGCCAAATTATAACAATTGGTGTTGCAATCACTTCCCTTGGGTTTGTATCCAAGGTTAAGAATGTCAGCATCCAGAGGTCCAAATTCTTCTTCTTTTTTTTTTTTTTTTTTTTTTTGTTGTTGTTGTTGAGAGGCCCAGAGGCCCAAATTCTTAATGTTTTTAGATGATAAAGTTTATTCAAGGTAGACTGTCTGTGTTGAATAATTTAGCCTTTTACAAATTTCAAGAAAAAATCTATTGTCCCTCTTCTCCACCACAGACACACTTTAATTGAACATTAAGCATATTTATTAAAGAAACATTTTCTTTTGCTTTTTCTCCCAAGAGAGATGGTGTTCTTACTCAGAGTTATAAGTGTCAGAATAAAGAATGCCCATGAGGTTGAATTGTATGATGCTACGGTAAAGTGAAATAAACATTCTCAAAAACATGATTATGACTTACAAACAAACAAACAAACAAAAACCAACAAACAACTTTCTGTCGAGGAATTACGCTTTTGGGACAGAAACTTTCCTTTAAATTTGAACAGCTGCATGCCGATAAAGAATATGAAAAAGGCACAACACACCGATTATGAAAACGTGACTACACTTTAAGAGAACACAGAATTTTTCAGATCCATCTTAAATCTCAGGAGTTCTAGACCGAGACAGGAATGAGTGCTCTTGTTGCTAAAATCACTCTGATGTGCTTCTTGTTAAACAATTCATTCAGCAACATTACAGATTAGCACACACACACAAAAATTGTTTGTAGGTGAAAAATTGTTTGGAAAAGGACACCTTATTAGCCATGTTATCTACTTACAAATAAAAGCCGATTTTTGGCTCTCCTGAATGAAAAGAAGGGTAATTGGAGGATACCTGGGGCTTACTAACTGGATTTTAGGCCAGGGGGGTCCCAGAATCAGGGAGCTCCTGAAGAGGGCCTTGTCGTAGGAACTACCCGATCTGAGCTTCTCCTCAGTCCGAGATGTACCAAGGCCACTGCTTGCCCCGTGTTTACAGGATTCAAAGTCTTCAGGAAAAGTTGAGCCCAAGTGGTAGAGTCTTCTTCCCCAGCTGTGTTCTCACCTCCCAAAGCCCCACACAATGGAAAATCCCTCAAGAGGAGGCAGTCACAGAGAGAAGTGGAGGCCAGGTGGCCTCCAAATGATCAATGTCATACAGGGCTCCTGTCTGCTCTACGGCCACCTCTCAAGTTGTTCTTTCCTAGGTTCCTTCTTAAATTTGATAGATTTATCCAAAACAGGTATGAATTCAGATCCTACCAATTTAATATTGCAAGAACTCACCCGGGGAAGGAATAGAGCTTAACAGTAATGTTGAAAAAGAAAAAGGAAATTTTTAATAAACAAAAGGTATCAATAAAATGGAGGACTCTTTATCTACTTAATTAACTGTTTGGTGACCCTGATGAATTTAATGATACTCAAACCACCTAAGTAAGTGAGCTACTGGGACTGAAATTTTGGCTCTCTCTCTCTCTTTCTTTTTTTTAGAGAGGGTCTTGCTCTGTCATCCAGGCTGGAGTGCAGTGACATGATCAAATCTCACTGCAGCCTCCAAATCTCAGGCTCCAGCAATCCTCTCATCTCAGCCTCTCAGATAGTCAGGACTACAGATACATGCCACCATATCTGGCAATTTTTTAATTTTTAATTTTTGTAGAGACAGGGGCTCACTGTGTTGCCCTGGCTCAAACTTCTAACCTCAAGTTATCTTTCCATCACAGTCACCCATAGTACTGGGATTACTGGCACGATCCCCTGTGCCTGGCCTTTCTTTGTTAAAATTCGCCTCTAAGTGGCAGCCCTTGAAATGTATTTCTAAACTGCTGTGAACAATTAAGTTTGATTTTTTTTAAAAAGTAAGAAGAAACCCAATTATTCAGACCTTGCACTAATTCAGGCTTTCCTTCCTACCAACCAGCCCCTTTTAAGATGGTCTCATGGGTTATTAGCATCTTCATCAATGTGTCAACAAGAATGACTACCTACATCTGCACAACAGTTTTCAAAATATTTCCATGGTTATTATTCTCTTATCTGGCCCCACCCACATCCTGGACAAATGATTGGTCCATTTTAGAGAGAGCCGATTGGTCTGTTTTACAGAGAGCTGAATGGTCTGTTTTGACAGGGTGCTGACTGGTGCATTTACAATCCCTGAGCTAGACAAAAAGGTTCTCCACATCCCCACTAGATTAGCTACATAGAGAGTGTCGATTGGTGTATTTACAATCCTGAGCTAGACACAGAGTGCTGATTGGTGCATTTACAAACCTTGAGTTAGATACAGGGAGCCAACTGGTGCATTCACAATCCCTTAGCTAGACATAAAGATTCCCCAAGTCCCCACCAGATTAGCTAGACACAGAGCTCTGATTGGTGCATTTACAAACCTTGAGCTAGACACAGAGTGCGGACTCATGCATTCACAATCCCTTAGCTGGACATAAAGATGCTCCAAGTGCCCACCAGATTAGCTAGATACAGAGTGCCGGTTGGTGCATCCACAAACCCTGAGCTAGACAAAGGGTGCTGATTGGTGTGTTCACAAACCTTGAGCTAGACACAGAGTGCTCACTGGCGCACTCACAATCCCTTAGCTAGACACAAAGGTTCTCCAAGTCCCCACTAGATTCAGGAGCCCAGCTGGCCTCACCCAGTGGATTTCACACCGGGAGGCAGGTGGAGCTGCCCACCAGTCCCTCACCATGCACCCACACTCCTCAGCCCTTGAGTGGTCAATGGGACCGGGTGCCATTGAACAGGGGGCGGTGCTCACTGGGGAGGCTCAGGCCAGGCAGGAACCCATGGTGGGGAGGGGGGGTGATGGCGGGGACAGAGGGGGGTGGCAGGAGGGATTGGGTAGGTGGGAGCGGTTGGGGGGAGCGGTTTTGTGAGGACAACGGTGGAGGGCGGGCGGGGGTAGGGGTGTGGAGCCTCAGGCATGGGGGACTGCACGTCCGGAGCCCTACCCCGCGGGGAGGCAGCTAAGGCCCGGCGAGAAATCGAGGGCAGCACCAGTGGGCCAGCCGTGCTGGGGGACCCGGTGCACCCTCACAGCTGCTGGCCTGGGTGCTAAGCACCTCACTGCCTGGGTACAGCAGGGCCGGCTGGCTGGCTGCTCTGAGTGCGGGCCTGCCAAGCCCACACCCACCCGGAACTCAAGAGGGCCCGCAAGCGCCGGGTGCAGCCCCGGTTCCCCCCGCCGTGCCTCCCCCTCCATACCTCCCACAAGGGGAGGGAGCCGCCTCCAGCCTCGGCCAGCCCAGAGAAGAGCTCCCATGGTGCAGCGGCAGGCTGAAGGGCTCCTCAAGTGCAGCCAGAATGAGCACTGGGGCCGGGGAGGCACCGCGAGCAAGCGAGGGCTGCCAGCACGCTGTCACCTCTCACTAAGACAGAGATTCTCAAGTTTTTCCAGTGCACAGCTCCCCTAGTATCTCTATAATTTTTTCATGGCACATACAGGTCAAAATAAATACCCCAAAATTTGTTGATGAATTAGTCAGGCCCAAATAATTTACCAATTATTTATGTCCTGAAAACACAGTAGCCACTTCAGGAAAAAATAATACAGACAGACTGAAATAAAAATACATTTACTTTATTTTCAAATGGTCACAATTTTTTTTTTTTTTTTTTTTTTTTTTTTTTTTTTTTTTTTTTTTTTTTTGAGACAGAGTCTCACTGTGTTGCCCAGGCCGGAGTGCAGTGGGCCAATCTCAGCTCACTGCAATCTCCGCCTCCCGGGTTCACACCATTGTCCTGCGTCAGCCTCCCGAGTAGCTGGGATCACAGGCGCCGGCCACCATGCCTGGCTTTTTTTTTTTTTTTTTGTATTTTTAGTGGAGACGGGGTTTCACCGTGTTAGCTAGGATGTTCTCAATCTCCTGACCTCATGATCCGCCCACCTCGGCCTCCGAAAGCGCTGGGATTACAGGCAGGAGCCACCGTGCCCAGCCACAATTTCTTAATAATGTGAGGTATGTGCCTGTTGGGCACTGAACAATTACTCAGACCTTGGACTCAGATTGGATACTGCCATTCTCATTTCCTATTTCACGTTGTTTTTTTCACAATGTGTCTTTTTTATCATAGCAACTGTCTGAAACTCAGATACTGTGCAAAACCATCAAAACCAGTGTTTTTGCACAGTATCTGACAGATGTTAATGAGTTTCCTTCAAAAGTCTAAACTATCTTGCAGTGTTCTGATGTGTTCACTGAGGCACCTCAGAGAGCCTCAGCAACAATTTGAGAACCATGGCGTACAAGTCACCATGCTATGTCTAGATATGGCTGTTCTGGAGGAGTAATGCCTTGTAACCTGCCTAGCAGTCACTTCCTCTGTCCTTTACAGGCTCCTGTGTCATGCCAGGAGGACAAAGGGCTGATGATTTGACCAGCAGTTTCCCAGCTACCATTCCTCAGCCAGGAGGAACCAAGCTTCCCAACATGAAGCAAAACCCAACCCATTTAAAAAGTAAAGGTGATGATGGTAGGCTCCTGCATGTTTTCTGAAATTACCTATATTCCTCTCATCCTGTGCTCACAGGCATATGACATAGATAAGACTGAAAACTGGATTGAATTGTGAGGAAAGAACAAGTTTTCCCCAGCTCCCAAGCATGTCCCATCTAAATACTGGAAACTATGTGTAAATCTTAAACAGCAGGGTGTGGAGGAGAATCCGTTCAAATTAGAGTCGAATGTTATGAAGACATCCCAGGATCCTCCTGGGGAAGGAGATCTGAACCATCAGGCACCTGAAGAACTGCTTGGTGGCGAGGTAGTGTCGAGGCATTTCAGTGTGGTTAGTGCTACACATAGCCTCTATGCAGATGGGTGAGAAGCCTGATTGTCTTTGACTAAGACTGAATTTGGTTCCACTTCAAATTCTTATTCTACTGCATGGTAGAAATGAAATAGCAGGCAGTTCAGGCTTTCCCATGATGTTACACAAAACAATATGAAATTGCTGCTATTTGATCATTTCTAAACTATAAAAATTGCAACTACATATGGCCCAGATGATAATTTGTCTCCATCACTCCCAGGGTTTGTGACAGTCATGATCCCAGGGGCCACCTGGTTTCCATCACCACCCACTCTGTTGTGCCTCCGAGATGTCCTTGCTCTCCTATGCTCTCCATCATTGGTCCACAAAGACCTCATCTGCCTTAGCCCCATCAGCCAGGGCTTTCTGAGGCTGGAGTGAATCATCTCAGCAATTCCCACATCTCCCTTGGGTGCTGCTATGAAAGGTCTGTGACAGGAATGAGGCACAGTCCCTTTTCTCAGTGACATTTACCAACAGCCAAACTCTCGTGGTCCCTAGTCTCTCTTCTCTCCCGCTCTCTGGAGTGAGAAGAACCAGTTCTTCCAACTTTATTTACTCTTCCAAGTCAAATGCTTCTGGCATCAGCTTAGTACCTGAACTGTAAGGGTCAGGGTTTTAAGCTCCTGCATCTCAAACCTTTGGTGTGGAAACAGAAAACATGAGTTTCTCTTCATATTCCCCAGCATCCCACCTTTTAGACAGCAGATACCTCCCAGTGTAGCTCCAATGGGAGAAAGCCCTTGGGGTGAAAATAGTGAGGAAATCAGGACCCGCACATCACCTTGGTGTGCAGTGGGTGTCTGGCTCCTCTCATGCCTGGGTCTTGTCCAGGGGTGTGGGATGCACCTGACAGGGAAAGTCCTGACCTCTCATTTCCAAGCTGTGTAACCCTGGGCAAGCCACTGACCTCTCTCCAAACATCAGTTTCCTCAGGCCCTCAGAGTTAGAAAACATACTGCCAGCAGGCCCAAGGCTCATCCTGTATGGTCAAATACAGTCAAGCAGAGAGAGAGAAATCTTCTGGATTCAATGCAAATGCAACAACTTCCTGTTGCATTAGGAGTAGCAAGACTGGCTGGCTTTCTAAAAGCTTAGAGATATTATTTTTGAAGCTATCTGTGTATACTTTATTCCCTTTCATACATACCCCTCCTGGTTGACCCAAATGAAAAAAGATACAAAACTCATTTCTGGCCTGGCTCTTGCCTGATCAAATGGAATGTGTGGTGATACGCCCATTTTTCCGCTCAGCTGTATTCCTGTTTATTCCTGTGAACACATGGTCTCTGTAATTGGCAATAATTTCTTTCTTTGGGATATTTACCTTCCTTTTGTGGGACAGCCCAGATTCTTGGGTGGATTCGTTTCCCACTGAATTACCAGAAAAGGGCACAATGTGATTGGGAGAACTATGTGGAAGAAAGCTCAGCTCCCAGGCCCTCACACAAGCGACTCTGTGCTCCCATCTATGTCAGAGCCTGGGGACTATGAGGAGATTGCAACGGAACATCCTGTCCCCTCCACCAACATTCTTTCCCCAGGAAGCAGTGGCATTTTCTTTTGTGTTCTCACACAATTCAGACTAGGTGGAGTAGCCCGTACGGAATGACTGGAATGACCCTACTGAGCAGAAGTGTTCCTCTTCTCCCTTGCCAAAACTGTGGGCTGAGAGAGAACCCACCTGATAGCCCCCTGCTTTGGAGGTGTTTCTGCGGTGGTCCTTTTAAAAAGGGTGTATTCGGGGCATGGGTTGAAACACCAAGCAAGTGTAAATCACAGGCTTCACACACTTGCCTTTTGGGAGACAGGTCAGCTCCAACCTGCAGCAGCTGAGAAAGAATACATAGGGGTCCTTGAGGACAGAGAGCTTTGTTGATGACCAGCCTTAGGGCATAGGAGAAAGAGAAAGGCCGGAGCAGCCACAGCCACTTCTCTGTGCCCAGCAGTGTAGCCACCTGCCTAGCAATGCTCCAGCCATGCAGAATGGGCCTGCCTCCTCTCTGCCTTGTCCTGAGGATGGAGATATCTCTGACCTGGAGGTCCTAGGACCTCACTTCCTAAATGTGTGACCCTAGATAAGTTGCTTAACCTCTACCGGAACCTCAATTTCATCATCTGTAAAACAAGAATAATCAACCCACCTACCTCATAGGGTTGTTTTGATACTTAAATGAGACAAAGCATGTGTCTAAGGGTTTTCTGATTCGTAAAACACCACAGGTATATAAGGATTGTTTTCATGACTTATCTTAGGACCTTTTGATAGAGACCTTCAATAAGTTCTCTAAGTTCAACCTCTACTATGCACAATCCTGGACAAAAGGTCGTCTACCCTCTGCTTCAATCCTTGCTATTATGGGAAACTTACTACCTTTCTTTGAAGAAAAACTCACTACCACACAGCCCTATGACTTGAGCTTCCTCTGGTTAAATCACAGCCATCTCACATAAGCTCCAGAGTAAATGGGAAGGGAGAACCTGACTCATCCAGCAATAGCAGAAAGATCATCACGTAGATTGTGTTGTTCTGCTATTTACAGATATTTGTGAAAAACCTGAAGTCAGTGTCATTCGTCTTCCCTTTTGAAGGTTAAGTGTGTTTGTTTTTGTTTTCGTGACCAGAAATACATTAAAATTGGATTAGGAGCAATGTGCAGAAAAATTCACAGATGCTCAGTGCAGTGTATTCATTGTATAAACATGGAATAAAATGTTTGTCCCAAGATTATTTCACTTTGTCCACTTAGAAAGATTTCCTGTGACTTGCATAAATGTGGAAGAAAGCATCTTCATTTCTTTTTAGCCAGGATCGTTGGATGACATTTTGAAATGTCACAGAGACTCTTAACTTAAATCTGACCTACAAAGGGCCATTGAGAACAGTGAAGTGTGCCCCCAAAGCCAAAAACTTTGTATAGCTTTAATTTCAGTACAGAGGTAAATCGACTTCTGCTTTTGGATTTAAGATTTGGCAAGCATGTGAAATTAAGTATCACTAAGGGGGACTTTTTACAGAGGGAAGCTAGGAGATTATGAGTGTTAGGGCTTACAGATTTAATCTGCAATTAGCATAAACATGCAAAGGTCACCCTAAAGAGATGCATGCCCCTGTGATCTGTAGGGGTAGCTGTCAGAAGTAGAGAGAAACGGCAAACAGAGTTTTGCAAACAAATGTGTGGTGGGGATTCAGGTTTTCATGTACGTGTTGCATCTGTGGCCTAGAAGATATCAGACACATGGCCTAGGAGAAATCGAGGGTGAGAAGTCACCAGCCCACAGAGAAGATATCACTAACCTTGAGGCTAACAGAAGTAAATGACAGTTTGTGGCAGCAGCTGTTGGTCACCAACTCAACAGTGATTACCTCCTTCTTCTTTGTTAACAGAAAATGATTTCTGTTCAGGAACTGAGCAGCAGATAGTTTTTAGAATCTGGACCCCATTGAAGTTTCACGGTGTCAACCTTGATTAGTCTGTGTCCAAAATTGTAGTTCTGTGTCCCTTGTTAGTGATCGGTTTACGATGGGGCATGTGCCACAATTCTGATCAATGAGAAGTCTGCTAGAGGTACTTCTAGAAGAGTTTTCCTTACTTTTAAAAAAGAAGAAACCAAAGAGACTTTCTGTTTCTGTCATTTGGATGTTGCTGGGAGATAATGTGATGCTTGGAGCTGTTGTGGCCATTTTGCAACCATGAGGGGAGGACCCTGGGGCAAAGGCAACATGCTTAGGGTAACAGAATAGGAACATTGACAAATCTAGACTCCATATTAGGTTGATGTGCTAAACCAATCAGTGCCAGTACTGCCTCCCTGTAGACTTATTACCTGGTCACTCAGAGATGAGACTATGGAGTCAGACTTCCTAGGTTCAAATTCCAACTTTACCACTTACCAGCTGTGTGACTTTGGACTTCTCTGTGCCTCATATTTCTGATTTGTGTACCTACCCTGTAGTATTCTTGTTAGAATTAAATGAATTAATACGTGGAGAGTGCTAGAACCATACCTGATCACTCAAACATTTAACATTTTTTCATCATTTAAGCCATTTTGAGTTGCATCTTCTAGTGGCTGCTTTTGAAAGTATCCTATGTAACACAGCGACTTTCAGTTAACGTTTTCCTGTCAGAAAGTTAGGAAACTAACAACAAAAAGACAAACCATCCCTTAAACAGTGGAAAAAGGACTTGAGTGGATATTTCTCCAAAGAAGATAGGCCATGGCCCACAAACATTCTCAGCATCATTCATCATTAGGGAAATGCAAATAAAAAGGAGGCACCACTGTACACCCATTAGGATGGTAATGACTTTTTAAAAAGAAAACAGAAAACAGCAAGTATTGGTGAGGATGTGGAGAAACTGGAATTTGTATATTGCTGGTGGGAATGTAATATGGTTCAGCCACTGCAGGAAACAGTTGGTGGTTCCTCAGATGACTCAACACAGAATTATCACAGGACCCTGCAATTCCACTCCTAGGCATCTGTACCCAAAAGAATTGAAAACAGGGATGCAAGTACATGCATACACATGTTGATAGCAGCACAGTAGCCAAAAGGTGGAAGCAAACCACATGTCCATTGATGGATGAATGGATAAATAAATTGTGATATATACATAGAGTTGAATAACATTCAGCCATAATAAATTAGAAAAAATGATGGGAAATGAGAAAAATATCCCATTTACAAAAGCAACCAAAATCACAGAATACTCAGAATCAAACACAGAAGAAATACAAAACGGCCTAAGGACACGGAAGAAGACATGAAATGAAGGGAAACATCACACACGTGAATGAGCAGGCTCAGGCCTGACAAGATATCAATTATTTCCCAGTCACCCTGTGAATTTAATCAATCTTTAATTTTTTAACTTAGCAAACTGATTTTTAAATTCTACTCAAAGAATACGTTTGTAAAAGCAACTAAATTAATTTTTTTAAAGGAGCCAGGTGTGGTGGTATGAGCCTGTAGTCCCAGCTACTCTGGAGCCTGAGCTGAGATAGAAAGGTTGCTTGAGCCCAGAACTTTAAGACCAGCCTGGACAACACAGTGAGACCCCATTTAAAAAATTAAAGGGGATAGCTCTTACTAGATAGTAAGATATATTTTAAAATTACTATAATTTAGGAATTTGATACCAACATAGGAATGAGAAAATTGATTACCGAACCAGAAATCAGAATTTATCATATACTGATTGGTATTTGCAATCGGTAGGAAAAGGAAAGATTAATTAAATAGTCCGGGAACAACTGCCTTGAAACTAATATACTAAAATAAATTCCACGTGGATTAAACACAAAAATAAAACCACAATAGAACTCAAAGAAAATATAAGTAAATATTTTCCCATTTATCAGAACCCATCCACATGGTTCAATTCAACTGCAGGGGAGGTTTGAAAACATGTGTGGTTTTTTGGGAGGCACTCACTGTTATTGTCATAGATACATAACCTATTTCTAGGGATGAGGGAAAGGACAAAACAAAGGATTGAAACTGAAGGGCTTTCTGCCTATCCTCACGTTTATCAAAAAAATTCCAATACCCAAAATACACCATCCCACAATTATAGTTGGTTGCATAGGCAAAGCTTCTCTTTCTCGTTTGATGATCCTAGTATATCTCTATAAGGACCACATCTTAGCTGATATTCCAGCTGCACATTGGAATTACATCTGTTCTCATTCTCATATTAATAATGAAGCTTCATTAATACATTACAAGGGCTAACTCTGGAGCTATTGGTTCAAAATTCCTTGCTAGTGAGGAAAACAAAAGAACAACTGTATTTTAAGAATAGATCCACCATAATAACATGCTGATGGTCAAAACTGATCAGGTAGTCTGGATGAAGCCTCACACCTTCCTACACTTTGCAAAAGAAGTAGCAGGTAAGGAAGGACTAGCCTGAGCTCCTGTTCAGCCCTGGGGAGGAAGCAGGTATGATGGAGCTGGCAATGTGGTCATTCCTGCTGTGCTCAGCCAATTTGCTTGAACTTCAAACAGAAGTGTTAACTTCATGGTGTGCAAGTTCATCCATCCTCTGCTTTTGTCCTCCTTGGAGGCTTTCAGTGGCACATGTTGGGGGAAAAAAAGGCACTTGTTCTCTTCTCAATTGTACAGAGCAGCTGATCAGTGTCTGCACGAATTCCTGAACAAAGAACATATTTCAGACCTTCTTATTGCTTGCTTACTTAATTTAACAGATGTCAGTTGTGACACACACATACGACTTTCGCCCTAGGCAATGGATTATGGCAAATTTCATTTTATGCCTGGCATGAAAGCCATGCAATATTGGGTATTGAAAGGACTTTTTTTTTTTTCTTTTTGAGAGACAGAAAGAGGGGAAAACCCGTTGTGCCTTAAAATCCCTAGTAATGCAAGAAAACCAATTTCCACAAAGGCATTGTCCTGGAAAGCTTTGTTGGTTTATGTCGCTACCTAATGGGAATGTGTCAGATTACACAAAGGCTGTTGTGTCAGGTCACACATCCTGTCACAATGAACACACTGGTGACGTGTGGGTGGGAATGCAATTTATGGGGATGCCTGTGCTGGATGAGATGTTATCTTCACATTCTGTGTCTACTTCTAGTTATTTAACCTTGGGCAAGTCCCTCAACGCCTCTTAACTCAAGGATCCTCACCTAAAGGAGGGTTCTGGATGCCAGCTTTGTGAGACTGTTGACAGAACTAGGAAAAGGTGTACTTAACTGGGCTAGGTGGCTCATGCCTGCAATCCCAATGCTTTAGGAGGCTGAAGCAGGAGGATCACTTGAGGCCAGGAGTTAGAGACCAGCCTGGGCAAGATGGCAAGATCTCATTTCTTCAAAATAGAAATTAAAAAATTAGCTGGGTGTGGTGGTGTTAGCATGTATTATACACCATACCTGGGTAACAGAGAGACTCTGTCAGGGAAGAAAAGAAAAAAGAGAAGAGAGAAGGAGGAAGGAAGGAGAGAAAGGAAGGAAAGAAGGAAGGAAGGAAGGAAGGAAGGAGGGAACAAAGGAAGGAAGGGAGCAATGGAGGGAGGAAGGAAGAGAAGGGAAGAAGGAAGGAAAGAAGGAAGAAGGAAGAAGGAAGGAAGGAAGGAAGGAAGGAAGGAAGGAAGGCAGGCAGGCAGGCAGGCAGGCAGGCATGTATTTTAAACTGAGGCATAGCCCAAAGCTCGTAAACTCAGGGTTCTGTCAGTCCATGTAATAAAATCATGAAGCCCTACATATTTTTTCTTCTTTTGGTATAAGTTTCGGTTTCAGAGGTATGTTTTTTGATACAAGTAAAACTTCCAGCATGGAAATAAACTGCAGTCAATGGCTGCCCTCGAATTTGGAGAGGTGATAGGAAACTGCATTGAACTGGACTGCATTGAACTGGTTTGAGTGGCTGCATTGATAGGCTGCATTGAACAGGACAACACTTATCTGGTCTCAGGTGGATGACTGCTGTCAGCCCAGAATGGCCAGGATGTGTGGCAAGATCTTTCTGTTTACCAAAATCAACCAACCACTTGGGATATCCTGCTTGTAAATGCTGGCCCAATTTTTTAAACACTACAGGGGCTAAAGAAATCATCCCTGGGGACCAGGTTCTGCTTGTGGATCTCAGCTGGCGCTCTGCTGTTCATTGCTATAGACTTGCAAGAAGGTGGGTGCTAGGTGTGGAGCCTACACTACCTGGGGTACTCTATATGTGGGGAAGGGGGGCTCAATGCTCCATGTCTGTGGGGAGGTTAGTGGGAATCTAGAGACAGAATCAGGATTGGGGACCTGAATTACTATGTTACTGGCCTGACGCCAGAGGCTCAGCCTGGTAGAGGCCTACGTAAGGCCTTCCCTGGTCGTCAATCCTCCTTCCTCGCCACCATGTGTTTCTCTCCTCTTCCTTGGGACAGCTCTCCCTGAAGCCTCCAGGCTTCCCTTATGAGATCCCCCCAAGAGCTAAACAGTTCCTGGAGACCACTGAGAAGACTGCCAGACTGAGAGTCAGACTTGTGGATACATACTTACTGTTTGGCCTTGAGCGGGAACCTCCATCCCTCTGAGTCTTTGTTTCCTCATTTGTAAAGTGAGGAGGAAGAGAAAAGCCTTTCCCAACTTCTCAGGATGGCACCCGGGTACAGATCATAGAGATGATGCATGAGGCATGCTTTGTGAACTTGAAAGCGCTGAGCACTACTTGGTCATTTTAAAACAATGACATCTTCTTTGAGTAATTCTTAAATCCTGGTACAGAATTAAGAAAGGATCATCTATTCAATTAGTCAACTATTTGTTCAAGAAATATGTACTGAGCCTTCATTATGTGCCAGGTACTTCTAAGCAATAACTAAGACAGACATGGATTGCCTGTCATGAAATGTCAATTCTAGAGTAGGAGGCAGAGAATAGGGAAGAAAGGACGGGAGGAGGGAAGAAAGGAAAGAAGGACGTGAGAAGGAAAGGAAGGGAAGGAGAGAAGGACAGAAGAAATGAGGGAGGGAGGGAGGAAACAAAGGAAAGAGGGGAGAAGGGAAGGAGGGGAGAAGGGGAGGAGGGAGGGACGGAGTGAAGGAAAGAAGCCAGCTTAAAATTGGCCATCATGAGTATTTATACTACTAACACTGGAAAACTCAGTAAATCAGGGATCTTCCTGCAGGCTGACTTTTAAATATTTGCCGTAACTACTGAAGCCAGAGGTTACAGTGAGGAGCCAGAGGAGGATTCTGAGTGCAGGAGAAACACAATTTGCTACTCATTTTATCCATTTTTCAAAGGATCCTCTTCACCATGTACAGAATAGACTGGAGCCAGGCACAGTAGCAGCGGGAGTTACCAGCCTAGAAGGCTGTGAAATAACCCAGGCATGAGATACAAGGGGCTTCGGTTGGACTAGCAATGGAGTAGCCAGACATGGATGGCTGGGATATGATGGGGGGCAAGGCTGACAGCGTTCATTTGTGGATTGGCTGTGGGGTAAAGATAGAGACAGCTAGTGAATTGTACAGAAACACTCTGTTCATGAGGAGCTTACAGTTTAGTGGCAGAAACAAAGCAGGCAGTCAGCTAGGACTTCCACAGATATTTATTTATACTGGCTTTCAACGACATATAACACAGGGAAACCTAGCCACGTTTGGAAATGAAATGTCATTTGAGCTTTGTTATGGTGAGGTATGATACAATCACACACCCATGGAGGTATTTACGTATAATTTCCTCCACACCTGATTTGGTTCTGCAAACACCCCAGGCCCCAAACGTGTCATTCGCTAGTAATGTCCTGCGGCAAGGAGGCGTCAGAACCGTGTGAGCTTTCACACATTATCTACCCACCCAACTTCTGGGTTTTGCCTATTCCATCAGGGTCCTCTGTGAGCTGCTGGGGTAATGGGCAAAGGGTGGAGATGCAAATGAAAATAGAAATGCTGAGTGAACAGGTTATCTAGTGGAAAGAGGGTGCCAAAGGAAGCAGGGTAGCTAGTGTGAGTGGACTGTTTGATACAGAGTGTGGGAAAGAGTAAGATCTGGAGATGCCCTGATGAGGAGAGTCTTGAGGAAGGAAATGAATGATGAGTTTCTTCAGGGCTGATGATAGGTTATGTCATTCAACCCATTCTGCAATGACCGCCATGTGACTTTGCTCCTAATAAATAAGCAAATTATATTTCCCCACCCCTTGATATGGGGTTCGGCCATATCACTTGCTTTGGCTGAAAGACTGAGATGAATGGGAGTGGCAGGGAACTCCTTATGAGATTTCTGCTTTAAAGGCTTTCCACATTTGCCATTGTCATCTGCCATTGTTTGCCACCGGAGGAGAATGAGAGACACACGCTGCAGAGCCAGCCTAGCTAAGCCCTGCCTAGGTCAGCCAAAAAGCAGCTGACCTGCAGACATGTGAGCAATTATAAATGGTCATTGCTTTATCCTGCCGAGTCTTGAGGAGGTGTTTGCACAGCAACAGCTGACTGATGCAGGGACTTACAGTGTGTCCCACAGTGTAGTTTGGTTTTTCCTCATTTGGTGTAAGTAGGGACTTCAGTTACTTCTAAATGCCTTCCAAGTGGTTGATTACTATTTATTTTGGTAGTATTGAAAGTGCCTTTGCAAAAATTCTATCAGTGAGAAAAATTATAAGAGTAAGCTGAGCTAACTAGTTACACGTAGTTAGACAGGCATGACTGGGGCAAGAGAGAGATCTTTCCCCTCCTACCAGGAATGTTAGGTGATAGTTTGAGAACTATCACACTGTCTCTGAAAAAAAGATAATTTGGGGGTCTAGGCACAGTGGTTCACACCTATAATCCCAACACTTTGGGAGGCAGAGACCAACAGATAGCTTGACCCCAGGAATTCAAGACCAGTCTAAGCAACAAGGCAAATCCTGTCTCTACGAAAAATACAGAAATTACCCAGGTGTGGTGGCACACACCTGTAGTCCTGGCTACTCAGGAGGCTAAGGTGGGAGGATCAATTGAGCCCTGGAGGTTGAGGTTGCAGTGAACCATGATTGCCCCACTGCACGACACCTGGGGTGACAGAGTAAGACCTTGCCTCAAAAAAAAAAAAAAAAAAAAAAGCTTTTGTTACCATAGGTAGTTAGGCAGACATGAGCAGGGAAGGAGAGGGCCCTCTTCACCAGGAATGTCAGGCGACCATAAGGTGATAGTGAGGTGGTTGTTAAACTGTCTCTAAAATAATAATTGGTTGCAGCCAGCGCCAGGGAAAGGCAGTCTCCCAATAGATAGAAAACACCTGAAACTGATGATCAGCAGCTTCCTGATTAGATCTCAGGAGTTGGGTGAGTGAACTCAAGCATGCACACTAAGAGGCAAAATGGTGGAATTAACTGGTACCTGACCTTCCTTAGGGAATACTCAACCGGTAAGGGAAAAATGTTTCAAGGCGGCCTGAATACAACTTTCGTAAACACACTGCACACGTGGCCCCTCCTAAGTGCTGGTAGGCCACCCCAAGGGAAGGATCAGGGGAGAAGGGCACAATCACCCCAGAAGCATAAAAACCCAAGTCAACGGTCAAACCTTGCACTTGATCTCTCAAGTCACCCGCTTGCCCCTCTTCCAAGTATACTTCACTTCCTTTCATTCTTGCTCTAAAACTTCTTAATAAACTTTCACTCCTTCCCTTAAGCTTGCCTCAGTTTCTCCCTCTGCCTTATTCCTTTGGTTGAATTCTTTCTTCTGAAGGAGGTAAGAATTGAGGTTGCTGCAGTCTTGTGTGGATTCAACACTGATAACAGTTAAAATGGTAAATTTTATGTTATGTATATTTTATCACAATAAAAATTACCAAATAAGAGATAATTGGCTATTTAAACATAAATAATAACCATGTATTATAGGGGTTATGACTTATATAAATTGGAAGACAAAAACAATAACATAAAGGCTGGTGGGGGGAGAAATAGAAGTATACCCATTTAAGGATGTCATACCACATATGAAGAGGTATAGTATCCCTCAAAATATATTGTGATAAGAAAAGATGTATGCTACCACTAAAATAATAAAACAAAGAGTTAAAGCTAATAAGTCTATAAAGGAGATAAAAATAGATCATAAAAATACTCAACTAATTCAAATCAATCCAGTTAATCTAAATTAATCCAATTAATCTAAAATAAGACAGAGAGGGAGGAAAAAAGGAACAAAGTACAGGTGGAACAAATAAGAAACAAATGCCAATGTGAAAGAGTGAAAGTTAGCCATTACAGATAAAAGTTTAAATAAAAATAGTCCAACCAGCCCCATTAAAAGGCAGACTGTCAGATTGGATAAAAATGCAAGACAACTTTGTGCTGCCTGCAAGAGATGCACTTTAAAATATAAAGACACAAATGGGTTAAAAGTGAAAAAAAATTTTTTTTTTCTTGAGGCCAGGCTGTTCTCAAACTCCTGCGCTCAGGATCCACCTGCCCCAGCCTCCCAAAGTACCGGGATTACAGGCATGAGCCACGGGGCCTGGCCAAATAGTCTAAGTTTTGACAAGGGTATGCCATTGCTGACACTGGCCAAGAGGAAGCTGGAGTGGCTGAGCAGTTTTCTGAGAGCCAAAACCCAACTCTGTGTGTGAGTTTTCAGCCACTACAAAGGCCTTACCACAAGTTTGTTCCATGGGTCCTCCCCACCGGCCTCAGTGCACAATCAGAGCACACAGTCCCCTAGGGGAGTTGTATCAAAGACTCATGTCCCCCCGCACTTATGTTCTTACACATACCTGCATTCCCAGCCCAGATACTTCCATGCAGAGGTCCCCAGATCAGGAGGGTCCTGGCAGAGGTCTTTCTTGGCTGCCTCTCCTAGACACCAACTTCTTGAGGGTAACCTGAAAAACATGCTTTTCTCCCTTCTTCTTCTTCTTCTTCTTCTTCTTCTTCTTCTTCTTCTTCTTCTTCTTCTTCTTCTTCTTCTTCTTCTTCCTCTTCTTCTGCTTCTTCTTCTTCTTCCTCTTCCTCTTCTTCCTCTTCTCCTTCTTTTCTTCTTCTTCCTCTTCTGCTTCCTTCTCTTCTTCTTCCCCTTCTTCCTCTTCTTCTTCTTCTTTTTTTTTTTTTTTTTTTTTTTTTTTTTGAGACTGAGTCGCATGCTGTCGCTTAGGATGGAGTGCAGTGGCGTGATCTCGGCTCACTGCAACAACCTCCGCCTCCGCGGTCCTCAGTATTAAGTATCTTCCACTCCTAGCCTTCCCCAAACTCCCACCCTTCACCACAGGGTCCATAAATTCCCAGCAACAGCGAAATAGCAGGAGGCTCATGTTCGGCAGTCCCTCTCGCTAAGCAGGGAGATGATCATCCCCATACCCCAAACTCCCCTCCTCTGAGCTGCTCCATGGGGGAAAACATGGAACATTCTGGGAACTGGCACTTCTTCCTTTTTTGCTTCTTGCTTATACTGTTGCATAAGTGAATAAAGTCTTGATGGTTTCTTTTTCTTTCTTTTTAAGTTTGGCCGTTTTCTTAACTGACCACGTTAAAACCTGGCAGCTCAGCTCTCTCTCCAGCTGAGCCCTCGACAGAGGCTATATTAATATACTAAAAGAAGTAAATCTTAGAGTGAAAAATGTTACCGTAGGCAGAGAGTCATTTCAGCATGACAAATTGGTCAGTTAATGAAAATGTGACAATCCTAAGGGTTTATGTACTTCATAACAGTGCTTCAAATACATGAGGCAAAAACTAATAGATTGCAAGCAGAAATAAACACATCCATAATTGTAGCTGGGAATTTCAATAATCCTTTCTCGATAATTAATAGAACAAGTGGACACAAAATCAGCAAGGATATAACAGATTTGAACAATACTATCAAACAACTCCTAATTGACATTTTTACAACACTCCATCCAATGGCAGCAGAATATATATTATTTTCAAGTACACATGGGCCATTTACAAAGACCAACTACATTCTGAGCCATAAAACCATTCTCAATATACGTAAAAAGATTCAAGTCATACAAATATGTTCTTTGACCACAATGAAATTAAATTATAAATCAATAGAAGAGGGATAACTGAAAAATACCCAAATATCTAGAAACTAAATAACATGCTTCTAAATAACTCACAGTTCAAAGAAGAAATCAAAAGGGAAATTACAAAATATTCTGAGGTGAATGAAAATGAAAATACAGTATATCAGAATTTGTAGGATGCCACTAATGTTTGGCATCTAATACTAATACTAATGGAACTGTATAACACCAAATACCTATTTTACAAAAAAAAAAAAAAAAAAGATTCAAGGCAATGACCTCAGGATCCATCACAAGAAATAAATAATAAAAACAAGAGTGCACATTAAACTCAAAGGAAGCAGACAGTAGGAAATAATAAAGATCAAAAGAGAAATCAATAAAATAGAAGACAAAAATAGAGAAAATCAACAAAAACAAAGTTGGTTTCTTGACAAGAAAAATAAAATGGAGTTGGGCACACTGGCTCATGCCTGAAATCCCAACACTTTGGAAGGCCAGGGCAGGTGGATCACCTGAGGTCAGGAATTCTAAATGAGCCTGACCAATATGGTGAAACACCATCTCTACTGAAAAATGCAAAAATTAGCTGGGCTTGGTGGTGCACACCCGTAATCCCAACTACTCAGGATGTTGACGCAGGAGAATTGCCTGAACCCAGGAGGCGGAGGTTGCCCCATTGAGCCGAGATCAACCCATTGCAATGCAGCCTGGGCAACAAGACTGAATCTGCAGCTCAGAGAGGAAAAAAAAAAAAAAAAAAAGAAAAAGAAAAAGGATAAATCTCAAGATAGATTGATTAGGAAAAAGGAGAGATCAAAATTTTTCACATTAGGAATGAGAGAATGGGTATCAGTGGTTTCTAAGATATTAAAAAGTATAAAAAGGGAATATCACTTGTAAAATTTTATGCCCATAAATTTTACAATGGAAATGAAATTAACAAATGTCCTAAAACACATAAAATATCAAAGCTCAGTCACAAAGAAACAGATAATAGCCTTATATTTAAAAAAAATTCAATATAGGGTGTGCACAGTGGCTCATGCCTGTAATCCCAACACATTGGGAGGCTGAGACAGGTGGATCATCTGAGGTCAGAAGTTTAAGACCAGCCTGACTAACATGGCAAAACCCTGTCTCTATTAAAAATTCAAACAAATTAGCTGGGCATGGTGGCACACACCTGTAATCCCAGCTGCAAGGGAGACTGGGGCAGAAGAATTGCTTGAACCCAGGAGACAGAGGTTGCAGTGAGCTGAGATCGCACCACTGGGCTCCAGCCTAGGTGACAGAGAGACACTCCATCTCAGAAAATAAATAAATGTACAAATAAAAATAAATTTAAAAATTTTCAATTTGTAGTTAGAAATCTTCCCACAAAGGAGATTTGAGACCCAGATAGCTTTGCCAGTGAATTCTCCCAAACATTTAATGAAGAAATAATACCAATTCTATACAAACTATCCCAGAGAACTTACAAGGCGGGGAATACTTGTAAGAGACCAGAATTACCATGGCACAAAAACCTTACTAAGATGTTAACAAAAAAGCAAACTATAGGCCAAGATTCTTCATGAATATAGAAGAAAAAAATTAAAATTTTAGCAAGTTGAATTCAAAATCTGTAAAAAGAATACAATATCATGATGAATTGGGATTTTACTTCCTAGGAATTCAGGATGATTTTACACTGAAAATAAATCAATACAATTCTCCATGTTAGCAAAGAGATAAATCACATGATCATCTCAAAAGACACAGAAAAAGCAGGTGACAAAAATCTAACATTTATTATTAAATAAAAACTTTCAGCAAACTAAGCATGGAAAAGCATTTCCTCAAACTGATAAAGGGCATCTGTGATGGTTAATACTGAGTATTAACTTGACTAGCTTGAAGGATGCGAAGTAGTGTTCCTGGGTGTGTCTGTGAGGGTGTTGCCAAAGGAGATTAACATTTGAGTCAGTAGACTGGGAGAGGCAGACCCACCCTCATTCTGGGTGGCCACAATCTAATCAGCTGCCAGCACAGCCAGAATAAAGCAGGCAGAAGAACATGGAAGAACTAGACTTGCTGAGTCTTCCGGCTTTCATCTTTCTCCTGTGCTGGATGCTTCCTGCCCTCAAACATCGGAGTGCATGTTTTTCAGCTTTTGGAGTCTCAGGCTTAATGCCAGTGGTTTGCTAAGGGCTCTCAGGCCTTCGGCCACAGACTGAAGGCGGCACTGTTGGCTTCCCTATTTTTGAGGTTTTGGGGCTTGGACTGGCTTTCTTGCTCGTCAGCTTGTAGACGGCCTATCATGGGATTTCACCTTGTGATCATGTGAGTCAATACTCCTTAATAAATTCCCTTTCATATACACATCTCTCCTATTAGTTCTGTTCCTCTGGAGACTCCTGAATAACACAGCATGTATGAAAAATCTATAGCTGAAAACATACTTCATGATAAAAGACTGAATGCATTTCCTCTGTGATCAGGACTAAGACAAGAGTGTCTGCTCTCACCACTTGTATTCAACCTTGTGCTGGAGATACTGGAACATATAATCAGACATGAAAAAAAATGCATCCAGAATGGAAGAAATAAAACTGTCTTTATATATAGCCAACATGACTATCTATCTGGAAAATCTAATAGAAACACAAAAAAGTTAGAAGTAATAATTGATTTTAGCTAAGGTTTTAGGATAAAATATCAATAAAAAATCAACTGTATTTCTACAGACTAGCAAAGAACAATCACAAGTTGAAATTTTAAAAATACTTTGAATAACATAAAAATATGAAATACATAGGGATAAATCTGACATAAAATGTGAAAGACGTGTACACTATAATACATTGCCAAAAGAAATTAAGGACCTATATAAATGGAGAGATAGACCATGTTTATGAATTAAAAGACTCATTATTATTAATATGCCAATTATCTCCAAATCATGGATTCAATGGAATCACAATCAAAACCCTAGCAGACATTTTATAGAAATTGACAAGCTGACTCTAAGATTAATGTGGAAATGAAAAGGACCCATACTAGACAAAACAATTTGGGAAAAGAAGAACTAGGCGGATTAACACTGTCTCACATCAAGACTTATTACTAAGCTACAGTAACCAAAATAGTGGGTATTGACATCACAATAGACAAGGGATATCATTAAAAAATATAGAGAGCCCAGAAAGAGACCTAAATATATATGGGGTGTGTGTGTGTGTGTGTGTGTGTCTGTCTGTCTGTCTGTCTGTTTGTGTTTACAAAGGTGCAAATGTAATTAAGTGGAGAAAGGACAGTCTTTTCAACAAATGGTGCTAGAATAATTGGTTACCATGTGCAAAATCCATACTTCACACTATACCTAGAAATGAACTGAAAAATGGGTCACAGGCCTAAGTTAGAAACCAAAAACGATAACATTTCTAAAAGAAAATCTTTGTGACTTTGCACTGGGCAAAGATTTCTTAGCTGTAACACCAAAAGCATGATCCATAAAAGAACAAACTGATAAACTGGATTTCATCAAAATTCAAAACTTCTGTTCTTCATATGATGCTACTAAGAGAATGAGAAAACAAGCCAGACTGGGAGAAAATATTTGCACAGAATATGTCTGATAACAACCTTCATCCAGAATGTATAAAGTACTCTCAAAATTGAGTTAGAAAAACAATAAAACAATGGGCAAAATACTTGAACAGATACTTCCACAAAGAAGATACAGGGATGGGAAATAAGCATATGAAAAGATGTTCAAAATCATTAGTAGTTAGGAAAATACAAATTAAAAGCATTATATGCCTACCACAATAGCTAAATTTAAAAAGATTGACAATACCAAATGTTGTCAAGGAGGTGGAGGAATTAGAACTGATATACTGTTGGAAATGAAAAACGGAAAAACTGCAGTTTCTTAAAAAGTCAGACGTATTCCTGCTATGTGATCCAGCACTTGTATATCCAAGAGAACTAAAAGCATATCATAAAGTGACTCATATATAAATGTTTATAGCAGCTTTATTTGTAAAAGTCTCACACTGAAAACAACCCAAATGTCCATAACAGGTAACTAGATAAAGAAACGTTGGTGTATTCATACAATGAAATACTATTCAGCCAAAAAAAAAAAAAAAAAAAAAGGTCTATGGATACATATAACAATATGAATGAATGTTAAAGTAATTATGCTGAATAAAAGAAGCCACATCAAAATAAACTACTTATTGTACTATTACATTGGTATAGGCCTCTAGACAATTAAAACCAATCTGTATGACAGAAAGGAGATCAGTGGTTGCCTGAGAAGAGGGTACATGGAGAGAGACAGGAAGGAGAGATTACAAAGGAGCACAAGGATACCTTTTGGGATGATGTTTATGTTCACTATATTGATCGGCTTCATGGGTATATACATATGTCAAAACTTATCAAATTGTACACTAGATACATATGCTGTTTATTTTATGTCACTTATACTTCAAAATGCTGTTAAAACTCTCACCAAATTAGGTATGCAAGGAATGTTCCTCAACAGAATAAATGCCATATTGGACAAGCCCACAGCCAACATCATACCCAATGGTAAAAAGCAGAAAGCTTTTCTTCTATGATCAGGAACAAGGGTGCCCACACTCACCACTTCTATTGTGCATAGTACCACAAGTGCTACCTAGAGCAGTTAGGCAAGAAAAAGAAATAAAAAATGTCCAAATCAGAAAGGAAGAAGCAAAATTGTCTCCGTAGATGACATGACCTTGTATACAGAAACTCCACCAAAAAACTGTTAGACCTAAAAAGAGAATTCAATAAAGTTCCAGAATACCAAAATCAACATTAAAATTGAATTGCAATTATTTTATTATTATTATTATTATTATTATTATTATTATTATACTTTAAGTTTTAGGGTACATGTGCACAACGTGCAGGTTTGTTACATACATGTACGTGTGCCATGTTGGTGTGCTGCACCCATTAACTCCAACAATGATAGACTGGATTAAGAAAATGTGGCACATATACACCATGGAATACTATGCTGCCATAAAAAATGATGAGTTCATGTCTTTGTAGAGACATGGATGAAGCTGGAAACCATCATTCTCAGCAAACTATCGCAAGGATAAAAAACCAAACACCGCACATTCTCAATCACTGGTGGGAATTGAACAATGAATTGCACTTCTGTACAGCAACAACAAATTATCTGAAAAAGAAAGAAAGAAAACAATCCTACTTACAATAGCAACAAGCACAATAAAATTACTTAGGAATACATTTAATCAAGAAGTTTAAATATCAGCATATAAAACACTGAGAAAATAAATTGAAGATGACACAAATAAAAAGAAAGACATCACATGTTCATGTACCAGAATTAATATTATTAAAATATCCATACTACCCAAGGTGATCTATAGGTTCATTGCAAACTCTATCAAAATTCCAATGGCAGCATTCTTCACAGATAGAGAAAAAATAATTCTAAGATTCACATGGAACCACAAAAAAAACCTGACCAAAGCAATCTTGAGAAAGAAGAGCGAAGCTGGAGGCATCACATTTCCTGATTTCAAACTATGTTACGAAGCTATGTTAATCTAAAGAGTATGGTACTGGCATAAAAACAAACACATAGACTAATAGAATATCATGAGTTTGAACGGTACAGGTCCACTTATATGTGAATTTTCTTCTGTTTCTGCCACATCTGAGACAGCAAGACCAATCCTCCTCTTCCTTCTCTTCCTCAGTCTACCCAATAGGAACACAAGGAGTATGAACACCTCTCCGCTTTGACTTAAGGAATAGTAAATATATTTTCTTTTCCTTATGATTTTCTTAATAACACCATCTTTTCTATAGTTTACTTTAGCGTACGAATACAGTATATAATACATATACAAAATACATGTTAATCAAGTGTTTACGTTATTGGTAAGGCTATTGGTCAATAGTAGGCTATTAGTAGTTAAGTTTTTGGAGAATCAAGTTTTAAGGCCAAGGTAATTCAAGGCCCAGTCTGGGCAACATAGTGAGACCCCATGCCTTAAGAAAAAGTTACATGCTGATTTGCGACTATGCAGGGGTCAGTGCTCAAACTCCACGCTGTTCAAGGGTCAACAGTGTATTATATGCAGAATATAAGAGAGTTGAACTCATCAAAACATAGAGTACCATGGCAGTTGCCAGCGAATGGGGGTGGGGGAAATGGGTAGATTTTGACCAAAGGGCACAAACTTTCAGTTATAAGATGAGCAATTTCTGAGAATCTAATATATAGCATGGGTGATAATGTATGTATTAATTAATTTGATTGTAGTAATTATACAGTGTATTAGGTTGGTGCAAACTAATTGCACCAACCTAATTTAGGTATATCAAATAATTGCATTGTACACCTTGAGTGTATACGCTCTTTGTCAATTAAATAAATAAAAATAAAAATGGTCAGATGAGTTTAATAATTAAGAATCTGAAAGAGGGAAAAGTCAGTTAGAATTTTGCTTGTAGTTACAGAATAGAGCCAAATATGTAAAATTTCCTTGTTCAATTAAAAATCACTAAAAAACTAACACTAATATGAATGTATGCTAATTCTGCAATGGTTTTGTACACTGTGGTCATCTACAAGTTCAAATGCTACAAAAGTATTCAAAAAATCATTGGGAAAGTGTTTCTAGTCTAATGCTAAGTGAGTAAAGGAGAATGAAAAATTGTGCCTAAACCTATGGGTGACAACTTTCCTTCTCACTATTAAAACTTGTTTCGAGTAATACTTTGTAATAAAATAGGAATGGAAACATTTTAAGGCTATTAATTTTTAATCAATGACTTAAAGACAGTCACTTATTTTTTTTTCTAAATTATTCAAAACCTAAACAGGTGGTATGGAGGAAAGACCTGCACTTTTTGAGGAGTTTGAATAATCAGGCAATTGACCACATCAAACAAATTAATCTCTAGGGAGAGGCTGAAAATCCCTTCTCCAAAATGCTTGAAACCAGAAGTGTTTCGGATTTGGCGGTTTTTTTGTTTGTTTGTTTTTGTTTTTGATTTTGGAATATTTGCATATATATAATGAGATATCTGGGAGTGAGACCCAAATCTAAACATGGAATTCATTTATGTTTCATATATACCTTAGGCACATAGTCTGAAAGTAATTTTATACAACACCTTAAATAATTTTGTCTATGAAACAATGTTTTTGTACACTGAACCATCTGAAAGCAAAGGTTTCACTATCTCATATTAGCACTGAAAAACTTTCAGATTCAGGGGCATTTTTGGATTTGGGATTTTTGTATTAGGATGCACACATCCTGTACTGATTTTAAAAGAAGGCTTTCCTGGGAATGATGCAGCCCAATAGAAATGGCAACTACCATTAAAAGCAAAAAGCTAGATTGAAATATTATCAGAATAAGTTGCCACATCACTCATTAGTCACTAAAACACTTCTATTCAAAAGGCCCAATTTTTGTAGATTCCTGAAGTAGGACTTGACACCAGGTATCACAAATTTACAAACTTACCACTTCAGCGTTTTAAAACTTTCTTACCAGGATCCCTGGTCTTCTGGGTGCCATGGAAACTCCAACTAGAAAAAAAAAATGAAATTCCCTTCGGCTGGAAACTCTGTTCGTGTCATTCCTGAGCCCCCCAGGTGTCTATTGTAGATTATATAAGCTGCAGTTCGCAAACGCACTTTGCATTTGTTCCACAAACCCTGTTGAACACTTGTTTTGTAGGAGGTTCCACATGCTGGGCAAAGAAGAATGAATAAAACACAGTCTCTGCCCTGGAAGAATTTACAAAGAAATAGTGGTACTACAGGTGCTGTGGAACAGCACAGAGTGTGTAAATGTTAGCTTAATGGTATCTTTCTAACATCAAACTTTTTTATTTCTTCTGTTTTCACACTCTCGTTGCAAAAAACTCAAACAATTCAGAAAAGAATACAGAAGAAAATTTAAAACTCTTTGAAATCCTACCATCAAGTAATAAGCATTGCTAACATTTGATGAACATCTTTCTTAAGCATTTATGTACTAAAAAAATGAGAATTACACCCTAAACGCTATTCTTATAAACTCAGTGCTATTTTTCAACATTCCTTTTCCTAATCAGGAGCATGTAGTAGATCTCATGAGATGCTGCATCTTTTTTTTAATGTGATGTCAGCTATTATCATTTATATGCATTGGCCTGTCATAAAAGTCTGCAGAATCTAACTAAAGCCACCTATGTTCATTCACCTCTACCTTATCTTGCAGGTGCTGCCTCTTGTCCCAGTGTGGAAGGAACCCTGACCTTGCAATTGAAAGGCCTTGCTTCTGGTGCTGACCACGTTCTGACCCTCAGCCATCCCTTAAACCTCCCTAAGTTCCAATGTTCTCTTCTGTAAAACGAGGGTTGTAAATATTTGCCCTGCCTGCCTTCTTCCCACTGGCTATTCCCTCTGCCAAAAACTGGGCTACTTGACCTCCAGGAACCTTGCATATGTGTCACTCTTTATTCTCCTTATCATCTTTCTCCTTCACTAGAACATAAAGCACTACAAGGGCAAACATTTTTGTATGCTTTGTTTCCCGATATTTCTGTCTAGAACAATGTCTAGTGTAGTAGATGACAAACAAATGCTTGCTGAATTAATTGGACAGAGCTGAACAGAGAATGGGAGGTGGGAAGACTGCCTTGCCACACAAGTCTGGGGGAATCCTTCACATTGTAGTCCATGTGATGGCATCTCCTGGAAGTGTGCAACTGCACAGGCTTCACAGCTGTGCGGCAACCCCAACAACAACCATGGAAGTACTCTGTCAAAGAGTATGAATTATTAGATAAAAATATTTTTTCTAGTAATGAAAAAATGTGAAAACAAATAAAGGAAAAAAATCATCTCAAATTCTTCAACCTAGTGATAATATCTTCATTAATATTTGCTGAACATCCTTCTAGACACTTCTCTACTGATATATATACATATCAATCTTCATTTTGCATAAGTGACATCATACCATAAATGCTATACTAGTATCTGCTTTTGTTTTTGCCCAATAGTATATTATAATCAGCTCTCTTTGTCAGTAAATACAAATTCATATCATCTCCGTAAACCAGGGGTCTGCAAATTAAGGCTCATAAGCCAATTCCACCTGGGTTTTGTGTGTGTGTGTTTTTTTTTTTTTTTGTAAATAAACAAAGTTTTATTGGAACATGAATGTGCTGATTCCTTTATGTACTATCTATGCCCATTTCTGTGCTACAATAGCAGAACTGATTATTTCTGACAGACACCATATGGCCCACAAATCTACAATACTTACTATCTATTCTTTTCCAGAAAAGTTTGCCAGCCCTGCTTCGTAGCTGAGTATTAAATGGTATGAAAATACTCTATTTGAATTATTCCTCTATCAGAACATATTTACCTTGTTCCAATTTTTGTTGATAAATACGTCGTATACACATCTTTCAACTCATATCCAGTACATCACCTTGAGATAACTTCCTAGAAGTGGATTGGCTGGGCCAGACATGAACTCTATAAAGGTTCTTGATACACATGATTAAAATGCCCATGGCATGGAACCCTCATCTATTTCTGTGCTTTTGTATTTTCTGTGTGTATTTCAGTTTTGTTTAGTTGGCTCAAGTAAAATTAGTTCCTTTTGAAAACGTTCAGCTTTTATGAACTCAACTAAGGGTACCAGGAATTTCCATCCGCAACCCAGCCAGGAGTTTGCCAGAGGCCAGGAGAGCTCCTGTCCAGGCAGCTCCGAAGAGGCCAGGGGTCTGGTGAGGAATGGAGAAGAGCACGACTGAAAACTTAGAAGAGAGCAGCCAGGGACTGATGCCAGATCCGTTGACCCTGTCAAAAGATCTGAACTCTGGCCCACATTTGTCCTTTTGACCCCATCGAGTTAACCAAGAGTTTAGCCATCCATGCTCCACACAACTGTAGCTTTTCTTCTTCTTCTGTGCACCTATAACTCTCTCTCATTAGATTGCTCTGAAGTTTGTTATTGATTATCTAGGAAATAAATACAACCAACTTTTTGCCTATTTCCCAATTGTTACGGCTGGTAGAAATAATCAGCATAAAATAAAACTGACAACAGATGATACCACACATGGCAACAATGCTATTGATTAAAAATGGAAAGAAGGCTCGCATCCTTTTGATAAAATGTATTCAAATTGCATTTTTTGTTTTTGTTTTTATTTTTTATTTCAATAGCTTTAGGGGTGCACATGGTTTTTTGTTACATGGATGAATTGTATAGTGGTGAAGTCTGAAATTTTAGTGCACCCATCACCTGAGTAGTGTATATCGTACCCAATATGCAGCTTTTAGCCCTCATGCCTCACCCACCTTCTCCCCCTTTTGATTCTCTGATGCCCATTGTATAACTCTGAATGTCTTTGTGTCCTTATAGCTTAGCTCTCACTTATAACTGAGAACACATGGTTTCTGGATCTCCAGTCTTAAGTTACTTCATTTGGAATAATGGCCTCCAGTTACACCCAAGTTGCTGCAAAACACATTTTCTATACATTTAGACTTGCAAAATTTGATGTCAGAGAGATTTGGATTTGGAAAACAAAAGCAAAAATTGCAGTGGTTGAAACTAAATCAGGAAAAATTAATGTGATACAAAAAAACTGATCAATGAATCTAATTTGTGTAAAAACAATGAAAATAAGGAAAGAATTGCAGTGAAAAGAAAGTTCAGTGAAATAAAAATAAACACAGCAAACATGGAAACTGGCTTTGCTGCATGGTACAGAATACAATCAAGGGATTAAATTGACTTGAGATTGTACTGGAAAATAATTTCTTGATGAAAAGCCACCTATGTTGGGGATGAAATTTCTTTAAACCGACAGCTAGACAAATAACTTTCTACTCATTATGGGACTTCTATAGTCAATTTTTCACAAGAATGTTGCGGTCTCTGAAATCACTAAAGCCCCAGTAAAAAGGAAAATGGAATCTCCTATCAGTTGCTGTATGTAGAACCTCTTTTGTAAGCAAGTGGCAGCCAATGTTAACACTTCTCACACTGGCCTTAACAATTCTTAGAATATTAAAAAAAATTCTGCACAGAAATTAAGTATTATGTACTTATTTCTAACAATTCCAAGGAGGTAAACATTATTGTACAATTTCAAAGTCTTTTTATAGTGTACATTTAATAGCAAATAAGAGAATATTTTACAATTTGATTACATAATTTTACTTGTGAGTTTTGTAGGGTTTATGGGCCATATTATTTTTTACCCATCTACTATACTTATTTAATAGGCTTCTGGAGAGGATTTTATAATGTTACACTAGTTAGCCTTATTTTTATTAGAATATGCTTTTTACTGAAGATTTCCTATATCAAAGAAACAAAGGAGAAAAATAAAATACAAAAATTAGAAATCAGCCATAGCCTCTATGGAGTGCAGTCACCAAAGTGCCAATTCCAGAGGCAAAGTATTTTTGTTTTATTTATATTGTTACGGCTCATGTGGTGACTTCATTTAAAGACACTGTTCCCAAAGCTGAATTATGTATGAAAGCAAATACGGGAGACAGGAAGCAGGGAAGGAAAAGAGTAAAATCAAGAAAGCAACATCTCAAATACCATGAATGATCCCGTTACTTTTTCCCCCTCATCAAGACCGACTCAAGGCCTGGGCTGCACAATACTGAGAAAGACCAATTAAAAACTAAATTGTCTGAAATGACTGTGGTCACACAGGTGAAATTTTGTTTTCTTAAGAGAAGAAAGAAATCTGTCAGCTTCTTGAGGGCAGAAAAATATTGTTGTAGATCTCTATGTTGCCAACACTTAGTATAGAGCTAGTATAGTTATTTTTGAATAAATGAATGGGTAAGAAAAAAATGATGCACAAATGAAAATATGTCATTATTTAAATACTTGGGACTTGTCTGTCTAGTCTTGCTCAGTGGTTCTCAGTGGTTCTCAATATTGACTGCACATTACAATCATTTCGAGAGTTATTTTTTCTTCACTTTTTACTATGTATTATATACAGAGAAGTACACATTTCTAGGGGAGCTTTTAGAAACTGCTAATGACCCCTATAATGGTTTAAATTTAAGATACTGACAATATTGGTGGTGTGGCAAAAATGTAGGACAACTGAACACTCACACATCACTGGTGGATGTGTGAAATAGTACAACTACTTTGAAAAATGGTTTGGAGGTTAGGCACAGTGGCTCATGGCTGTAATCCCAGCACTTTGGTAGGCCGAGGAGGGTAGATCATGAGGTTAGGAGTTGGAGACCAGCCTGGCCAACATGGTGAAACCAACGCCTCTACTAAAAACACAAAAATTACCCGGGCATGGTGGCACGTGCCTGTAATCCCAGCTATTCAGAAGACTGAGGCAGGAGAATTGCTTGAACCTGGGAGGCCGAGGTTGCAGTGAGTCGAGATCGCGCCATTGCACTCAAGTCTGGGAGGCAGAACAAGACTCTGTCTTGGAAAAAAAGAAAAAACGAAAAATGATTTGTAAATTTCTTATAAAGTTAAACAGACACTTACCATAAGACCCAGCAATTCTACTCCTACACATTTACCCAAGAGAAATGAAAACATATCTCCACACAAAGACTTATAAGAACGCACATAGAAGCTCTATTCATAACAGTCAATACGTGCAAACAGCCCAGATGTCCATCAACAGGTGAATGGATAAACAAAATGTGGTACCTCCATACAATGAAATACTAATCAGTAGTGAAAAAGAATAAACTATGGATACATGTAACAATATGATGACTCTGATAAACATGCTGAGTGAAAGAAGCCAGACTGTTAGGTTCTGTTTATATGAAAATCTTGAATAATCACCATTAATCTATAGTAACAAGCCAGATCAGGGGTTGCCTGGGATGAAATGTGGGGTATTTGAAGATGATGGAAATACTGTATACTTGATTAGAGCAGTGTTTATAGGGAGGATATATACTTGTCAAAACTCATTGAACTGTACACTTAAAATAAATGCATTTTGTTGTATGTAAATCACTACCTTTGAAAGATTGATTAAAAAAAAACAAAACTATTGACACCCAGACTCCACCTCAGACCAATTAAATTAGAATCTCTAATGGAATCCAGACATTGGACCTATTTAAAAGAGCTTCCTGAGTAGTCTGATGTGTAGGAAGAGTTGAGAACTAGTGGCCTTAACTCTAAGAGAATATTGGGGAGAAAATAAAACAACAAAATAATTTTTTAAAGAGTGACTATGAAGGATCATGGATGATTTTTATTTTCTTCTTTAAGCTACTCTTTATTTTTGGATTTTTTTCCATCATGAATTATGTGCATAATTTTAAAAGACAGTGTTATTTTATTTATTTACCTATTCTACCCCTCTCATCCTCTCCAATTTTGCCCTCTCATTCATTTTGGTTCAGATAAGCCATTATCTGACATTCGTTCATCCAAAGCCGATTAACCATCCTTTTATGCAAAGGACTGTTTTAGGAATTGAAGGTGCAAAAAAGAACAAATAAATCTGCTCCAGGCAATCAAAGGCATAGGAGACAAAAATGTACACATTTATTTTTAAAAGAACCTCCAAATATTATAGTAGCACAAAGATGACAAGAGATAAGAATATGTTAATTTATTCTTGTGTGTTTCCAGAAAATGCATGGAAATTTCTTTAAAAACTTAAAATGCACCTAACATAGGACCTTGCTGTTCAATTCCTGGGTCTTTGCCCAAAAGAAATAAAAGCATACATCTACACAAAGACTTACACACTAATGTTAGTAGCACCTTTGTTTGCAATAGCCCCAAACTTGAAATAGCCCAAATGCCCATCAGTATAAGAACGGATACACAAATTGTGTAAAATCTTGATTATGAAATACTACTCAGCAATAAAAAGGAAGAAACTATTGATACATGCAACAACACAGACGAATCTAAAAATCATTATGAGAAATGAGAGAAGTCACAGACTAAAGGGTATATACTGTATGATTCCATTTATATAAACTTCTAGAAAGCTTGAAGTAATTCATAGTGACAGAAAACAGATTATTAGTTGAGGGTGGGTTGGGGAATGAATTACAATGAGATGATGGGAATGTTTCTTATCTTCACTGTTGTGATGGTTTCACAGCTGTATACATATGTCAAAACTCAGCAAGGTGTACAATTTTAATATGTGCAGTTTATGTACAGTAATTATATTGCAATGAACCTGTTAAAATTAAAAGGAGGAAGGAAAAAATAGTGAAACCAACAAGGCTGTGAATGGGCCTGAATGAGACCCATGGCATCCAGTTGGTATCCTTGCTAACAACAGGGAACCATCTTGTGGGTCTGGACTAGGGAGAAGAATCTGGTGACTTCCTAAACTTCAGAGTCTGTTACTAATAGGAGAAGCAGCCAGTGGAGAGGAGGACACTTGGGATGGGGCTTTCTTTGAACCTTGAGAAGAACCGGCATGGATGACAGACATATCAAGAAAACATGGGGCAGAGTCCCAGCACTTCCTTGTCTCATTGATTGTTTGGATTAAGCTAAAGTGATTTCAATCACTATTCAACAAACAAAAAGGTACCAAGACCTTTTAGTGGGGGAAAGAATTGTCTTTAATGATGCTGGGACAACTGAATATCCAAATGCAAAAGAAGAAAGTCGAGACCCTACTTCATACTATATAAAATCTTAACTCAAGATGAATCAATAACCTAAATATAAAAGCTAAAACTGTACCCCTTCGAAGAAAACATAGGTGTAAATCTTCTTCAAAGTGGATTTAGCAATAGATTATTACATATGACACCAAAAGCATGAAAAGCAAAAATAGATAAATTATATTTTGTCAAAATTTTAAAATTTTATGCATCAAAGGAAGGACATTACCAAGAAAGTAAAAATCCAGCCTACAAAATGGGTGAAAATAATTGTGAATCATATTTTTGATAAAGATCTAGTATTGAGAACATACATATAAACAACTTTTAACAACTTAACTACAAAAAACCTAACAATCCAATTTAAAAAGGAGCAAAGGACTGAATAGATATTTCTATAAAGAATATATACAAATGGCAAATAAACATGTTTTACAAATGTTCAATATCATTAGTCAGTAGGGAAATGCAAATAAAAGCCACAATAAAGTATCACTTCACAGCCTCTAGGATAGCTATACTTTTTTTAAATGGAAAATTAACAAGTGCTGGTGAGAAATTAGAACTTGTACATTGCTGGTTATAACGTAATATGGTTCAGCTGCTGTGGAAAACAGTTTGGCAATCTCTCAAATGATTAAACACACAATTACCATACGACCCTTAAGTTCATTGCTGTGTATACACCCCAGAGAATTAAAAATCGGAACTCAACAAAAAATAATAGATGCTAGTGAGGTTGTAGAGAAAAGGGAACCCTTATACACCATTGGTGGAGTGTAAATTCATTCAACCCTTATGAAAAGCGGTACGGCAATCCCTCAAACAGCTAAAAGCAGAACTGCCATTCGACCCAACAATCCAATTACTGGGTATATACCCAGAGGAATACAAATCATTCTGCCTTAAAGACAAATGCACACAAATGTTCATTGCAGCACTATTCACAATAGCAAAAACAAGGAATCAACCTAAATGCCCATCAATGACAAATTGGATAAAGCAAATGTGGTACATATACACTATCAAATACTACGTAGCCATACAGAAAGAACAAGATCATGTCTTTTGCAGGACCGTGGATGGAGCTGGAGGCCATTATCCTCAGCAAACTAGTGCAGGAACAGAAAACCAAATACTGCATGTTCTCACTTATAAGTGGGAGCTAAATGATGAGAACTTGTGAATACAAAGAAGGGAACAACAGGCACTGAGGTGCACTTCAGGCAGGAGGGTGGGAGGAGAGAGAGGAGCAGAAAAGGTAACTGTTGGGTACTGGGTTTAATTCCTGGGTGATGAAATAATCTGTACAACAAACACTCCCATGACATGAGTTTATCTGTGTAACACGCCTTCACATGTACCCCCAAACCTAAAATAAAAGTATTAAAAAAGAAGAAAATAGGGACTCATAAATAAGTACATGTGCACACATGTTCATAGCAGCACTATTTACAATAATCAAAAGGTAGAAACAGCCCAAAAGTCCAGCAGGGGGAATGGATAAACATAATGTGGTATACTCATGGAACGGAATATTATTCAACCATGAAAAGGAATGAAGTATTTGATACCTGCTGCAATGTATGCTAAGTGAAGAAAACATGCTAAGTGAAAGCAGATAAAACATCATATACTGCATGATTCAATTTATACAAAATATCCAGAAAAGGTAAGAGTGCACCTAGGTGGTTTCCAGCGATTGCAGTTGTAGAGGGATGGGGGAAAATGGCTTAAAGGTATTTTTACTTTGGCATGATGAAAACATTTTAGAACTAAGATAGAGGTGCTGTTTGTAAGACATTATGAATCTACTTAGTGCTACTTTTAAATGGTTAATTTCATTATTTTAATTTCACCTCAACAAATTATTTTTTTAAAAGATCCTCCATATTCTAAACAAATAAGATCTGTTCTGTGTAAACCACTGCCTTCTAAGAAAAGGGCATGGAGTGAGATGGGATTGAAGTTTAAGTGACAGAGGAACTTAGGGTGGTAAACTGGGGGGCTCTGCAGTCAGACCCCTGACTCTGTAGCTAACTAGCTCTATGACATTAGGTAAGATATTTTATAGTGTAAGTATTTGTGTTCTCATATATAAAAAATAAGAACAATATCTAACTTCACTAGGGTGTTGTAAGGATTAAATGAGGGGAGTTACTTAATGCGATTTTGTACAGAGCCTGTTGACACATGGTAAATTTTAGCTCAAACTATTCTAAGTGAATTCTTTTCTCCCTCAAATTTTAAGTTGTCCATTTCACATTATAGTCCTAGTTATAGCTTTCATAAAGCCCAGTCAAAAATATTTCTGTCTCTTGGATTAAGTAAGAGCAAGGCTGACTAGAAGCCCCTAGAGCTTGTCTCCATCACAGATGCCAGAAAGACTAAAAAAACACTACATTTTAATGAGAGTAACTGAAGGAGAGTTCCAGAGAAACTCAGAGGAATAGCAGGAACCCTGATGAGCACAGAAACAGAACAGCCACAAAGAGAATGGAAGGAAATGCCAGGCCTTCACCACTCCCTCCCCAAATTGAGACAAGCTAGGAACAAAGAGGAACTTCTTCATACAGTGAGGAGGTAAGCAAGAGAACACCAGCAACCCCGATCAACACCTTGGACATCCACAGACCTCACCATGGCAGAGGTGCCCTACGGTCCTCACAGGCACTACCTAAGCCCACCTGAAGGAGCTGTCTAGAGTTCACAAAGCTGTGCTCCCTTCAGAGAAGTAGCTAACACTATGTTCTCCTCTGTGGCCCACATGTCTACTGTGCTATGCCATCTTGCAGCTAGACCTACGGCTGGAGTGTGTCGTGCTCAGGGTTCAAGTAGGCACAGGTCCCCTTCATCCCTGAGGCTAAACTGCCACCAAAACACCCCCAGCCTAGTGACTGAACATCCCCAAGGTGAGCTATAAGCATCTGTTACACACTTCTCCTGGGGCCAAGTGGAGGTGGAGCTGATCCACCTACTCTTCCCCTAACTCCTCAGGCCAGATCTGAAACAGTACCCTGCCTCCAAGAAAACAATACCTTAGTCACTTTGAGCAGTCATGCCTCCCTGTGCCCAAGTTTTAGCAGTGCCCTGTATCCCAGAAAATGGTCTCTGGGCCACCTGGGGAATCAGTGCCCTGGCCAAGCTGAGCTAAACTGCTGTAGTACCTTGCATCCCAGAGAAGCAAAACCGTGGCTGAACTGAGACAGTCTGCCCTACAGGCCAAACAACTCTAGTATCCTAATTCCCTGGACAGCTGGACTAGCCACCAAGAGCAGGAGCTGCTGAGACACCCCTCTCCCTGGAAAGTAAAATCATCACAGTGCTGTTTCCTGCCTAACAGGGCCCAAAGGATAGCTGTGCTCCACTATTCAGGGTACTTGCTACTGCTACACCTGGCCTCAGAGAATGTGGAATACTGCTGACTCCACCACCACAAGGTCTAGAGTCACTACTACTGCCACTACAACAACTATTACTACTACAACTACAACTACAACTACTACAACAACTACTACTACTACAGCTACAACCACTACTACTACTACTACTACTACTACTACTACTACTACCACCACTACTACTACTACAATGGGACCCACATTGCCACTGATACCTATTGGCTTGGGTTCCTGAATTGCAGCACTACCCTGCTCCCTAGGCCCAAACATCCAGAGCACCCCTTCTTCTCCAGAGTTGGTCCAGTGCTGCTCCCTGGCCACTAGGGATAGAATCACAGCTACAACCCAAATCCCTGTAACCAAGCTGCTAGGGGGTACCTCAGAGTCACAGATCCTGGCTCTTTGGGCAACCTGCATTCAACCTCACCACAGAGAATAAACAAGCACCCCAAGACCCAAGTGCCACACATAGTTTATGAAACCTTGAGCCTAGGACCCTAGCACCATAGCCATTTGGAGCACCTAAACCTGGAACCCAGCACTGCTATAGCTACTTATAGGCCATGTCAGACCTGAATCCAGAAAGGATACTCTTGTCTAAATCTCCCCAGTGTGTGGAAAATGAGAATGAAGAAAACCCCCAAAGCCTTTGATATGGAGGATATTAACAACCTATGCCATCATCACTACCACAAACTTGTATGGCCTAGGCAACTGAGGTACTCACAGTTACTGCTGATATTGAATGCAGCCAAAGAAGCTGAATGAGGCCATACCACTTCAACTATCTTGAAAAAGAGTCACTGCACCCTTCTCAACTGGCACACTAAAACTCAGATGCACATGAAAGTCTTTCTCTACAAAAGCAAGAGAAAAGCATCAAGTCACATATAAGGGCATCTCCATTAGACTAGCAGTGGGTTTCTCTGCAGAAGTCTTACAGGCCAGGAGAAAATGAGATGATATAATTCAACGTGCTAAAAAAAAAAAAAAATTCAGTCAAGAATGCTATTCCCAGCAAAGCAATCCCTCATAAATGAGGGAGAAATAAAGTCTGCCTAAAGCAAGCAAAAACTGAGGGAGTCCATCACTGCTAGACTGGCCTTACAAGAAATGGTTAAGGAAGTCCTACATCTGGAAGTAAAAAGATGATAATCACTATTACAGAGACATATACAAGTATAAAGACCACTGGTAGAGCAGATATACAACAAAAGGAATAATAATCAAATCGTATCACTATAGAAATGACCAAACTGCAATGATAAACAATAAGGCAGAAATAAATGAACAAAGGATATACAAAACAACAAGAAAATAATTAACAAAATGACAGGAGTAAGTCCTCACCTATCAGTAATACCTTGAATGTAAACAGATTAAATTCCTCACATAAAAGACTTAGGCTAGCAGAATGGATTGAAAAAAAAAAAAAATGACCCAACTGGATGCTGCCTACAAGTAACTGACTTCACCTGTAAAGACACTTGTGTGATTACATAGACTGAAAGTGAAGGAACAGAAAAAGATATTCCATATGAACCAAAACCAAACGTGAATTAGAGTAGCTATACATATCAAATGAAACAGACTTCAAGTCAAAAACTGTAAAAAGAGACCAAAAAGGTCATTATGTAATGATAAAGGGTCCAATTGAGCCAGAGGATATAACAATTGTGAATATATATTCACCCAACATCAGAGCACCCAGATATATAAAAACCAAATATTATTAAATCTAAAGGGTGAGATAGACTTCAATATAGTAATAGTTGGGGACTTCCAACACTCACTCTCTGCATTAGACAGATATCTATATATATACATATATATATACAGAAACCAACAAAGAAACATTTAACAGGAAATGAATCTGAGACCACACAGACCTAACAGACATTTCTAGAACATTTCATCCAATAGCTGCAGAATACACATGCTTTTCATCAGTAAATTCTGCACATGGACTGTTCTTGGGGACAGACCACATGTTCATCCACACAATTAAGTTTCAACAAATTTAAATGAACTGAAATCATGGTAAGTATCTTCTCTTAACCACAATGGAATAAAACTAGAAATCGATAACAAGAGTAACTTTTGAAATTACACAAATACACGGAAATTAAACAACATGCTCCTGAATGAGAAGTCAATGAAAAAATTAAAACGATAATTTAAAAATTTCTGGAAACAAATGAAAACAGCAACATTTGAAAACCTATGCGATACCACACAGCCATTTTAAGAGGGAAACTTACAGCAATAAATACCTGTATCCGAAAAGTGGAAATAAAATTAAAAGCCTAACGATGCATATCAAGGAACTAGAAAAGTAACAGCAAGCCATGACCAAAATTAGTAGAAGAAAAAAATAATGAAGATCAGAGCAGAAATAAAATGGGGACTATAAAAATACAGAAGATCAACAAAAGAAAATGTTGGTTTTGTGAAAAGTTGGTTTTGCAAAACAAAATTTGCAAACGGTTAGCTACACAAACCAAGAATAAAAGAGAAAAAGACTCAAATAAATAAAATCAGAAATGAAATAGGAGACTACCAGAGAAATATAAAGGATCATTACAGACTATTCTGAACAACTATACACCAAAAAATCAGAGAACCTAGCAGAAAGAAATAGACAAATTCCTGGACACATAAAACCTACCAAGATTGAACCAGTAAGAAATAGAAAACACGGGCCGGGCACGGTGGCTCACAGCTGTAATCCCAGCACTTTGAGAGGCAGAGGCGGGTGGATAATGAGGTCAGGAGATGGAGACCATCCTGGCTAACACGGTGAAACCCCATCTCTACTAAAAATACAAAAAAATTAGCTGGGCATCATGACAGGTGCCTGTAGTCCCAGCTACTCAGGAGTCTGAGGCAGGAGAATGGCATGAACCCGGAAGGAGGAGTTTGCAGTGAGCCGAGATCACACCACTGCACTCCAGCCTGGGTGACAGAGAGAGACTCCCTCTCAAAAAAAAAAGAAAAAGAAAAAAGAAATAGAAAATCTGAACAGACCAATTATGAGTAAGAAGATTGAATCTGTAATAAACAGCCTCCCATCAAATAACTGAGGAAATGAGGGCTTCAATGCTGAATTACACCACAAATTTAAATAAATAATAGCAATTCTTCTCAAACCCTTCCAGAAAGTTGAAGAGAATTCTTCAAAGTTCATTATTTGAGGTCAGCATTACTCTGATACCAAATCCAGACAAGGACACAACAAAAAAAGAAAACTATAGACCAGTATCTCTGATTAACATAAACGCAAAAAACCTCAACCAAATACTAAGAAACTGAAACCAACAGCACATTAAAAAGATCATTCCCCATGACCAAGTGGGATTTATCCCAGGGATGCAAGGGATTCATCCCAGTAGAGCAGATATACAAGGGAGAAAGGAAAAAGAATCAAACTTTATCACTACAGGAAAATACTAAACTGCAATGATAAACAATAAGAAAGAAATCAACAAAGGTTATACAAAACAACCAGAACATAATTAACAAAATGACAGGATGTTTCCACATATGCAAACCAACGTAAATATGATACATCACATTGACAGAGTGAAGAACGAAAACCATTTGATCATCTCAATAGATGCAGAAAAAACATTTGATAAAATTCAACAGGGCTTCATGATAAAAACTCTCCACAAGTCAGACGTAAAAGGAATATATCTGAACACAATAAAAGCCATATATAATAAACCCACAACCAACATCATACTGAACAGGGAAAAATTCAAAGGATTTCCTCTAACATATGGAAGAGACAAAAATACCCACTTCACAACTTTTATTCAGCATAGTACCAGAAGTTCTAGCCACAGCAATTAGGCAAGGGAAAAAAAAGAGCATCCAGATTGGAAAGGAAGAAGTCAAATTGTCCCTGTTTGCAGATATAAAACCTTTAAAACTCCACCAAAAAACTTTCAGTAGTCATAAATGAATTCAGTAAATTTGTTTGCAGATACAAAACCCTTAAAACTCCACCAAAAAAACTTTCAGAAGTGATAAGTGAATTCAGCAAATTTGCTGTACACAAAATAAATATACAAAAACCACTAGACTTTCTGTGTACCAACAACAAGCCAGCAGGAAAAAATAATCAAGAAAGCAATCCCATTTATAATAGGTATAAAAAATAAAATAAAGTATCTAGGAATAAATTTAACCAATGAGATAAATACCTCTACAAGGAAAACTATTAAAAAACTTACAAAATAAATTAAAGATTACACAAAAAAGTAGAAACACACCCCAACCGCATGTTCACAGGTTGGAAGAATTAATATTGTTAAAATAACCAATTCTGCCAAAAGTGATCTACAGATTTCATGCAATCCCTGTGAAAATGCCAAATACTTCTTCATAGAAATTAGAAAAAAAAAATCATAAAATTCTATGGAACCACAAAAGACTCCAAGTAGCGAAAGCAATCCTGAGTCAAAAGAATAAAGCTGAACGCATCACACTAGCAAATTTCAAAATGTACTGCAAAACTGTAGTAGTAACAAAAACAGCATGGCATGTTGAAGAGATCTCTGCACTCTCATGTTTATTGCAGTACTATTCACAATATCCAAGATTTGGAACCAGCCTAAGTATCCGTCAACAGATGAATGCATAAAGAAAATGTGGTACATCTACACAATGGAGTACTGTTGAGCCATTAAAAAGGATGAGATCCTGTCATTTGCAGCAACATGGATGGAACCAAGGACATTATTTTAAGTGAAATAAACCAGGCACAGAAAGACAAATGTCTTTATTCTCACTCATATGTGGGAGCCAAAATAATTGATCTCATGGAGGTAAAGTGTAGAACAGTAGTTAACAGAGGCTACAGAGAGTGAGTGTTGGGGTTGGGGGATGGGAATTAAGGGAGGTTGTTTACTGGATACAAAAATACAGTTAGAAGGAATAAGTTCTAGTGTTTGACAGCACAGGAGGGTGACTATAGTTAACAATAATTTATTGTGTAGTTCCAAATAGGTAGAAAATGCTCCCCACACAAAGAAATGATAAATGTTTGAGGTGATGGATATCCCAGTTACCCTGTTTTGATCACCACACGTTGCATGGAAGCATGAAATTGTCACAGATATCCCATAAATGTGTATAATTATTATGTATTAGTAAAAATATTTCTGTATTTTGATTTGGAGAGTCTGCTATCTATGAGATAGTATAAAAAGCAATGGCCCAGATGTCAAGTCTCAGTTTCTTATTTATCTGAATCCCAGGGTGTGTAAATTTAAGAAAATCACACCTAAAACCTAGACATGTCTAGCACTTCAAAGGAGTTGACGAAGACCAAACGAAATCATATATACGAAGTAGCTCTGAAAACCCTAAAATCCTATACAAATTTCAGGGAGTATGCATGTGATGAGAAGAATGGATATGAAATCCTGCCTGCCACCTCCAGCATTTCATGAAGGAAAAACAGAAATTGTGCTTAGGGAATGCTGGCCTATGTACCATTATTTCACTCATTTGTTAGTGTTCTACTCATTCAAGGCCCTCTCAGAAAAAGGGAACTATTCTAGAAAATATCCCGAAGAGCCTAGCATAATGAGCTGTTTCCTACTACCAAAGAAGGTACGCAAAAGACTACATTTCAGGACACAGTCATTCACCAAACCATGGCTGCTCTATACACAGACCACGTGTGAAGTTCTAGTTACTGAAATGTAAAGGCTGCAGAAAACTTAGGTGGGTTTGAGTGGGATGCAGGTGGGTAGATCTGTGGATGGGAAGCTAACCACATTGATGTGTTGCCCCAAATAATCTCATAGTAACACTATAAAGTAGATATTAGTATTGTTGTTTTACAGAGGAGGAAAGCAAGACTCAGTGAGAAGCTCGTCCAAGCTTACTCAGGAAGTATTTGGGGCTGGGATTTAAAGTTCACTCTTTTTTATGACATGCTAGTACCTAAGTGATCAGAGGCATTTAACAAGGTTTGTAGGAGCATAGTTTGTAACAGCAATCAACGAATCAACACGATTTACATTTAAAATTTTAAAACGAAAAATAAAAGTCAATTGTCCCCCAGCAAGGGAAATAACAAACCGTAAAATATTCAACTGATACAACTAAAAAGCAGTGAAAATAAATACAATCTCCCAGTCAACACGGATGAGTCTAACAATGGGCCCCAAAAAAAAAAAATAGTTTCAGTATATGTTCTCTTAAAGTTCAAAATATTGTGAAAAGAAACATTTTATTCAGCAGATGATTAAACCAAAATTCAATTTAGTGGTTTCTTCTTCTTGGGGAGGAAGAGGGTGTGATCAGGGAGGGCATATTTTTTAATTAATGAAATGTTCTATTTCTCAAGCCAACTTGGGTATTTATTATTCTTTAAATAAATATTTTTATACTTTTGAGTGAATTAAATGTGAAATTTTAAAACACAAAGACACATACAAAAAGAATATGGGTATCAAATGCCTAAGGCTGTCTCTGGAACTTGATCTCAACATTTTTTTTTATATTGATCTGTTATTATCATTCTTGCTTAAAGGTGTTAAGAGGTATTAGTTAATTCCACAGCAGGAAAAGGAGCAATGACAGGCCATACTTTTCTAAAAACCATGGGTAATACTATTTGCAAAGTGTGTCAAGTGAGTCAAAGGCATAGTTCTTCACTCCAGGAGGCAAACACAGTGTCTCTGTCCCCAGGATATCCAATCTGCCCTTTCCCACTCGAGCCTAGTCCCTCACCCTTGGCTTGCCTGCTCTTGGCCTTGGAATCCAGCTTTGCCTCTGTAGTCACTCCCTCCTGTCACCGATTTCCGGCCACAAGTCTTGGTTTTCAAACTTCCTATTCAATCTATTTCAGCCCATTCATGAGTCACTCTTGCCTGTGGACAGCTGGCATTCCCAGGCACGGGCTTGGCCGGGAAAGATGAATTCGGTGAATTAAGCCAACGGAATCCTTTATGAAAGTCATAATTGACCAGACAGGGCTGTTTCTATCCTATATCCAGGGGTAGCTTGAGATGATATAATGAGAGCTCCCCAACTGAGGCCGTATTTCTCAAAGTATGTTACAGTGGTCAGAATCACCTGGGGCACATGTTAAAAATGCAGATTACTGGGCCCATCCAGAGCATTAGAATAAGAGCATCTGAGAATGGGGCCCAGGATTTGGCTTCTGAAAAGCACCCCTTATGATAGCTCTGATGCTCTTTGACTTCCCTGTAAAATTGGTATCTTGAGGAAACGTGCCCTATCGAATACTGCACTGATCTAAACATGGACACAACTTTGGATGGTGAGCCTATCGGTTTGTCAAAGACCCATCACCAACCAAAATGATGAGCAACAACCAAGTCATGTTCAGGGAAAAAAAAAAAAAAAGAAAAGTGCAGGTCACGCTTTCCTCAATATAGTGGGTTTACTGCTTAAACACTGTTCAGATTTTACTCACAGTGAAGCTGCTCCAACACCAGGTAGGGGATCAGCATAGGTAAAAACAAGGAGAAAAATGTCCTCTGCCTTTTAAATTACCTCTCTCCATTCTTATGGGCCTAGTCAGATTTATGGAGGGTGTGAAGGAGGCGGGAAGAGTCCTATCAAAAATTTTAAACAAATGTACAAGGGCAGAGGGGACACGTCCACTTAAACAGCTGGCCTGGCTGTATCATTATCAACTGCCTTTCTTCTGGAGTTTCATCTAAGATTGAGCCAGAATGGAGTGTGTCTCTATCCATGTTATTTTGGGCAAAGACAATAGATGTGATTAGAACCTTAGTGTATTTTTGTTATTCTATAAAAAGATCTGATTGAGGGTTATGAAACCTCCAATTTTCCAAAGTGCTTAACATGTTACTATTGCTTCAAATTTATAAGGAGTGTTCATGACCTGAATATCCCAGTCATGCAAGTATTTGTTCTATTGTTAAAGACCTAGTGAACCGGTATCTTGAAGTTTCATGTGGAAAAGACCTAGTGAACCGGCATCTTGAAGTTTCATGTGGAATTCCTGGCATGCAGCATTAATGAAGGTGCACCTATAAAGCCTTGTCTTGGGAAAACGAACTACAGACTTAACTAGAGAACTGTTTCAGACCAGTTAAAAATGTAAAATACAGCGACCATAGAGTTTAATTGTACAGTGGTAGTTTCAACTTCTGTACCAAGAGACAATTTTTTTTTTTTTTTTTTTTTTTTTTTTTTTTTTTTTGCGTTTACTTAGGATTGGCCCACAGCTACAGCCATACTGGACAGATGTTTTTAACTCTAAATGCAATGTTGAATTGTCTTATTATTTCTTTGCTATGCAGATTATCTTGCATGAGCATTCAAAAACATGTTTACAGTTTGAACTTCTTCTGTCTATTGTTTTCTACTACAAAATGTACTGTCTACAGATGGAAAGTTCTGTCTTTGATGAGTGGCAAGGAATTGCTCACAACAATCAGTTACATACAGAGACATACTACACATGTTGGGAAGGGATAGATTACACTTATCAAAATATGTACAGGAGCAATCCTTATCTAGGGATTCCAAATGATCACACTCAATAGCTGGCCCATTCACAAGACTTGGTCAATGTAAAATACTGCTACTTTTTTCTGCCTTATGTTTCCCCACTTTCTCTATTGGCATCTTTGTGAAAGCAAGGTGGCACGCTGCCTTATCGTTGCTGCTCCTCATTACCCTCAACTGACAGCAAGGAAAGCAGGCAAGGCGATTAAGCAATGTGGCAGCCCATTTTTATCAGTTTACCTTTAAAAAAAAGCCAAGAAAAATTTAGTGAAGAGGGGGCTAGAGGTGCTTTATAACGAGAGGGAAGTGCTGTGGAGCATTTATTTTTAAGAGTCAATGACTTCCTTGCCAGACAGGTACTACCAATTCTGAAGTTATTTTGAATTAAAGGTAATCTGATTTTAGAAAAAGAAAAAACCAACACGCAGAATACACTTATGGAGGTGACCAACCTTTTTAGAGCTGCTTGATTTCACCATAACTTGAACTTTTTACAAAAAAGTGCTTAACTGTTATTTTTCAATTCCAAAGATTTTTGTGGTAATAATTTAATAGGAAACTAGAAACAAGCTGGTGTAAAGCAACTATCTTAACCCATATGTAGTCTAGTTTTGGGGTCTGAAAATACTGAAAACCTACTAGCTTGATCAGCTAGAACCAAATATTCTGGATAATCGTTAGTATGTACGTAACCATAAATATATGCATATATAGACACATATGTATACATATATACACATAGGCACATAAAAGAATTACTATTTTTTTGCCTATTATTGGACACTAAACATCACAATTTAATCTTTGGTGATGCAGAAAGCACTGCTTGCTATCCTGCGTATCCTTGGAGTCAACTTTCTGGTTATGAATCAGCAAGCTTACTAACTAATGAAATACAAGAGGGTCTGAGGAGTTTCCTCTCCACTGGACTCAGCTTATAGAACTGAGTACTAACACTAAAGCTAGAAGAAGCGGTACTGATTTTTTTTTTTTTTATGGTATCCACAGGAAGTACCTGCAATATAAAAAATTTAAGCTCCCTTAAGCAACTGCAATACCCTGAAATAAATGATCTAGAGACTAGGCCCAAAGTGTACAGTAGACAAAATGCTTCATAGGGTCCAAAATGTGAGGGACCTTAGCCGTGAGATAGCAGAGTCGGATGTGTTCATCAGCATTCCTACTCTGCACTGCTGTTGATGCACCTCTTAAACTTATCTTTGTACCTACATTTGCTTTTATGGGCTAACTCAGACAGATTAGTAAATTGAACTTTATACTTCTGCATTTTAAGAATCTAAAGCTTGTTATACGAACTTAAACCTTGTTACACAGTTCCCACGCAACTCCCCACCATTTTACATTATTACGTCAGAAAGCCAAAAAACACATTTGAAGAAAAAAAGTTTATTTTTATTCATTTATGCAAAGACAGTATCAGCAATAGGTAGTAGGAACATTTTTCTCAGTTTAGAATTAATTTTCCATTTTGAAAAGGACTTAATATCTTCTTTACCTTACTCTATTAAATACTTCACTCCAACAAAGACAAAAATTTATTCCCTTACTTTTCCTTAAGGTCATATCGGAATAATTAGAATTAACTCTTTAGAATATAGGTATCATTTATAGAAATCTGGAGATTTAATCACAGAATGATGTATGTCAGAATGTTAAAAGCCCTAAAAAAACTATGGATAATTTTTTAATGGACAAATTCATGGTGCTTTCAATTTCTGAGGTGTAATAAGGCCCTCTTGGGAATTCTAAAGTTTAAAGACTCTATCCTTCGGATTCAGAGTGAAAATTTTGAGAAATCATAGACCCCAGTGGGCATTAGTAATATGGCCCATAGTAACGACATTAACTTAGAGTCGCCACGTTTTAGGGAAGAAGCCATTGAAAGAAGGGCCAGAAAGCCACTTTAAACACATGTCCATGGCAGATCAAATGATACTGATACAAATGTTTCCCTTAGAAAGGTATTATATCCCATTGCTACCATTCCACGGCTTGGCCTTTGAACTGCTCATACAGCTACTTCCATTCTTTATACCACCAGTTCTAAGAGCAAACCTCCTGAAAGACTAGTAAAAGAGGCTGGGAAAACAAGACTGTGAGTATAGCAAAAGGGCTCTGGTGCTCTAGCTGTGTGGTCACAATATAAAATGAGGACACTACCTAATCTAGAAACAACATTAACTTTAACTCTAGCAGATCCTTAAGATATACTTACTAAACAACTTTCGTGATTTAGAAATATCAAAACTACCTATTTTGCCTCTTCTGGACATATTTTATTTTACAAAAGGAAATATAACAGGCTAAAAAACAAAAATAAAAATCTATTTATAGCAAGTAGCTAATACTTCAATGTTTTTATAAAAACAATTCCTTTCAGATACTCTGACTGACCTTTGAGTGACATAAAAAAGCTGCAGCATTCTTTAATACCAGTATTTTGCAAATTTAACATACAGCCATTAAGTTTAGCATTTCAAGGAACAATTTTTCTTATAAAAAAGAAGAATGGTAACTCATTGAGAAGGTTATATACCCCGTAAAGTTTAGTTTGTCTTGGATCCTTTAAAAAATTAGGCCCAGAATTTTAGTTATCCCAACTACTATCCCAATCAAATTGGACATACATATGTGGATTCTAGATAAAAGATAAAATACTTTGAATAAACATTATGACTCACTGATTGGACTGTTTGCTTAGAATCTGTTTTACTGGGTTTGGATAAGACTTCAATAAAGCTAACTATACATTGAGTTCCACTGATTAAAAATGCAGTTTTAAAAATTCTGCTTTTGAGGTAAATTTCTAGATAAATCATAAATGCAAAGCTCAATACTGAAATATTGTACTGTTCACAGGTACTTCTTGGAGAAGTGAAATGCTTGTGTTCAGACTATCAAAATTCTTAGCTTTCAAATCAGGTTTTAAAAACTTTTTTGAAAATCAGTATTTGCTTTTAAACACTTAAAATCCAAGTTTCAATTTTTTAAAAATCCTTGCAGATAAATCTTAACATTCTTTCAGTCGCGATTATTTGTTACTTTAAACTATATATTAAACACAGAACCAGGTTCTAAATAAACATCTAATGAAGAACAGTTTCAGTGTTAAGATAAAACTAGAGAGTCTAATAATACAAGTTATACCCAGTGTGATTTACCAAAATTCAGAATTTCTGTAATAGTGGAAAACTTTTAGCTTAATATTCAAAACCAGCAACTTCCCATGAAACTAGATAGCTGAGAGGATCCAACAGATTTAAATACTGCCAAACTTCTTCTAAAGCGATGCACTCTTTTACCCTGGAAAAGACAGAAATAGTCCTTTTATTTTACTGAAAATTTCTGATGACTACTATGGATCTGAAAGTTGTCAAAACTTAAACCATTTGTTTTGGGTTTAAACATTATAAATAATGAGGAAAAAAGATGATTCTTTTCAGGAAGCATATTTGAACACTGGGATAACAAATGTACCAAGATGGCTAGTTTTATTAAACAGTTAAAAAAAGAAATCAATAATTAAATAAAACAAATTCCAGTAAACTGAGAAATAAAAGGACTTAAACTCAGTATCATTTTATGTACTTCTTAGTTAATAATTTTGCAGTAATGTCCCAAAGACAGCTGGTAGAAAATGTAATTGTAAAGAATACTTTTTTCACTAATTGAACTGCATTTAATACCAACTACAGCTTGCGAACAGCTCTCCAATCTGAAATTTCATGTTTTTAGATTAAAATATGTAAGTTTTGGCATTTGAAGAACATATCATTAACCTGTGAAGACATATCATTCTTTAGAAAGGAAGATAAAACTTTAAAATACATGCAAAACTTTCTTTTCACTCTATGTTGCCTGCAGACGTGCAGAGAGAAGTGAGAGGTCTTACAAGGAGGAATGGGAATGAGTGAAACGAGTAATAACATTTCCTTTTCTACAAAGCTGTGCCCTTTTTTTAAGACTTCAGTTTCATTTTCATATAAACAAAAGTGGCTTCTGGAAGTTACCTCATCTGTCAAAAGAGTGATAATCAATTTAGGTTAAAATCTAGAAAACTGGTCACCAACATGTATCTTCAGAGGTCATGTAGGAAACAAGATTGTGAAAGGGCTAGATAACTAAGACAATGAAGAAAAATCGGCTATGGAAATTGTAAATACATTCAAAAATATCTCAGGCATTCTAATTCAATATAACAACGTACAGTCAATTAAAATAGGTCTAAATGTCAGACAACTGCAGGATGCCAACTTCTGATTCCTCTCCCAAATAAGCAGAAAACTCTGGAAGTTTCAAAGCGAGTCTTCTGTCTACCACCAGGTGAGAACTCAAGTTTAAAAAAATATTTTCTGGGCTGGACATGGTGGCATACGCCTGTAATCCCAGCACTTTGGGAGGCTGAGGCAGGAGGATCACTTGAGTCCAGGAGTTCAAGACGAGCCAGGGCAATATAGTAAGATTCTCTCTTAAAAAAAAATCTTTTGGCTGGGCACGGTGGCTCACACCTGTAATCCCAGCAATTTGGGAGGCCGAGGCGGGCAGATCACAAGGTCAGGAGATCGAGACCATCCTGGCTAACACGATGAAACCCCATCTCTACTAAAAACACAAAAAGTTAGCTGGGCGTGGTGGCGGGCACCTGTAGTCCCAGCCACTCGGGAGGCTGAGGCAGGAGAATGGCATGAACCTGGGAGGCAGAACTTGCAGTGAGCCAAGATCGCACCACTGCACTCCAACCTGGGTGACACAGTGGGACTCTGTCTCAAAAAAAAAAAAAAAAATTTCTTTTTAACTAGCTAAGTGTGGTGGTGCATGTCTGTCGTCCTATTTGGGACGCTGAGGCAGAAGGATCCCTTGAGTGCAGGAGTTTGAGGTTGTAGTAAGCTGTGATTGCGACACTGCACTCCAGCCTGGATGACCAAATGAGGTCACCGCAAAAAAAAAAAAAAAAAAAAAAAAAAAGAAACAAAAGACTATCTTCTGCTTTGAAAATCACTTAAGTACTACTGTAGACACCAATGTAATCAGAATTTTGGGCAAGATAAGCTGATGTACAATTCCAGTTCTTTCTTTTCTAAATTGTACTACCTATGTAGAATGAAGCAACAAGAGAACAAATGTCAAATTTAAATATATTTACTCCATGTTGCAAAGATGTTAAGAACTTAATTCTGCTATCTGGCTCTACACTTCTACATTATACAGAAGATTCATAATATAACCCTTTAAAAAGGCTTAGGCTCCATCCCATATCCATTCACAGACAAAAAAAAAGCTAGTTCTGTTGTAAGACACAAAGTGATGGTTAAACATTTTCTTTTGAATGTAAAGTGTGTAGCCAGTTTTGACAAATCTGGCAGTTCCACTAAAGGTTAAATATGACTTAGCAATTCCATTCCCAAGTATATACGCAAGAGAGGTAAGCACGTATGTCCACACAATAACTTGTACATGAATGTTCACAGCATTAGTTATAACAGCTAAAAAGTGGAAATAATCCAAATGTCTTTAACAGACGAATGCATAAACAGAATAAGGTAATATCTACAAATAAAAAGAAATGATTAAGTTCTGATACGTGCTAGAATATTGATGAACCTTACAAAGATTATGCTGAGTGAAAAATTCCAGTCACAAAATGCCACATCATTATGTATGATTCCATACACAAGAAATCTCCAGGACAGGAAAATCCTTAGAGGAAAAAAGTAAATTAGTGTTTGCCTAGGGATACACACAAGTTCCAGGAAAATAGCAGGTGACTGCTAAGGTACGGGGGTGATTTTTGAGGTGATTTAAATATTCTAAAATTGATTGTGGACATGGTTGCACAACTTTGAATATATGAAAAAACAGTGAAGTGCACATTTTAAATACATAAAGTGTATTACTGGTATTATTTTAATAAAATTGCTATTTAAAGAACACCTTCCCTTTATTAACCATAATATTTTTCTCCCACCGGACTGACCAAGTTAGTTCTTTTTCGTATGTATAGACTTAGAACCACAGGGACCCAGAAACCTTTAGTCCTGTACCTTCTCATTTTAGACTTGTAAGAATTAGAGCCTTAATAAAAGATTTATCTATCCAACATGGACAGAAAGTGGGATCAGAAGTCAGAGCTTTCTGGAATTCAACTAGCCACATTCTCTTCCACTTCACCAACTCTGAATCAACCTCTCTTTCTACTCAACTTTTTACTGCTTCATTTTACCCCTTTTCTCCCTTCACACTGTTCAGGTGTATCATCTGAGTAAATCATTTCTTTTCTTCTCTTTAGTCCAATATGCATGTATTAAGTTCTATTTTTTTTTTTTTTTTTTTTTTTTTTTTTTTTGAGACAAGGTCTCTCACTCTGTTGCCCAGGCTGGACTACAATGGCACAATCATGGCTCAGTGCAGCCTCAACTTCCCAGGCTCAAGCGATCCTCCTGCCTCAGACTCCTCTGGAGTAGTTGGCACTACAGGCATGTACCATCACAACTGGCTGATTTTTGTATTTTTTTTGTAGAGATGGTGTTTTGCCTTGTTACCCAGGGTGGCCTCGAACTCCTGAGCTCAAGCAATCCACCCACCTCAGCCCCTCAAAGTGTTGGGATTACAGGCGTGAGCCTCTGCACCCAGCCAAGATCTCCTTTCTGTATCTAAAATTTTCTTTTACTATTTGGTCAAGGTAGTCAACTAACTCTCTTCTCTAGTAAACCCTTTCAATTACAAATTTCTGCTGCAGGATTCTTCCCTAAATTTGACTACATTATATCAAGGCTCGGCAGCAGAAAATATACTGCCAGGTAAAACCCACACTGGTTTACTGGGTTACAGTCAAATGCCAACAGTTCAATTAAATGTTCTAGGCCGGGCACGGTGGCTCATGCCTGTAATCCCAGCACTTTGGGAGGCTGAGGCAGGTGGATCACGAGGTCAGGAGATCAAGACCATCCTGGCTAACACGGTGAAACCCCGTCTCTACTAAAAATACAAAAAATTAGCTGGGCGTGGTGGTGGGCGCCTGTAGTCCCAGCTACTCGGAAGGCTGAGGCAGGAGAATGGCGTTAAGTAAACCTGGGAGGTGGAGCTTGCAGTGAGCCTAGATGGGGCCACTCACTGCACTCCAGCCTGGGCGACAGAGGAGACTCCATCTCAAAACAAAAAAAAAAGAAAAAAAATTCCTCTAAGAAAGCCCAAAATACATGTGCCACAAGGAAAACAGCTAACTTGAGAGGGAACAAGTGTGCTTTTTAATTATGCATGCCATTCCTTTCATACCTTGAAGCAATCATCTTGAGTAACAACGGAATTTATCAGTCTCTTCTCTGGATTAAACAGACAAGATACCGCCATTTGTAAGCTTCGGTCCACAGATTTCTGAAACACAGAAGTTTTCAGTAATGTAAAGACAACTCTTTCTTTCACTCACTCTTAATAAGGGTGTGTTTTGGTTTTTCCTTTGATGGTTTAATGAACATATCAGTTTATTTCTAAAGAAATGCAAAAATGCTAAAAGAGGCTGGGAGCAGTGGCTCACATCTGTAATCCCAGCACTTTAGGAGGCCGAGGACGACGCATCACCTGATATCAGGAGTTCAAGACTATGCTGGCCAACATGGCGAAACCCCTTCTCCACTAAAAAATACAAAAATTAACTGGGTGACGGGTGCCTGTAATTCCACCTATTCGGGAGGCTGAGGCAGGGAGAATTACTGGAACCTAGGAAACAGAAGTTGCAGTGAGCCGAGATCACACCACTGCACTTCCAGCCTGGGCGACACCGCAAGACCCTGTCTCAAAAAAAAAAAAAGAAATTCATAAAAATGTGATTCATAATTCCTGCCACATATCCTCAGTATGTAAGTTTTCTGACAAATTGAAGAATTATTTTAGAACCTTAGCGATAGAATACTGGTTTAAAAAGCTGAATTTGTTAAATCCCTAAGTGAATTCCAATGTTTCAAGAAAAAATACTCAGAACAAAACTGGACAATTATACTGTAAGAGTTATGTTTTCATATTTATTCACATTTTAAAATCCAATATCAAATCAAGGAATTTACACAGCAATGGGACTTCTTGGGTATTATACATATTACCAGCACATCAACTACTTCCACACTCCCACCTGTCTAACAGAACATATGTGACGCAAGAGTGACAGTACTGTTATTACAGAAATTTGCACTAATGATAAAAAAAAGAAACAACCCTGTCTATTTCAGTATTTGAATAATTACTACTGACTTCACCACTGTTGGAAACTTCTGCCACATATAATGTTACGGAGAGAATGCTTATTTAAATGATATTTTTCACTGCTTAAGATCAAAACTGTTGTAAAAGAAAAGGGACATACAATTCATACTAATTCTTCTTTTGAGTAGAATTCTAGAGGAAACCCTCCCATAGCATTCTGCCAAATCATATTAATACAGTATTTATTAAAGAATGGCTTTTTAAAATTAGTGAAACTGAAATACAGGAAAGGACTTGCTGAATCAGAAACTTTAGGTATATACTGAAAATTTGGGGTATCTGAAATTTCAACAACCTTTACATTAACTGCTGAGTATCAGTCCATTATTTAAGCTCCATGATTTATGGCTAACATTTTTAAATTTGGGCAAAAATGTTTGCTTCTCAAAAAAAGTTATTCAAACTAGAAAAAAATATGAAATATATATTGTAAAAAAAAATTCAAAATTAGATGTTTGCCTTTTGTGGGCCATTTCCAGAGGGTGGGGTAGCTTCATGAATTCAGCATTCATTTAGCACAACATCACCTCCTGTATCAACTTCACTACAGTGACAGTTAAGAGCTGAATAAGCCTATATTTAAAATAATGAAAGTGTAATTAAACAGATAATACAGATACGTTTAAAAGCTACTTATTTATTCCTCAAAAAGGTGAGCTGGTATCAAAAGTTTCAATGTAGGTTGTGTTGAAATTCAATTGTGTTACTTCAGAAACCTTGTTTTAAACGAAAAGTTGAAATGCATTAAGGCAGCCTTTTGTTTTAAAACGTCTTCCAGGTATCAACATAATCAGAGGTAGAAGGATTCTAAGAAACAAATGTAGTTAAGGGAGTGTTTTGAGAATTTTAACACTTACTATATCCTTCAAATATCCAATCGTGATGTAAGACAGCAGCTCTGTTGTATTAGAGGTAATACTCTTGTTTTATTCCTATTCCTCTTTAAGAGTAATTAATAGCAAAACATTTCGGTTTCTCTTCAACAAATGTTTTATGGCTAGTAAAGCCAGAGGCATATTCTAGGCAGATACATGCTAATTCTAAAGCCAGTTAATACCGCCATTCCTGGATTATATAATCTATCAACAAGTAACTGAACACTTATCATTATGTGGACCAGCCACTGTTTCAGCACACAAAAATGTGAGAGACAAAAAGGCACTGTTGCTCTCATGGGAGTTTATAATTGGGTTAAAAATAAAATAACAAAACATAAAACATTAATATAAAGAACCATTTAAAAATATCTATAGGCATATATGGCATAGAAAAAAAGTCAAGAAAGATGAGGAAGTATACGTTTCACTAATTCACTTTACTCCATAACCTCTTTTGCTCCCCAACAGGCCATGGTGGTAGCACCTTAAAAAAATAAAAAGAAGGAAACCAAAACTATTAAAATATTCCTACACATTTTCAAAAACTCATGAGATACACAATATTGAAGCACTTATCATGCTGGCTCATTTGTTATTAAAGTGAAAGAAACAGAGTAAAAAAAAAAGAAGTACTTTATGTTTCTAATCCCTGATGTTCTTGTTACTTTTATACATAAAACCTCGCCATGTTCCCAATTTTCTGGAGTTGGCATTGTGGAAATCTCAAGGATACTAGTTTTTTCAATTTATTACTTATCACCATAGATATGATTATGGGTCACAGATGTAGTCATATCTATGAAAAGAGGCCCAGAGAACTACTATCATGAAGCAGCAAGCTAAAATAAAAATATAATTGGAATTCTGTGCTCTAAGAATGGGATGATAAAAAGACGAAAAAGATGAAAAAATACATGCTGAAATATAGAAGGGGACAACGAATCTCAGAAAACTGTTTTACAGAAAAGTTATTGCTAAGTATATCCCTGTCAAAATGTTAATTCATTACTTCTAAATAATACAGAGGGCTTCATTCTAGACCATTGCAAGTGTTTTCCTAAATTTTAGGTACATTTCACTAGTTTAAAATGACACACTATTCAGGAAATTCATATAAACAAGTTAAAGGCTTCAATAATATCTGAAAACAAATCATTTTACTCCCTCTTCAATTACCTGATAATTATATACAGGCAACTGACACCCAGTGGTGACCTGACCTGGTGAATTTGGATAAGTAGGATATGTCTGAAAGTAAGTTTACAGAAAGAATGAATATGGTAAAACATCTTTTTAAATTAGAAAAAAATATTATTCCCAAAATAAAAAAAATGAAAAACTTTAAAATATTTATTAATTTTCCATATAAAACAATGCAGAATTCTAAATGAATGAATGACTTTAGGAAGAAATAAATATTCTCTGTCAAGTGCTAAGCCCCTTTGGGTGGGGTGGGGGAACACACAAATGACAAAGTAGTGACTATTTCACCAGGCAAAGTTCACCTTACTGACACTGTGTACTTATGCCCACCCAGAAGTTGTTTCTTACACTGCTGATAAGGCTCCATTAAGACAGATCTCAATGTAAGTTAACTTAATACAGTTGCTATTTCTTTGTCAATATACTTCCAGATAGTTTTGTGTTTGACAATATTACAGGGTAATATGTAGTTCTCCTACAGATGTTATGTTTTTTTTCTGTACTTCATTTCGAAAAACTAAGGGCAGTGTACAATCCAAAAGTGGAGAAGGACAGTACAATGTCTTATATGTTTCGATAAATACTTACTGTTTGAAAACATATAGGAAGCAGCATACATGAATACACCCAAATTCAGTAATGGCTCACCGTAAATGTTAGAAACAAGTAGGGCTTTGTCTCTAGCCATTGTTCAGAGAAGAAAAAAGAAGAAGAGGTATATCCTACACATTTCAAGTACACAGAAAATGTCAATAAATGAGAGACACTGAAGAACTATTTCACTACTATTTTGTTACTTTATTTTCCATCAAAGAAAATGTCTTTTAAACTCACACATAAATAAAACGGACTAAGAAGAAAATAGACGTTATTTATCACCAATAAGTGATAGAGTATGTCAAATCCTACTGTAAATATCAAAGTAATCAGGATCAGAGAAATTACATGCCACAAATTCACAGGATTTATAGGTACAGTAAAATAGGTCAGAAATCTATACATTCCAGACTGAGAATATATCCCAAAGTCAGCAGTTTATATGAGGAGTCACCTGGAAATCATTGCAAGTAAAGAAGAGCTAGATTAATCGCTATCCTTAAAGAATAAACTAGGCAGAAACATTAGAACAGCTGCTTTCAAATGTTTTCAGAACTAGGTATAATGGGGGAAAGAAGTTCAGGTATTTTAGAGGTAATACTCTTTTTTTATTCCTATTCTTATTTAAGAGTAATTAACAGCAAAACATTTCTGTTTCTCTTCAACAAATTTTTTGTGGCTGGTAAAGCCAGAGGCAGACCCTACGCAGATACATGCTAATTCTAAAGTAACATTAATACTATCTTTCTTAGATTACACAGTCTATCAACAAGTAACTGAACACTTATTATGTGGACCAGCCACTCTTTGAGCACACAAAAACCTGAGAGAGAAAAAGGCACTGTTGCACCCATGGGAGATTGTAACTGGGTTAAAAAGAAAGTAACAAAATGTAACACATTAATATAAAGAATCATTTAAAAATATTTATAAGGCATAAATGATATGGAAAATAATCCAGAAAGAACAGAAGTACATGGTAGGCTAATTCACTTTACCAGAGGTACAACCTACCTCCTTTGCTCCCCAACAGGCCACTGCGGTGGCATCTTAAAAAAAAACAGGAAAACAAAATTATTCAAATATTCATAAACATTTTCAAAAACAAATGATATATAAAATATTGAAGTACCTATGCTGGCTCCTTTGTTATTATAATAAAAGAAACACAATGGAAAAAAGAAGTACTTCATGGTTCTAATTCCTGACATTCTTGTTGTTACTTCCACATACAAATACGAAACCACACCTTTTCCCCAATTTTTGGATTTGGCATTGTGGAAATCTCAAAGATGTTACTACTTTGAACTTATTATGCTACATATGATTATTGGTCATAGAGTCCTCTCTACTATGAAAAGAGAACCAGACAACAATTGTCGGGAAACAGCCTACTAAATGAAACTATAATTTGAATTATGTGCTCTAAGAATTGGGTAGTAATTTTATTTACTCTATATCCCTAAAAATTCATGAAAGTCATTCTGGAGCTTTCATTCAGCTATTTGACAGCAAAGATGAAAACTATATCCTGAAATATAGAAGGGTCAAATCTCAGAAAACTGTTCTACAGAAAAGTTATTGACAAGTATATTCCTGTCAAAATATTACTTCATTACTTCTAAATAAGACAGAGGTCTTCATTCTACACTAATTCTAAGTGTTTCCTTAAATATTAGGTACACTTCACTAGTTTAAAATGACCAACTATTCAGGAAATTTGTATAAACAATTTAAAGGCCTCAATAATACCTGAAAGCAAATCATTTCATTCCTTCTTACATTACCTGGTAATTGTATACATGGAACTGATATCCACTGGTGACCTGAACTGCTGAATTTGGATAAGCAGGAAATGCCTGAAAAGAAAGGTGGCAGAAAAAAAAGAATATGCTAAACCATTTTTTAAAATTAGAAAGAAATATCATTCCCAATGTAACAAAAATATTAAAAACGTTAAAATATCATTTTTCTACATACAACAATGCAGAATTCTAAATGAATGACTGACTTTATGAAGAAAGAAATAGTCTATGTCATGTGCCACACTTTGGGTGTGAAGGGGGAACAAATGACAAAAGAATTGACTATTTCACCAAAGTTTACCTTATACTGTGTACTTATTCACACCCAGAAGTTATTTCTTACACCGGTGATAAGGCTCCATTAAGACAGATTGCAATGTAAGTTAAATTTATACATTTGCTAGTTCAATGTCAGAATATTTCTAGACTGTTTTGTATCAGACAATACTAAAGGGTAATATGTAGTTCTATAGATATTAGTGCTATGTCTGTACTTCATTCCAAAAATCTAAGTGCAGTCTACAATCCAATACTGGAGAAGACAAAGTATAATGTCTTATATGTTTCAATGAATTCTTATTGTTTGAAAACATACAGGTAGCAGCATACATGAACATGCCCAGATTCAGTAATGCCACACAGTAAATGACAGAAACAAGTAGGGCTTTTTTTCCAGCCATTGTTGAGGGAAGGAAAAAGAAGAGGTATACCACACATCTTTCAAGAACATGGAAAACAGCAACAAATTAGAGACACTGCAGAACTATTTCACTATTATTTTGTTACTTCATTTTCCGTCAAGAAAATGTATTTAAAGCTAACACATAAATGAAACGAACTAAGAAGAATATAAACGTCCTTTATCAACATTAAGTGATGGAGTATGTCCAAACCTACTTTACATATCAATATAACCAAGATCAGAGAAATTAGATGCCAGAAGCTCACGGGATTTATATACATACTAAACCACATCAGAAATCTACCCATTCCAGAACCAGAATATATCCAGAAGTCAGCAATTTATATGAGGAGGCATCTGGAAATCATTTCAAATAAAGGATAGCTGGATGAACTGTTAAACTTACCAAAGAATAAAGTAGGCAGACACATAAGGAGAGCTGCTTTCATTCAATTTAGGTACTGGTTATAAGGGGGAAAGCAGCTCTGGTGATTTGGAGGTAATACTCTCGTTTACTGCTATTCTTATTTAAGCGTAATTAACAGCAAAGCATTTCTGTCTCTCTTCTACAAATTTTCTACTGCTGGTAATTCCAGCGGCAGAATCTACGCAGATACATGCTAATTCAAAAGCCACGTGAATACTACCTTTCTTTGATTATATAGTCTATCATTAAGTGGACCTGCCATTGCTTAAGCAAACAAAAACCTCAGGGCAAAAAAGGCACTGTTGCTCCCATGGGAGTTTATAATCGGGTTAACAAGAAAGTAAAAAAATAAAATAAAACATTGATAGAAAAATCACTTAAAAATATTAATAGGCATATACGACGTGGAAAAAATCCAAGAATGAACAGGAAGTCTATGTTTGGCTAATTCACTTAACATCAAGGAAAACATAATCCCTTTGCTCCCCAACAGGCCCCTATGGTGGCATCTTAAAAAAAAAAAGGAAACCAAAACTATTAAAATATTCCTACACATTTTCAAAAACACATGAGAAACACAATATTGAAGTACTTATCCTGCTGTCTCCTTTTTTATTATAATACAAGTAACAGAAAGGAAAACTTGAGTACTTTATGTTTCTAGTCCATGACATTCTTGTTACTTTTATATTAGAAACTTCACCTTTCTGCAAATTTTCGGGAGATCGCAATGTGGAAACCTCAAAGATACTAGCTCTTTCAGTTTATTACCATAGATATAATTATTGGGCATAGATATACTTGTATCTATGAAAAGAGATCCAGAGAATTACTATCCTGAAACAGCCAGCTAAAATGAAAATATAATGGGAATTCTGTGCTCTGAAAAGTGGATCATAATTTTATTTCACTCTATCTCCGTAAGAAAATTCATGAGAGTCAGTTTGGATGTTTCATTCAGCTATTTGACAGTAAAGATGAAAACTACATCCAGAAATGAAGAAGGGGACACCAAATCTCAGAAATCTGATCTACAGAAAAGTTATTGCCAAGTGTATTTCCTGTCAAAATATTACTTCATAACTTCTAAATAAGACAGAGGTCTTCATTCTACACTAAGTCTTTCCTTAAATTTTAGGTACACTTCACTAGTTTAAAATGACCAACTATTCAGGAAATTTGTATAAACAAGTTAAAGGCCTCAATAATACCTGAAAGCAAATCATTTTACTCCCTCTTACATTACCTGATAATTGTACACAGCCAACTGATAGCCAGTGGTGACCTGAACTGGTGAATTTGGACAAGCAGGAAATGCCTGAAAAGAAAGGTTGCAGAAAAAAATGAATATGGTAAAACATTTTTTTAAAATTAGAAAAAAATACAATTCCCAACATAACAAAAATATTTAAAAAGGTAAAATGTCATTTTTTCTACATACAACAATGCAGAATTCTAAATGAATGACTGACTTTATGAAGAAAGAAAGATTCTATGTCAAGCGCTACACTTTGGGTGGGAATGGGAACAAATGACTAAAGAATTGATGATTTCACCAAAGTTTACCTTATACTGTGTACTTATTCACACCCAGAAGTTATTTCTTACACTGGTGATAAGGCTCCATTAAGACAGATTGCAATGTAAGTTAAATAAATATATTTGCTATTTCCCTGTCACAATATTTCTAGACTCTTTGGTATCAGACAATATTATAGGACAATATGCAGTTCCACAGATGTTATGGCTTTGTCTGTACTTCATTCCGAAAAACTCAGTGCAGTCTATGATCCAATACTGGAGAAGAGAAAGTATAATGTCTTATATGTTTCAATAAATTCTTATTGTTTGAAAACATACAGGTAGCAGCATACATGACTACACCCAGATTCAGTAATGCCTCACAGTAAATGACAGAAATAACTAGGGCTTTTTTTCTAGCCATTCTTCAGAGAAGGAATAAAAGAGGTATACCGTACATGTTTCAAGTACGCGGAAAACATCAAAAAATTAGAGACACTGCAGAACTATTTCATTATTATTTTGTTACTTCATTTTCCATCAAAGAAAATGTCTTTTAAGCTAACACATAAATAAAGCGAACTAAGAGGAATATAAACGTCCTTTATCAACATTAAGTGATGGAGTATGTCAAACCCTACTTTAAATATCAATGTAACCACAATCAGAGAAATTACATGCCAGAAGCTCACGGGATTTACATATATATATACTAAACATATCAGAAATCCACCCATTCCTGAACCAGAATATATCCAGAAGTCGGCAATTTATATGAGGAGGCATCTGGAAATCATTTCAAATAAAGGATAGCTAGATGAACTGCTAAACTTACTGAAGAATAATGAAGGCAGACACATAAGGAGAGCTGCTTTCATTCACTTTAGGAACTGGTTATCAGGGGGAAAGCAGCTCGGGTGATTTGCAGCTAATCCTCTGGTTTACTCCTATTCTTATTTAAGCGTCATTAACAGCAAAGCATTTCCCTTTCTCTTCTATAAATATTCTATTGTTGGTAAAGCCAGAGGCAGATTCTATGCAGATACATGCTAATTCTAAAGTCACATGAACACTACCTTTCTTTGATTATATAGTCTATCATTATGTGGACCTGCCATTGCTTAAACACATAAAAACCTGAGGGCAAAAAAGGCACTCTTGCTCCCATGGGAGTTTATAATCGGGTTAACAAGAAAGTAACAAAGACAAAAACAAAAACATTAATATAAAGAATCACTTAAAAATATTTATAGGCACTTATGACATGGAAAAAAAATCAAGAATGAACAGGAAGTCTATGTTTGGCTAATTCACTTAACGTCAAGGAAAATACAATCCCTTTGCTCCCCAACAGGCCCCTATGGTCGCATCTTAAAAAAAAAAAAAAGAAAAAAAGGAAACCAAACTATTAAAGTATTCCTACACATGTTCAAAAACACATGAGAAACACAATATTGAAGTACTTATCCTGCTGTCTCCTTTTTTATTATAATAAAAGTAAAAGAAAGGAAAACTTGAGTACTTTATGTTTCTAGTCCATGACATTCTTGTTACTTTTATATTTGAAACTTCACCTTTCTCCAAATTTTCGGGAGTTGGCAATGTGGAAACCTCAAAGATACTAGCTCTTTCAGTTTATTACCATAGACATAATTATGTGTCATAGATATACTTGTATCTGTGAAAAGAGACCCAGAGAATTACTATCGTGAAACAGCCAGCTAAAATGAAAATATAATTGGAATTCTGTGCTCTGAAAAGTGGGTCATAATTTTATTTCACTCTATCTCCATAAGAAAATTCATGAAAGTCAGTTTGGATGTTTCATTCAGTTATTTGACAGTAAAGATGAAAACTACATCCAGAAATGAAGAAGGGGACACCAAATCTCAGAAATCTGTTCTACAGAAAAGTTATTCCCAAGTGTATTCCTGTCAAAATACTACTTCGTTACTTCTAAATAAGACAGAGGTCTTCATTCTACACTAATTCTACGTGTTTCCTTAAATTTTAGGTACACTTCACTAGTTTAAAATGACCAACTATTCAGGAAATTTGTATAAACAAGTTAAAGGCCTCAATAATACCTGAAAGCAAATAATTTTACTCCTTCTTACATTACCTGATAATTATATACAGGCAACTGATATCCAGCGGTGACCTGAAATGGTGAACTTGGATAAGCAGGAAATGCCTGAAAAGAAAGGTTGGCAGAAAAAAATGAATATGGTAAACCACTTTTTAAAATTACAAAGAAATATAATTCCCAATAATAACAACAATATTACAGAAGGGAAAATATCGTTTTTCTACATACAACAATGCAGAATTCCAAATGAATGACTGATTTATGAAGAAAGAAAGATTCCATGTCAAGTGCTACACTTTGGGTGTGAAGGGGGAAGAAATGACAAAAGAATTGACGACTTCACCAAAGTTTACCTTATACTGTGTACTTATTCACACCCAGAAGTTATTTCTTACACTGGTGGTAAGGCTCCATTAAGACAGATTGCAATGTAAGTTAAATTAGTACATTTGCTATTTCCCTGTCAGAATATTTCTACACTGTTTTTTATCAGACAATATTATAGGACAATGTGTAGTTGTACACACGTTATGGCTTTGTCTGTACTTCATTCTGGAAAACTAAGCGCAGTCTATAATCCAATACTGGAGAAGAGAAAGTACAATCTCTTATATGGTTCAACGAATTCTTCTTGTTTGAAAACATACACGTAGCAGCATACATGAATGTGTCCAGATTCAGTAATGCCTCACAGTAAATGACAGAAATAACTAGGGCTTTTTTTCTAGCCATTCTTCAGAGAAGGAATAAAAGAGGTATACCGTACATGTTTCAAGTACACGGAAAATATCAATAAATTAGAGACACTGCAGAACTATTTCATTATTATTTTGTTACTTCATTTTCCATCAAAGAAAATGTCTTTTAAGCTAACACATAAATGAAACGAACTAAGAAGAATATAAACGTCCTTTATCAACATTAAGTGATGGAGTACGTCAAAACCTACTTTAAATATCAATGTAACCAAGATCAGAGAAATTAGATGCCAGAAGCTCACGGGATTTATATACATACTAAACCACATCAGAAATCTACCCATTCCAGAACCAGAATATATCCAGAAGTCAGCAATTTATATGAGGAGGCATCTGGAAATCATTTCAAATAAAGGATAGCTGGATGAACTGTTAAACTTACCAAAGAATAAAGTAGGCAGACACATAAGGAGAGCTGCTTTCATTCAATTTAGGTACTGGTTATAAGGGGGAAAGCAGCTCTGGTGATTTGGAGGTAATACTCTCGTTTACTGCTATTCTTATTTAAGCGTAATTAACAGCAAAGCATTTCTGTCTCTCTTCTACAAATTTTCTACTGCTGGTAATTCCAGCGGCAGAATCTACGCAGATACATGCTAATTCAAAAGCCACGTGAATACTACCTTTCTTTGATTATATAGTCTATCATTAAGTGGACCTGCCATTGCTTAAGCAAACAAAAACCTCAGGGCAAAAAAGGCACTGTTGCTCCCATGGGAGTTTATAATCGGGTTAACAAGAAAGTAAAAAAATAAAATAAAACATTGATAGAAAAATCACTTAAAAATATTAATAGGCATATACGACGTGGAAAAAATCCAAGAATGAACAGGAAGTCTATGTTTGGCTAATTCACTTAACATCAAGGAAAACATAATCCCTTTGCTCCCCAACAGGCCCCTATGGTGGCATCTTAAAAAAAAAAAGGAAACCAAAACTATTAAAATATTCCTACACATTTTCAAAAACACATGAGAAACACAATATTGAAGTACTTATCCTGCTGTCTCCTTTTTTATTATAATACAAGTAACAGAAAGGAAAACTTGAGTACTTTATGTTTCTAGTCCATGACATTCTTGTTACTTTTATATTAGAAACTTCACCTTTCTGCAAATTTTCGGGAGATTGCAATGTGGAAACCTCAAAGATACTAGCTCTTTCAGTTTATTACCATAGATATAATTATTGGGCATAGATATACTTGTATCTATGAAAAGAGATCCAGAGAATTACTATCCTGAAACAGCCAGCTAAAATGAAAATATAATGGGAATTCTGTGCTCTGAAAAGTGGATCATAATTTTATTTCACTCTATCTCCGTAAGAAAATTCATGAGAGTCAGTTTGGATGTTTCATTCAGCTATTTGACAGTAAAGATGAAAACTACATCCAGAAATGAAGAAGGGGACACCAAATCTCAGAAATCTGATCTACAGAAAAGTTATTGCCAAGTATATTCCTGTCAAAATATTACTTCATAACTTCTAAATAAGACAGAGGTCTTCATTCTACACTAAGTCTTTCCTTAAATTTTAGGTACACTTCACTAGTTTAAAATGACCAACTATTCAGGAAATTTGTATAAACAAGTTAAAGGCCTCAATAATACCTGAAAGCAAATCATTTTACTCCCTCTTACATTACCTGATAATTGTACACAGCCAACTGATAGCCAGTGGTGACCTGAACTGGTGAATTTGGACAAGCAGGAAATGCCTGAAAAGAAAGGTTGCAGAAAAAAATGAATATGGTAAAACATTTTTTTAAAATTAGAAAAAAATACAATTCCCAACATAACAAAAATATTTAAAAAGGTAAAATGTCATTTTTCTACATACAACAATGCAGAATTCTAAATGAATGACTGACTTTATGAAGAAAGAAAGATTCTATGTCAAGCGCTACACTTTGGGTGGGAATGGGAACAAATGACTAAAGAATTGATGATTTCACCAAAGTTTACCTTATACTGTGTACTTATTCACACCCAGAAGTTATTTCTTACACTGGTGATAAGGCTCCATTAAGACAGATTGCAATGTAAGTTAAATAAATATATTTGCTATTTCCCTGTCACAATATTTCTAGATTCTTTGGTATCAGACAATATTATAGGATAATATGCAGTTCCACAGATGTTATGGCTTTGTCTGTACTTCATTCCGAAAAACTCAGTGCAGTCTATGATCCAATACTGGAGAAGAGAAAGTATAATGTCTTATATGTTTCAATAAATTCTTATTGTTTGAAAACATACAGGTAGCAGCATACATGACTACCCCCAGATTCAGTAATGCCTCACAGTAAATGACAGAAATAACTAGGGCTTTTTTTCTAGCCATTCTTCAGAGAAGGAATAAAAGAGGTATACCGTACATGTTTCAAGTACACGGAAAACATCAAAAAATTAGAGACACTGCAGAACTATTTCATTATTATTTTGTTACTTCATTTTCCATCAAAGAAAATGTCTTTAAAGCTAACACATAAATAAAACGAACTCAGAAGAATATAAACGTCCTTTATCAACATTAAGTGATGGAGTATGTCAAAACGTACTTTAAATATCAGTGTAAGCAGGATCAGAGAAATTAGATGCAAGAAGCTCACGGGATTTATACATATACTAAAGGACATCGAAATCTACCCATTCCCGAACCAGAATATATCCAGAAGTCAGCAATTTATATGAGGAGGCATCTGGAAATCACTTCAAATAAAGGGTAGCTAGATGAACTGTTAAACTTACTGAAGAATGAAGTAGGCAGACACATAAGGAGAGCTGCTTTCATTCACTTTAGGAACTGGTTATAAGGGGGAAAGCAGCTCTGGTGCTTTCGAGGTAATACTCTCGTTTACTCCTATTCTTATTTAAGCGCAATTAACAGCAAAGCATTTCTGTCTCTCTTCTACAAATTTTCTATTGCTGGTAAAGCCAGAGGCAGAATCTACCCAGATGCATGCTAACTCCAAAGCCACATGAATACTTCCTTTCTTTGATTATATAGTCTATCATTAAGTGGACCTGCCATTGCTTAAGCAAATAAAAACCTGAGGGCAAAAAAAGGCACTGTTGCTGCCGTGGGAGTTTATAATCCGGTTAACAAGAAAGTGAAAAAATAAAATAAAACATTAATATAAAAATCACTTTAAAATATTTATAGGCATATACGACGTGGAAAAAAATGAGGAATGAACAGGAACTGTATGTTTGGCTAATTCACTTAACGTCAAGGACAACATAATCCCTTTGCTCCCCAACAGTCCCCTATGGTGGCATCTTAAAAAAAAAAAAAAAGCAGGGGGAGGAGCCAAGATGGCCGAATAGGAACAGCTCCAGTCTACAGCTCCCAGCTTGAGCGACGCAGAAGAGGGGTGATTTCTGCATTTCCATCTGAGGTACCGGGTTCATCTCACTAGGGAGTGCCAGACAGTGGGCGCAGGTCAGTGGGTGCACGCACCGTGTGCGAGCCGAAGCAGGGCGAGGCATTGCCTCACTTGGGAAGCGCAAGGGGTCAGGGAGTTCCCTTCTGAGTCAAAGAAAGGGGTGACGGATGGCACCTGGGAAATCCTGTCACTCCCACCCGAATACTGCGCTTTTCCGATGGGCTTAAAAAACGGCACACCACGAGATTATATCCCACACCTGGCTCGGAGGGGCCTACGCCCAGGGAGTCTCGCTGATTGCTAGCACAGCAGTCTGAGATCAAACTGCAAGGCGGCAGCGAGGCTGGGGGAGGGGCGCCCCCCCCATTGCCCCGGCTTGATTAGGTAAACAAAGCCTCAGGGAAGCTCCAACTGGGTGGAGCCCACCACAGCTCAAGGAGGCCTGCCTGCCTCTGTAGGCTCCACCTCTAGGGGCAGGGCACAGACAAACAAAAAGACAGCAGTAACCTCTGCAGACTTAAATGTCCCTGTCTGAGAGCTTTGAAGAGAGCAGTGGTTCTCCCAGCACGCAGCTGGAGATCTGAGAACGGGCAGACTGCCTCCTCAAGTGGGTCCCTGATCCCTGACCCCCGAGCAGCCTAACTGGGAGGCACCCCCCAGCAGGGGCACACTGACACCTCACACGGCAGGGTATTCCAACAGACCTGCAGCTGAGGGTCCTGTCTGTTAGAAGGAAAACTAACAAACAGAAAGGACATCCACACCAAAAACCCATCTGTACATCACCATCATCAAAGACCAAAAGTAGATAAAACCACAAAGAGGGGGAAAAAACAGAGCAGAAAAACTGGAAACTCTAAAACGCAGAGCGCCTCTCCTCCTCCAAAGGAACGCAGTTCCTCACCAGCAACGGAACAAAGCTGGATGGAGAATGACTTTGACGAGCTGAGAGAAGAAGGCTTCAGACGATCAAATTACTCTGAGCTACGGGAGGACATTCAAACCAAAGGCAAAGAAGTTGAAAACTTTGAAAAAAATTTAGAAGAATGTATAACTAGAATAACCAATACAGAGAAGTGCTTAAAGGAGCTGATGGAGCTGAAAACCAAGGCTCGAGAACTACGTAAAGAATGCAGAAGCCTCAGGAGCTGATGCGATCAACTGGAAGAAAGGGTATCAGCAATGGAAGATGAAATGAATGAAATGAAGCGAGAAGGGAAGTTTGGAGAAAAAAGAATAAAAAGAAATGAGCAAAGCCTCCAAGAAATATGGGACTATGTGAAAAGACCAAATCCACGTCTGCTTGGTGTACCTGAAAGTGATGGGGAGAATGGAACCAAGCTGGAAAACACTCTGCAGGATATTATCCAGGAGAACTTCCCCAATCTAGCAAGGCAGGCCAACGTTCAGATTCAGGAAATACAGAGAACGCCACAAAGATACTCCTCGAGAAGAGCAACTCCAAGACACATAATTGTCAGATTCACCAAAGTTGAAATGAAGGAAAAAATGTTAAGGGCAACCAGAGAGAAAGGTCGGGTTACCCTCAAAGGGAAGCCCATCAGACTAACGGCGGATCTCTCGGCAGAAACCCTACAAGCCAGAAGAGAGTGGGGGCCGATATTCAACATTCTTAAAGAAAATAATTTTCAACCCAGAATTTCATATCCAGCCAAACTAAGCTTCATAAGCGAAGGAGAAATAAAATACTTTACAGACAAGCAAATGCTGAGAGATTTTGTCACCACCAAGCCTGCCTTATAAGAGCTCCTGAAGGAAGCACTAAACATGGAAAGGAACAACCGGTACAACCCGCCGCAAAATCATGCCAAAATGTAAAGACCATCGAGACTAGGAAGAAACTGCATCAACTAACGAGCAAAATAACCAGCTAACATCATAATGACAGGATCAAATTCATACATAACAATATTAACTTTAAATGCCAATGGACTAAATGCTCCAATTAAAAGACACAGACTGGCAAACTGGATAAAGAGTCAAGACCCATCAGTGTGCTGTATTCAGGAAACCCATCTCACGTGCAGAGACACACATAGGCTCAAAATAAAAGGTTGGAGGAAGATCTACCAAGCCAATGGAAAACAAAAAAAGGCAGGGGTTGCAATCCTAGTGTCTGATAAAACAGACTTTAAACCAACAAAGATCAAAAGAGACAAAGAAGGCCATTACATAATGGTAAAGGGATCAATTCAACAAGAAGAGCTAACTATCCTAAATATATATGCACCCAATACAGGAGCACCAAGATTCATAAAGCAAGTCCTGAGTGACCTACAAAGAGACTTAAGACTCCCACACATTAATAATGGGAGACTTTAACACCCCACTGTCAACATTAGACAGATCAACGAGACAGAAAGTCAACAAGGATACCCAGGAATTGAACTCAGCTCTGCACCAAGTGGACCTAATAGACATCTACAGAACTCTTCACCCCAAATCAACAGAATATACATTTTTTTCAGCACCACACCACACCTATTCCAAAATTGACCACATACTGGGAAGTAAAGCTTTCCTCAGCAGATGTAAAAGAACAGAAATTATAACAAACTATCTCTCAGACCACAGTGCAATCAAACTAGAACTCAGGATTAAGAATCTCACTCAAAACCACTCAACTACATGGAAACTGAACAACCTGCTCCTGAATGACTACTGGGTACATAACAAAATGAAGGCAGACATAAAGATGTTCTTTGAAACCAACGAGAACAAAGACACAACGTACCAGAATCTCTGGGACGCATTCAAAGCAGTGTGTAGAGGGAAATTTATAGCACTAAATGCCCACAAGAGAAAGCAGGAAAGATCCGAAATTGACACCCTAACATCACAATTAAAAGAACTAGAAAAGCAAGAGCAAACACATTCAAAAGCTAGCAGAAGGCAAGAAATAACTAAAATCAGAGCAGAACTGAAGGAAATAGAGACACAAAAAACCCTTCAAAAAATTAATGAATCCAGGAGCTGGTTTTTTGAAAGGATCAACAAAACTGATAGACCGCTAGCAAGACTAATAAAGAAAAAAAGAGAGAAGAATCCAATAGACGCAATAAAAAATGATAAAGGGGATATCGCCACCGATCCCACAGAAATACAAACTACCATCAGAGAATACTACAAACACCTCTATGCAAATAAACTAGAAAATCTAGAAGAAATGGATAAACTCCTCGACACATACACTCTCCCAAGACTAAACCAGGAAGAAGTTGAATCTCTGAATAGACCAATAACAGGAGCTGAAATTGTGGCAATAATCAATAGCTCACCAACCAAAAAGAGTCCTGGACCAGATGGATTCACAGCCGAATTCTACCAGAGGTACAAGGAGGAACTGGTACCATTCCTTCTGAAACTATTCCAATCAACAGAAAAAGACGGAATCCTCCCTAACTCATTTTATGAGGCCAGCATCATTCTGATACTAAAGCCAGGCAGAGACACAACCAAAAAAGGGAATTTTAGACCAATATCCTTGATGAACATTGATGCAAAAATCCTCAATAAAATACTGGCAAAACGAATCCAGCAGCACATCAAAAAGCTTATCCACCATGATCAAGTGGGTTTCATCGCTGGGATGCAAGGCTGGTGCAATATACGCAAATCAATAAATGTAATCCAGCATATAAACAGAACCAAAGACAAAAAACACATGATTATCTCAATAGATGCAGAAAAAGCCCTTGACAAAATTCAACAACCCTTCATGCTAAAAACTCTCAATAAATTAGGTATTGATGGGACGTATTTCAAAATAGTAAGAGCTATCTATGACAAACCCACAGCCAATATCATACTGAATGGGCAAAAACTGGAAGCATTCCCTTTGAAAACTGGCACAAGAGAGGGATGCCCTCTCTCACCACTCCTATTCAACATAGTGTTGGAAGTTCTGGCCAGGGCAATTAGTCAGGAGAAGGAAATAAAGGGTATTCAATTAGGAAAGGAAGAAGTCAAATGGTCCCTGTTTGCAGACGACATGATTATATATCTAGAAAACCCCATTGTCTCAGCCCAAAATCTCCTTAAGCTGATAAGCAGCTTCAGCAATGTCTCAGGATACAAAATCAATGTACAAAAATCACAAGCACTCTTATACACCAACAACAGACAAACAGAGAGCCCAATCATGAGTGAACTCCCATTCACAATTGCTTCAAAGAGAATAAAATGCCTAGGAAATCAACTTACAAGGGATGTGAAGGACCTCTTCAAGGAGAACTACAAACCACTGCTCAAGGAAATAAAAGAGGATACAAACAAATGGAAGAACATTCCATGCTCATGAGTAGGAAGAATCAATATCGTGAAAATGGCCATACTGCCCAAGGTGATTTACAGATTCAATGCCATCCCCATCAAGCTACCAATGCCTTTCTTCACAGAATTGGAAAAAACTACTTTAAAGTTCATATGGAACCAAAAAAGAGCCCGCATTGCCAAGTCAATCCTAAGCCAAAAGAACAAAGCTGGAGGCATCACACGACCTGACTTCAAACTATACTACAAGGCTACAGTAACCAAAACAGCATGGTACTGGTACCAAAACAGAAATATAGATCAATGGAACAGAACAGAGCCCTCAGAAATAACGCCGCATATCTACAACTATCTGATCTTTGACAAACCTGAGAAAAACAAGCAATGGGGAAAGGATTCCCTATTTAATAAATGGTGCTGGGAAAACTGGCTAGCCATATGTAGAAAGCTGAAACTGCATCCCTTCCTTACACCTTATACAAAAATCAATTCAAGATGGATTAAAGACTTAAACGTTAGACGTAAAACCATAAAAACCCTAGAAGAAAACCTAGGCATTATCATTCAGGACATAGGCACAGGCGAGGACTTCACGTCTAAAACACCAAAAGCAATGGCAACAAAAGACAAAATTGACAAATGGGATCTAATTAAACTCAAGAGCTTCTGCACAGAAAAAGAAACTACCATCAGAGTGAACAGGCAACCTACAAAATGGGAGAAAATTTTCACAACCTACTCATCTGACAAAGGGCTAATATCCAGAATCTACAATGAGCTAAAACAAATTTACAAGAAAAAACAAACAACCTCATCAAAAAGTGGGTGAAGGACATGAACAGACATTTCTCAAAAGAAGACATTTATGCAGCCAAAAAACACATGAAAAAATGCTCATCATCACTGGCCATCAGAGAAATGCAAATCAAAACCACAATGAGATACCATCTCACACCAGTTAGAACGGCAATCATTTAAAAGTCAGGAAACAACAGGTGCTGGAGAAGACGTGGAGAAATAGGAACACTTTTACACTGCTGGTGGGACTGTAAACTAGTTCAACCATTGTGGAAGTCAGTGTGGCGATTCCTCAGGGATCTAGAACTGGAAATACCATTTGACCCAGCCATCCCATTACTGGGTATATACCCAAAGGAGTATAAATCATGCTGCTATAAAGGCACATGCACAGGTATGTTTATTGCGGCATTATTCACAATAGCAAAGACTTGGAACCAACCCAAATGTCCAACAATGATAGACTGGAATAAGAAAATGTGGCACATATACACCATGGAATACTATGCAGCCATAAAAAATGATGAGTTCATGTCCTTTGTAGGGACATGGATGAAATTGGAAATCATCATTCTCAGTAAACTATCGCAAGAAAAAAACCCAAACACCGCATATTCTCACTCATACGTGGGAATTGAACAATGAGATCACATGGACACAGGAAGGGAAATATCACACTCTGGGGACTGTTGTGGGGTGGGGGGAGGGGGGAGGGATAGCATTGGGAGATATACCTAATGCTAGATGACCAGTTAGCGGGTGCAGAGCACCAGCATGGCACATGTATACAAATGGAACTAACCTGCACAATGTGCACATGTACCCTAAAACTTAAAGCATAATTAAAAAAAAAAAAGAATTGACTACTTCACCAAAGTTTAGCTTATACTGTGTACTTATTCACACTCAGCAGTTATTTCTTACACTGGTGATAAGGCTCCATTAAGACAGATTGCAATGTAAGTTAAATTAATACATTTGCAATTTTGCTGTAAGAATATTTCTAGACTGTTTTGTATCAGACAATATTATAGGGTAAAATGTAGTTCTATAGATGTTATGGCTTTGTCTGTACTTCATTCCAAAAAACTCAGTGCAGTCTGTAATCCAATACTGGAGAAGAGAAAGTATAATGTCTTATATGTTTCAATAAATTCTTATTGTTTGAAAACATACAGGTAGCAGCATACATGAATACACCCAGAATCACTAATGCCTCACAGTAAACGAGAGAAACAAGTAGGGCTTTTTTTCTAGCCATGGTTCAGAGAAGGAAAAAGAAGAGGTATACCATACATGTTTCAAGTACATGGAAAATATCAACAAATTAGAAACACTGCAGAACTATTTCACTATTATTTTGTTACTACATTTTCCGTCAAAGAAAATGTCTTTTAAGCGAACTCATCAACAAAATGAACTAAGAAGAATATAAACGTTATTTATCACCAGTAAGTGATAGAGTATGTCAAACCCTACTTTAAATATCAATGTAACCAGGATCAGAGAAATTACATGCCAGAAACTCACGGGCTTTATATATATATACTAAATCACATCAGAAATCTACCCATTCCAGAACCAGAATATATCCAGAAGTCAGCCATTTATATGAGGAGGCATCTGGAAATCATTTCAAATAAAGGATAGCTAGATGAATTGCTAAACTTACTGAAGAATAAAGTAGGCAGACACATAAGGAGAGCTGCTTTCATTCACTTTAGGAACTGCTTATACGGGGGAAAGCTGCTCTGGTGATTTGCAGGTAATACTCTCCTTTACTTCTATTCTTATTTAACCGTAATTAACAGCAAAGCATTTCTGTTTCTCTTCTATAAATTTACTACTGCTGGTAAAGCCAGAGGCAGATTCTATGCAGCTATATGCGAATTCTAAAGTCACGTGAATATTACCTTTCTTTGATTATATAGTCTATCATTATGTGGAGCTGCCATTGCTTAAGCACATAAAACCCTGAGGGCAAAAAAGGCACTGTTGCTGCCTTGGGAGTTTATAATCGGGTTAACAAGAAAGTAACAACAACAACAAAAAACATTAATATAAAGAGTCACTTAAAAATATTTATAGGCATATATGACATGGAAAATAATCAAGAATGAACAGGAAGTCTATGTTTGGCTAATTCCCTTAATGTCAAGGACAACATAATCCCTTTGCTCCCCAACAGGCCCCTATGGTGGTATCTTTAAAAAAAAAAAACAAAAAAAAAAAAAGGAAACCAAAACTATTAAACTGTTCCTACACATTTTCAAACACACATGAGAAAGACAGTATTGAAATACTGATCCAGCTGTCTCCTTTTTTATTATAATAAAAGTAACAGAAAGGAAAACTTAAGTACTTTATGTTTCTTGTCCATGACATTCTTGTTACTTTAAATTTGAATCTTCACCTTTCTACAAATTTTTGGGAGTTGGCAATGTGGAAACCTCAAAAATACTAGCTCTTTCAGTTTATTATCATAGATATAGTTATGGGTCATAGATATACTTGTATCGTTGAGAAGAGATCCTGAGAATGACTATCGTCAAACAGCCAGCTAAAATGAAAATATAATTGGAATTCTGTGCTCTGAAAAGTGGATCATAATTTTATTTCACTCTGTCTCCCTAAAAAAATTCATGAAAGTCAGTTTGGATGTTTCATTCAGCTGTTTGACAGCAAAGATGAAAACTATATCCAGAAATGAAGAAGGGGACACCAAATCTCAGAAATCTCTCTACACAAATGTTATTGCCAAGTATATTCCTGTCAAAATATTACTTCATTACTTCTAAATAAGACAGAGGTCTTCATTCTACACTAAGTCTTTCCTTAAATTTTAGGGACACTTCACTAGTTAAAAATGACCAACTATTCAGGAAATTTCTATAAACAAGTTAAAGGCCTCAATAATACCTGAAAGCAAACCATTTTACTACTTCTTACATTACCTGATAATTGTATACAGGCAACTGATATCCAGTGGTGACCTGAACTGGTGAATTTGGATAAGCAGGAAATGCCTGAAAAGGTTGCAGAAAAAATGAATATGGTAAACCACATTTTAAAATTAGAAAGAAATATAATTCCCAATATAACAAAAATATTACAAAACGGAAAATATCCTTTTTCTACATACAACAATGCAGAATTCCAAATGAATGACTTTATGAAGAAAGAAAGATTCTATGTCAAGTGCTACACTTTGGGTGTGAAGGGGGAACAAATGACAAAAGAACTGACTACTTCACCAAAGTTTACCTTATACTGTGTACTTATTCACACCCAGAAATTATTTCTTACACTGGTGATAAGGCTCCATTAAGACAGATTGCAATGTAAGGTAAATCAATACATTTGCAATTTCGCTGTAAGAATATTTCCAGACTGTTTTGTATCAGAAAATATTGTAGGGTAATATGTAGTTCTATAGATGTTATGGCTTTGTCTGTATTTCATTCCAAAAAACTAATTGCAGTCTATATTCCAACACTGGAGAAGAAAAAGTATAATGTCTGACATGTTTCAATAAATTCTTATTGTTTGAAAACATACAAGTAGCAGCATACATGAATACACCCAGAATCACTAATGCCTCACAGTAAACAAGAGAAACAAGTAGGGCTTTTTTTCTAGCCATGGTTCAGAGAAGGAAAAAGAAGAGGTATACCATACATGTTTCAAGTACATGGAAAATATCAACAAATTAGAGACACAGCAGAACGATTTCACTATTATTTCATTACTTCATTTTCTGTCAAAGAAAATGTCTTTTAAGCTAACACATCAATGAAATGAACTAAGAAGAAAATAAACAATATTTATCAACAGTAAGTGACAGACTATGTCAAACCCTACTTTAAATATCAATGTAACCACGATCAGAGAAATTACATGCCAGAAACTCATCGGGTTTATATATATATACTAAACCACATCAGAAATCTGCCCATTCCAGAACCAGAATATATCCAGAAGTCAGCCATTTATATGAGGAGGCATCTGGAAATCATTTCAAATAAAGGATAGCTAGATGAATTGCTAAACTTACTGAAGAATAAAGTAGGCAGACACATAAGGGGAGCTGCTTTCATTCACTTTAGGAACTGCTTATACGGGGGAAAGCTGCTCTGGTGATTTGCAGGTAATACTCTCCTTTACTTCTATTCTTATTTAACCGTAATTAACAGCAAAGCATTTCTGTTTCTCTTCTATAAATTTACTACTGCTGGTAAAGCCAGAGGCAGATTCTATGCAGCTATATGCGAATTCTAAAGTCACGTGAATATTACCTTTCTTTGATTATATAGTCTATCATTATGTGGAGCTGCCATTGCTTAAGCACATAAAACCCTGAGGGCAAAAAAGGCACTGTTGCTGCCTTGGGAGTTTATAATCGGGTTAACAAGAAAGTAACAACAACAACAAAAAACATTAATATAAAGAGTCACTTAAAAATATTTATAGGCATATATGACATGGAAAATAATCAAGAATGAACAGGAAGTCTATGTTTGGCTAATTCCCTTAATGTCAAGGACAACATAATCCCTTTGCTCCCCAACAGGCCCCTGTGGTGGTATCTTTAAAAACAAAAAACAAAAAAAAAAAGGAAACCAAAACTATTAAACTGTTCCTGCACATTTTCAAACACACATGAGAAAGACAGTATTGAAGTACTGATCCAGCTGTCTCCTTTTTTATTATAATAAAAGTAACAGAAAGGAAAACTTAAGTACTTTATGTTTCTTGTCCATGACATTCTTGTTACTTTAAATTTGAATCTTCACCTTTCTACAAATTTTTGGGAGTTGGCAATGTGGAAACCTCAAAAATACTAGCTCTTTCAGTTTATTATCATAGATATAGTTATGGGTCATAGATATACTTGTATCGTTGAGAAGAGATCCTGAGAATGACTATCGTCAAACAGCCAGCTAAAATGAAAATATAATTGGAATTCTGTGCTCTGAAAAGTGGATCATAATTTTATTTCACTCTGTCTCCCTAAAAAAATTCATGAAAGTCAGTTTGGATGTTTCATTCAGCTGTTTGACAGCAAAGATGAAAACTATATCCAGAAATGAAGAAGGGGACACCAAATCTCAGAAATCTCTCTACACAAATGTTATTGCCAAGTATATTCCTGTCAAAATATTACTTCATTACTTCTAAATAAGACAGAGGTCTTCATTCTACACTAAGTCTTTCCTTAAATTTTAGGGACACTTCACTAGTTAAAAATGACCAACTATTCAGGAAATTTCTATAAACAAGTTAAAGGCCTCAATAATACCTGAAAGCTAACCATTTTACTACCTCTTACATTACCTGATAATTGTATACAGGCAACTGATATCCAGTGGTGACCTGAACTGGTGAATTTGGATAAGCAGGAAATGCCTGAAAAGGTTGCAGAAAAAATGAATATGGTAAACCACATTTTAAAATTAGAAAGAAATATAATTCCCAATATAACAAAAATATTACAAAACGGAAAATATCCTTTTTCTACATACAACAATGCAGAATTCCAAATGAATGACTTTATGAAGAAAGAAAGATTCTATGTCAAGTGCTACACTTTGGGTGTGAAGGGGGAACAAATGACAAAAGAACTGACTACTTCACCAAAGTTTACCTTATACTGTGTACTTATTCACACCCAGAAATTATTTCTTACACTGGTGATAAGGCTCCATTAAGACAGATTGCAATGTAAGGTAAATCAATACATTTGCAATTTCGCTGTAAGAATATTTCCAGACTGTTTTGTATCAGAAAATATTGTAAGGTAATATGTAGTTCTATAGATGTTATGGCTTTGTCTGTATTTCATTCCAAAAAACTAATTGCAGTCTATATTCCAACACTGGAGAAGAAAAAGTATAATGTCTGACATGTTTCAATAAATTCTTATTGTTTGAAAACATACAGGTAGCAGCATACATGAATACACCCAGAATCACTAATGCCTCACAGTAAACGAGAGAAACAAGTAGGGCTTTTTTTCTAGCCATGGTTCAGAGAAGGAAAAAGAAGAGGTATACCATACATGTTTCAAGTACATGGAAAATATCAACAAATTAGAGACACAGCAGAACGATTTCACTATTATTTCATTACTTCATTTTCTGTCAAAGAAAATGTCTTTTAAGCTAACACATCAATGAAATGAACTAAGAAGAAAATAAACAATATTTATCAACAGTAAGTGACAGACTATGTCAAACCCTACTTTAAATATCAATGTAACCACGATTAGAGAAATTACATGCCAGAAACTCATCGGGTTTATATATATATACAAAACCACATCAGAAATCTGCCCATTCCAGAACCAGAATATATCCAGAAGTCGGCCATTTATATGAGGAGGCATCTGGAAATCATTTCAAATAAAGGATAGCTAGATGAATTGCTAAACTTACTGAAGAATAAAGTAGGCAGACACATAAGGGGAGCTTCTTTCATTCACTTTAGGAACTGCTTATACGGGGGAAAGCTGCTCTGGTGATTTGCAGGTAATACTCTCCTTTACTTCTATTCTTATTTAACCGTAATTAACAGCAAAGCATTTCTGTTTCTCTTCTATAAATTTACTACTGCTGGTAAAGCCAGAGGCGATTCTATGCAGCTACATGCTAATTCTAAAGTCACGTGAATATTACCTTTCTTTGATTATATAGTCTATCATTATGTGGAGCTGCCATTGCTTAAGCACATAAAACCCTGAGGGCAAAAAAGGCACTGTTGCTGCCGTGGGAGTTTATAATCGGGTTAACAAGAAAGTAACAACAACAACAAAAAACATTAATATAAAGAGTCACTTAAAAATATTTATAGGCATATATGACATGGAAAATAATCAAGAATGAACAGGAAGTCTATGTTTGGCTAATTCAAATAACATCAAGGACAACATAATCCCTTTGCTCCGCAACAGGCCCCTAAGGTGGAACCTTAAAAAATAAATAAATAATAAATAAAAGGAAACCAAAACTATTAAAGTATTCCTACACATTTTCAAAAACACATGAGAAACACACTATTAAAGTACTTATCCTGCAGTCTCCTTTATTGTAATAAAAGCAACAGAAAGGAAAACTCAAATACTTTATGTTTCTAGTCCATGACATTCTTGTTACTTTTATATCGGAAACTTCAGCTTTCTCCAAATTTTCGGGATTTTGCAATGTGGAAACCTCAAAGATACTAGCTCTTTCAGTTTATTACCATAGATATAATTATGGGTCACAGATATACTTGTATCTATGAAAAGAGATCCAGAGAATTACTATCGTCAAACAGCCAGCTAAAATGAAAATGTAACTGGAATTCTGTGCTCTGAAAAGTGCAGCATAATTTTATTTCACTCTATCTCCCTAAGAAAATTCATGAAAGACATTTTGGATGTTTCATTTAGCTATTTGACAGTAAAGATGAAAACTACATCCAGAAATGAAGAAGACAACACCGAACCTCAGAAACCTTTTCTACAGAAAAGTTATTGCCAAGTATATTCCTGTCAAAATACTACCTCATTATTCTAAATAACACAGAGGTCTTCATTCCACACTAAGTGTTTCCTTAAATTTTAGGTACACTTCACTAGTTTAAAATGAGCAACTATTCAGGAAATTTGTATGAACAAGTTAAAGGCCTCAATAATACCTAAAAGCAAATCATTTTACTCCCTCTGACATTACGTGATAATTGTATACAGGCAACTGATATCCAGTGGTGACGTGAAATGGTGAATTTGGATAAGCAGGAAATGCCTGAGAAGAAAGGTTGTAGAAAAAAATGAATATGGTAAACCATTTTTTTTAAAATTAGAAAGAAATATAATTCTGAATATAACAAAAATAGGTAAAATATTGTTTTTCTACATACAATAATGCAGAATTCTAAATGAATGACTGACTTTATGAAGAAAGAAAGATTCTATGACAAGTGCTACACTTTGGGAGTGAAGGGGGAACTAATGACAAAAGAACTGACTATTTCACCAAAGTATACCTTATACTGTGTACTTATTCACACCCAGAAGTTATTTCTTACACTGGTGGTAAGGCTCCATTAAGAGCGATTGCAATGTAAGTTAAATTAATACATTTGCTATTTCCCTGTCAGAATATTTCTAGACTCTTTTGTATCAGACAATATTATAGGACAATATATAGTTCGACACATGTTATGGCTTTGTCTGTACTTCATTAGGAAAAACTAAGTGCAGTCTATAATCCAATACTGGAGAAGAGAAAGTATAATGTCTTATATGTTTCAATAAATTTTTATTATCTGAAAACATACAGGTAGCAGCATACATGAATACACACAGATTCAAGTAATGGCTCACAGTAAATAACAGAAACAAGTAAGGCTTTTTTTCTAGCCATTGTTCAGAGAAGGAAAAAGAAGAGGTATACCATACATGTTTCAAGTACATGGAAAATATCACGAAATTAGAGACACCGCAGAACTATTTCACTATTATTTTGTTACTTCATTTTCCATCAAAGAAAATGTCTTTTAAGCTAACACATAAATAAAACGAACTAAGAAGAATATAAAGGTTATTTATCAACATTAAGTGATGGAGTATGTCAAACCCTACTTTAAATATCAATGTAACCAAGATCAGAGAAATTAGATGCCAGAAGCTCACGGGGTTTCTATATATATTAAACCACATCAGAAATCTACCCATTCCAGAAGCAGAATATATCCAGAAGTCAGCAATTTATATGAGGAGGCATCTGGAATTCATTTCAAAAAAAAAAAATAGCTAGATGAAGTGCTAAACTTACCAAAGAATAGAGTAGGCAGACACATAAGGGGAGCTGCTTTCATTCACTTTAGGAACTGGTTATAAGGGGGAAAGCAGCTCCGGTGACTTGGCGGTAATACTCTCGTTTACTCCTATTCTTATTTAAGCGTAATTAACAACAAAGCATTTCTGTTTCTCTTCTATAAATATTCTATTGCTGGTAAAGCCAGAGGCAGATTCTATGCAGATACATGCTAATTGTAAAGTCACATGAACACTACCTTTCTTTCAGTATATAGTCTATCATTATGTGGACCTGCCATTGCTTAACCACATAAAAACCTGAGGGCAAAAAAGGCACTCTTGCTCCCATGGGAGTTTATAATCGGGTTAACAAGAAAGTAACAACAACAAAAAAATTAATATAAAGAATCACTTAAATATATTTATAGGCATATATGACATGGAAAAAAATCAAGAATGAACAGGAAGTCTATGTTTGGCTAATTCACTTAACGTCAAGGACAATATAATCCCTTTGCTCCCCAACAGGACCTTATGGTGGCATCTTAAAAAAAAAAAAAAAAAAGAAAGCAAAAAAAAGGACACCAAAAGTATTATAAGTATTCCTACACATTTTCAAAAACACGTGAGAAATACAACATTGAAGTACTTATCCGGCTGTCTCCTTTTTCATTATAATAAAAGTAACAGAAAGGAAAACTTAAGTACTTTATGTTTCTAGTCCATGACATTCTTGTTACTTTTATATTTGAAACTTCACCTCTCTCCAAATTTTCGGGAGCGGGCAATGTGGAAACCTCAAAGATACTACCTCTTTCAGTTTATTTCCATAGATATAATTATGGGTCATAGATATACTTGTATCTATGAAAAGAGATCCAGAGAATTACTATCTTCAAACAGCCAGCTAAAATGAAAATGTAATTGGGATTCTGTGCTCTGAAAAGTGCAGCATAAATTTATTTCACTCTATCTCCCTAAGAAAATTCATGAAAGTCAGTTTGGATGTTTCATTCAGCTATTTCACAGTAAAGATGAAAACTACATCCAGAAATAAAGGAGAGAACACCACATCTCAGAAATCTCTTCTACAGAAAAGTTATTGCCAGGTATATTCCTCTCAAAATACTACTTCATTAATTCTAAATAAGACAGACGTCTTCAATTCTACACTAATTCTAAGTGTTTCCTTAAATTTTAGGTACACTTCACTAGTTTAAAATGACCAACTATTCAGGAAATTTGTATAAACAAGTTAAATGCCTCAATAATACCTGAAAGTAAATCATTTTACTCCTTCTTACATTACCTGATAATTATATACAGGCAACTGATATCCAGTGGTGACCTGAAATGGTGAACTTGGATAAGCAGGAAATGCCTGAAAAGAAACGTTGCAGAAAAAAATGAATATGGTAAACCACTTTTTAAAATTACAAAGAAATATAATTCCCAATATAACAAAAATATTACAAAAGGTAAAATATCGTTTTTCTAAGTACAACAATGCAGAATTCCAAATGAAGGACTGACTTCATGAAGAAAGAAAGATTCTATGTCAAGTGCTACACTATGGGTGTGAAGGGGGAACAAATGACAAAAGAATTGACTACTTCACCAAAGTTTACCCTATACTGTGTACTTATTCACACCCAGAAGTTATTTCTTACACTGGTGGTAAGGCTCCATTCAGAGAGATTGCAAGGTAAGTTAAATTAACACATTTGCAATTTCTCTGTAAGAATATTTCTAGACTGTTTTGTATCAGACAATATTATAGGGTAATATGTAGTTCGACAGATGTTATGGCTTTGTCTGTATTTCATTACGAAAAACTAAGTGCAGTCTATAATCCCATACTGGAGAAGAGAAAGTATAATCTCTTACATGTTTCAATAAATTCTTATTGTTTGAAAACATACAGGTAGCAGCATACATGAATACACCCAGAATCAGTAATGCCTTACAGTAAATGACAGAAAAAAGTAGGACTTTTTTTCTAGCCATTGTTCAGAGAAGGAAAAAGAAGAGGTATACCATACATGTTTCAAGTACATGGAAAATACCAACAAATTAAAGACACTGCAGAACTATTTCACTATTATTTTATTACTTCATTTTCCGTCAGAGAAAATGTCTTTTAAGCTAACACGTCAATAAAATGAACTAGGAAGAGTATAAACGTTATTTATCAACGGTAGGTGACAGAGTACGTCAAACCCTACTTTAAATATCAATGTAACCAGGATCAGAGAAATTAGACGCCAGAAGCTCACGGGGTTTATATATATATATACAAAACCACCTCAGAAATCTATCATTCCAGAACAAGAAAATATCCAGAAGTCAGCAATTTATATGAAGAGGCATCCGGAAATCATTTCAAATAAAGGATAGCTAGATGAACTGCTAAACTTACCGCAGAATAAAGTAGGCAGACACATAAAGCGAGCTGCTTTCATTCACTTTAGGAACTGGGTATAACGGGGAAAGCAGCTCCGGTGATTTCGAGGTAATACTCTCGTTTACTCCTATTCTTATTTAAGCGTCATTAACGGCAAAGCAATTCTGTTTCTCTTCTATAAATTTTCTATTGCTGGTAAAGCCAGAGGCAGATTCTAGGCAGATACACGCTAATTCTAAAGTCAAGTGAATACTACCTTTCTGTGATTATATAGTCTATCATTATGTGGACCTGCCATTGCTTAAGCACATAAAAATCTGAGGGCAAAAAAGGCACTCTTGCTCCCATGGGAGTTCATAATTGGGTTAACAACAAAGTAACAACAACAAAAAAATTAATATAAAGAATCACTTAAAAATATTTATAGGCATATAGGACATGGAAAAAAATCAAGAATGAACAGGAAGTCTATGTTTGGCTAATTCACTTAACGTCAAGGACAACATAATCCTTTGCTCCCCAACAGGCCCATACGTTGGCATCTTAAAAAAAAAAAAAAAGAAAGTAAAAAAAAGGACACCAAAAGTATTATACGTATTCCTACACATTTTCAAAAACACGTGAGAAATACAACATTGAAGTACTTATCCGGCTGTCTCCTTTTTCATTATAATAAAAGTAACAGAAAGGAAAACTTAAGTACTTTATGTTTCTAGTCCATGACATTCTTGTTACTTTTATATTTGAAACTTCACCTTTCTCCAAATTTTCGGGAGTTGGCAATGTGGAAACCTCAAAGATACTACCTCTTTCAGTTTCTTACCATAGATTTAATTATGGGTCATAGATATACTTGTATCTATGAAAAGAGATCCAGAGAATTACTATCATCAAACAGCTAGCTAAAATGAAAATATAATTGGAATTCTGTGCTCTGAAACGTGCAGCATAAATTTATTTCACTCTACCTCCCTAAGAAAATTCATGAAAATCAGTTTGGATGTTTCATTCAGCTATGTGACAGTAAAAATGAAAACTACATCCAGAAATAAAGAAGAGAACACCACATCTCAGAAATCTCTTCTACAGAAAAGTTATTGCCAAGTATATTCCTCTCAAAATACTACTTCATTACTTTGAAATAAGACAGACGTCTTCATTCTACACTAATTCTAAGTGTTTCTTTAAATTTTAGGTCCACTTCACTAGTTTAAAATGACCAACTTATTCAGGAAATTTGTATAAACAAGTTAAATGCCTCAATAATACCTGAAAGTAAATCATTTTACTCCTTCTTACATTACCTGATAATTATATACAGGCAACTGATATCCAGTGGTGACCTGAAATGGTGAACTTGGATAAGCAGGAAATGCCTGAAAAGAAAGGTTTGCAGAAAAAAAAATGAATATGGTAAGCCACTTTTTAAAATTACAAAGAAATACAATTCCTCATATAACAAAGCTATTAAAAAAGGTAAAATATCGTTTTTCTACATACAACAATGCAGAATTCCAAATGACTGACTGACTTCATGAAGAAAGAAAGATTCTATTTCAAGTGCTACACTTTGGGTGTGAAGGGGGAACAAATGACAAAAGAATTCACTACTTCACCAAAGTTTACCTTATACTGTGTACTTATTCATACCCAGAAGTTATTTCTCTCACTGGTGATAAGGCTCCATTAAGACAGATTGCAATGTAAGTTAATACATTTGCAATTTCTCTGTAAGAATATTTCTAGACTGTTTTGTATCAGACAATATTGTAGGGTAATATGTAGTTGTACAGATGTTATGGCTTTGTCTGTACTTCATTCCAAAAAACTAAGTGCAGTCTATAATCCAATACTGGACAAGAGAAAGTATAATGTCTTATATGTTTCAAGAAATTCTTATTGTTTGAAAACATACAGGTAGCAGCATACATGAATACACCCAGAATCAGTAATGCCTCACAGTAAATCACAGAAAAAAGTAGGACTTTTTTTCTAGCCATTGTTCAGAGAAGGAAAAAGTAGAGGTATACCATACATGTTTCAAGTACATGGAAAATATCAACAAATTAGAGACACTGCAGAACTATTTCACTATTATTTTGTTACTTCATTTTCCGTCAAAGAAAATGTCTTTTAAGCTAACACGTCAATAAAATGAACTAAGAAGAATATAAACGTTATTTATCAACAGTAGGTGACAGAGTATGTCAAACCCTACTTTAAATATCAATGTAACCAGGATCAGAGAAATTAGATGCCAGAAGCTCATGGGGTTTACATATATATACTAAACCACATCAGAAATCTACTCATTCCAGAACCAGGAAATATCCAGAAGTCAGCAATTTATATGAGGAGGCATCTGGAAATCATTTCAAATAAAGGACAGCTAGATGAACTGCTAAACTTACCGCAGAATAAAGTAGGCAGACACATAAGGAGAGCTGCTTTCATTCACTTTAGGAACTGGTTATAAGGGGGAAAGCAGCTCCGGTGATTTGGAGGTAATACTCTCGTTCACTCCTGTTCTTATTTAAGTGTCATTAACAGCAAAGCAATTCTGTTTCTCTTCTATAAATTTTCTATTGCTGGTAAAGCCAGAGGCAGATTCTTGGCAGATACGTGCTAATTCTAAAGTCAAGTGAATACCACTTTTCTGTGATTATATAGTCTATCATTATGTGGACCTGCCATTGCTTAAGCACATAAAAACCTGAGGGCAAAAAAGGCACTCTTGATCCGATGGGAGTTCGTAATCGGGTTCACAAGAAAGAAACAACAACAAAAAAATTAATATAAAGAATCACTCAAAAATATTTATAGGCATATAGGACATGGAAAAAAATCAAGAATGAACAGGAAGTCTATGTTTGGCTAATTCACTTAACGTCAAGAACGGAATCCCTTTGCTCCCCAATAGGCCCCTATGGTGGCACCTTTAAAAAAAAAAAAAAGGACACCAAAACTATTAAAGTATTCCTACACATTTTCAAAAACTCATGAGAAACACAATATTGAAGTCCTTATCCGGCTGTCTCCTTTTTTATTATAATAAAAGTAACAGAAAGGAAAACTTAAGTACTTTATGTTTCTAGTCCATGACATTCTTGTTACTTTTATATTTGAAACTTCACCTTTCTCCAAATTTTCAGGAGTTGGCAATGTGGAAACCTCAAAGATACTACCTCTTTCAGTTTATTTCCATAGATATAATTATGGGTCATAGATATACTTGTATCTATGAAAAGAGATCCAGAGAATTACTATCTTCAAACAGCCAGCTAAAATGAAAATGTAATTGGGATTCTGTGCTCTGAAAAGTGCAGCATAAATTTATTTCACTCTATCTCCCTAAGAAAATTCATGAAAGTCAGTTTGGATGTTTCATTCAGCTATTTCACAGTAAAGATGAAAACTACATCCAGAAATAAAGGAGAGAACACCACATCTCAGAAATCTCTTCTACAGAAATGTTATTGCCAGGTGTATTCCTCTCAAAATACTACTTCATTACTTCTAAATAAGACAGACGTCTTCATTCTACACTAATTCTAAGTGTTTCCTTAAATTTTAGGTACACTTCACTAGTTTAAAATGACCAACTATTCAGGAAATTTGTATAAAAAAGTTAAAGGCCCCAATAATACCTGAAAGCAAATCATTTTACTCCCTCTTACATTACCTGATAATTATATACAGGCAACTGATATCCAGTGGTGACCTGAAATGCTGAATCTGGATAAGTGGGATATTCCTGAAAATAAATTATACAGAAAGAATGAATTAATACGTTAAAACATTATTTTTAATTAGGAAGAATTAGTCCCAATATAACAAAAGTATTAAAAACTCTGAAATACTAATTATTTTTCTATATGCAACAATGTAGAATTGTAAGTGACTGACTGATTTATGAAGAACGTATTATTCTCGGTCAAGTGCTATGGTTGGGCGTGGAGGGGGAACAGACAAATGTCAAAAGAACTGGCTATTTCACCGGGCAGTTAACCTTACTTCTATTGTGTACTTATGCCCACCCAGAAGTTATTTCTTGCACTGGTGATAAGGCTGCATTAAGACAGAGTTCAATGTAAGTTAAATTAATACATTTGCTATTTCCCTGTAAAAATGCTTCCAGACTGATGTGTATTTGACAATATTATAAGGTAATACGTAGTTCTACAGAATTTACGGCGTTTTCTGTACTTCATGTTGAAAAACTAAATGCAGTATATAATCCAATACTGGAAAAGAGATAGTATAATGTCTCATATGTTTCAATAAATACTTATTGTTTCAACACATACAGGTAAGCAGCATGCATCAATACACCCAGATTCAGTAATGGCTCACAGTAAATGATAGAAGTAGGGCGTTTATTCCAGCCATTGTTCAGAGAAGGAAAAAGAAGATGAGGTATACCATACATGTTTCAAGTACAGGGAAAATGTCAACAAATGAGAAACACTGAATATAACTACTTCACTACTATTCTGTTATTTTATTTTCCATCAAAGAAAATGTCTTTTAAACTAAGATATAAATAAAATGAACTAAGAAGAAAATAAACGTTATTTACCACCAGTAAGTGACAGAATATGTCAAATCTACTTTAAATAGCAAACTAACAAGGATCAGAGACATTACATGCCAGAAACTGACGGGATTTACAGATACCTAAAACATATCAGAAATCTACCCATTCCAGAACCAGAATATATCTGGAAGTCAGCAATTTAATATGCAGAGGCATCTGGAAATCATTTCAAATAAAGAATACCTGGATTAACTGCTAAACTTAGAGAAGAATAAAGCAGGCAGACACATGAGGAGAACTGCTTTTAAATATTTTAGTTATATGGGGGAAAGCAGCTCAGGTGTTATAGAGGTAATACTCTTTTTAATCCTATTCTTATTTAAGAGTAATTAACAGCAAAACATTTCTGTTTCTCTTTATGAAATTTTTTACGGTTGGTACATCCAGATGCAGATTCTCATCAGATACATGCTATTCTAAAGCCAAATTAATACTACCTTTCTTAGATAAAGCCACATTAGGACTACCTTTCTTAGATTAAATAATCTATCGAAAAGAAACTGAACACTTGTCATTATTTGGAGAAGCCATTGCTTAAGCATACAAAAACCTGAGAGAGAAAAAGGCACTGTTGCTCCCATGGGAGATTATAATTGGGTTAAAAAGAAACTAACAAAACGTTAACACATCAATATAAAGAATCATTAAAAATATTTATAGGCATATGTGCCACACAAAAAATCAAGAAAGAAGAGCAAGTATATGTTTCACTAATTCGCTTAACCAGAGGAACAACATAACTCCTTTGCGCCCCAACGGGCCAGTGCAGTGGAATCTTAAATTAAAAAAAAAAAAAGTAACCAAAATTATTTAAATACTCCTACACGTTTTCAAAAACACATGAGTTACATAATATTGGAGTATTTATCATGATGGCTCCTTTGTTATAATAAAAGAAACAGAATAGAAAAAAGAAGTACTTTAGGTTTCTAATCCCCAAAGTTCTTGTTGTTACTTCTACACAGAAAACCTCACCTTTTTCCCAATTTTATGGAAATAGAATTGTGGAACCCTCAAAGATATTAATTCTTTGAATTTGTTACCACAGATACGATTATGGGTCACAGATAATAGTTGTACCGTTGAAAAGAGACCCAGAGAACTGCTATCATGAAGCAGCAAGCTAAAATAAAAATACAATTGGAATTCTGTGCTCTAAGAATTCGGTAAAGCTTTTATTTCACTCTGTATCTCTACAAGATTCATGAAAGTCAGTCTGGATGTTTCAGCTCTTTGACAGCAAAGATAACAAAATACATGCTGAAACAAAGAAGGGAACACCAAATCTCAGAAACTGTTCTGCAGAAAAGTTATTGCTAAGTACCCTCCTGTCAAAATCTTATTTCATCACTTCTAAATAAAACAGAGGTCCTCATTACACTAATTCTAAGTGATTTCTTAAATTTTAGGTACAGTTCACTAGTTTAAAACGACAACCTATTCAAGCAATTTGTATAAGCAAGTTGAAGGCCTCAGTAGTAGCTGAAAGTAAATCATTTTACTCCCTCTTCAATCACCTGATAATTATACACAGGCAACTGATACCCAGTGATGACCTGACCTGGTGAGTTTGGATAAGGAGAATAAGCCGAGAATAAAGTTTACAGAAAGAATGGATTAATACGGTAAAATGTGTTTGTTTGTTTTTTTAACTAGAAAGCAATATCATTCCCAAAATAACAAAAATACGAAAAACCTTGAAATGGTAATTATTTTTCTACATACAGAAATACAGATTTCTAAATGAATGACTGACACGAAGAAACAAATATTCTCTGTCAAGTGCTACCCTTTGGGCGGGGAGGGGGAAGAGACAAATGACAAAACAAGTGACTGTTGCACCGGCCAAAGTCCACCATATTTATACTGTGTACTTATGCCCACCCAGAAGTTATTTCTTACGCTGGTGATAAGGCTCTATTAAGATAGATTTCAACGTAAGTTAAAATAATACATTTGCTCTTTCTTTGCCAAAATACTTCTAGACTGTTTGCTATCTGACGATATTATAGGGTAATACTGTAGTTCTTCGACAGATGTTACGGCTTTCTCTGTACTTCATTTCCACAGATTAAGGGCAGTAAATAAGCCACAGCTGGAAAAGAGACAGTATAATGTCTTCTACTTTTCAATAAATACTTACTGATTAAAAACATACAGGTAGCATCATTCATCAATACACCCACATTCAGTAATGGCTCACAGTAAATGCTACAAACAAGTAGGGCTTTTCTTCTAGCCATTGCTCAGAGAAGGAAAAAGAAGAAGAGGTGGACCCTACACGTTTCAAGTACACGGAAAATGTCAACAAATGAGAGACACTGAAGAACTAATTCACTACTATTTGGTTACTTTATTTTCCATCGAAGAAAATCTCTTTTAAACTAACACATAAATAAAATGAACGAAGAACAAACTAAACGTTATTTATCACCAGTAAGTGACAAGAGTATGTCAAATCCTACTTTAAATATCAAAGCAACCAGCATCAGAGAAATTACATGCCAGAAACTCACGGGATTTCTAGATAGAGCAAAAGAGATCAGAAATCTACCCATCCCAGAACCAGAATGTACCCAGAAGTCAAGCAATTTATATGAGGAGGCATCTGGAAATCATTGCAAGTAAAGAATAGCTAGGTTAACTGCTAACCTTAGAGAACAATAAACTAGGCAGACACATAAGGAGGGCTGCTTCCAAATACTTTAGGAACTAGTTATATGAGGTGAAAGAGGCAGAGATAGGAAGAGATTTGTTCATGTGTCTACAGAGGTCATTTCTAAGAGAAAGCTTCGCCAAGTATACAGAAGATTCTTAGCTCAAATGACGAACACGAAGAATAAGAAATTTCTAACAAAAGTAACAGATTTCCCGTTACTCACACTGTTCAAACAGGGATTCTATTGCCACTTACTATGGAAAGTGTAGATACAATTCCACAGAGGGAAGGATGACTACAATAAACAAGAGAACAGGAACATAAGCAGTTCTTACCTGAACGTGCTGAGTTATAGGACTCGGCGTGATGTGGGGCTGCAGGTAGGTTTCAGTGTTTGGATTCCGCCGGACGTTCTGAAACTGTGGTGGAGGAGGAGGATTAACTACCAAAGGACGTGGCTGCACATGACGAGCACCTTTTTAAAAAGCAAGAAGAAAAAAGCCTATTTTTAGCTATTTGAAAAGCTACACGGGTCAAAAAAGAACAATTTCTTTTCCTACTCACATAACTTTTGTTTCCTGATTGCAGGGCCCAGCTTCAGCTTTTTACCATGGAAATGTATCTGTGACTGAAAATAGAACCGTTAACAAAACTAGAATCAATTTTCAAGTGTTAGCTTCCAAGACTTGGGTAAACACCTGAAGTCTTCTAAAGTACCTATCATCATAGAAGATCGGGGACAACCACGCACCAAATTAAAATTTGTCATCACGAAGCTACCTTACTTACCCTTACTACTCTAATCAGTGTCAAGAGGCATCAAGTGAAAGTTGATCAAAAACTTTCCATCACCCTGTCTCCAACCCTTCCTGTCTGTAGTTCATGAAACTAGGTGTCCAGTCAAAAATAAACAGGATCAAACAAGCTATGTGAGGTTACTCTGAGTTTGGATTTTGAACAGGAAGTCTGTCTTTCCCCAAATTTTACACAAGTCCGAGTATATCACTGACACTAAACGTTGTAGCAATAAGATAAATAAGAGATTTTTCTATTAGATTACTTACTCCTACTATCTTCTGGACATCCACGTCATTAACAAACGAAACAAATCCATAGCTATAAAGGCAGACAAATGAAGCATAAAATCACCATCATACAGCACGTGGTTCAGAAGTTCTACTCTTCTATATACAGAAGTGATCATGACAAAAGACGAATAGTATACCATGATAAGTATTTGCTAAGATGTACATGACAGATCCTCTACAAATACCACTTTTTCTTAAGCAGAACTATGTCAAAATGTGCTAGGATTAGGGCAGTGTGAAAACTTTATTGACTAACAAAGAATTCATATCTGTGAACCTGAATTTAACTTACTGTCTAAGACAAGGTGGTTAAAATTTAAGATGCTGTGCAGTGTATGAAGAAAACAATTATTTGAGAAGACTGATTAACTCATCTGTATGAAATAGAAACTGGAGACATTTAAAAACAAACATTAGAAAAATGGTCAAATAGAAGAACTGGTAATAGCCTTTTATCCCCTACGTGAAAGAAATTAACACTGCAGAATATTTCATTTATACAAGGGTCAGAATATCAGTTTTGAAGTCTTGTCTGATACTTATAGAATAGGTGACTGGAGTTCACATATTTTTGATAAGATTACTCACCCTTTGGACACACCAGTTCGATTCCTGATTCTCTTCACTTCTTTCACTGTACCGTATCTACCAAAGAAGCTTCTAATCTCAGTTTCATCCGTCTATGGAAAAGAATTGAACGTCAGAGTAAAAATTCAGCATTCAAAAATTTCAACTTTACTACAATTTTACTACCATGAGGTGGAAATTTCTCCCCCATTTATCCCCGAATGACCAGCAGCCCTTTGTCAAAGATATTTTTAGTACCTATGGGTCAAACCTAAAAGCAATTCTAAACCTCCAGGAAGTACAAAAAAAACCATTTAAGTTTGTAACAGGGCCCAAATCCCATTGTTCATGATGTATTTTAAGGTAAAAATGAGGTACGAATACAATACCCTATCATCAATTCCACCAACAAAAACAGTGTTTGGCACGATTTTGCCTTCTGGTAACACCCAGCCTTGGCTAGCTGCAGCTGATGAAGACTGGGTGCTGGCCTCTCTGGAGATGGTTGAGTTTGGAGTCTCAGGATTGGCAGCAGACTGTAATTTGGAAAGCAGACATCATAATTACGTATGCAGGCAAAACCCATACATAATGTGCAATACCATTTTTGTATTTTAAGTATATTTTATATAAATTACTTTCATTGTAAATTAGTCACCAGTGCAGCTCAGTTCAGGCTCAGGATTTAAACTTATCAGAGTACATCAGCATGGAATTTTAACCGAAGGATACAGTACTTTCTTAAACCTAGTGCCGCTCATCACCGAGTCCTGTATAACGCTGTGGAAGAATACCCATTTAGTATTTGTGAAAGTACTGTGTGAAGTAGTTAAAAAAGACACCCAAAACTAGAGAGTTTAGATTTGTAAAAATTAAAGTTATTAAAATCATCCTGTTCTATATTCATAAACAACTTTTCACTTTACTGAGTAGACTAAAGATAAATCTTAAAAAAAAAAAAAAAAAAAAAAGCCCCACCAAAAAGAAAATAAGCCTCAACGTTTTAAACCAATTTGTTACAATCCTCTTCCGTAACGCTAGGGTGTTCAAAGCATCTTTTGAAATAACATTTTACTTCCTGAGTAACACGGAATCAGTCTGACTGATAATTCTGATTTTCACAGTGGGCTGATAGATATAAATGATACCATCTTTATTTTCAGATAAAAAAACAAAGACATATAACTCACTAATTTTCTAGATTCTGATCAGAACTGTCTTTATTCTTTCCACAGCAGACTCTAAGGTTAATGTAAAATTTTCTGAAGTAGTATTCATAAGTAATACATACGTTGGAGAAACAATATAGCATAGTGAAACAAAAATTAATTCAGTCAGGAGATCTAGGTTTATGTCCCTTACAGGTAAGTGGTTATAAGCCACCTACTTGCCAGCTACGTATCTGTGGGCAAAGTGCTTTGAGAATGACATGAGATCACATCTGTGAATTCATTTTGTACGTATAAAGTGGTACAAGTGGTGTGCCAATGTAAGTTAGTGTCCTGTTATTTGAATTTATTTTCAGCCGATTTGTTTTCAAGTTTCTTTTTTGGCTTCACTATTTAGCTGACTTATTTTGAAAAAATTTTAATTAAGAACTAACTGACACATCACGAAACTATGACACATCATTAATTTAAAAATCATTGGTGAAGTGCTGTTGACTTCACAAATGTCAGTACAAAATGCTGCAAAAGAGAAAGCTATTACACATATACCTGTCTGAAAGAAAACAAAAGACAAAAGAAACTGTGTTATCTTTTTGAACACAGTAATGTTACAGAAGTTAATAAGAAAGGAGGGTTCCTGCTTTGTTAATTAGAGCCTAGAAGTTACTGATTCTACACAGCTTTACTAGAGATGAAATCTAAATTGTCAAATCAACTAAAGCCGAGGTTACTGCATTTCTCTATTCTTTCGTGCTTGTACTTGCTATTTTGGGTTTGTAACTAATTCCTAATTCTTTCCTTTAACAGCGTTATTTCATGACAATGATGTGAAAGAAAAATTTAAAACACTATTTTTAAAGTTTTCCCTTTCAAAAATGTCTCACATTACTGTTTTTTCCAAATGACATTAAGCTGCACTACCTTGAACTACTGGGAACCTGATTAGATCTCCCTTCCCTATAGACAATTTACCAATTCCTTCTCCGTTCATTCAGAAATCCCAAACAGAATAAAACAAAACAAAACAAATTCTGAAATTCTTGTAGTTTCTTTTTCTCCTTTCCAATTCCCCCTTGATTTGTGGATGAACTTTGGGTATGTGTTTCCTTGATAAACAAGCTATATGACAGTATTGTCTCGGCACCATAGTGTTTGGATGTATTCTAATTTAGAAATGTAACATCTGGCAGAAAACTGTGTCAGACTATGAGAGGTTATGGAAATGCACTGATTCTCAACTGGGCAAGATTTTTGAGCCCCAGGGGCATTTAGCGACGTTTAGAGATTGGCTGTCACAACTGAGATGTATTCCTGGAATCTGATGGGCCGAAGGCCAGGCACACTACTGCGCATCCTACAGTGTAAAGACAGCCTCCTACAACAAGGAAGTATTTGGTGCGCAATTTGAAAAGGGTCTGGTTAAGAAACCTTGTCACCGTGCCACAAGAATTGAAGAGGAAAATTCTTCTTTGGGAAGAACCTGATTTCCATCGCTCACTAAAGTGAATCTTTTCATGACCTCGGTTTCAGCTTCCTTGCTTGAAAACGAATGGCCGGAAAAGACCTCGGGTGTCTCTTCTGATTCTCATACTCATTTGGATACTCGAAATAACCGTAGTTTGGTAAAGAAGAAAAAAGGCATTTGATATGATTAAGAAGTCTGACTTTAGCTTGGATCTTACAAACCGGCTGCCTGCTTAACTGGAATCGTACATATAAAATTCACTGAATCTCTTTAATAGCGTCATAATACTTTAAATTAAGGAAGTAATGATCATGTCCTAGTCCTCAGCCAGCAGGTGGCGCTCAAAGCTAACAAGGTAAGCAATGTACTTCGTTTTCTGCAATGTACTTCACTTTTACCATGGCTCGAGTAGCAGGGATTGTTCAATTCCGACTGTGTACTTATACATAATTATATAACGTATATATAAAAATCCACAATCAACAGACAATCTTTGGTTAGTTTTAAACTACGGCCAAAAATATAAATGAATGCTTCGGATAAGCAAACGTTTAATTTTAAAGAAAGTACCATCGTAACCGTCAATGGCATCCTGAAAACAAACTGCATTAAAGAAGCAATTTTCTTAACCGTATCTTCAAGTGAGTTGTTGAATTTTCAAATGAGAAATGTTGCAATAGTAAACAGGGGTGAGCTTCAAGACCGTCATAATCACAACTCTCATTGCTATTTCTAGCAAACATATTCCTTGTTATATGCGGACAATCAAGTGACAAAGACAGCTAAAAGCTGGAAAAAATTATCATTAAACTCCTGCCATGTCAGCTCCTCTGCCAGTATTATCTAATGCAATTACTATGTGAACATGTAAGTAAATTGTTATTTACATAAACTGGCCAGGAAAAAGCCTATCATTTGTAGTCATCGAAGTTACATTCACAGCGATAGGAAGAGGAGCAAATAAAGAGAGTGATAAAATTAAGAAAATATGACGTGAAAATCAGAAGTTAATCCAAGAACAGAGTCCCGGGGAGTGGTGGGTGGCAAGGATGAAATTCAAGCAATACACAATCGTTGCAAAACTAAGCAAGAAAAAGCAAAAATATATGAGACCTGAAAAATGGGTTGTGGCCCGTGGTTATAAAAGAATGTTGTTATGCACAAACTCTATAGGAATAAATTTTGAAATCAACGACATGGTCAACTTGTACAGAAATTTTAATTCTTCCCAAACAATCTTGAAAAAGAACACCCAATGGTATTTGGCTTAGTTTCCCTGGGAGTTTTTTCAACTTGCAAAGAAACAGGTAACTTGGGTGTATGTGGTGTGTCACAGAGAGGTGCACACAGACGCCAGAAACCTGAAGTAAAGATAGAAGAAGAGATTAAGAAATTTAAACTCTTTTCTTCAGTTTTCAAAGAGGAAAAAAGTACTTCTCAATGCATTTTACAAAGGTTAACAGCACATAAGCAACAAAGCCTCATCAAGATGGTCCAACCCTCTCCTCAACACAAATGCAAAATTCCAGTAGGAAAGAATATAGTTTATATTGGCAATGCAAGAATACTGCATTCGCAGGATACGTTACTTTAATTCATCATTGAAAAAGTATTTAATAAAATACAGCATTCATTTTTAAATTTTTTAAAAACCTAAGTAAAATAGAAATAGAGGATTCTTATTTTCTATCAATCTAATTCTACCCTACCATGAAGCTTACAGTGAAATACTAGAGCCATCTCCACTGAAAATAGGAATAAGGTAAGGGCACCATGGCACCTCATCATTACTACTATATATATTTTCCCACTATGTATGACAAGTGCGAATATTAATACAGAGTTTTTATGAGTCAGTAAGAAAAATAAAATTAAAAAAGGAAATCTAAAAAGCGAATGATCAATGCTCAACTTCACTGATGATTCAAAAAAGTGCACATCAACATAGTGTAATATTATCCAGCTATTAGGCTGACGATGTACAAAATCCTAATACCGTTCATTAGAAAGGGTGTGGAACAGAGATCACTCTACACACCATCAGTGGGAAAATACTGATACATGCTTTACCAAGAGCACCTTGGAAAAGGTGTATCATAATTTGACAGGGGGATACTCACCACTATACTAATGAGGAGCATAATTTAAAATTGTTATGAAAGGGCAAAGCACTTCCACCCAGCAATGCCACTTACAGCAATTCATCTCAAGGAATTAATAATTAAGTACAAGTGTGCCAAGATATTTACACAAGGACATTCATGGCATTTTTAAAATTTTGTTTTGAGACCGAGTCTCCCTTTGTTGCCTAGGCTGGATTGCAGTGACACCATCTCAGCTCACTGCAACCTGCTTCCCAGGTTCAAATGATTCTCCTGCCTCAGCCTCCCGAGTAGCTGGGATTACAAGTGCACGCCACCACGCCTGGCTAATTTTTCGTATTTTTAGTAGAGATGGGGTTTCACCATGTTAATCGGGCTGCTCTCGAAATCCTGACCTCAAGTGATCCGCCCGCCTCAGTCTCCCAAAGTGTTGGGATTACAGGCGTGAGCCACCGCGCCCAGCCCATGATAGTTTTAATACTGAAAAAGTATTCATCATAAGGGAATTCAGTAAAACAACAGTACAATTTTTAACATGATATACTGAAAATTAAAGTTATCTTCAGAATAATACCCACATTAATTGAAAGCTGCCCGTTGTAAAATAGTATTAAGCAGCACTATGTAACTTTTGTAAAAGCTGGCCTATCTATATGCAATTGCAATACATGCATAAAAATAAGCTGGAAAGGCATTCATGTATCAAAATTTAACTGTGGTTTTATGTGTTGGTATTAAGATGGACTGCTATTTTCTTACTGTGATTGTTTTCAAATGAGTAAATATACTACTTTTATAATCAGGAAAAAAACCTAATGAAACTATAAGCATTTCTTCCCTCTACCTCTAAAAATGAAAAGTATTATTGTAAATAATTATAACTTATAACTCAAGGTGATTTTTTCATTAGCATGGGTAACATGTTGCACACTTATTACACATTATAGTTGCTTATATATTATTTTAATGTTTATACATGGTAATATAAACCGTGTATAAAACTCCTTTTATTTCTAAAAACGAAAAGACAAAATTATCAATGCAGATACGCACACAGCATGTAACACGCGTGTTTGTGACTCCGTGTTTGGTCAGCGTATTCAGAGCCACATCTGTGATGGTGCTCAACGAACGCTGGGCATTTACCAAACTCACAGAAATGCACACCCAACATTATCTACCAATTGGACATTTAGTCAAAGTTTCCTGGTTTATCTACGGGGGAAAGATTGTGCCTGGAGTTTAAAAATTCTAAAATTCTCAATGGTAGCTGCCGAAGCCAACCTCTTGCCACAAAGATGGCGTCGAGTGAGCTTTTGTGCCTGTCGCCGCCGCAGTAGGGAGCCGCCATCAGCCAGCCGCCATCAGCCAAGCCCCCAGCAGCTGCTAGCCGCGAAAGGATCAGAGGCACTTCCCACCCAGCCCCCTCAGCTAGTGGGCCGCGCCTTCAGGCCGCCCCACCCGCCACACTCAGGCCCCCACAAACCCCACCAACCCACCCCACCCAGTAGTACAAGGACCAGGAGGGAACCACTTCCTGAAGAAGTTCCGGCCCTCCCAATCCAAGGAGGCAAGTCTCTCAGCAGGCTCGCCGCCATCTTGCGGAGCCACCAGGAGAGCGTCAGAAGTGAAGTTGGCGGGGTGGGGGCGCGTGGGAGTGGGGGAAGGGGGAAAGGGCGCCTAGGAGTGGGGGTGGGGACGCGTGGGGGTGGGGAACCCGCACCCCAAACCGCTGCCAGGAGAGACCCCGGGGCAGGAAATGGGTTCCGCAAGGAGGCCGTGGCCCTTGTAAGTGAACTGTGAGGCAGGGCGTCCTGGGGACCCACGCCATGCTTGCTGTCCCGCCACTTCTGTGCCTGCCTCTCTGTATAGGCCGCGCTGCTGCCAGGCCGCCTCACCCCACCCTGTGGGCCACGGCTCCTAATGCGTTCAGGGGGGTGGCCCCGAAACAGGAAAACCGAGGATAAGGCGGAGCCTGGTTTCACCCACCGGTGAAGACCCCACAGGCCTTGCCCCTCAGGTCTTTCCTTCAACTCACCATGATGGTGGCAGGCAGCAGCTCCCGACAGGCTCAAGGAGGAACAGAGGCAGTGTTTCACCCACCACTTCTGGGTCTGCTGGTGAAGTCCGCTGGAACACGCTGTGGGGCTTCGAGTGGTCAAAGGAGCCAAAGGCGAAGGTGTAAGGAAAACCAAGGGCGGGCGAACCCTCAGAGGCAGAACCGCCAGACTGAGGAGCGCAGGCAGACTGAGGCATGGACTGCGGGGCTCTGGGAGGTGGCTCCTGTGCCGGGTATCGGGGCGCGTGGTATCGGCCTGAGCCAATGGGTGGCAGCACACCCGCCCCCTGGAGGGCGGAGGCCTGCGGGGGATGACGGCGTCCCCCACGCTGTGGGTGCGTAGAGTACGCAGGGTATGCCGTGCGTGTGTGCTGGCCAGTGCCTGGGTTCCAGGCGGGCACCGCCTCCAAAACACCCTTGAAATAAGTATGCATACTGAAATATATGGTATAGTTTTAAAAAATGATAATGTGTCTGGGCTGTAGTTTCAAAATGGCTTCCGGAATGCACAGGTTTAGCACAATCACTGTTAGCGTCACACCCACCCCAAAATCTTTTAAAGTACCTGCAGAAATAAATAGTAGCAAGTCTGTGGAAAACGGAGGGAGACATCAACAGGCCAGAAACTTGGACTCCTTTCTGTCAAGTTTGAGATATAAGGGGTTGGATGGGAGGAAACGCCAGTTTTGACATTCAGGATGTTCCTTCTTTCAAGAGATAGTTACTGAGTGCCTGTGATTACCAGGTACTGCAGATGCAGGAGTGAACAGAATAAAATAATATCTCTTTGCTCAGGGATTTTACATTTTAATGGAAGACTTCACCTTCTAGGACTTACAGAAAGACGCTAGGCCTGCCTAGAGACTTACAGAACATTCTCAAGATCAGACCAAGGGCCTAGAGCGGGAGCAAGCTGCGGGGCAGGTGGTGGAGCCAATCACAGAAGTTTGGGGACCACTCCAGCACCTTGTTATGCACACAGGGCTAAGTGGCTATGACCTTTATCCTCAAACTTCACTTCTGTACTGACGGAAAGAATTAAAATGTGACTTTTTGAACTGGCAAAATGCTGGACTGCTATAACGTGAGACGTGTCTCACTACTGACATCTAGTAATGCGGGATAAAAAAAAAAAAATAACGTTTTGTTTCCAATAGGCAGATAAACCCATAAAAAAAGAAGGGAAATTCCAAGAACCAAAAATAAACTGAAAACCAGAGCAATGAACTGTTCAAATGATTGTTCTCCTGCCCTGGATATGGGGGCTGGGTTGTAGGGCAGCCAGTCATACTCGTTTGCCCAGGACTTAACTGGTTTTAGCACTGAGAAATCCCTGCATCCCTAAGGAAACCAGAAGGATTGGTCCTCCTAGGTGTGGGCAAAATGTTACTCTCTCTAACTTGAGGTCTGGATGTTTAGGGGCAGGAGGTAAGGGCTCAAGGTGGGAGCTGGAACTGAGTACTCTGCAAAAAGCCATTGTCCCTAAAATCCTTAGGAAAAGGATGGAGTGGGGAAAATATAAATCACCCATGAACGAGCAGATGAGGAAGCTTGCCCCATCTCTGGATGAAGAAAATACGTATTTAACTCTCATTATATTTTAAAACCCTAGACCTGCATTTCATGAAAGTTTGGGGTTTAAATCTGTGACATATTATTGGAATCCGCAAGCCAAGAAATGGGTCCTCCTACACCGTCACCCTCTCTCCTGCCTAAAGAGATCCTAGACATGGGGCATCTAGAATGCCTGGCAGAAGCAAACATAAAGCCGACTTGGATGAATCCCTCTACAACCTAGGCTGAAAGAAAATGATCCTTTAAGGACACGCTCACAGTAAAAATTTATACAACACTACTTATCTTGAATAAGAATGGCATACAAACAAGAAAGTTAAAACTTACAGAAGAAGCTTCTCAGTAGCAATAGAAACTGGAAGATAACAGTAATATGCTCACGTGTGTATGTGTTTTGTTTTGTGTTTTTTCCTTTTGTCACGTTATTTTTTTCCTCAACTTATTTGGAGTAATGCAGTCTATATTTTTAGGTGACTGTTTTACTATTTGAAAATGTAAACTTAAAATATAAAGCTAATACATAGCTTTACTCTCCTCTTGAATAATACAAAGGGCTTTAGGATGTTTTAGCTTTGGACACCCTCCCCTCTCTCAGTTTATATGTTATTCACTATTTTAGCTCTATCCTGGTTTCATCATATAAATTAGACATCGTTTTTTTAGACCCATCCACATATGTAGTAACATTTTGCTTACCATTTCTTTGCATATCTCAGATCTGCCTTCTGAATCATTTTCCTTACGCCCGTAGCAAATCCTTTATAATGTCCTTGTGTGACAGTGTGATGTGGTAAACTCTTGGGTTTTTTTCTACCTAAAATATTTTGATTTTTCCCTGTTGTTTCATAATTATACCGAATATATAATTCTAGGTTTAAAAGTATTTTCCCTCTCAGAATATTGAGCATATTACTCTGTTATCTTCTAGTTTCTATTGCAACTGAGAAATCTGCTGTCAGTCTTTTTGCTGTGTAAGATCAGTTTTTCTTTGGTGTTCTGAACTTTCACAATGATGTAAGTAGGTGTGGAGTTTTTAAAAATTTTGCCTGCTTAGGAGTTTTAACACTTTCTGGATTTGTGTATTAGTTCTTAACAGTTCTGAACAGTTTCACCCATTTTCTTGTTAAAGGTTAGCTGGTCAAGGGATCAAACATTATTTGTATTTTATATTTCATAAGTGATTCTTAGAATTTACTTTTCTTTAGATCATGAATTTTTCAAAGGCTGGTGCCGTTTTCTTGAAATCTTATGAAATATCTTAAAAAAATTTTTAGGATCAAAACTGATTGTATCCATTTCAGTGTGTTAAGTAAGATTAGTGGCGTAATTCGTATCAGCTCAGAAATAGCTCTCTATATTTCTTCCTATACGCTGGGGGAGAAGAAAAAATGCTGGTGTCTTTGAACACCTCTGCCAGTTCTTCTGTGCTCCTAAAGCCTACGGCTTTGGAAAGAAGGCTATGTTTGTATAGGCACACTTGAATTTCAATCACTTGCAAATCATTTTCAAGACTTTTGTTTTATCTGCCCTGAGCGTCTATTATTATTTACCTGTTCTTAAAATTAACTTCTTGTCCTAAACAATAACATTTGCAAGATCAGATGTACTGTTTTATCTGCATTTTAAACAGTGACATTAAAATAAATACAGAAAGATTCAAATTTAAAACACTGTTTGTTTATGCGTCACTTCATACCACATTCTGCCAGGTCAACAGGTAACATGGTTTTGGCAAACACTGGATTAGCAGAACTCTATAGAGCTTTAGATATGCAAAGTTAGGCCCAAGGGACTAAAGAGTAGTGTTTCAAATTGTTCTGCCTAATAAATGAGAATAATCAAATTACAAGGGGAGAAACCAAGCAAGGGGGTGGGGGGAGAAGTGGAAGTCCTGGAAGCTGGAGAAAAGAAGTAACCTTGCAGGTTGGCTTATTTGCTCACACCTGTAATTCTCACACTTTGGGAGGCTGAGCCCGATGGATCGCCCAAGTTCAGGCGTTTGAGACCAGTCTGGGGAACATGGGGAAACCCTGTCTCTACCAAAAATACCAAAAATTAGCTGGGTGTAGCAGTGTGCAGCTGTGGTCCCTGCTCCTCAGGAGGCTGAGGTGGGAGGATCATTTGAGGCTGGGAGGTGGCAGTTGCAGTGAGCCAAGATTGCCCCCACTGCATTCCAGCCTGGGTGACACAGTGAGACTCCTTCTCAGAAAAATGAAATTAAAATAACCTTGCAAAGAGACAAGAAGTTGGAGCCTGCAGTGAAAGATGTCTGAGTATATTAGAAACTTTTTTTATATGTTTTTAAAATATAATTTTAAAAATTATATTTATTGTTTAAATAAATTTAACTATTTTTTAAACAAATTTAAAACATTTGTATATCCGTGCCTCACCCCAAACCAATTAAATCAGCTGAGGGCAGGGCTCAGAAGTCAATATTTTTTTTAAGGAAAAGTTTATCTTGTTACTCCAATATGGCGCCAAATTTGAAAATTGGTGCTATTGGTGCTGTGGAGGCTTGCTACTCAGTGTATGTAATCCTCAGATCAGCAACTTCACATCACGCGGGTGCTGTAGAATCTCAGGTCCCATGCCAAGCCTACTGAATCAGAGTCTGCATTTTAACAAGATCTCCAAATGGCTCATGTGCACACTGACGGTCAAGAAACATTGCCATCGAGAGCGCTTGTCATAAACAAGTTGCACCCCCCCTGGATCTGAGAATGCTTCACCTTATAAATAAATAGTCTACTTTCTCAGCCTTTCTTGCAGCTACATCTTGGGCAGGTAACCTACACAACATCAGTGAGATGCACCCATCCCAAATTTTGAAGAGGGGACTACTGATGCTGTAAAGAAGGGACTGCAGAGAATACTTTCTGGAGAAGAGTATCAACAGCAGCAGCGGCAGCCATGGTATCGGTTAGAGCTGCAATGGCCACTACTGTCAGTTGTGCAAGCCACAATGTAACTCAGTGCCCAGTGGTGACAGCTGAGGTTTCTTCACTGGACAAGTTCTGCGCCATGGTTTTGTGTGTCATTCCTGGAGACAACCTGGCTCTTTGGTTCATTTTGAGATTCTGTGGGCTAGTTACCCAATAAATTTTAATAAGTTGTTCTCCTGTTTAAACCAGCCAAAACTTCTGTGACTATTGCTTGCAACGAAGCATCTTGACTACATTAGGTGATGAGTGAGGTTAGCCAGACTGCTTTTAAAAAGAAGGTTAACAGCTAAAAGATTTATGACTCTTTACTGTGGTTATGTAGCATACTGTCCTGCTATTGTGTCCAACCTTTACCAAGTTTCCAGTACACACACAAATGCCTTATGTCAGCGGTATTTTGTGAGGAGTGTCAAGGACACTGTCCGTTGCAACATGGGTCAGGGACAGCATGCTGATCCACAGCAAGATGATATGTAGATGAAATAATTCAGCAGGAACAGTAGCTTACAGCCAAAAGTGACCTGGAAAAGCAAAAATCATAAGCTCAGTATGCCCAGCAAGATAGAAAGAAATACGTGCTATTCCCATTGCATGTTAGCAGATGTTTAAACCAATTCCATTTAAATCTCAGGGTATGGTGCCTCATCTTCTATTGGGCCTGTAATCGTGTGGTCCAGCATAGCAACACGCATCTCGTGTACACTTGTGCATACTTACAGATATGTCTATCAACTGAGCAACATTGGCTTAAGCCCTGCCTATTCACCTTTAATCCTACTACCTGCAATAATAGTTTATTCAGTCAAAACTTAAATCTCCTAAGCAGATTGTCTGAATTTTGGGATTGGTCTGAAGCAAACTTGCGTAATCTTCATGATGGCCTCTTGATTCTAAATATTAAATATTTAACTGAAAAATTATTGATTTGTTAAAAGTGATAATGTTGACACAAGGCACTGATACTGATACGGTGCATACTATGTACCAGGCATTATTGTAATCATTTTACTTCTAGTTCATCTAATCCTCATAACAATACTAGGTGGTATTATGATCTCAATTTTACGGAGAAGGAAGTAGAGGTACACAGAGGTTGGATAACTTGCCTGAGATCATAGTTGGTAGGCATCAGAGCTGTGATTTAAACCCAGTCAGACTTTAACATCTGAGTTCTCAACCATTATGCTATATTAGCAAACTACATGGAGGAAGAAAGGGGTAATATAGTGGGACAAATGTATGTATTAAATGTCTTGTTCCCATGAGAGTAGCTAAACAAAGAAGCCAAACCACAAATCTAAGCCCTAAACAACACTATGGTCTGAATGTTTGCCCCCACTCAACCCCTCACCTGTACATATGTTGAAACTCTAGTCCCTGGGGTGATGGTATCAGGAAGTGGAGCCTTTGGGAGATGAATTAGGTCCTAAGGGCAGAGCGTTCGTGAATGAGTGATGGTATTAGGAAGTGGAGCCTTTGGGAGACGAATTATGTCATGAGGCCAGAGCTTTGGTGAATGGGATTGATGCCCTTGTAAAAGAGGACTCAGGGAGCTTAGTTACTCCTTCTACCATGTAAGAATACAGCAAGAAGTTGGCAGTCTGCACCCCAGAAAAGTGTCCTCACCAGAACCTCACCGTGCTGACACCCTGGTCTTGGACTTGCCAGTCTCCAAAACTGTGAGATACAAATTTCTGTTGTTTATAAGCCATCCAGGTTCAGGTATTTTTATTATAAGAGCCTGAACAGATTAAGAAAGGTAGTACTGGGAGAGGGGTGCTGCTATAATAAATGCCTAAAACTATGGAATCAGTTTTGTAAATGGGTAATGGGTAGAGGCTGGAAGAGTTTTGACATGTATCCTAGAAAAATCCTACACTGCTGTGAACAGACCAGGCCATAAAGGGTGATTCTGATGAGGGTTCAGAAGGAGAAAAGGAGAGCTGTAGAGAAAACTTGACTCTTCTTAGAGAGTACCTAAGTAGTTGTGAAGAGACTTAGTAGAAATATAGACAGTAAAGACCATTCTGACGTGAGGAACATGTTATTGGAAACTAGAGGAAAGACAATCCTAGTTACAAAGTAGCAACAAACTTGGATAAATCATGTTCATGTACTATTGTTTTGTGGAGTATTGCTTTTACTATAGCAGCCTGAACAGATAATACATCTATCTACACTAATGAATTGCTCCAAAACAATTGGCCCTTGAGGAGCCTATCTGCTTAACAAAAGTAAAATTTCCACATTTCCTTCTGAATTTTGCCTGTTAACAAATCTTTCAGTACTTTTTTCAAATGTTGGAATCAATCTCATCTCTACACCACTGACTGACTACTCACACACATACTTCTCCCAGTTGCTTTGAAACTGCTTTTTCTGCATCAGGAGGCATCACTACTGAGCAAACTCTTGCAAATCACAAGTTGAACACTTGTGGAGGAAGCAGAGAGAAAAAGCTGGTATAACTCACTCTTCTTCCTTTCCTCATCCCTAATCATGCTAACCTTCATTTCCTTAGTTTTATTCTTTCTACATTCATTTTTTGTTTCTTATCCATTTTTGACAATATGAGTAATAGATAATATGTGCCCCTTTCTTTAAAATACTAAAAACATTCAGGTAGGCTTAAGTTACCTTTTGACCACCAGCTCTACATCCCAGATCCATTCCCAGAGATTGGTAGTTTGGTGTAAATCCTTTCAGATGTTTTTCTAGATGTTTCCTTTTATACACTTATAGGGAACATTTGATATTTGAACTTACAGAACATATTTACTAACATAAAATATGTGGCATTTTTATTATACTTGTAATAGAGAAATTATATTCATATAATAAGCAATATGTATATGTATACATATTGTAGAAAATATATGCTTACACTATATGTTTATACTTAGAGGGTATATAGAGGGAATATATATTATTTGGGGTATATGTTCTTGAACAAAAATGCTATTAAAATGTATGTAACTTGATTTTTTTCCTCCAAGAACATGACTCAGAAATATCTACATTAACAGGTAGATTTTTTTTCTTTTTTAGAAATGAGGTCTTGCTGTATTGCCCAGGCTGGCCTGGAACTCCTGGGTTCAAGTGATCCTCCCACCTCAGCCTATGAGTAGCTGGGACAATGGGGGTACACCATCACACCCAGTTACTCAGAAATTTCTAATGTCAGCACATATATATATACTTAATTCCTTTTAACTTTGGCATAATTTTACATAATATGGATATGCCACCATTATTAGCCATTCCCTGGTCAATGGACATTTAGGTCACTTGTGCTTTGTCGTGGTTATTAATAATATACAATGAACCTCTCTCATTGGAGCCAAATGAGTATTTATTTTTTCTGGGGGTGAACGCCAAGAGATATATCTGTCGGGTCATGGATATGCACATTTCAAATTTTAATAGATATCAGAAAATTGCCCTTTGAAGTGTTGTGCCAGTATGTACCAATTTACACTCCACCATTTGTGAGTTAGAGTCTTCATTTGTCTATTCACTTTCCAATATTGATATCACTACTCTTTAATTTGCCAACCTGATGGTCAAGAAGTGGCATCTCATTTTCATTTTACTTTGGTTTTCCCTGACTGCTCATGGAGTTAAACTTTTTTCTACTGTTTGTTGACTGTTTGGATTCCTCATTGCTGAGAGACCTGTTCATAGCCTCCGGTCATTTTTCATTTGAGTTGCTTGTCTTTATCATATTGTTTTGTGGTAATCTGGCTTCCTTCATTTTTTTGTTTGTTTGTTTGTTTGTTGTTTTGTTTTCTTTTGTTTTCAGGCAGAGTCTGGCTCTGTTGCCCAGACTGGAGTGCAGTGGCACGATCTTGGCTCACTGCAACCTCTGCCTCCCAGGTTAAACTGATTTTCCTGCCTCAGCGTCCGGTGTAGCTGGGACTACAGGCACACACCACCACGCCTGGCTAATTTTTGTAATTTTAGTACAGATGAGGTTTCACCATATTGGTCAGGCTGGTCTCGAACTCCTGACCTCAGGTGATCCACCCACCTCAGCCTCCCAAAGTGCTGGGATTACCGGCATGAGCCACCACACCCAGCCAGCTTCCTTCTTTATCTTCCTCCTCAGTCCCTCAGGCAAAGGTGCAGCGGTATTGGTGCCTCTTTGAAGTTCCACTTCAGTGTGATGAACTACAGTTACATTTATTTTCAAGAATTTCTTTTCCTAAACTGGAGAAATTTAAGCCATGAATCAGAGAGAAAGGGAAATCTCTGGTGTAAACATTAACCACTGAAACTTTCAATGTCTTTGAACCTGTCAACTCTGCTGGACCTCTTTTTAAAAAACAGATGAGAGTTGTTACTCAAGTCAGTTAGCCCTTTAGTACTTTCAAACATTTTTTGGGGGGAGCTCAAGGAATTGCCAGAGAGAAGGAGAACTGTTAGCTCTGATTTCTAAAGAGCTTTCCTAGATATTGATTGCATTTTTTAGGCAATGCGACAATCTCAAAGCACTTTGCTAAGGGCAACATTGTGTTGTGGTCTAACTGTTAAATTTCTCATCTTGCCCCGATTCCCTTAATTTACAATGAGAATATCTGTAGAGAAATGAGGTGAGACATCAGGTGAGTAAATACCCATTAACAGGGGCAGCATTTACAGATTAGCAGGGAAGGTTCTGATGACAACTTGATTAATGCAAAACTAAATTAATCAATCTCTGATCACCACAAAAAGGAGCAGGTGAAATGTTTCTTTTTTTCTCATGAAGGATTTTTTTTTTCTGTGACTTACGTGGCATTGACTGAAGAAAAAAGTCCACAATTTCAAAACCCTTTTGGCAAAAACTTTATGTACCACTAGCTAGCATTGGGTCCAAGTTCCAACATTTCACCCAAAAGTCCAAATTCAAAGTCTCACCTGAGACAAGGCAAGTCTTGCGTATGAGCCTGTAAAATCAAAAGTAAGTTAGTCACTTCCTAGATACAATGAGGGTACAGGCATTGAGTAAGCACACCCATTCCAAATGGGTGAAACTGGCTAAAATGAAGGTGCAGCAGACCCCATGCAAAGTCTGAAATCTTCAGGGCAGCCAAATCTTAAGCTCTGCAGTGATGTCCTTTGACTTCATGTCTCATATCTAGATCATGCTGATACAAGAGATGGGTTCCCATGGCCTTAGGCGCTCCACCCCTGTGGTTTACAGAGTACAACCCCCTTCCTGGCTGCTTTCACAGGCTGGCATTGAATGTATTTTGTATTTTCCAGGAGCACAGTGCAAGATGTCAGTGGATCTGCCATTCTGGGGCAGATCCCTGGACATGCAGGCATTGTCATGCATCCTCTGAAATCTAGGCAGAGGTTCCTAAACCTAACTTCTTGGCTTCTGTGCACCCACAGGCTCAACAGCACATGGGAGATGCCAAGGCTTGGGGCTTGCAGCCTCTGAAGCAATAGCCTGAGCTCTGTGTTATCCCCTTTTACCCATGGCTGGGATGCAGGGCACCAAGCCCCAAGACTGCACAAAGCAGCAAGTCCCTGTGCCCAGCCCATGAAACCATTTTTTCCCCCTAGGCCTCCAGGTCTGTAATAAGAGGGGCTGCTATGAAGTTCTCTGGCATGCCCTGGAGACATCTTCCCCACTGTCTTGGTGACTATCATTTGGTTCCTTGTTACTTATGCAAATTTCTGAAGCCAGCTCAAATTTCTCAACAGAAAATAGGTTTTTCTTTCTTTTCTGTCACATCATGAGGTTACAAATTTTTGAAACTTTTACACTCCATTTCACTTTTAAACATAAGTTCCAATTCCAAACCATCTCTTTATGAATGCATAAAACTGAGTGCTTTTAGGAGCATCCAAGTCAATTCTTGAACACATTGCTGCTGAGAAATTTCTTCCACCAGATACCCTAAATCTTCTCCTTCAAGTTCAAAGTTCCACAGATCTCTAGGGTAGGTGCAAAATGCTCCCAGTCTCTTTGCTAAATTATAGCAATAGTCACCTTTATTCTGCTTCCCAACAAGTTCCTCATCTCCATCTGAAACCACATCAGCCTGGACTTCATTGACTATATCACTATCAGCATTTTGGTGAAAGACATTCAACAAGTCTCTAGGAAGTTCCAAACTTTCCCTCATTTTCTTGTCTTCTTCTGAGCCCTCCAAACTGTTCCAACCTCCGCCTGTTACCCCGTTCCAAAGTTGCTTCCACATTCTTGGATATCTTTATAGCAGCACCCCACTCTCAGTCATACCAACTTACTGTATTAGGCCATTTTCATGCTGCTATAAATAACTGCCCAAGACTGAGTAATTTACAAAGGAAAAAAGGTCTAATTGACTCACAGTTCAGCATGCCTGGAGAGGCCTCAGGAAACTTAATATCATGGTGGAAGGTGAAGGGGAGGCAAGGCACCTTATTCACAAGGTAGCAGGAAAAACTGCCAAGGGAAGGGGGAAGACACCCTCATAAAACCATCAGATCTCATGAGAACTCATTATCATTAGAACGGTATGGGGGAAGCTGTCCCCTATGATTAAATTACCGCCACCTGGTCTCTCCCTTGACATTTGGGGATTATGGGGATTACAATTCAGGATGAGATTTGGGTGAGGACACAAAGCCTAACCATATCAGACCCCATCTCTACAAAAAATACAAAAATGAAAACAAAATTAACTGGACATGGTGGCATGAACCCATAGTATTAGCTCCTTGGGAGGCTGAGGTGGGAGGATTCCTTGAGCCCAGGAATTTGAGACTGCAGTGAGCTATGACAACACCACTGTACTCCAGCCTAGCTGACAGAACGAGACCTGTCTCTTAAAAACGGAACAAAACAAAATAAAACTTGTTGACTGACTAGGTATTGGAAATAACAAAAAAGGTTTCCCTCAACTTCCTTCCTTTTTTAAAAAAGTATGTATATTATCTCTGTGCCTGGTTTTTCTTTATTCCATGATTTTCCTTTGACTGTATTCTCTTCTTTAGTCCTTTCCGTTCCTTGTACTTGCTAATGCTGGCTGAAATGCTAGCTAGAGGTACATAAAGTTTTTGCCAAAAGGGTTTTGAAATTGTGGACTTTTTTCTTCAGTCAATGCCACGTAAGTCACAGAAAAAAAAAATCCTTCATGAGAAAAAAAGAAACATTTCACCCGCTCCTTTTTGTGGTGATCAGAGATTGATTAATTTAGTTTTGCATTAATCAAGTTGTCATCAGAACCTTCCCTGCTAATCTGTAAATGCTGCCCCTGTTAATGGGTATTTACTCACCTGATGTCTCACCTCATTTCTCTACAGATATTCTCATTGTAAATTAAGGGAATCGGGGCAAGATGAGAAATTTAACAGTTAGACCACAACACAATGTTGCCCTTAGCAAAGTGCTTTGAGATTGTCGCATTGCCTAAAAAATGCAATCAATATCTAGGAAAGCTCTTTAGAAATCAGAGCTAACAGTTCTCCTTCTCTCTGGCAATTCCTTGAGCTCCCCCCAAAAAATGTTTGAAAGTACTAAAGGGCTAACTGACTTGAGTAACAACTCTCATCTGTTTTTTAAAAAGAGGTCCAGCAGAGTTGACAGGTTCAAAGACATTGAAAGTTTCAGTGGTTAATGTTTACACCAGAGATTTCCCTTTCTCTCTGATTCATGGCTTAAATTTCTCCAGTTTAGGAAAAGAAATTCTTGAAAATAAATGTAACTGTAGTTCATCACACTGAAGTGGAACTTCAAAGAGGCACCAATACCGCTGCACCTTTGCCTGAGGGACTGAGGAGGAAGATAAAGAAGGAAGCTGGCTGGGTGTGGTGGCTCATGCCGGTAATCCCAGCACTTTGGGAGGCTGAGGTGGGTGGATCACCTGAGGTCAGGAGTTCGAGACCAGCCTGACCAATATGGTGAAACCTCATCTGTACTAAAATTACAAAAATTAGCCAGGCGTGGTGGTGTGTGCCTGTAGTCCCAGCTACACCGGACGCTGAGGCAGGAAAATCAGTTTAACCTGGGAGGCAGAGGTTGCAGTGAGCCAAGATCGTGCCACTGCACTCCAGTCTGGGCAACAGAGCCAGACTCTGCCTGAAAACAAAAGAAAACAAAACAACAAACAAACAAACAAACAAAAAAATGAAGGAAGCCAGATTACCACAAAACAATATGATAAAGACAAGCAACTCAAATGAAAAATGACCGGAGGCTATGAACAGGTCTCTCAGCAATGAGGAATCCAAACAGTCAACAAACAGTAGAAAAAAGTTTAACTCCATGAGCAGTCAGGGAAAACCAAAGTAAAATGAAAATGAGATGCCACTTCTTGACCATCAGGTTGGCAAATTAAAGAGTAGTGATATCAATATTGGAAAGTGAATAGACAAATGAAGACTCTAACTCACAAATGGTGGAGTGTAAATTGGTACATACTGGCACAACACTTCAAAGGGCAATTTTCTGATATCTATTAAAATTTGAAATGTGCATATCCATGACCCGACAGATATATCTCTTGGCGTTCACCCCCAGAAAAAATAAATACTCATTTGGCTCCAATGAGAGAGGTTCATTGTATATTATTAATAACCACGACAAAGCACAAGTGACCTAAATGTCCATTGACCAGGGAATGGCTAATAATGGTGGCATATCCATATTATGTAAAATTATGCCAAAGTTAAAAGGAATTAAGTATATATATATGTGCTGACATTAGAAATTTCTGAGTAACTGGGTGTGATGGTGTACCCCCATTGTCCCAGCTACTCATAGGCTGAGGTGGGAGGATCACTTGAACCCAGGAGTTCCAGGCCAGCCTGGGCAATACAGCAAGACCTCATTTCTAAAAAAGAAAAAAAATCTACCTGTTAATGTAGATATTTCTGAGTCATGTTCTTGGAGGAAAAAAATCAAGTTACATACATTTTAATAGCATTTTTGTTCAAGAACATATACCCCAAATAATATATATTCCCTCTATATACCCTCTAAGTATAAACATATAGTGTAAGCATATATTTTCTACAATATGTATACATATACATATTGCTTATTATATGAATATAATTTCTCTATTACAAGTATAATAAAAATGCCACATATTTTATGTTAGTAAATATGTTCTGTAAGTTCAAATATCAAATGTTCCCTATAAGTGTATAAAAGGAAACATCTAGAAAAACATCTGAAAGGATTTACACCAAACTACCAATCTCTGGGAATGGATCTGGGATGTAGAGCTGGTGGTCAAAAGGTAACTTAAGCCTACCTGAATGTTTTTAGTATTTTAAAGAAAGGGGCACATATTATCTATTACTCATATTGTCAAAAATGGATAAGAAACAAAAAATGAATGTAGAAAGAATAAAACTAAGGAAATGAAGGTTAGCATGATTAGGGATGAGGAAAGGAAGAAGAGTGAGTTATACCAGCTTTTTCTCTCTGCTTCCTCCACAAGTGTTCAACTTGTGATTTGCAAGAGTTTGCTCAGTAGTGATGCCTCCTGATGCAGAAAAAGCAGTTTCAAAGCAACTGGGAGAAGTATGTGTGTGAGTAGTCAGTCAGTGGTGTAGAGATGAGATTGATTCCAACATTTGAAAAAAGTACTGAAAGATTTGTTAACAGGCAAAATTCAGAAGGAAATGTGGAAATTTTACTTTTGTTAAGCAGATAGGCTCCTCAAGGGCCAATTGTTTTGGAGCAATTCATTAGTGTAGATAGATGTATTATCTGTTCAGGCTGCTATAGTAAAAGCAATACTCCACAAAACAATAGTACATGAACATGATTTATCCAAGTTTGTTGCTACTTTGTAACTAGGATTGTCTTTCCTCTAGTTTCCAATAACATGTTCCTCACGTCAGAATGGTCTTTACTGTCTATATTTCTACTAAGTCTCTTCACAACTACTTAGGTACTCTCTAAGAAGAGTCAAGTTTTCTCTACAGCTCTCCTTTTCTCCTTCTGAACCCTCATCAGAATCACCCTTTATGGCCTGGTCTGTTCACAGCAGTGTAGGATTTTTCTAGGATACATGTCAAAACTCTTCCAGCCTCTACCCATTACCCATTTACAAAACTGATTCCATAGTTTTAGGCATTTATTATAGCAGCACCCCTCTCCCAGTACTACCTTTCTTAATCTGTTCAGGCTCTTATAATAAAAATACCTGAACCTGGATGGCTTATAAACAACAGAAATTTGTATCTCACAGTTTTGGAGACTGGCAAGTCCAAGACCAGGGTGTCAGCACGGTGAGGTTCTGGTGAGGACACTTTTCTGGGGTGCAGACTGCCAACTTCTTGCTGTATTCTTACATGGTAGAAGGAGTAACTAAGCTCCCTGAGTCCTCTTTTACAAGGGCATCAATCCCATTCACCAAAGCTCTGGCCTCATGACATAATTCGTCTCCCAAAGGCTCCACTTCCTAATACCATCACTCATTCACGAACGCTCTGCCCTTAGGACCTAATTCATCTCCCAAAGGCTCCACTTCCTGATACCATCACCCCAGGGACTAGAGTTTCAACATATGTACAGGTGAGGGGTTGAGTGGGGGCAAACATTCAGACCATAGTGTTGTTTAGGGCTTAGATTTGTGGTTTGGCTTCTTTGTTTAGCTACTCTCATGGGAACAAGACATTTAATACATACATTTGTCCCACTATATTACCCCTTTCTTCCTCCATGTAGTTTGCTAATATAGCATAATGGTTGAGAACTCAGATGTTAAAGTCTGACTGGGTTTAAATCACAGCTCTGATGCCTACCAACTATGATCTCAGGCAAGTTATCCAACCTCTGTGTACCTCTACTTCCTTCTCCGTAAAATTGAGATCATAATACCACCTAGTATTGTTATGAGGATTAGATGAACTAGAAGTAAAATGATTACAATAATGCCTGGTACATAGTATGCACCGTATCAGTATCAGTGCCTTGTGTCAACATTATCACTTTTAACAAATCAATAATTTTTCAGTTAAATATTTAATATTTAGAATCAAGAGGCCATCATGAAGATTACGCAAGTTTGCTTCAGACCAATCCCAAAATTCAGACAATCTGCTTAGGAGATTTAAGTTTTGACTGAATAAACTATTATTGCAGGTAGTAGGATTAAAGGTGAATAGGCAGGGCTTAAGCCAATGTTGCTCAGTTGATAGACATATCTGTAAGTATGCACAAGTGTACACGAGATGCGTGTTGCTATGCTGGACCACACGATTACAGGCCCAATAGAAGATGAGGCACCATACCCTGAGATTTAAATGGAATTGGTTTAAACATCTGCTAACATGCAATGGGAATAGCACGTATTTCTTTCTATCTTGCTGGGCATACTGAGCTTATGATTTTTGCTTTTCCAGGTCACTTTTGGCTGTAAGCTACTGTTCCTGCTGAATTATTTCATCTACATATCATCTTGCTGTGGATCAGCATGCTGTCCCTGACCCATGTTGCAACGGACAGTGTCCTTGACACTCCTCACAAAATACCGCTGACATAAGGCATTTGTGTGTGTACTGGAAACTTGGTAAAGGTTGGACACAATAGCAGGACAGTATGCTACATAACCACAGTAAAGAGTCATAAATCTTTTAGCTGTTAACCTTCTTTTTAAAAGCAGTCTGGCTAACCTCACTCATCACCTAATGTAGTCAAGATGCTTCATTGCAAGCAATAGTCACAGAAGTTTTGGCTGGTTTAAACAGGAGAACAACTTATTAAAATTTATTGGGTAACTAGCCCACAGAATCTCAAAATGAACCAAAGAGCCAGGTTGTCTCCAGGAATGACACACAAAACCATGGCGCAGAACTTGTCCAGTGAAGAAACCTCAGCTGTCACCACTGGGCACTGAGTTACATTGTGGCTTGCACAACTGACAGTAGTGGCCATTGCAGCTCTAACCGATACCATGGCTGCCGCTGCTGCTGTTGATACTCTTCTCCAGAAAGTATTCTCTGCAGTCCCTTCTTTACAGCATCAGTAGTCCCCTCTTCAAAATTTGGGATGGGTGCATCTCACTGATGTTGTGTAGGTTACCTGCCCAAGATGTAGCTGCAAGAAAGGCTGAGAAAGTAGACTATTTATTTATAAGGTGAAGCATTCTCAGATCCAGGGGGGGTGCAACTTGTTTATGACAAGCGCTCTCGATGGCAATGTTTCTTGACCGTCAGTGTGCACATGAGCCATTTGGAGATCTTGTTAAAATGCAGACTCTGATTCAGTAGGCTTGGCATGGGACCTGAGATTCTACAGCACCCGCGTGATGTGAAGTTGCTGATCTGAGGATTACATACACTGAGTAGCAAGCCTCCACAGCACCAATAGCACCAATTTTCAAATTTGGCGCCATATTGGAGTAACAAGATAAACTTTTCCTTAAAAAAAATATTGACTTCTGAGCCCTGCCCTCAGCTGATTTAATTGGTTTGGGGTGAGGCACGGATATACAAATGTTTTAAATTTGTTTAAAAAATAGTTAAATTTATTTAAACAATAAATATAATTTTTAAAATTATATTTTAAAAACATATAAAAAAAGTTTCTAATATACTCAGACATCTTTCACTGCAGGCTCCAACTTCTTGTCTCTTTGCAAGGTTATTTTAATTTCATTTTTCTGAGAAGGAGTCTCACTGTGTCACCCAGGCTGGAATGCAGTGGGGGCAATCTTGGCTCACTGCAACTGCCACCTCCCAGCCTCAAATGATCCTCCCACCTCAGCCTCCTGAGGAGCAGGGACCACAGCTGCACACTGCTACACCCAGCTAATTTTTGGTATTTTTGGTAGAGACAGGGTTTCCCCATGTTCCCCAGACTGGTCTCAAACGCCTGAACTTGGGCGATCCATCGGGCTCAGCCTCCCAAAGTGTGAGAATTACAGGTGTGAGCAAATAAGCCAACCTGCAAGGTTACTTCTTTTCTCCAGCTTCCAGGACTTCCACTTCTCCCCCCACCCCCTTGCTTGGTTTCTCCCCTTGTAATTTGATTATTCTCATTTATTAGGCAGAACAATTTGAAACACTACTCTTTAGTCCCTTGGGCCTAACTTTGCATATCTAAAGCTCTATAGAGTTCTGCTAATCCAGTGTTTGCCAAAACCATGTTACCTGTTGACCTGGCAGAATGTGGTATGAAGTGACGCATAAACAAACAGTGTTTTAAATTTGAATCTTTCTGTATTTATTTTAATGTCACTGTTTAAAATGCAGATAAAACAGTACATCTGATCTTGCAAATGTTATTGTTTAGGACAAGAAGTTAATTTTAAGAACAGGTAAATAATAATAGACGCTCAGGGCAGATAAAACAAAAGTCTTGAAAATGATTTGCAAGTGATTGAAATTCAAGTGTGCCTATACAAACATAGCCTTCTTTCCAAAGCCGTAGGCTTTAGGAGCACAGAAGAACTGGCAGAGGTGTTCAAAGACACCAGCATTTTTTCTTCTCCCCCAGCGTATAGGAAGAAATATAGAGAGCTATTTCTGAGCTGATACGAATTACGCCACTAATCTTACTTAACACACTGAAATGGATACAATCAGTTTTGATCCTAAAAATTTTTTTAAGATATTTCATAAGATTTCAAGAAAACGGCACCAGCCTTTGAAAAATTCATGATCTAAAGAAAAGTAAATTCTAAGAATCACTTATGAAATATAAAATACAAATAATGTTTGATCCCTTGACCAGCTAACCTTTAACAAGAAAATGGGTGAAACTGTTCAGAACTGTTAAGAACTAATACACAAATCCAGAAAGTGTTAAAACTCCTAAGCAGGCAAAATTTTTAAAAACTCCACACCTACTTACATCATTGTGAAAGTTCAGAACACCAAAGAAAAACTGATCTTACACAGCAAAAAGACTGACAGCAGATTTCTCAGTTGCAATAGAAACTAGAAGATAACAGAGTAATATGCTCAATATTCTGAGAGGGAAAATACTTTTAAACCTAGAATTATATATTCGGTATAATTATGAAACAACAGGGAAAAATCAAAATATTTTAGGTAGAAAAAAACCCAAGAGTTTACCACATCACACTGTCACACAAGGACATTATAAAGGATTTGCTACGGGCGTAAGGAAAATGATTCAGAAGGCAGATCTGAGATATGCAAAGAAATGGTAAGCAAAATGTTACTACATATGTGGATGGGTCTAAAAAAACGATGTCTAATTTATATGATGAAACCAGGATAGAGCTAAAATAGTGAATAACATATAAACTGAGAGAGGGGAGGGTGTCCAAAGCTAAAACATCCTAAAGCCCTTTGTATTATTCAAGAGGAGAGTAAAGCTATGTATTAGCTTTATATTTTAAGTTTACATTTTCAAATAGTAAAACAGTCACCTAAAAATATAGACTGCATTACTCCAAATAAGTTGAGGAAAAAAATAACGTGACAAAAGGAAAAAACACAAAACAAAACACATACGCACGTGAGCATATTACTGTTATCTTCCAGTTTCTATTGCTACTGAGAAGCTTCTTCTGTAAGTTTTAACTTTCTTGTTTGTATGCCATTCTTATTCAAGATAAGTAGTGTTGTATAAATTTTTACTGTGAGCGTGTCCTTAAAGGATCATTTTCTTTCAGCCTAGGTTGTAGAGGGATTCATCCAAGTCGGCTTTATGTTTGCTTCTGCCAGGCATTCTAGATGCCCCATGTCTAGGATCTCTTTAGGCAGGAGAGAGGGTGACGGTGTAGGAGGACCCATTTCTTGGCTTGCGGATTCCAATAATATGTCACAGATTTAAACCCCAAACTTTCATGAAATGCAGGTCTAGGGTTTTAAAATATAATGAGAGTTAAATACGTATTTTCTTCATCCAGAGATGGGGCAAGCTTCCTCATCTGCTCGTTCATGGGTGATTTATATTTTCCCCACTCCATCCTTTTCCTAAGGATTTTAGGGACAATGGCTTTTTGCAGAGTACTCAGTTCCAGCTCCCACCTTGAGCCCTTACCTCCTGCCCCTAAACATCCAGACCTCAAGTTAGAGAGAGTAACATTTTGCCCACACCTAGGAGGACCAATCCTTCTGGTTTCCTTAGGGATGCAGGGATTTCTCAGTGCTAAAACCAGTTAAGTCCTGGGCAAACGAGTATGACTGGCTGCCCTACAACCCAGCCCCCATATCCAGGGCAGGAGAACAATCATTTGAACAGTTCATTGCTCTGGTTTTCAGTTTATTTTTGGTTCTTGGAATTTCCCTTCTTTTTTTATGGGTTTATCTGCCTATTGGAAACAAAACGTTATTTTTTTTTTTTTATCCCGCATTACTAGATGTCAGTAGTGAGACACGTCTCACGTTATAGCAGTCCAGCATTTTGCCAGTTCAAAAAGTCACATTTTAATTCTTTCCGTCAGTACAGAAGTGAAGTTTGAGGATAAAGGTCATAGCCACTTAGCCCTGTGTGCATAACAAGGTGCTGGAGTGGTCCCCAAACTTCTGTGATTGGCTCCACCACCTGCCCCGCAGCTTGCTCCCGCTCTAGGCCCTTGGTCTGATCTTGAGAATGTTCTGTAAGTCTCTAGGCAGGCCTAGCGTCTTTCTGTAAGTCCTAGAAGGTGAAGTCTTCCATTAAAATGTAAAATCCCTGAGCAAAGAGATATTATTTTATTCTGTTCACTCCTGCATCTGCAGTACCTGGTAATCACAGGCACTCAGTAACTATCTCTTGAAAGAAGGAACATCCTGAATGTCAAAACTGGCGTTTCCTCCCATCCAACCCCTTATATCTCAAACTTGACAGAAAGGAGTCCAAGTTTCTGGCCTGTTGATGTCTCCCTCCGTTTTCCACAGACTTGCTACTATTTATTTCTGCAGGTACTTTAAAAGATTTTGGGGTGGGTGTGACGCTAACAGTGATTGTGCTAAACCTGTGCATTCCGGAAGCCATTTTGAAACTACAGCCCAGACACATTATCATTTTTTAAAACTATACCATATATTTCAGTATGCATACTTATTTCAAGGGTGTTTTGGAGGCGGTGCCCGCCTGGAACCCAGGCACTGGCCAGCACACACGCACGGCATACCCTGCGTACTCTACGCACCCACAGCGTGGGGGACGCCGTCATCCCCCGCAGGCCTCCGCCCTCCAGGGGGCGGGTGTGCTGCCACCCATTGGCTCAGGCCGATACCACGCGCCCCGATACCCGGCACAGGAGCCACCTCCCAGAGCCCCGCAGTCCATGCCTCAGTCTGCCTGCGCTCCTCAGTCTGGCGGTTCTGCCTCTGAGGGTTCGCCCGCCCTTGGTTTTCCTTACACCTTCGCCTTTGGCTCCTTTGACCACTCGAAGCCCCACAGCGTGTTCCAGCGGACTTCACCAGCAGACCCAGAAGTGGTGGGTGAAACACTGCCTCTGTTCCTCCTTGAGCCTGTCGGGAGCTGCTGCCTGCCACCATCATGGTGAGTTGAAGGAAAGACCTGAGGGGCAAGGCCTGTGGGGTCTTCACCGGTGGGTGAAACCAGGCTCCGCCTTATCCTCGGTTTTCCTGTTTCGGGGCCACCCCCCTGAACGCATTAGGAGCCGTGGCCCACAGGGTGGGGTGAGGCGGCCTGGCAGCAGCGCGGCCTATACAGAGAGGCAGGCACAGAAGTGGCGGGACAGCAAGCATGGCGTGGGTCCCCAGGACGCCCTGCCTCACAGTTCACTTACAAGGGCCACGGCCTCCTTGCGGAACCCATTTCCTGCCCCGGGGTCTCTCCTGGCAGCGGTTTGGGGTGCGGGTTCCCCACCCCCACGCGTCCCCACCCCCACTCCTAGGCGCCCTTTCCCCCTTCCCCCACTCCCACGCGCCCCCACCCCGCCAACTTCACTTCTGACGCTCTCCTGGTGGCTCCGCAAGATGGCGGCGAGCCTGCTGAGAGACTTGCCTCCTTGGATTGGGAGGGCCGGAACTTCTTCAGGAAGTGGTTCCCTCCTGGTCCTTGTACTACTGGGTGGGGTGGGTTGGTGGGGTTTGTGGGGGCCTGAGTGTGGCGGGTGGGGCGGCCTGAAGGCGCGGCCCACTAGCTGAGGGGGCTGGGTGGGAAGTGCCTCTGATCCTTTCGCGGCTAGCAGCTGCTGGGGGCTTGGCTGATGGCGGCTGGCTGATGGCGGCTCCCTACTGCGGCGGCGACAGGCACAAAAGCTCACTCGACGCCATCTTTGTGGCAAGAGGTTGGCTTCGGCAGCTACCATTGAGAATTTTAGAATTTTTAAACTCCAGGCACAATCTTTCCCCCGTAGATAAACCAGGAAACTTTGACTAAATGTCCAATTGGTAGATAATGTTGGGTGTGCATTTCTGTGAGTTTGGTAAATGCCCAGCGTTCGTTGAGCACCATCACAGATGTGGCTCTGAATACGCTGACCAAACACGGAGTCACAAACACGCGTGTTACATGCTGTGTGCGTATCTGCATTGATAATTTTGTCTTTTCGTTTTTAGAAATAAAAGGAGTTTTATACACGGTTTATATTACCATGTATAAACATTAAAATAATATATAAGCAACTATAATGTGTAATAAGTGTGCAACATGTTACCCATGCTAATGAAAAAATCACCTTGAGTTATAAGTTATAATTATTTACAATAATACTTTTCATTTTTAGAGGTAGAGGGAAGAAATGCTTATAGTTTCATTAGGTTTTTTTCCTGATTATAAAAGTAGTATATTTACTCATTTGAAAACAATCACAGTAAGAAAATAGCAGTCCATCTTAATACCAACACATAAAACCACAGTTAAATTTTGATACATGAATGCCTTTCCAGCTTATTTTTATGCATGTATTGCAATTGCATATAGATAGGCCAGCTTTTACAAAAGTTACATAGTGCTGCTTAATACTATTTTACAACGGGCAGCTTTCAATTAATGTGGGTATTATTCTGAAGATAACTTTAATTTTCAGTATATCATGTTAAAAATTGTACTGTTGTTTTACTGAATTCCCTTATGATGAATACTTTTTCAGTATTAAAACTATCATGGGCTGGGCGCGGTGGCTCACGCCTGTAATCCCAACACTTTGGGAGACTGAGGCGGGCGGATCACTTGAGGTCAGGATTTCGAGAGCAGCCCGATTAACATGGTGAAACCCCATCTCTACTAAAAATACGAAAAATTAGCCAGGCGTGGTGGCGTGCACTTGTAATCCCAGCTACTCGGGAGGCTGAGGCAGGAGAATCATTTGAACCTGGGAAGCAGGTTGCAGTGAGCTGAGATGGTGTCACTGCAATCCAGCCTAGGCAACAAAGGGAGACTCGGTCTCAAAACAAAATTTTAAAAATGCCATGAATGTCCTTGTGTAAATATCTTGGCACACTTGTACTTAATTATTAATTCCTTGAGATGAATTGCTGTAAGTGGCATTGCTGGGTGGAAGTGCTTTGCCCTTTCATAACAATTTTAAATTATGCTCCTCATTAGTATAGTGGTGAGTATCCCCCTGTCAAATTATGATACACCTTTTCCAAGGTGCTCTTGGTAAAGCATGTATCAGTATTTTCCCACTGATGGTGTGTAGAGTGATCTCTGTTCCACACCCTTTCTAATGAACGGTATTAGGATTTTGTACATCGTCAGCCTAATAGCTGGATAATATTACACTATGTTGATGTGCACTTTTTTGAATCATCAGTGAAGTTGAGCATTGATCATTCGCTTTTTAGATTTCCTTTTTTAATTTTATTTTTCTTACTGACTCATAAAAACTCTGTATTAATATTCGCACTTGTCATACATAGTGGGAAAATATATATAGTAGTAATGATGAGGTGCCATGGTGCCCTTACCTTATTCCTATTTTCAGTGGAGATGGCTCTAGTATTTCACTGTAAGCTTCATGGTAGGGTAGAATTAGATTGATAGAAAATAAGAATCCTCTATTTCTATTTTACTTAGGTTTTTAAAAAATTTAAAAATGAATGCTGTATTTTATTAAATACTTTTTCAATGATGAATTAAAGTAACGTATCCTGCGAATGCAGTATTCTTGCATTGCCAATATAAACTATATTCTTTCCTACTGGAATTTTGCATTTGTGTTGAGGAGAGGGTTGGACCATCTTGATGAGGCTTTGTTGCTTATGTGCTGTTAACCTTTGTAAAATGCATTGAGAAGTACTTTTTTCCTCTTTGAAAACTGAAGAAAAGAGTTTAAATTTCTTAATCTCTTCTTCTATCTTTACTTCAGGTTTCTGGCGTCTGTGTGCACCTCTCTGTGACACACCACATACACCCAAGTTACCTGTTTCTTTGCAAGTTGAAAAAACTCCCAGGGAAACTAAGCCAAATACCATTGGGTGTTCTTTTTCAAGATTGTTTGGGAAGAATTAAAATTTCTGTACAAGTTGACCATGTCGTTGATTTCAAAATTTATTCCTATAGAGTTTGTGCATAACAACATTCTTTTATAACCACGGGCCACAACCCATTTTTCAGGTCTCATATATTTTTGCTTTTTCTTGCTTAGTTTTGCAACGATTGTGTATTGCTTGAATTTCATCCTTGCCACCCACCACTCCCCGGGACTCTGTTCTTGGATTAACTTCTGATTTTCACGTCATATTTTCTTAATTTTATCACTCTCTTTATTTGCTCCTCTTCCTATCGCTGTGAATGTAACTTCGATGACTACAAATGATAGGCTTTTTCCTGGCCAGTTTATGTAAATAACAATTTACTTACATGTTCACATAGTAATTGCATTAGATAATACTGGCAGAGGAGCTGACATGGCAGGAGTTTAATGATAATTTTTTCCAGCTTTTAGCTGTCTTTGTCACTTGATTGTCCGCATATAACAAGGAATATGTTTGCTAGAAATAGCAATGAGAGTTGTGATTATGACGGTCTTGAAGCTCACCCCTGTTTACTATTGCAACATTTCTCATTTGAAAATTCAACAACTCACTTGAAGATACGGTTAAGAAAATTGCTTCTTTAATGCAGTTTGTTTTCAGGATGCCATTGACGGTTACGATGGTACTTTCTTTAAAATTAAACGTTTGCTTATCCGAAGCATTCATTTATATTTTTGGCCGTAGTTTAAAACTAACCAAAGATTGTCTGTTGATTGTGGATTTTTATATATACGTTATATAATTATGTATAAGTACACAGTCGGAATTGAACAATCCCTGCTACTCGAGCCATGGTAAAAGTGAAGTACATTGCAGAAAACGAAGTACATTGCTTACCTTGTTAGCTTTGAGCGCCACCTGCTGGCTGAGGACTAGGACATGATCATTACTTCCTTAATTTAAAGTATTATGACGCTATTAAAGAGATTCAGTGAATTTTATATGTACGATTCCAGTTAAGCAGGCAGCCGGTTTGTAAGATCCAAGCTAAAGTCAGACTTCTTAATCATATCAAATGCCTTTTTTCTTCTTTACCAAACTACGGTTATTTCGAGTATCCAAATGAGTATGAGAATCAGAAGAGACACCCGAGGTCTTTTCCGGCCATTCGTTTTCAAGCAAGGAAGCTGAAACCGAGGTCATGAAAAGATTCACTTTAGTGAGCGATGGAAATCAGGTTCTTCCCAAAGAAGAATTTTCCTCTTCAATTCTTGTGGCACGGTGACAAGGTTTCTTAACCAGACCCTTTTCAAATTGCGCACCAAATACTTCCTTGTTGTAGGAGGCTGTCTTTACACTGTAGGATGCGCAGTAGTGTGCCTGGCCTTCGGCCCATCAGATTCCAGGAATACATCTCAGTTGTGACAGCCAATCTCTAAACGTCGCTAAATGCCCCTGGGGCTCAAAAATCTTGTCCAGTTGAGAATCAGTGCATTTCCATAACCTCTCATAGTCTGACACAGTTTTCTGCCAGATGTTACATTTCTAAATTAGAATACATCCAAACACTATGGTGCCGAGACAATACTGTCATATAGCTTGTTTATCAAGGAAACACATACCCAAAGTTCATCCACAAATCAAGGGGGAATTGGAAAGGAGAAAAAGAAACTACAAGAATTTCAGAATTTGTTTTGTTTTGTTTTATTCTGTTTGGGATTTCTGAATGAACGGAGAAGGAATTGGTAAATTGTCTATAGGGAAGGGAGATCTAATCAGGTTCCCAGTAGTTCAAGGTAGTGCAGCTTAATGTCATTTGGAAAAAACAGTAATGTGAGACATTTTTGAAAGGGAAAACTTTAAAAATAGTGTTTTAAATTTTTCTTTCACATCATTGTCATGAAATAACGCTGTTAAAGGAAAGAATTAGGAATTAGTTACAAACCCAAAATAGCAAGTACAAGCACGAAAGAATAGAGAAATGCAGTAACCTCGGCTTTAGTTGATTTGACAATTTAGATTTCATCTCTAGTAAAGCTGTGTAGAATCAGTAACTTCTAGGCTCTAATTAACAAAGCAGGAACCCTCCTTTCTTATTAACTTCTGTAACATTACTGTGTTCAAAAAGATAACACAGTTTCTTTTGTCTTTTGTTTTCTTTCAGACAGGTATATGTGTAATAGCTTTCTCTTTTGCAGCATTTTGTACTGACATTTGTGAAGTCAACAGCACTTCACCAATGATTTTTAAATTAATGATGTGTCATAGTTTCCTGATGTGTCAGTTAGTTCTTAATTAAAATTTTTTCAAAATAAGTCAGCTAAATAGTGAAGCCAAAAAAGAAACTTGAAAACAAATCGGCTGAAAATAAATTCAAATAACAGGACACTAACTTACATTGGCACACCACTTGTACCACTTTATACGTACAAAATGAATTCACAGATGTGATCTCATGTCATTCTCAAAGCACTTTGCCCACAGATACGTAGCTGGCAAGTAGGTGGCTTATAACCACTTACCTGTAAGGGACATAAACCTAGATCTCCTGACTGAATTAATTTTTGTTTCACTATGCTATATTGTTTCTCCAACGTATGTATTACTTATGAATACTACTTCAGAAAATTTTACATTAACCTTAGAGTCTGCTGTGGAAAGAATAAAGACAGTTCTGATCAGAATCTAGAAAATTAGTGAGTTATATGTCTTTGTTTTTTTATCTGAAAATAAAGATGGTATCATTTATATCTATCAGCCCACTGTGAAAATCAGAATTATCAGTCAGACTGATTCCGTGTTACTCAGGAAGTAAAATGTTATTTCAAAAGATGCTTTGAACACCCTAGCGTTACGGAAGAGGATTGTAACAAATTGGTTTAAAACGTTGAGGCTTATTTTCTTTTTGGTGGGGCTTTTTTTTTTTTTTTTTTTTTTTAAGATTTATCTTTAGTCTACTCAGTAAAGTGAAAAGTTGTTTATGAATATAGAACAGGATGATTTTAATAACTTTAATTTTTACAAATCTAAACTCTCTAGTTTTGGGTGTCTTTTTTAACTACTTCACACAGTACTTTCACAAATACTAAATGGGTATTCTTCCACAGCGTTATACAGGACTCGGTGATGAGCGGCACTAGGTTTAAGAAAGTACTGTATCCTTCGGTTAAAATTCCATGCTGATGTACTCTGATAAGTTTAAATCCTGAGCCTGAACTGAGCTGCACTGGTGACTAATTTACAATGAAAGTAATTTATATAAAATATACTTAAAATACAAAAATGGTATTGCACATTATGTATGGGTTTTGCCTGCATACGTAATTATGATGTCTGCTTTCCAAATTACAGTCTGCTGCCAATCCTGAGACTCCAAACTCAACCATCTCCAGAGAGGCCAGCACCCAGTCTTCATCAGCTGCAGCTAGCCAAGGCTGGGTGTTACCAGAAGGCAAAATCGTGCCAAACACTGTTTTTGTTGGTGGAATTGATGATAGGGTATTGTATTCGTACCTCATTTTTACCTTAAAATACATCATGAACAATGGGATTTGGGCCCTGTTACAAACTTAAATGGTTTTTTTTGTACTTCCTGGAGGTTTAGAATTGCTTTTAGGTTTGACCCATAGGTACTAAAAATATCTTTGACAAAGGGCTGCTGGTCATTCGGGGATAAATGGGGGAGAAATTTCCACCTCATGGTAGTAAAATTGTAGTAAAGTTGAAATTTTTGAATGCTGAATTTTTACTCTGACGTTCAATTCTTTTCCATAGACGGATGAAACTGAGATTAGAAGCTTCTTTGGTAGATACGGTTCAGTGAAAGAAGTGAAGAGAATCAGGAATCGAACTGGTGTGTCCAAAGGGTGAGTAATCTTATCAAAAATATGTGAACTCCAGTCACCTATTCTATAAGTATCAGACAAGACTTCAAAACTGATATTCTGACCCTTGTATAAATGAAATATTCTGCAGTGTTAATTTCTTTCACGTAGGGGATAAAAGGCTATTACCAGTTCTTCTATTTGACCATTTTTCTAATGTTTGTTTTTAAATGTCTCCAGTTTCTATTTCATACAGATGAGTTAATCAGTCTTCTCAAATAATTGTTTTCTTCATACACTGCACAGCATCTTAAATTTTAACCACTTTGTCTTAGACAGTAAGTTAAATTCAGGTTCACAGATATGAATTCTTTGTTAGTCAATAAAGTTTTCACACTGCCCTAATCCTAGCACATTTTGACATAGTTCTGCTTAAGAAAAAGTGGTATTTGTAGAGGATCTGTCATGTACATCTTAGCAAATACTTATCATGGTATACTATTCGTCTTTTGTCATGATCACTTCTGTATATAGAAGAGTAGAACTTCTGAACCACGTGCTGTATGATGGTGATTTTATGCTTCATTTGTCTGCCTTTATAGCTATGGATTTGTTTCGTTTGTTAATGACGTGGATGTCCAGAAGATAGTAGGAGTAAGTAATCTAATAGAAAAATCTCTTATTTATCTTATTGCTACAACGTTTAGTGTCAGTGATATACTCGGACTTGTGTAAAATTTGGGGAAAGACAGACTTCCTGTTCAAAATCCAAACTCAGAGTAACCTCACATAGCTTGTTTGATCCTGTTTATTTTTGACTGGACACCTAGTTTCATGAACTACAGACAGGAAGGGTTGGAGACAGGGTGATGGAAAGTTTTTGATCAACTTTCACTTGATGCCTCTTGACACTGATTAGAGTAGTAAGGGTAAGTAAGGTAGCTTCGTGATGACAAATTTTAATTTGGTGCGTGGTTGTCCCCGATCTTCTGTGATGATAGGTACTTTAGAAGACTTCAGGTGTTTACCCAAGTCTTGGAAGCTAACACTTGAAAATTGATTCTAGTTTTGTTAACGGTTCTATTTTCAGTCACAGATACATTTCCATGGTAAAAAGCTGAAGCTGGGCCCTGCAATCAGGAAACAAAAGTTATGTGAGTAGGAAAAGAAATTGTTCTTTTTTGACCCGTGTAGCTTTTCAAATAACTAAAAATAGGCTTTTTTCTTCTTGCTTTTTAAAAAGGTGCTCGTCATGTGCAGCCACGTCCTTTGGTAGTTAATCCTCCTCCTCCACCACAGTTTCAGAACGTCCGGCGGAATCCAAACACTGAAACCTACCTGCAGCCCCACATCACGCCGAGTCCTATAACTCAGCACGTTCAGGTAAGAACTGCTTATGTTCCTGTTCTCTTGTTTATTGTAGTCATCCTTCCCTCTGTGGAATTGTATCTACACTTTCCATAGTAAGTGGCAATAGAATCCCTGTTTGAACAGTGTGAGTAACGGGAAATCTGTTACTTTTGTTAGAAATTTCTTATTCTTCGTGTTCGTCATTTGAGCTAAGAATCTTCTGTATACTTGGCGAAGCTTTCTCTTAGAAATGACCTCTGTAGACACATGAACAAATCTCTTCCTATCTCTGCCTCTTTCACCTCATATAACTAGTTCCTAAAGTATTTGGAAGCAGCCCTCCTTATGTGTCTGCCTAGTTTATTGTTCTCTAAGGTTAGCAGTTAACCTAGCTATTCTTTACTTGCAATGATTTCCAGATGCCTCCTCATATAAATTGCTTGACTTCTGGGTACATTCTGGTTCTGGGATGGGTAGATTTCTGATCTCTTTTGCTCTATCTAGAAATCCCGTGAGTTTCTGGCATGTAATTTCTCTGATGCTGGTTGCTTTGATATTTAAAGTAGGATTTGACATACTCTTGTCACTTACTGGTGATAAATAACGTTTAGTTTGTTCTTCGTTCATTTTATTTATGTGTTAGTTTAAAAGAGATTTTCTTCGATGGAAAATAAAGTAACCAAATAGTAGTGAATTAGTTCTTCAGTGTCTCTCATTTGTTGACATTTTCCGTGTACTTGAAACGTGTAGGGTCCACCTCTTCTTCTTTTTCCTTCTCTGAGCAATGGCTAGAAGAAAAGCCCTACTTGTTTGTAGCATTTACTGTGAGCCATTACTGAATGTGGGTGTATTGATGAATGATGCTACCTGTATGTTTTTAATCAGTAAGTATTTATTGAAAAGTAGAAGACATTATACTGTCTCTTTTCCAGCTGTGGCTTATTTACTGCCCTTAATCTGTGGAAATGAAGTACAGAGAAAGCCGTAACATCTGTCGAAGAACTACAGTATTACCCTATAATATCGTCAGATAGCAAACAGTCTAGAAGTATTTTGGCAAAGAAAGAGCAAATGTATTATTTTAACTTACGTTGAAATCTATCTTAATAGAGCCTTATCACCAGCGTAAGAAATAACTTCTGGGTGGGCATAAGTACACAGTATAAATATGGTGGACTTTGGCCGGTGCAACAGTCACTTGTTTTGTCATTTGTCTCTTCCCCCTCCCCGCCCAAAGGGTAGCACTTGACAGAGAATATTTGTTTCTTCGTGTCAGTCATTCATTTAGAAATCTGTATTTCTGTATGTAGAAAAATAATTACCATTTCAAGGTTTTTCGTATTTTTGTTATTTTGGGAATGATATTGCTTTCTAGTTAAAAAAACAAACAAACACATTTTACCGTATTAATCCATTCTTTCTGTAAACTTTATTCTCGGCTTATTCTCCTTATCCAAACTCACCAGGTCAGGTCATCACTGGGTATCAGTTGCCTGTGTATAATTATCAGGTGATTGAAGAGGGAGTAAAATGATTTACTTTCAGCTACTACTGAGGCCTTCAACTTGTTTATACAAATTGCCTGAATAGTTTGTCCTTTTAAACTAGTGAACTGTACCTAAAATTTAAGAAATCACTTAAAATTAGTGTAATGAAGACCTCTGTAGTATGTAGAAGTGATGAAATAAGATTTTGACAGGAGGATACTTAGCAATAACTTTTCTGCAGAACAGTTTCTGAGATTTGGTGTTCCTGTCTTGGTTTCAGCATGAATTTTGTTATCTTTGCTGTCAAAGAGCTGAAACATGGCAGAGTGTCTTTCGTGAATTTTGTAGAGATACGGAGTGAAATAAAAGCTTTACCCAATTCTTAGAGCGCAGAATTCCAATTGTGTTTTTATTTTAGCTTGCTGCTTCATGATAAAGACTTCTCTGGGTCTCTTTTCAAGGATACGAGTATATCTGTGACCGATAATCGTATCTGTGGTAACAAATTCAAAGAATTAGTATCTTTGAGAGTTCCACAATGCCATTTGCAGAAAATTGGGAAAAAGGTGAGGTTTTCTGTGTAGAAGGAACAACAAGAACTTCAGGGATTAGAAACCTAAAGTACTTCTTTTTTTCTATTCTGTTTCGTTCGTTATATTAACCAAGGAGCCAGCATGAGAAGTACTTCAGTATTGTGTATCTCATGTGTTTTTGTAAAAGTACAGGAATATTTGAATAATATTGGTTTCCTTTTTTTTTTTTTTTTTTTTCAAGTTGCCACCACAGTGGCCTGTTGGGGAGCAAAGGAGTTACGCTGTACCTCAGATAAAGTGAATGCGCCGAACCTATACTCCCTGTTCTTTCTTTTTTTTCTATGTCATATATGCCTATAAATTTTTTAAATTGTTCTTTGTATTAATGTGGCACATTTTGTTACTTTCTTTTTAACCCAATTTTAAACTCCTATGGGAGCAACAGTGCCTTTTTCTCTGTCAGGTTTTTGCATGCTTAAGGAATGGCTCGTATACATAATGATAAGAATTCAGTAACTTTTTGATAGACTATACACTCCATGAAAGGTAGTATTAATAGTGGCTTTAGAATGAGCATGTATCTGCCTGGAATCTGCCTCTGGCTTTACCGTCCGTAAAAAAAAAAAAAAAAAAAAAAAAAAAAAGTGTTCAAGAGGAACAGAAATGTTTTGCTATTAATTACTCTTAAATAAGAGTAGGAAGAAAAAAGAGTATTACCTCTAAAACACCCGAACTGCTTTCCCCCCACATAACTAGTTCCGAAAATATTTGAAAGCAGCTGTCTTTGTGTGTCTGCCTAGTTTATTCTTCCCGAAGGTTAGCAATTCATCCAGCTGTTCTTTACTTGCAATGATTTCCAGACGTCTCCTCATATAGATTGCTGACTTCTGGATATATTCTGGTTCTGGAATGGGTAGATTTCTGATGTGTTTTACTATATTTATAAATCCCATGAGTTTCGGGCATGTGATTTCTCTGATGCTGGTTACCTTGATATTTAAAGTAGGATTTGACATACTCTGTCACTTACTGGGGATAAGTAACGTTTATTTTCTTTTTAGTTTGTTTTATTGATGTCTTAGTTTAAAAGACATTTTCTTTGATGGAAAATAAAGTAACAAAATAGTGGTGAAATAGTTCTTCAGTGTCTCTCATTTGTTGACGTTTTCCATGTGCTTGAAACAGGTAGGGTATACCTCTGCTTCTTTTTTGTCCTCTGAACGATGGCTAGAAAAAAAGCCCTGTTTCTCACATTTACGGTGAGCCATTATGTAATCTGGGTGTATTCATGTGTGATGCTACGTATAGTTTTCAATCAGTAAGTATTTATTGAAACGTAGAAGACACCATACTGTCTCTTTTCCAGCTGTGGATCATATACTGCCCTTAGTTTTTTGAAATGAAGTACGGAAAAAGCCGTAACATTTGTAGGAGAACTTCATATTACCCTATAATATTGTCAAATAGAAAACCCTTTAGAAGTATTTTAACAAAGAAATAGCAAATGGATTAATTTAACTTACAGTTGAAGTCTGTCTTAATAGAGCCTTATCACCAGCGTAAGAAATAACTTCTGGGCGGGCGTAAGTACACAGTATAAATAAGGTAAACTTGTCTGGTGAAATAGTCCCTTCTTTTGTCATTTGTCTGTTCCCCTTCCCCAGCCAAAGGGCCTCACTTGACAGAATATTTCTTTCTTCATAAAATCAGTCACTCATTTAGAATTCTGCAGTGCTGTATATAGAAAAGTAATGTTTTAAAACTTTTTCATAGTTTTTTATATTGGGAATAGTATTTCTAATTAACAAAATCTTTTACCATATTCATTCATTCTTACTGTAAACTTTATTTATAGGCACACACTACTTACCCAAATTCAGCAGTTCACGGCATCACTAGATATCATTTGCCTGTATATAATTATCAGGTAATTTAAGAGGGAGTAAAATGATTTACTTTCAGATATTATTGAGCCCTTTGTTTATACAAATTGCTTGAATAGTTTGCCATTTTAAAGAAGTGAAATGTACCTAAAATTTAAGACAACACTTCAAATTAGTCTAGAATGAAGGCCTCTGTATTATTTAGAAGTAATTGAGTAATATTTTGACAGGAATGTACTTAGCAAAAACTTTACTGTAGAATAGTTTTTTGAGATTTGGTGTCCCCTTCTATATTGTAGCATGTGTTTTTTTTTTTTTTTTAAATCTTTGCCGTCAAATAGCCGAAACATCCAGACTGACTTTTATCAGTTTTTTAGAGAGACAGAGTGAAATAAAATTATTACCCACTTTTTAGAGCACAGAATTTGAATTATATTTTTATTTTAGCTGGCTGCTTCACAATAGTAGTCCTCTGTGTCTCTTTTCATAGATATGACTGTATATATGACCCATGATCATATCTATGGTAATACATTCAAAGAACTAATATCCTCGAGATTTCCACAATACCAACCCCAGAAAATTGGGAAAAAGTTGAGGTTTTACATATAGAAGTAACAACAAGAACGTCAGGGATTAGAAACTTGAAGTAATTCTTTTTTCCATTCTGTTTCTTTTATTATAATAACAAATTAAAGGAACCAGCGTATGTACTTCAATGTTGTGTTATCTCATGTGTTTTTGAAAATGTGAAGGAATATTTGGATGATTTTTGTTTCCTGTCTCTACTAAAAATACAGACAAATTAGCCAGGCGTGGTGGCGCACACTTGTAATCCCAGCTACTCGGGAGGCTGAGGCAGCAGAATCACGTGATCCTGGGGCGCAGATTGCTGTGAGCTGAGATTGTGCCACTGCACTCCAGCCTAGGCGGCAAAGAGAGACTCAGTCTCAAAAAGAACAACGCTGTGAATATCTTTGTGTAAATATCTTGGCACGCTTGTACTATTAATTTCTTGAGATGAATTGCTGTAAGTGGAATTGCTAGGTGAAAGCACTTTGCCCCTTGTATAACAATTTTATAATGAATTCTCCTTTTTAGTATAGTGGTGAGTATCCCCGCTTATCAAATTATGATACAGCTTTTCCAAAGTACTCTTGGTAAATCATGTATTAGTATTTTCTCACTGATGGTGTGTAGAGTGCTCTCTTTTCCACACCCATTCCAGTGAAAGTTACTAGTATTTTTTAAATTGTCAGCCTAATAGCTGGAAAATATTACATTATGTTGATGTGCACTTTTAAAAATCGTCATTGAAGTTGATCATTGATCTTTAGCTTTTTAAAAATTACCTTTTTAATTTTATTTTCTTACTGATTCATAAGAATACTTTGTATTAGTATTCACTTTTGTCATACACAGTGGAAAACATATGTAGGAGTAATAAGGAGGTGCCCTGGTGCCCTTACCTCATTCCTACTTTCAATTGAGTTGACTCAACTATTTCACTTGTAAGCTTGATGATAGGGTAGAATGAGATTGATAGAAAATAGGATTCCTCTACCTCTAGTTTACTTGGGTTTTTAAAAAATTTAAATTATGAGTGCTGTATTTTATCAAATGATTTTCAGTGATGAACTAAAGTAATGTATCCTGCGAATGGAGTATTCTTGCATTCCCAATGTAAACTTAGACTCTTTATATACTGCTGGAATTTTGCATTTGTGTTGAGGGCAGGGATGGATCATCTGGATGAGGCTTTGTTACCTATATGCTTTTAGCTTTGTAAAACGCGTTGAGAAATACTTTCTTCCTCATTGAAAATAGAGTTTCTGCGTAGCATTCTTCTATTATCTGTGGCCGCAACCCATTTTTCAGGTCTCATGTATACTTTTGCTTTCTTGTGTTTTCTTGCTTTGTTTTGCCAGGATTGTTTATTGCTTGAATTTCATCCTCCCCACGCACCACTCCCCGATAATCTGCTCTTTGATTTGCTTAAGGTTTTTATTCTGATTTTCACGTCATATTTTCTTAATTTTATCACTCTCTTTATTTGCTTCTCTTCTATTGCTGTGAATGTAACTTTGCTGACTACAAATAATAGGCTTTTTCCTGGTCAGTTTATATAAGTATCAGTTTGCTGACAGGTTGACATAGTAATTGAATTAGATAATACTGGCAAAGGAGCTGACATGCCAGAAGTTTAAATAACGATAATTTTTTTGCAGCCTATAGCTGTCATTGTCACTTGGTTGTCCACATGTAACAAGGAATGTAGTTGCCCTATGTAGCAGTGAGAGTTGCGTGTATGATGGTGTTGAAGCTCACCCCTGTTTACTATTGCAACATTTCTCATTTGAAAATTCAACAACTCACTTGAAGATACGGTTAAGAAAATTACTTCTTTAATGCAGTTTGTTTTCAGGATGCCATTGACGGTTACGATGGTACTTTCTTTAAAATTAAACGTTTGCTTATCCGAAGCATTCATTTATATTTTTGGCCGTAGTTTAAAACTAACCAAAGATTGTCTGTTGATTGTGGATTTTTATATATGCGTTATATAATTATGTATAAGTACACAGTCGGAATTGAACAATCCCTGCTACTCGAGCCATGGTAAAAGTGAAGTACATTGCAGAAAACGAAGTATATTGCTTACCTTGTTAGCTTTGAGCGCCACCTGCTGGCTGAGGACTAGGACATGATCATTACTTCCTTAATTTAAAGTATTATGACGCTATTAAAGAGATTCAGTGAATTTTATATGTACGATTCCAGTTAAGCAGGCAGCCGGTTTGTAAGATCCAAGCTAAAGTCAAACTTCTTAATCATATCAAGTGCCTTTTTTCTTCTTTACCAAACTACGGTTATTTCGAGTATCCAAATGAGTATGAGAATCAGAAGAGACACCCGAGGTCTTTTCCGGCCATTCGTTTTCAAGCAAGGAAGCTGAAACCGAGGTCATGAAAAGATTCACTTTAGTGAGCGATGGAAATCAGGTTCTTCCCAAAGAAGAATTTTCCTCTTCAATTCTTGTGGCACGGTGACAAGGTTTCTTAACCAGACCCTTTTCAAATTGCGCACCAAATACTTCCTTGTTGTAGGAGGCTGTCTTTACACTGTAGGATGCGCAGTAGTGTGCCTGGCCTTCGGCCCATCAGATTCCAGGAATACATCTCAGTTGTGACAGCCAATCTCTAAACGTCGCTAAATGCCCCTGGGGCTCAAAAATCTTGCCCAGTTGAGAATCAGTGCATTTCCATAACCTCTCATAGTCTGACACAGTTTTCTGCCAGATGTTACATTTCTAAATTAGAATACATCCAAACACTATGGTGCCGAGACAATACTGTCATATAGCTTGTTTATCAAGGAAACACATACCCAAAGTTCATCCACAAATCAAGGGGGAATTGGAAAGGAGAAAAAGAAACTACAAGAATTTCAGAATTTGTTTTGTTTTGTTTTATTCTGTTTGGGATTTCTGAATGAACGGAGAAGGAATTGGTAAATTGTCTATAGGGAAGGGAGATCTAATCAGGTTCCCAGTAGTTCAAGGTAGTGCAGCTTAATGTCATTTGGAAAAAACAGTAATGTGAGACATTTTTGAAAGGGAAAACTTTAAAAATAGTGTTTTAAATTTTTCTTTCACATCATTGTCATGAAATAACGCTGTTAAAGGAAAGAATTAGGAATTAGTTACAAACCCAAAATAGCAAGTACAAGCACGAAAGAATAGAGAAATGCAGTAACCTCGGCTTTAGTTGATTTGACAATTTAGATTTCATCTCTAGTAAAGCTGTGTAGAATCAGTAACTTCTAGGCTCTAATTAACAAAGCAGGAACCCTCCTTTCTTATTAACTTCTGTAACATTACTGTGTTCAAAAAGATAACACAGTTTCTTTTGTCTTTTGTTTTCTTTCAGACAGGTATATGTGTAATAGCTTTCTCTTTTGCAGCATTTTGTACTGACATTTGTGAAGTCAACAGCACTTCACCAATGATTTTTAAATTAATGATGTGTCATAGTTTCCTGATGTGTCAGTTAGTTCTTAATTAAAATTTTTTCAAAATAAGTCAGCTAAATAGTGAAGCCAAAAAAGAAACTTGAAAACAAATCGGCTGAAAATAAATTCAAATAACAGGACACTAACTTACATTGGCACACCACTTGTACCACTTTATACGTACAAAATGAATTCACAGATGTGATCTCATGTCATTCTCAAAGCACTTTGCCCACAGATACGTAGCTGGCAAGTAGGTGGCTTATAACCACTTACCTGTAAGGGACATAAACCTAGATCTCCTGACTGAATTAATTTTTGTTTCACTATGCTATATTGTTTCTCCAACGTATGTATTACTTATGAATACTACTTCAGAAAATTTTACATTAACCTTAGAGTCTGCTGTGGAAAGAATAAAGACAGTTCTGATCAGAATCTAGAAAATTAGTGAGTTATATGTCTTTGTTTTTTTATCTGAAAATAAAGATGGTATCATTTATATCTATCAGCCCACTGTGAAAATCAGAATTATCAGTCAGACTGATTCCGTGTTACTCAGGAAGTAAAATGTTATTTCAAAAGATGCTTTGAACACCCTAGCGTTACGGAAGAGGATTGTAACAAATTGGTTTAAAACGTTGAGGCTTATTTTCTTTTTGGTGGGGCTTTTTTTTTTTTTTTTTTTTTTAAGATTTATCTTTAGTCTACTCAGTAAAGTGAAAAGTTGTTTATGAATATAGAACAGGATGATTTTAATAACTTTAATTTTTACAAATCTAAACTCTCTAGTTTTGGGTGTCTTTTTTAACTACTTCACACAGTACTTTCACAAATACTAAATGGGTATTCTTCCACAGCGTTATACAGGACTCGGTGATGAGCGGCACTAGGTTTAAGAAAGTACTGTATCCTTCGGTTAAAATTCCATGCTGATGTACTCTGATAAGTTTAAATCCTGAGCCTGAACTGAGCTGCACTGGTGACTAATTTACAATGAAAGTAATTTATATAAAATATACTTAAAATACAAAAATGGTATTGCACATTATGTATGGGTTTTGCCTGCATACGTAATTATGATGTCTGCTTTCCAAATTACAGTCTGCTGCCAATCCTGAGACTCCAAACTCAACCATCTCCAGAGAGGCCAGCACCCAGTCTTCATCAGCTGCAGCTAGCCAAGGCTGGGTGTTACCAGAAGGCAAAATCGTGCCAAACACTGTTTTTGTTGGTGGAATTGATGATAGGGTATTGTATTCGTACCTCATTTTTACCTTAAAATACATCATGAACAATGGGATTTGGGCCCTGTTACAAACTTAAATGGTTTTTTTTGTACTTCCTGGAGGTTTAGAATTGCTTTTAGGTTTGACCCATAGGTACTAAAAATATCTTTGACAAAGGGCTGCTGGTCATTCGGGGATAAATGGGGGAGAAATTTCCACCTCATGGTAGTAAAATTGTAGTAAAGTTGAAATTTTTGAATGCTGAATTTTTACTCTGACGTTCAATTCTTTTCCATAGACGGATGAAACTGAGATTAGAAGCTTCTTTGGTAGATACGGTACAGTGAAAGAAGTGAAGAGAATCAGGAATCGAACTGGTGTGTCCAAAGGGTGAGTAATCTTATCAAAAATATGTGAACTCCAGTCACCTATTCTATAAGTATCAGACAAGACTTCAAAACTGATATTCTGACCCTTGTATAAATGAAATATTCTGCAGTGTTAATTTCTTTCACGTAGGGGATAAAAGGCTATTACCAGTTCTTCTATTTGACCATTTTTCTAATGTTTGTTTTTAAATGTCTCCAGTTTCTATTTCATACAGATGAGTTAATCAGTCTTCTCAAATAATTGTTTTCTTCATACACTGCACAGCATCTTAAATTTTAACCACCTTGTCTTAGACAGTAAGTTAAATTCAGGTTCACAGATATGAATTCTTTGTTAGTCAATAAAGTTTTCACACTGCCCTAATCCTAGCACATTTTGACATAGTTCTGCTTAAGAAAAAGTGGTATTTATAGAGGATCTGTCATGTACATCTTAGCAAATACTTATCATGGTATACTATTCGTCTTTTGTCATGATCACTTCTGTATATAGAAGAGTAGAACTTCTGAACCACGTGCTGTATGATGGTGATTTTATGCTTCATTTGTCTGCCTTTATAGCTATGGATTTGTTTCGTTTGTTAATGACGTGGATGTCCAGAAGATAGTAGGAGTAAGTAATCTAATAGAAAAATCTCTTATTTATCTTATTGCTACAACGTTTAGTGTCAGTGATATACTCGGACTTGTGTAAAATTTGGGGAAAGACAGACTTCCTGTTCAAAATCCAAACTCAGAGTAACCTCACATAGCTTGTTTGATCCTGTTTATTTTTGACTGGACACCTAGTTTCATGAACTACAGACAGGAAGGGTTGGAGACAGGGTGATGGAAAGTTTTTGATCAACTTTCACTTGATGCCTCTTGACACTGATTAGAGTAGTAAGGGTAAGTAAGGTAGCTTCGTGATGACAAATTTTAATTTGGTGCGTGGTTGTCCCCGATCTTCTATGATGATAGGTACTTTAGAAGACTTCAGGTGTTTACCCAAGTCTTGGAAGCTAACACTTGAAAATTGATTCTAGTTTTGTTAACGGTTCTATTTTCAGTCACAGATACATTTCCATGGTAAAAAGCTGAAGCTGGGCCCTGCAATCAGGAAACAAAAGTTATGTGAGTAGGAAAAGAAATTGTTCTTTTTTGACCCGTGTAGCTTTTCAAATAACTAAAAATAGGCTTTTTTCTTCTTGCTTTTTAAAAAGGTGCTCGTCATGTGCAGCCACGTCCTTTGGTAGTTAATCCTCCTCCTCCACCACAGTTTCAGAACGTCCGGCGGAATCCAAACACTGAAACCTACCTGCAGCCCCACATCACGCCGAGTCCTATAACTCAGCACGTTCAGGTAAGAACTGCTTATGTTCCTGTTCTCTTGTTTATTGTAGTCATCCTTCCCTCTGTGGAATTGTATCTACACTTTCCATAGTAAGTGGCAATAGAATCCCTGTTTGAACAGTGTGAGTAACGGGAAATCTGTTACTTTTGTTAGAAATTTCTTATTCTTCGTGTTCGTCATTTGAGCTAAGAATCTTCTGTATACTTGGCGAAGCTTTCTCTTAGAAATGACCTCTGTAGACACATGAACAAATCTCTTCCTATCTCTGCCTCTTTCACCTCATATAACTAGTTCCTAAAGTATTTGGAAGCAGCCCTCCTTATGTGTCTGCCTAGTTTATTGTTCTCTAAGGTTAGCAGTTAACCTAGCTATTCTTTACTTGCAATGATTTCCAGATGCCTCCTCATATAAATTGCTTGACTTCTGGGTACATTCTGGTTCTGGGATGGGTAGATTTCTGATCTCTTTTGCTCTATCTAGAAATCCCGTGAGTTTCTGGCATGTAATTTCTCTGATGCTGGTTGCTTTGATATTTAAAGTAGGATTTGACATACTCTTGTCACTTACTGGTGATAAATAACGTTTAGTTTGTTCTTCGTTCATTTTATTTATGTGTTAGTTTAAAAGAGATTTTCTTCGATGGAAAATAAAGTAACCAAATAGTAGTGAATTAGTTCTTCAGTGTCTCTCATTTGTTGACATTTTCCGTGTACTTGAAACGTGTAGGGTCCACCTCTTCTTCTTTTTCCTTCTCTGAGCAATGGCTAGAAGAAAAGCCCTACTTGTTTGTAGCATTTACTGTGAGCCATTACTGAATGTGGGTGTATTGATGAATGATGCTACCTGTATGTTTTTAATCAGTAAGTATTTATTGAAAAGTAGAAGACATTATACTGTCTCTTTTCCAGCTGTGGCTTATTTACTGCCCTTAATCTGTGGAAATGAAGTACAGAGAAAGCCGTAACATCTGTCGAAGAACTACAGTATTACCCTATAATATCGTCAGATAGCAAACAGTCTAGAAGTATTTTGGCAAAGAAAGAGCAAATGTATTATTTTAACTTACGTTGAAATCTATCTTAATAGAGCCTTATCACCAGCGTAAGAAATAACTTCTGGGTGGGCATAAGTACACAGTATAAATATGGTGGACTTTGGCCGGTGCAACAGTCACTTGTTTTGTCATTTGTCTCTTCCCCCTCCCCGCCCAAAGGGTAGCACTTGACAGAGAATATTTGTTTCTTCGTGTCAGTCATTCATTTAGAAATCTGTATTTCTGTATGTAGAAAAATAATTACCATTTCAAGGTTTTTCGTATTTTTGTTATTTTGGGAATGATATTGCTTTCTAGTTAAAAAAACAAACAAACACATTTTACCGTATTAATCCATTCTTTCTGTAAACTTTATTCTCGGCTTATTCTCCTTATCCAAACTCACCAGGTCAGGTCATCACTGGGTATCAGTTGCCTGTGTATAATTATCAGGTGATTGAAGAGGGAGTAAAATGATTTACTTTCAGCTACTACTGAGGCCTTCAACTTGCTTATACAAATTGCTTGAATAGGTTGTCGTTTTAAACTAGTGAACTGTACCTAAAATTTAAGAAATCACTTAGAATTAGTGTAATGAGGACCTCTGTTTTATTTAGAAGTGATGAAATAAGATTTTGACAGGAGGGTACTTAGCAATAACTTTTCTGCAGAACAGTTTCTGAGATTTGGTGTTCCCTTCTTTGTTTCAGCATGTATTTTGTTATCTTTGCTGTCAAAGAGCTGAAACATCCAGACTGACTTTCATGAATCTTGTAGAGATACAGAGTGAAATAAAAGCTTTACCGAATTCTTAGAGCACAGAATTCCAATTGTATTTTTATTTTAGCTTGCTGCTTCATGATAGCAGTTCTCTGGGTCTCTTTTCAACGGTACAACTATTATCTGTGACCCATAATCGTATCTGTGGTAACAAATTCAAAGAATTAATATCTTTGAGGGTTCCACAATTCTATTTCCATAAAATTGGGAAAAAGGTGAGGTTTTCTGTGTAGAAGTAACAACAAGAACTTTGGGGATTAGAAACCTAAAGTACTTCTTTTTTCTATTCTGTTTCTTTTATTATAACAAAGGAGCCATCATGATAAATACTCCAATATTATGTAACTCATGTGTTTTTGAAAATGTGTAGGAGTATTTAAATAATTTTGGTTACTTTTTTTTTTTTTAATTTAAGATTCCACTGCACTGGCCCGTTGGGGCGCAAAGGAGTTATGTTGTTCCTCTGGTTAAGCGAATTAGTGAAACATATACTTGCTCTTCTTTCTTGATTTTTTGTGTGGCACATATGCCTATAAATATTTTTAATGATTCTTTATATTGATGTGTTAACGTTTTGTTAGTTTCTTTTTAACCCAATTATAATCTCCCATGGGAGCAACAGTGCCTTTTTCTCTCTCAGGTTTTTGTATGCTTAAGCAATGGCTTCTCCAAATAATGACAAGTGTTCAGTTTCTTTTCGATAGATTATTTAATCTAAGAAAGGTAGTCCTAATGTGGCTTTATCTAAGAAAGGTAGTATTAATTTGGCTTTAGAATAGCATGTATCTGATGAGAATCTGCATCTGGATGTACCAACCGTAAAAAATTTCATAAAGAGAAACAGAAATGTTTTGCTGTTAATTACTCTTAAATAAGAATAGGATTAAAAAGAGTATTACCTCTATAACACCTGAGCTGCTTTCCCCCATATAACTAAAATATTTAAAAGCAGTTCTCCTCATGTGTCTGCCTGCTTTATTCTTCTCTAAGTTTAGCAGTTAATCCAGGTATTCTTTATTTGAAATGATTTCCAGATGCCTCTGCATATTAAATTGCTGACTTCCAGATATATTCTGGTTCTGGAATGGGTAGATTTCTGATATGTTTTAGGTATCTGTAAATCCCGTCAGTTTCTGGCATGTAATGTCTCTGATCCTTGTTAGTTTGCTATTTAAAGTAGATTTGACATATTCTGTCACTTACTGGTGGTAAATAACGTTTATTTTCTTCTTAGTTCATTTTATTTATATCTTAGTTTAAAAGACATTTTCTTTGATGGAAAATAAAATAACAGAATAGTAGTGAAGTAGTTATATTCAGTGTTTCTCATTTGTTGACATTTTCCCTGTACTTGAAACATGTATGGTATACCTCATCTTCTTTTTCCTTCTCTGAACAATGGCTGGAATAAACGCCCTACTTCTATCATTTACTGTGAGCCATTACTGAATCTGGGTGTATTGATGCATGCTGCTTACCTGTATGTGTTGAAACAATAAGTATTTATTGAAACATATGAGACATTATACTATCTCTTTTCCAGTATTGGATTATATACTGCATTTAGTTTTTCAACATGAAGTACAGAAAACGCCGTAAATTCTGTAGAACTACGTATTACCTTATAATATTGTCAAATACACATCAGTCTGGAAGCATTTTTACAGGGAAATAGCAAATGTATTAATTTAACTTACATTGAACTCTGTCTTAATGCAGCCTTATCACCAGTGCAAGAAATAACTTCTGGGTGGGCATAAGTACACAATAGAAGTAAGGTTAACTGCCCGGTGAAATAGCCAGTTCTTTTGACATTTGTCTGTTCCCCCTCCACGCCCAACCATAGCACTTGACCGAGAATAATACGTTCTTCATAAATCAGTCAGTCACTTACAATTCTACATTGTTGCATATAGAAAAATAATTAGTATTTCAGAGTTTTTAATACTTTTGTTATATTGGGACTAATTCTTCCTAATTAAAAATAATGTTTTAACGTATTAATTCATTCTTTCTGTATAATTTATTTTCAGGAATATCCCACTTATCCAGATTCAGCATTTCAGGTCACCACTGGATATCAGTTGCCTGTATATAATTATCAGGTAATGTAAGAGGGAGTAAAATGATTTGCTTTCAGGTATTATTGGGGCCTTTAACTTTTTTATACAAATTTCCTGAATAGTTGGTCATTTTAAACTAGTGAAGTGTACCTAAAATTTAAGGAAACACTTAGAATTAGTGTAGAATGAAGACGTCTGTCTTATTTAGAAGTAATGAAGTAGTATTTTGAGAGGAATACACCTGGCAATAACATTTCTGTAGAAGAGATTTCTGAGATGTGGTGTTCTCTCCTTTATTTCTGGATGTAGTTTTCATCTTTACTGTGAAATAGCTGAATGAAACATCCAAACTGACTTTCATGAATTTTCTTAGGGAGATAGAGTGAAATAAATTTATGCTGCACTTTTCAGAGCACAGAATCCCAATTACATTTTCATTTTAGCTGGCTGTTTGAAGATAGTAATTCTCTGGATCTCTTTTCATAGATACAAGTATATCTATGACCCATAATTATATCTATGGAAATAAACTGAAAGAGGTAGTATCTTTGAGGTTTCCACATTGCCAACTCCTGAAAATTTGGAGAAAGGTGAAGTTTCAAATATAAAAGTAACAAGAATGTCATGGACTAGAAACATAAAGTACTTAAGTTTTCCTTTCTGTTACTTTTATTATAATAAAAAAGGAGACAGCCGGATAAGGACTTCAATATTGTGTTTCTCATGAGTTTTTGAAAATGTGTAGGAATACTTTAATAGTTTTGGTGTCCTTTTTTTTTTTTTTAAAGGTGCCACCATAGGGGCCTATTGGGGAGCAAAGGGATTCCGTTCTTGACGTTAAGTGAATTAGCCAAACATAGACTTCCTGTTCATTCTTGATTTTTTTCCATGTCCTATATGCCTATAAATATTTTTGAGTGATTCTTTATATTAATTTTTTTGTTGTTGTTTCTTTCTTGTGAACCCGATTACGAACTCCCATCGGATCAAGAGTGCCTTTTTTGCCCTCAGGTTTTTATGTGCTTAAGCAATGGCAGGTCCACATAATGATAGACTATATAATCACAGAAAAGTGGTATTCACTTGACTTTAGAATTAGCACGTATCTGCCAAGAATCTGCCTCTGGCTTTACCAGCAATAGAAAATTTATAGAAGAGAAACAGAATTGCTTTGCTGTTAATGACACTTAAATAAGAACAGGAGTGAACGAGAGTATTACCTCCAAATCACCGGAGCTGCTTTCCCCCTTATAACCAGTTCCTAAAGTGAATGAAAGCAGCTCTCCTTATGTGTCTGCCTACTTTATTCTGCGGTAAGTTTAGCAGTTCATCTAGCTGTCCTTTATTTGAAATGATTTCCAGATGCCTCCTCATATAAATTGCTGACTTCTGGATATTTCCTGGTTCTGGAATGAGTAGATTTCTGATGTGGTTTAGTATATATATGTAAACCCCATGAGCTTCTGGCATCTAATTTCTCTGATCCTGGTTACATTGATATTTAAAGTAGGGTTTGACATACTCTGTCACCTACTGTTGATAAATAACGTTTATATTCTTCTTAGTTCATTTTATTGACGTGTTAGCTTAAAAGACATTTTCTTTGACGGAAAATGAAGTAACAAAATAATAGTGAAATAGTTCTGCAGTGTCTCTAATTTGTTGATATTTTCCATGTACTTGAAACATGTATGGTATACCTCTACTTTTTCCTTCTCTGAACAATGGCTAGAAAAAAAGTCCTACTTTTTTCTGTGATTTACTGTGAGGCATTACTGATTCTGGGTGTATTCATGTATGCTGCTACCTGTATGTTTTCAAACAATAAGAATTTCTTGAAACATATAAGACATTATACTTTCTCTTGTCCAGTATTGGATTATAGACTGCACTTAGTTTTTTGGAATGAAGTACAGACAAAGCCATAACATCTGTACAACTACATATTACCCTACAATATTGTCTGATACAAAACAGTCTAGAAATATTCTTACAGAGAAATTGCAAATGTATTAACTTACATTGCAATCTGTCTTAATGGAGCCTTATCACCAGTGAGAGAAATAACTTCTGGGTATGAATAAGTACACAGTATAAGGTAAACTTTGGTGAAGTAGTGAATTCTTTTGTCATTTGTTCCCCCTTCACACCCAAAGTGTAGCACTTGAAATAGAATCTTTCTTTCTTCATGAAGTCAGTCAGTCATTTGGAATTCTGCATTGTTGTATGTAGAAAAACGATATTTTACCTTTTTTAATAGCTTTGTTATATGAGGAATTGTATTTCTTTGTAATTTTAAAAAGTGGCTTACCATATTCATTTTTTTTTCTGCAAACCTTTCTTTTCAGGCATTTCCTGCTTATCCAAGTTCACCATTTCAGGTCACCACTGGATATCAGTTGCCTGTATATAATTATCAGGTAATGTAAGAAGGAGTAAAATGATTTACTTTCAGGTATTATTGAGGCATTTAACTTGTTTATACAAATTTCCTGAATAAGTTGGTCATTTTAAACTAGTGAAGTGGACCTAAAATTTAAAGAAACACTTAGAATTAGTGTAGAATGAAGACGTCTGTCTTATTTCAAAGTAATGAAGTAGTATTTTGAGAGGAATATACTTGGCAATAACTTTTCTGTAGAAGAGATTTCTGAGATGTGGTGTTCTCTTCTTTATTTCTGGATGTAGTTTTCATTTTTACTGTCACATAGCTGAATGAAACATCCAAACTGATTTTCATGAATTTTCTTAGGGAGGTAGAGTGAAATAAATTTATGCTGCACGTTTCAGAGCACAGAATTCCAATTATATTTTCATTTTAGCTAGCTGTTTGATGATAGTAATTCTCTGGATCTCTTTTCATAGATACAAGTATATCTATGACCCATAATTAAATCTATGGTAAGAAACTGAAAGAGGTAGTATCTTTGAGGTTTCCACATTGCCAACTCCCGAAAATTTGGAGAAAGGTGAAGTTTCAAATATAAAAGTAACAAGAATGTCATGGACTAGAAACATAAAGTACTTAAGTTTTCCTTTCTGTTACTTTTATTATAATGAAAAAGGAGACAGCCGGATAAGTACTTCAATGTTGTATTTCTCACGTGTTTTTGAAAATGTGTAGGAATACGTATAATACTTTTGGTGTCCTTTTTTTTACTTTCTTTTTTTTTTTTTTTAAGATGCCAACGTATGGGCCTGTTGGGGAGCAAAGGATTATGTTGTCCTTGACGTTAAGTGAATTAGCCAAACATAGACTTCCTGTTCATTCTTGATTTTTTTCCATGTCCTATATGCCTATAAATATTTTTAAGTGATTCTTTATATTAATTTTTTTGTTGTTGTTACTTTGTTGTTAACCCAATTATGAACTCCCATGGGAGCAAGAGTGCCTTTTTTGCCCTCAGATTTTTATGTGCTTAAGCAATGGCAGGTCCACATAATGATAGACTATATAATCACAGAAAGGTAGTATTCACTTGACTTTAGAATTAGCGTGTATCTGCCTAGAATCTGCCTCTGGCTTTACCAGCAATAGAAAATTTATAGAAGAGAAACAGAATTGCTTTGCCGTTAATGACGCTTAAATAAGAATAGGAGTAAACGAGAGTATTACCTCGAAATCACCGGAGCTGCTTTCCCCGTTATACCCAGTTCCTAAAGTGAATGAAAGCAGCTCGCTTTATGTGTCTGCCTACTTTATTCTGCGGTAAGTTTAGCAGTTCATCTAGCTATCCTTTATTTGAAATGATTTCCGGATGCCTCTTCATATAAATTGCTGACTTCTGGATATTTTCTTGTTCTGGAATGATAGATTTCTGAGGTGGTTTTGTATATATATATATAAACCCCGTGAGCTTCTGGCGTCTAATTTCTCTGATCCTGGTTACATTGATATTTAAAGTAGGGTTTGACGTACTCTGTCACCTACCGTTGATAAATAACGTTTATACTCTTCCTAGTTCATTTTATTGACGTGTTAGCTTAAAAGACATTTTCTCTGACGGAAAATGAAGTAATAAAATAATAGTGAAATAGTTCTGCAGTGTCTTTAATTTGTTGGTATTTTCCATGTACTTGAAACATGTATGGTATACCTCTTCTTTTTCCTTCTCTGAACAATGGCTAGAAAAAAAGTCCTACTTTTTTCTGTCATTTACTGTAAGGCATTACTGATTCTGGGTGTATTCATGTATGCTGCTACCTGTATGTTTTCAAACAATAAGAATTTATTGAAACATGTAAGAGATTATACTTTCTCTTCTCCAGTATGGGATTATAGACTGCACTTAGTTTTTCGTAATGAAATACAGACAAAGCCATAACATCTGTCGAACTACATATTACCCTATAATATTGTCTGATACAAAACAGTCTAGAAATATTCTTACAGAGAAATTGCAAATGTGTTAATTTAACTTACCTTGCAATCTCTCTGAATGGAGCCTTACCACCAGTGTAAGAAATAACTTCTGGGTGTGAATAAGTACACAGTATAGGGTAAACTTTGGTGAAGTAGTCAATTCTTTTGTCATTTGTTCCCCCTTCACACCCATAGTGTAGCACTTGACATAGAATCTTTCTTTCTTCATGAAGTCAGTCCTTCATTTGGAATTCTGCATTGTTGTACTTAGAAAAACGATATTTTACCTTTTGTAATATTTTTGTTATATTGGGAATTATATTTCTTTGTAATTTTAAAAAGTGGTTTACCATATTCATTTTTTTCTGCAACGTTTCTTTTCAGGCATTTCCTGCTTATCCAAGTTCACCATTTCAGGTCACCACTGGATATCAGTTGCCTGTATATAATTATCAGGTAATGTAAGAAGGAGTAAAATGATTTACTTTCAGGTATTATTGAGGCATTTAACTTGTTTATACAAATTTCCTGAATAGTTGGTCATTTTAAACTAGTGAAGTGTACCTAAAATTTAAGGAAACACTTAGAATTAGTGTAGAATTGAAGACGTCTGTCTTATTTAGAATTAATGAAGTAGTATTTTGAGAGGAATATACCTGGCAATAACTTTTCTGTAGAAGAGATTTCTGAGATGTGGTGTTCTCTCCTTTATTTCTGGATGTAGTTTTCATCTTTACTGTGAAATAGCTGAATGAAACATCCAAACTGACTTTCATGAATTTTCTTAGGGAGATAGAGTGAAATAAATTTATGCTGCACTTTTCAGAGCACAGAATCCCAATTACATTTTCATTTTAGCTGGCTGTCTGAAGATAGTAATTCTCTGGATCTCTTTTCATAGATACAAGTATATCTATGACCCATAATTATATCTATGGAAATAAACTGAAAGAGGTAGTATCTTTGAGGTTTCCACATTGCCCGCTCCCGAAAATTTGGAGAGAGGTGAAGTTTCAAATATAAAAGTAACAAGAATGTCATGGACTAGAAACATAAAGTACTTAAGTTTTCCTTTCTGTTACTTTTATTATAATGAAAAAGGAGACAGCCGGATAAGTACTTCAATGTTGTATTTCTCACGTGTTTTTGAAAATGTGTAGGAATACTTATAATACTTTTGGTGTCCTTTTTTTTGCTTTCTTTTTTTTTTTTTTTTTTTAAGATGCCACCATAAGGTCCTGTTGGGGAGCAAAGGGATTATATTGTCCTTGACGTTAAGTGAATTAGCCAAACATAGACTTCCTGTTCATTCTTGATTTTTTTCCATGTCATATATGCCTATAAATATATTTAAGTGATTCTTTATATTAATTTTTTTGTTGTTGTTACTTTCTTGTTAACCCGATTATAAACTCCCATGGGAGCAAGAGTGCCTTTTTTGCCCTCAGGTTTTTATGTGGTTAAGCAATGGCAGGTCCACATAATGATAGACTATATACTGAAAGAAAGGTAGTGTTCATGTGACTTTACAATTAGCATGTATCTGCATAGAATCTGCCTCTGGCTTTACCAGCAATAGAATATTTATAGAAGAGAAACAGAAATGCTTTGTTGTTAATTACGCTTAAATAAGAATAGGAGTAAACGAGAGTATTACCGCCAAGTCACCGGAGCTGCTTTCCCCCTTATAACCAGTTCCTAAAGTGAATGAAAGCAGCTCCCCTTATGTGTCTGCCTACTCTATTCTTTGGTAAGTTTAGCACTTCATCTAGCTATTTTTTTTTTTTGAAATGAATTCCAGATGCCTCCTCATATAAATTGCTGACTTCTGGATATATTCTGCTTCTGGAATGGGTAGATTTCTGATGTGGTTTAATATATATAGAAACCCCGTGAGCTTCTGGCATCTAATTTCTCTGATCTTGGTTACATTGATATTTAAAGTAGGGTTTGACATACTCCATCACTTAATGTTGATAAATAACCTTTATATTCTTCTTAGTTCGTTTTATTTATGTGTTAGCTTAAAAGACATTTTCTTTGATGGAAAATGAAGTAACAAAATAATAGTGAAATAGTTCTGCGGTGTCTCTAATTTCGTGATATTTTCCATGTACTTGAAACATGTATGGTATACCTCTTCTTTTTCCTTCTCTGAACAATGGCTAGAAAAAAAGCCTTACTTGTTTCTGTTATTTACTGTGAGCCATTACTTGAATCTGTGTGTATTCATGTATGCTGCTACCTGTATGTTTTCAGATAATAAAAATTTATTGAAACATATAAGACATTATACTTTCTCTTCTCCAGTATTGGATTATAGACTGCACTTAGTTTTTCCTAATGAAGTACAGACAAAGCCATAACATGTGTCGAACTATATATTGTCCTATAATATTGTCTGATACAAAAGAGTCTAGAAATATTCTGACAGGGAAATAGCAAATGTATTAATTTAACTTACATTGCAATCGCTCTTAATGGAGCCTTACCACCAGTGTAAGAAATAACTTCTGGGTGTGAATAAGTACACAGTATAAGGTATACTTTGGTGAAATAGTCAATTCTTTTGTCATTAGTTCCCCCTTCACTCCCAAAGTGTAGCACTTGTCATAGAATCTTTCTTTCTTCATAAAGTCAGTCATTCATTTAGAATTCTGCATTATTGTATGTAGAAAAACAATATTTTACCTATTTTTGTTATATTCAGAATTATATTTCTTTCTAATTTTAAAAAAATGGTTTACCATATTCATTTTTTTCTACAACCTTTCTTCTCAGGCATTTCCTGCTTATCCAAATTCACCATTTCACGTCACCACTGGATATCAGTTGCCTGTATACAATTATCACGTAATGTCAGAGGGAGTAAAATGATTTGCTTTTAGGTATTATTGAGGCCTTTAACTTGTTCATACAAATTTCCTGAATAGTTGCTCATTTTAAACTAGTGAAGTGTACCTAAAATTTAAGGAAACACTTAGTGTGGAATGAAGACCTCTGTGTTATTTAGAATAATGAGGTAGTATTTTGACAGGAATATACTTGGCAATAACTTTTCTGTAGAAAAGGTTTCTGAGGTTCGGTGTTGTCTTCTTCATTTCTGGATGTAGTTTTCATCTTTACTGTCAAATAGCTAAATGAAACATCCAAAATGTCTTTCATGAATTTTCTTAGGGAGATAGAGTGAAATAAAATTATGCTGCACTTTTCAGAGCACAGAATTCCAGTTACATTTTCATTTTAGCTGGCTGTTTGACGATAGTAATTCTCTGGATCTCTTTTCATAGATACAAGTATATCTGTGACCCATAATTATATCTATGGTAATAAACTGAAAGAGCTAGTATCTTTGAGGTTTCCACATTGCAAAATCCCGAAAATTTGGAGAAAGCTGAAGTTTCCGATATAAAAGTAACAAGAATGTCATGGACTAGAAACATAAAGTATTTGAGTTTTCCTTTCTGTTGCTTTTATTACAATAAAGGAGACTGCAGGATAAGTACTTTAATAGTGTGTTTCTCATGTGTTTTTGAAAATGTGTAGGAATACTTTAATAGTTTTGGTTTCCTTTTATTTATTATTTATTTATTTTTTAAGGTTCCACCTTAGGGGCCTGTTGCGGAGCAAAGGGATTATGTTGTCCTTGATGTTATTTGAATTAGCCAAACATAGACTTCCTGTTCATTCTTGATTATTTTCCATGTCATATATGCCTATAAATATTTTTAAGTGACTCTTTATATTAATGTTTTTTGTTGTTGTTGTTACTTTCTTGTTAACCCGATTATAAACTCCCAAGGCAGCAACAGTGCCTTTTTTGCCCTCAGGGTTTTATGTGCTTAAGCAATGGCAGCTCCACATAATGATAGACTATATAATCAAAGAAAGGTAATATTCACGTGACTTTAGAATTCGCATATAGCTGCATAGAATCTGCCTCTGGCTTTACCAGCAGTAGTAAATTTATAGAAGAGAAACAGAAATGCTTTGCTGTTAATTACGGTTAAATAAGAATAGAAGTAAAGGAGAGTATTACCTGCAAATCACCAGAGCAGCTTTCCCCCGTATAAGCAGTTCCTAAAGTGAATGAAAGCAGCTCCCCTTATGTGTCTGCCTACTTTATTCTTCAGTAAGTTTAGCAATTCATCTAGCTATCCTTTATTTGAAATGATTTCCAGATGCCTCCTCATATAAATGGCTGACTTCTGGATATATTCTGGTTCTGGAATGGGCAGATTTCTGATGTGGTTTAGTATATATATATAAACCCGATGAGTTTCTGGCATGTAATTTCTCTGATCGTGGTTACATTGATATTTAAAGTAGGGTTTGACATAGTCTGTCACTTACTGTTGATAAATATTGTTTATTTTCTTCTTAGTTCATTTCATTGATGTGTTAGCTTAAAAGACATTTTCTTTGACAGAAAATGAAGTAATGAAATAATAGTGAAATCGTTCTGCTGTGTCTCTAATTTGTTGATATTTTCCATGTACTTGAAACATGTATGGTATACCTCTTCTTTTTCCTTCTCTGAACCATGGCTAGAAAAAAAGCCCTACTTGTTTCTCTTGTTTACTGTGAGGCATTAGTGATTCTGGGTGTATTCATGTATGCTGCTACTTGTATGTTTTCAAACAATAAGAATTTATTGAAACATGTCAGACATTATACTTTTTCTTCTCCAGTGTTGGAATATAGACTGCAATTAGTTTTTTGGAATGAAATACAGACAAAGCCATAACATCTATAGAACTACATATTACCCTACAATATTTTCTGATACAAAACAGTCTGGAAATATTCTTACAGCGAAATTGCAAATGTATTGATTTACCTTACATTGCAATCTGTCTTAATGGAGCCTTATCACCAGTGTAAGAAATAATTTCTGGGTGTGAATAAGTACACAGTATAAGGTAAACTTTGGTGAAGTAGTCAGTTCTTTTGTCATTTGTTCCCCCTTCACACCCAAAGTGTAGCACTTGACATAGAATCTTTCTTTCTTCATAAAGTCATTCATTTGGAATTCTGCATTGTTGTATGTAGAAAAAGGATATTTTCCGTTTTGTAATATTTTTGTTATATTGGGAATTATATTTCTTTCTAATTTTAAAATGTGGTTTACCATATTCATTTTTTCTGCAACCTTTTCAGGCATTTCCTGCTTATCCAAATTCACCAGTTCAGGTCACCACTGGATATCAGTTGCCTGTATACAATTATCAGGTAATGTAAGAAGTAGTAAAATGGTTTGCTTTCAGGTATTATTGAGGCCTTTAACTTGTTTATAGAAATTTCCTGAATAGTTGGTCATTTTTAACTAGTGAAGTGTCCCTAAAATTTAAGGAAAGACTTAGTGTAGAATGAAGACCTCTGTCTTATTTAGAAGTAATGAAGTAATATTTTGACAGGAATATACTTGGCAATAACATTTGTGTAGAGAGATTTCTGAGATTTGGTGTCCCCTTCTTCATTTCTGGATATAGTTTTCATCTTTGCTGTCAAACAGCTGAATGAAACATCCAAACTGACTTTCATGAATTTTTTTAGGGAGACAGAGTGAAATAAAATTATGATCCACTTTTCAGAGCACAGAATTCCAATTATATTTTCATTTTAGCTGGCTGTTTGACGATAGTCATTCTCAGGATCTCTTCTCAACGATACAAGTATATCTATGACCCATAACTATATCTATGATAATAAACTGAAAGAGCTAGTATTTTTGAGGTTTCCACATTGCCAACTCCCAAAAATTTGTAGAAAGGTGAAGATTCAAATTTAAAGTAACAAGAATGTCATGGACAAGAAACATAAAGTACTTAAGTTTTCCTTTCTGTTACTTTTATTATAATAAAAAAGGAGACAGCTGGATCAGTATTTCAATACTGTCTTTCTCATGTGTGTTTGAAAATGTGTAGGAACAGTTTAATAGTTTTGGTTTCCTTTTTTTTTTTTGTTTTTTTTTTTTAAAGATACCACCATAGGGGCCTGTTGGGGAGCAAAGGGATTATGTTGTCCTTGACATTAAGGGAATTAGCCAAACATAGACTTCCTGTTCATTCTTGATTATTTTCCATGTCATATATGCCTATAAATATTTTTAAGTGACTCTTTATATTAATGTTTTTTGTTGTTGTTGTTACTTTCTTGTTAACCCGATTATAAACTCCCAAGGCAGCAACAGTGCCTTTTTTGCCCTCAGGGTTTTATGTGCTTAAGCAATGGCAGCTCCACATAATGATAGACTATATAATCAAAGAAAGGTAATATTCACGTGACTTTAGAATTCGCATATAGCTGCATAGAATCTGCCTCTGGCTTTACCAGCAGTAGTAAATTTATAGAAGAGAAACAGAAATGCTTTGCTGTTAATTACGGTTAAATAAGAATAGAAGTAAAGGAGAGTATTACCTGCAAATCACCAGAGCAGCTTTCCCCCGTATAAGCAGTTCCTAAAGTGAATGAAAGCAGCTCTCCTTATGTGTCTGCCTACTTTATTCTTCAGTAAGTTTAGCAATTCATCTAGCTATCCTTTATTTGAAATGATTTCCAGATGCCTCCTCATATAAATGGCTGACTTCTGGATATATTCTGGTTCTGGAATGGGTAGATTTCTGATGTGATTTAGTATATATATATAAAGCCCGTGAGTTTCTGGCATGTAATTTCTCTGATCCTGGTTACATTGATATTTAAAGTAGGGTTTGACATACTCTATCACTTACTGGTGATAAATAACGTTTATATTCTTCTTAGTTCATTTTGTTGATGAGTTCGCTTAAAAGACATTTTCTTTGACGGAAAATGTAGTAACAAAATAATAGTGAAATAGTTCTGCAGTGTTTCTAATTTGTTGATATTTTCCATGTACTTGAAACATGTATGGTATACCTCTTCTTTTTCCTTCTCTGAACCATGGCTAGAAAAAAAGCCCTACTTGTTTCTCTCGTTTACTGTGAGGCATTAGTGATTCTGGGTGTATTCATGTATGCTGCTACCTGTATGTTTTCAAACAATAAGAATTTATTGAAACATATAAGACATTATACTTTCTCTTCTCCAGTATTGGATTACAGACTGCACTGAGTTTTTTGGAATGAAGTACAGACAAAGCCATAACATCTATAGAACTACATTTTACCCTATAATATTGTCTGATACAAAACAGTCTAGAAATATTCTTACAGCAAAATTGCAAATGTATTAATTTAACTTACATTGCAATCTGTCTTAATGGAGCCTTATCACCAGTGTAAGAAATAACTGCTGAGTGTGAATAAGTACACAGTATAAGCTAAACTTTGGTGAAGTAGTCAATTCTTTTTTTTTTTTAATTATGCTTTAAGTTTTAGGGTACATGTGCACATTGTGCAGGTTAGTTCCATTTGTATACATGTGCCATGCTGGTGCTCTGCACCCGCTAACTGGTCATCTAGCATTAGGTATATCTCCCAATGCTATCCCTCCCCCCTCCCCCCACCCCACAACAGTCCCCAGAGTGTGATATTTCCCTTCCTGTGTCCATGTGATCTCATTGTTCAATTCCCACGTATGAGTGAGAATATGCGGTGTTTGGGTTTTTTTCTTGCGATAGTTTACTGAGAATGATGATTTCCAATTTCATCCATGTCCCTACAAAGGACATGAACTCATCATTTTTTATGGCTGCATAGTATTCCATGGTGTATATGTGCCACATTTTCTTATTCCAGTCTATCATTGTTGGACATTTGGGTTGGTTCCAAGTCTTTGCTATTGTGAATAATGCCGCAATAAACATACCTGTGCATGTGCCTTTATAGCAGCATGATTTATACTCCTTTGGGTATATACCCAGTAATGGGATGGCTGGGTCAAATGGTATTTCCAGTTCTAGATCCCTGAGGAATCGCCACACTGACTTCCACAATGGTTGAACTAGTTTACAGTCCCACCAGCAGTGTAAAAGTGTTCCTATTTCTCCACGTCTTCTCCAGCACCTGTTGTTTCCTGACTTTTAAATGATTGCCGTTCTAACTGGTGTGAGATGGTATCTCATTGTGGTTTTGATTTGCATTTCTCTGATGGCCAGTGATGATGAGCATTTTTTCATGTGTTTTTTGGCTGCATAAATGTCTTCTTTTGAGAAATGTCTGTTCATGTCCTTCACCCACTTTTTGATGAGGTTGTTTGTTTTTTCTTGTAAATTTGTTTTAGCTCATTGTAGATTCTGGATATTAGCCCTTTGTCAGATGAGTAGGTTGTGAAAATTTTCTCCCATTTTGTAGGTTGCCTGTTCACTCTGATGGTAGTTTCTTTTTCTGTGCAGAAGCTCTTGAGTTTAATTAGATCCCATTTGTCAATTTTGTCTTTTGTTGCCATTGCTTTTGGTGTTTTAGACGTGAAGTCCTCGCCTGTGCCTATGTCCTGAATGATAATGCCTAGGTTTTCTTCTAGGGTTTTTATGGTTTTACGTCTAACGTTTAAGTCTTTAATCCATCTTGAATTGATTTTTGTATAAGGTGTAAGGAAGGGATGCAGTTTCAGCTTTCTACATATGGCTAGCCAGTTTTCCCAGCACCATTTATTAAATAGGGAATCCTTTCCCCATTGCTTGTTTTTCTCAGGTTTGTCAAAGATCAGATAGTTGTAGATATGCGGCGTTATTTCTGAGGGCTCTGTTCTGTTCCATTGATCTATATTTCTGTTTTGGTACCAGTACCATGCTGTTTTGGTTACTGTAGCCTTGTAGTATAGTTTGAAGTCAGGTCGTGTGATGCCTCCAGCTTTGTTCTTTTGGCTTAGGATTGACTTGGCAATGCGGGCTCTTTTTTGGTTCCATATGAACTTTAAAGTAGTTTTTTCCAATTCTGTGAAGAAAGGCATTGGTAGCTTGATGGGGATGGCATTGAATCTGTAAATCACCTTGGGCAGTATGGCCATTTTCACGATATTGATTCTTCCTACTCATGAGCATGGAATGTTCTTCCATTTGTTTGTATCCTCTTTTATTTCCTTGAGCAGTGGTTTGTAGTTCTCCTTGAAGAGGTCCTTCACATCCCTTGTAAGTTGATTTCCTAGGCATTTTATTCTCTTTGAAGCAATTGTGAATGGGAGTTCACTCATGATTGGGCTCTCTGTTTGTCTGTTGTTGGTGTATAAGAGTGCTTGTGATTTTTGTACATTGATTTTGTATCCTGAGACATTGCTGAAGCTGCTTATCAGCTTAAGGAGATTTTGGGCTGAGACAATGGGGTTTTCTAGATATATAATCATGTCGTCTGCAAACAGGGACCATTTGACTTCTTCCTTTCCTAATTGAATACCCTTTATTTCCTTCTCCTGACTAATTGCCCTGGCCAGAACTTCCAACACTATGTTGAATAGGAGTGGTGAGAGAGGGCATCCCTCTCTTGTGCCAGTTTTCAAAGGGAATGCTTCCAGTTTTTGCCCATTCAGTATGATATTGGCTGTGGGTTTGTCATAGATAGCTCTTACTATTTTGAAATACGTCCCATCAATACCTAATTTATTGAGAGTTTTTAGCATGAAGGGTTGTTGAATTTTGTCAAGGGCTTTTTCTGCATCTATTGAGATAATCATGTGTTTTTTGTCTTTGGTTCTGTTTATATGCTGGATTACATTTATTGATTTGCGTATATTGCACCAGCCTTGCATCCCAGCGATGAAACCCACTTGATCATGGTGGATAAGCTTTTTGATGTGCTGCTGGATTCGTTTTGCCAGTATTTTATTGAGGATTTTTGCATCAATGTTCATCAAGGATATTGGTCTAAAATTCCCTTTTTTGGTTGTGTCTCTGCCTGGCTTTAGTATCAGAATGATGCTGGCCTCATAAAATGAGTTAGGGAGGATTCCGTCTTTTTCTGTTGATTGGAATAGTTTCAGAAGGAATGGTACCAGTTCCTCCTTGTACCTCTGGTAGAATTCGGCTGTGAATCCATCTGGTCCAGGACTCTTTTTGGTTGGTGAGCTATTGATTATTGCCACAATTTCAGCTCCTGTTATTGGTCTATTCAGAGATTCAACTTCTTCCTGGTTTAGTCTTGGGAGAGTGTATGTGTCGAGGAGTTTATCCATTTCTTCTAGATTTTCTAGTTTATTTGCATAGAGGTGTTTGTAGTATTCTCTGATGGTAGTTTGTATTTCTGTGGGATCGGTGGCGATATCCCCTTTATCATTTTTTATTGCGTCTATTGGATTCTTCTCTCTTTTTTTCTTTATTAGTCTTGCTAGCGGTCTATCAGTTTTGTTGATCCTTTCAAAAAACCAGCTCCTGGATTCATTAATTTTTTGAAGGGTTTTTTGTGTCTCTATTTCCTTCAGTTCTGCTCTGATTTTAGTTATTTCTTGCCTTCTGCTAGCTTTTGAATGTGTTTGCTCTTGCTTTTCTAGTTCTTTTAATTGTGATGTTAGGGTGTCAATTTCGGATCTTTCCTGCTTTCTCTTGTGGGCATTTAGTGCTATAAATTTCCCTCTACACACTGCTTTGAATGCGTCCCAGAGATTCTGGTACGTTGTGTCTTTGTTCTCGTTGGTTTCAAAGAACATCTTTATGTCTGCCTTCATTTTGTTATGTACCCAGTAGTCATTCAGGAGCAGGTTGTTCAGTTTCCATGTAGTTGAGTGGTTTTGAGTGAGATTCTTAATCCTGAGTTCTAGTTTGATTGCACTGTGGTCTGAGAGATAGTTTGTTATAATTTCTGTTCTTTTACATCTGCTGAGGAAAGCTTTACTTCCCAGTATGTGGTCAATTTTGGAATAGGTGTGGTGTGGTGCTGAAAAAAATGTATATTCTGTTGATTTGGGGTGAAGAGTTCTGTAGATGTCTATTAGGTCCACTTGGTGCAGAGCTGAGTTCAATTCCTGGGTATCCTTGTTGACTTTCTGTCTCGTTGATCTGTCTAATGTTGACAGTGGGGTGTTAAAGTCTCCCATTATTAATGTGTGGGAGTCTTAAGTCTCTTTGTAGGTCACTCAGGACTTGCTTTATGAATCTTGGTGCTCCTGTATTGGGTGCATATATATTTAGGATAGTTAGCTCTTCTTGTTGAATTGATCCCTTTACCATTATGTAATGGCCTTCTTTGTCTCTTTTGATCTTTGTTGGTTTAAAGTCTGTTTTATCAGACACTAGGATTGCAACCCCTGCCTTTTTTTGTTTTCCATTGGCTTGGTAGATCTTCCTCCAACCTTTTATTTTGAGCCTATGTGTGTCTCTGCACGTGAGATGGGTTTCCTGAATACAGCACACTGATGGGTCTTGACTCTTTATCCAGTTTGCCAGTCTGTGTCTTTTAATTGGAGCATTTAGTCCATTGGCATTTAAAGTTAATATTGTTATGTATGAATTTGATCCTGTCATTATGATGTTAGCTGGTTATTTTGCTCGTTAGTTGATGCAGTTTCTTCCTAGTCTCGATGGTCTTTACATTTTGGCATGATTTTGCGGCGGGTTGTACCGGTTGTTCCTTTCCATGTTTAGTGCTTCCTTCAGGAGCTCTTATAAGGCAGGCTTGGTGGTGACAAAATCTCTCAGCATTTGCTTGTCTGTAAAGTATTTTATTTCTCCTTCGCTTATGAAGCTTAGTTTGGCTGGATATGAAATTCTGGGTTGAAAATTATTTTCTTTAAGAATGTTGAATATCGGCCCCCACTCTCTTCTGGCTTGTAGGGTTTCTGCCGAGAGATCCGCCGTTAGTCTGATGGGCTTCCCTTTGAGGGTAACCCGACCTTTCTCTCTGGTTGCCCTTAACATTTTTTCCTTCATTTCAACTTTGGTGAATCTGACAATTATGTGTCTTGGAGTTGCTCTTCTCGAGGAGTATCTTTGTGGCGTTCTCTGTATTTCCTGAATCTGAACGTTGGCCTGCCTTGCTAGATTGGGGAAGTTCTCCTGGATAATATCCTGCAGAGTGTTTTCCAGCTTGGTTCCATTCTCCCCATCACTTTCAGGTACACCAAGCAGACGTGGATTTGGTCTTTTCACATAGTCCCATATTTCTTGGAGGCTTTGCTCATTTCTTTTTATTCTTTTTTCTCCAAACTTCCCTTCTCGCTTCATTTCATTCATTTCATCTTCCATTGCTGATACCCTTTCTTCCAGTTGATCGCATCAGCTCCTGAGGCTTCTGCATTCTTTACGTAGTTCTCGAGCCTTGGTTTTCAGCTCCATCAGCTCCTTTAAGCACTTCTCTGTATTGGTTATTCTAGTTATACATTCTTCTAAATTTTTTTCAAAGTTTTCAACTTCTTTGCCTTTGGTTTGAATGTCCTCCCGTAGCTCAGAGTAATTTGATCGTCTGAAGCCTTCTTCTCTCAGCTCGTCAAAGTCATTCTCCATCCAGCTTTGTTCCGTTGCTGGTGAGGAACTGCGTTCCTTTGGAGGAGGAGAGGCGCTCTGCGTTTTAGAGTTTCCAGTTTTTCTGCTCTGTTTTTTCCCCCTCTTTGTGGTTTTATCTACTTTTGGTCTTTGATGATGGTGATGTACAGATGGGTTTTTGGTGTGGATGTCCTTTCTGTTTGTTAGTTTTCCTTCTAACAGACAGGACCCTCAGCTGCAGGTCTGTTGGAATACCCTGCCGTGTGAGGTGTCAGTGTGCCCCTGCTGGGGGGTGCCTCCCAGTTAGGCTGCTCGGGGGTCAGGGATCAGGGACCCACTTGAGGAGGCAGTCTGCCCGTTCTCAGATCTCCAGCTGCGTGCTGGGAGAACCACTGCTCTCTTCAAAGCTCTCAGACAGGGACATTTAAGTCTGCAGAGGTTACTGCTGTCTTTTTGTTTGTCTGTGCCCTGCCCCTAGAGGTGGAGCCTACAGAGGCAGGCAGGCCTCCTTGAGCTGTGGTGGGCTCCACCCAGTTGGAGCTTCCCTGAGGCTTTGTTTACCTAATCAAGCCGGGGCAATGGGGGGGGCGCCCCTCCCCCAGCCTCGCTGCCGCCTTGCAGTTTGATCTCAGACTGCTGTGCTAGCAATCAGCGAGACTCCCTGGGCGTAGGCCCCTCCGAGCCAGGTGTGGGATATAATCTCGTGGTGTGCCGTTTTTTAAGCCCATCGGAAAAGCGCAGTATTCGGGTGGGAGTGACAGGATTTCCCAGGTGCCATCCGTCACCCCTTTCTTTGACTCAGAAGGGAACTCCCTGACCCCTTGCGCTTCCCAAGTGAGGCAATGCCTCGCCCTGCTTCGGCTCGCACACGGTGCGTGCACCCACTGACCTGCGCCCACTGTCTGGCACTCCCTAGTGAGATGAACCCGGTACCTCAGATGGAAATGCAGAAATCACCCCTCTTCTGCGTCGCTCAAGCTGGGAGCTGTAGACTGGAGCTGTTCCTATTCGGCCATCTTGGCTCCTCCCCCCGCTTTTTTTTTTTTTTTAAGATGCCACCATAGGGGACTGTTGGGGAGCAAAGGGATTATGTTGTCCTTGACGTTAAGTGAATTAGCCAAACATACAGTTCCTGTTCATTCCTCATTTTTTTCCACGTCGTATATGCCTATAAATATTTTAAAGTGATTTTTATATTAATGTTTTATTTTATTTTTTCACTTTCTTGTTAACCGGATTATAAACTCCCACGGCAGCAACAGTGCCTTTTTTTGCCCTCAGGTTTTTATTTGCTTAAGCAATGGCAGGTCCACTTAATGATAGACTATATAATCAAAGAAAGGAAGTATTCATGTGGCTTTGGAGTTAGCATGCATCTGGGTAGATTCTGCCTCTGGCTTTACCAGCAATAGAAAATTTGTAGAAGAGAGACAGAAATGCTTTGCTGTTAATTGCGCTTAAATAAGAATAGGAGTAAACGAGAGTATTACCTCGAAAGCACCAGAGCTGCTTTCCCCCTTATAACCAGTTCCTAAAGTGAATGAAAGCAGCTCTCCTTATGTGTCTGCCTACTTCATTCTTCAGTAAGTTTAACAGTTCATCTAGCTACCCTTTATTTGAAGTGATTTCCAGATGCCTCCTCATATAAATTGCTGACTTCTGGATATATTCTGGTTCGGGAATGGGTAGATTTCGATGTCCTTTAGTATATGTATAAATCCCGTGAGCTTCTTGCATCTAATTTCTCTGATCCTGCTTACACTGATATTTAAAGTACGTTTTGACATACTCCATCACTTAATGTTGATAAAGGACGTTTATATTCTTCTGAGTTCGTTTTATTTATGTGTTAGCTTTAAAGACATTTTCTTTGATGGAAAATGAAGTAACAAAATAATAATGAAATAGTTCTGCAGTGTCTCTAATTTTTTGATGTTTTCCGTGTACTTGAAACATGTACGGTATACCTCTTTTATTCCTTCTCTGAAGAATGGCTAGAAAAAAAGCCCTAGTTATTTCTGTCATTTACTGTGAGGCATTACTGAATCTGGGGGTAGTCATGTATGCTGCTACCTGTATGTTTTCAAACAATAAGAATTTATTGAAACATATAAGACATTATACTTTCTCTTCTCCAGTATTGGATCATAGACTGCACTGAGTTTTTCGGAATGAAGTACAGACAAAGCCATAACATCTGTGGAACTGCATATTATCCTATAATATTGTCTGATACCAAAGAATCTAGAAATATTGTGACAGGGAAATAGCAAATATATTTATTTAACTTACATTGCAATCTGTCTTAATGGAGCCTTATCACCAGTGTAAGAAATAACTTCTGGGTGTGAATAAGTACACAGTATAAGGTAAACTTTGGTGAAATCATCAATTCTTTAGTCATTTGTTCCCATTCCCACCCAAAGTGTAGCGCTTGACATAGAATCTTTCTTTCTTCATAAAGTCAGTCATTCATTTAGAATTCTGCATTGTTGTATGTAGAAAAATGACATTTTACCTTTTTAAATATTTTTGTTATGTTGGGAATTGTATTTTTTTCTAATTTTAAAAAAATGTTTTACCATATTCATTTTTTTCTGCAACCTTTCTTTTCAGGCATTTCCTGCTTGTCCAAATTCACCAGTTCAGGTCACCACTGGCTATCAGTTGGCTGTGTACAATTATCAGGTAATGTAAGAGGGAGTAAAATGATTTGCTTTCAGGTATTATTGAGGCCTTTAACTTGTTTATACAAATTTCCTGAATAGTTGGTCATTTTAAACTAGTGAAGTGTACCTAAAATTTAAGGAAAGACTTAGTGTAGAATGAAGACCTCTGTCTTATTTAGAAGTTATGAAGTAATATTTTGACAGGAATATACTTGGCAATAACTTTTCTGTAGATCAGATTTCTGAGATTTGGTGTCCCCTTCTTCATTTCTGGATGTAGTTTTCATCTTTACTGTCAAATAGCTGAATGAAACATCCAAACTGACTCTCATGAATTTTCTTACGGAGATAGAGTGAAATAAAATTATGATCCACTTTTCAGAGCACAGAATTCCCATTATATTTTCATTTTAGCTGGCTGTTTCAGGATAGTAATTCTCTGGATCTCTTTTCATAGATACAAGTATATCTATGCCCAATAATTATATCTATGGTAATAAACTGAAAGAGCTAGTATCTTTGAGGTTTCCACATTGCGATCTCCCGAAAATTTGCAGAAAGGTGAAGTTTCTAATATAAAAGTAACAAGAATGTCATGGACTAGAAACATAAAGTACTCAAGTTTTCCTTTCTGTTACTTGTATTATAATAAAAAAGGAGACAGCAGGATAAGTACTTCAATATTGTGTTTCTCATGTGTTTTTGAAAATGTGTAGGAATATTTTAATAGTTTTGGTTTCCTTTTTTTTTTTAAGATGCCACCATAGGGGCCTGTTGGGGAGCAAAGGGATTATGTTTTCCTTGATGTTAAGTGAATTAGCCAAACATAGACTTCCTGTTCATTCTTGGATTTTTTCCACGTCGTATATGCCTATTAATATTTTTAAGTGATTTTTCTATCAATGTTTTATTTTATTTTTTTACTTTCTTGTTAACCCGATTATAAACTCCCATGGGAGCAACAGTGCCTTTTTTGCCCTGAGGTTTTTGTTTGCTTAAGCAATGGCAGGTCCACTTAATGATAGACTATATAATCAAAGAAAGGTAGTATTCACGTGGCTTTTGAATTAGCATGTATCTGCGTAGATTCTGCCGCTGGAATTACCAGCAGTAGAAAATTTGTAGAAGAGAGACAGAAATGCTTTGCTGTTAATTACGCTTAAATAAGAATAGCAGTAAACGAGAGTATTACCTCCAAATCACCAGAGCTGCTTTCCCCCTTATAACCAGTACCTAAATTGAATGAAAGCAGCTCTCCTTATGTGTCTGCCTACTTTATTCTTTGGTAAGTTTAACAGTTCATCCAGCTATCCTTTATTTGAAATGATTTCCAGATGCCTCCTCATATAAATTGCTGACTTCTGGATATATTCTGGTTCTGGAATGGGTAGATTTCTGATGTGGTTTAGTATGTATATAAATCCCGTGAGCTTCTGGCATCTAATTTCTCTGATCTTGGTTATATTGATATGTAAAGTAGGTTTGGACATACTCCATCACTTAATGTTGATAAAGGACGTTTATATTCTTCTTAGTTCGTTTCATTTATGTGTTAGCTTTAAATACTTTTTCTTGACGGAAAATGAAGTAACAAAATAATAGTGAAATAGTTCTGCAGTGTCTCTAATTTGTTGCTGTTTTCCATGTTCTTGAAAGATGTGTGGTATACCTCTTCTTTTTCCTTCCCTCAACAATGGCTGGAAAAAAAGCCCTACTTGTTTCTGTCATTTACTGTGTGGCATTACTGAATCTGGGCATGTTCATGTATGCTGCTAACTGTATGTTTTCAAACAATAAGAATTCATTGAAACATATAAGACATTATACTTTGTCTTCTCCAGTATTGGATTGTAGACTGCACTTAGATTTTTGGAATGAAGTACAGACATAGCACTAATATCTATAGAACTACATATTACCCTTTAGTATTGTCTGATACAAAACAGTCTAGAAATATTCTGACATTGAACTAGCAAATGTATAAATTTAACTTACATTGCAATCTGTCTTAATGGAGCCTTATCACCGGTGTAAGAAATAACTTCTGGGTGTGAATAAGTACACAGTATAAGGTAAACTTTGGTGAAATAGTCAATTCTTTTGTCATTTGTTCCCCCTTCACACCCAAAGTGTGGCACATGACATAGACTATTTCTTTCTTCATAAAGTCAGTCATTCATTTAGAATTCTGCATTGTTGTATGTAGAAAAATGATATTTTAACGTTTTTAATATTTTTGTTACATTGGGAATGATATTTCTTTCTAATTTTAAAAAATGGTTTAGCATATTCTTTTTTTTCTGCCACCTTTCTTTTCAGGCATTTCCTGCTTATCCAAATTCAGCAGTTCAGGTCACCAGTGGATATCAGTTCCATGTATACAATTACCAGGTAATGTAAGAAGGAATGAAATGATTTGCTTTCAGGTATTATTGAGGCCTTTAAATTGTTTATACAAATTTCCTGAATAGTTGGTCATTTTAAACTAGTGAAGTGTACCTAATATTTAAGGAAACACTTAGAATTAGTGTAGAATGAAGACCTCTGTCTTATTTAGAAGTAATGAAGTAATATTTTGACAGGAATATACTTGTCAATAACTTTTCTGTAGAACAGTTTTCTGAGATTTGACCCTTCTATATTTCAGGATATAGTTTTCATCTTTGCTGTCAAATAGCTGAATGAAAGCTCCAGAATGACTTTCATGAATTTTTAGGGATATAGAGTAAATAAAATTACTACCCAATTCTTAGAGCACATAATTCAAATTATAGTTTCATTTAGTAGGCTGTTTCCCGACAATTGTTGTCTGGTTCTCTTTTCATAGTAGAGAGGACTCTATGACCAATAATCATATGTAGCATAATAAGTTCAAAGTAGTAACATCTTTGAGATTTCCACAATGCCAAATCCAAAAATTGGGGAAAAGGTGTGGTTTCGTATTTGTATGTGGAAGTAACAACAAGAATGTCAGGAATTAGAACCATGAAGTACTTCTTTTTTCCATTGTGTTTCTTTTATTATAATAACAAAGGAGCCAGCATAGGTACTTCAATATTTTATATATCATTTGTTTTTGAAAATGTTTATGAATATTTGAATAATTTTGTTTTCCTGTTTTTTTTTAAGATGCCACCGCAGTGGCCTGTTGGGGAGCAAAGGAGGTAGGTTGTACCTCTGGTAAAGTGAATTAGCCTACCATGTACTTCTGTTCTTTCTGGATTATTTTCCATATCATTTATGCCTTATAAATATTTTTAAATGATTCTTTATATTAATGTGTTACATTTTGTTACTTTCTTTTTAACCCAGTTACAATCTCCCATGGGTGCAACAGTGCCTTTTTCTCTCTCAGGTTTTTGTGTGCTCAAAGAGTGGCTGGTCCACATAATAAGTGTTCAGTTACTTGTTGATAGACTGTGTAATCTAAGAAAGATAGTATTAATGTTACTTTAGAATTAGCATGTATCTGCGTAGGGTCTGCCTCTGGCTTTACCAGCCACAAAAAATTTGTTGAAGAGAAACAGAAATGTTTTGCTGTTAATTACTCTTAAATAAGAATAGGAATAAAAAAAGAGTATTACCTCTAAAATACCTGAACTTCTTTCCCCCATTATACCTAGTTCTGAAAACATTTGAAAGCAGCTGTTCTAATGTTTCTGCCTAGTTTATTCTTTAAGGATAGCGATTAATCTAGCTCTTCTTTACTTGCAATGATTTCCAGGTGACTCCTCATATAAACTGCTGACTTTGGGATATATTCTCAGTCTGGAATGTATAGATTTCTGACCTATTTTACTGTACCTATAAATCCTGTGAATTTGTGGCATGTAATTTCTCTGATCCTGATTACTTTGATATTTACAGTAGGATTTGACATACTCTATCACTTATTGGTGATAAATAACGTCTATTTTCTTCTTAGTCCGTTTTATTTATGTGTGAGTTTAAAAGACATTTTCTTTGATGGAAAATAAAGTAACAAAATAGTAGTGAAATAGTTCTTCAGTGTCTCTCATTTATTGACATTTTCTGTGTACTTGAAATGTGTAGGATATACCTCTTCTTCTTTTTTCTTCTCTGAACAATGGCTAGAGACAAAGCCCTACTTGTTTCTAACATTTACGGTGAGCCATTACTGAATTTGGGTGTATTCATGTATGCTGCTTCCTATATGTTTTCAAACAGTAAGTATTTATCGAAACATATAAGACATTGTACTGTCCTTCTCCACTTTTGGATTGTACACTGCCCTTAGTTTTTCGAAATGAAGTACAGAAAAAAAACATAACATCTGTAGGAGAACTACATATTACCCTGTAATATTGTCAAACACAAAACTATCTGGAAGTATATTGACAAAGAAATAGCAACTGTATTAAGTTAACTTACATTGAGATCTGTCTTAATGGAGCCTTATCAGCAGTGTAAGAAACAACTTCTGGGTGGGCATAAGTACACAGTGTCAGTAAGGTGAACTTTGCCTGGTGAAATAGTCACTACTTTGTCATTTGTGTGTTCCCCCACCCCACCCAAAGGGGCTTAGCACTTGACAGAGAATATTTATTTCTTCCTAAAGTCATTCAATCATTTAGAATTCTGCATTGTTTTATATGGAAAATTAATAAATATTTTAAAGTTTTTCATTTTTTTTATTTTGGGAATAATATTTTTTTCTAATTTAAAAAGATGTTTTACCATATTCATTCTTTCTGTAAACTTACTTTCAGACATATCCTACTTATCCAAATTCACCAGGTCAGGTCACCACTGGGTGTCAGTTGCCTGTATATAATTATCAGGTAATTGAAGAGGGAGTAAAATGATTTGTTTTCAGATATTATTGAAGCCTTTAACTTGTTTATATGAATTTCCTGAATAGTGTGTCATTTTAAACTAGTGAAATGTACCTAAAATTTAGGAAAACACTTGCAATGGTCTAGAATGAAGCCCTCTGTATTATTTAGAAGTAATGAATTAACATTTTGACAGGGATATACTTAGCAATAACTTTTCTGTAAAACAGTTTTCTGAGATTCGTTGTCCCCTTCTATATTTCAGCATGTATTTTTTCATCTTTTTCGTCTTTTTATCATCCCATTCTTAGAGCACAGAATTCCAATTATATTTTTATTTTAGCTTGCTGCTTCATGATAGTAGTTCTCTGGGCCTCTTTTCATAGATATGACTACATCTGTGACCCATAATCATATCTATGGTGATAAGTAATAAATTGAAAAAACTAGTATCCTTGAGATTTCCACAATGCCAACTCCAGAAAATTGGGAACATGGCGAGGTTTTATGTATAAAAGTAACAAGAACATCAGGGATTAGAAACATAAAGTACTTCTTTTTTTTTTACTCTGTTTCTTTCACTTTAATAACAAATGAGCCAGCATGATAAGTGCTTCAATATTGTGTATCTCATGAGTTTTTGAAAATGTGTAGGAATATTTTAATAGTTTTGGTTTCCTTCTTTTTATTTTTTTAAGGTGCTACCACCATGGCCTGTTGGGGAGCAAAAGAGGTTATGGAGTAAAGTGAATTAGTGAAACGTATACTTCCTCATCTTTCTTGACTTTTTTTCTATGCCATATATGCCTATAGATATTTTTAAATGGTTCTTTATATTAATGTTTTATGTTTTGTTATTTTATTTTTAACCCAATTATAAACTCCCATGAGAGCAACAGTGCCTTTTTGTCTCTCACATTTTTGTGTGCTGAAACAGTGGCTGGTCCACATAATGATAAGTGTTCAGTTACTTGTTGATAGATTATATAATCCAGGAATGGCGGTATTAACTGGCTTTAGAATTAGCATGTATCTGCCTAGAATATGCCTCTGGCTTTACTAGCCATAAAACATTTGTTGAAGAGAAACCGAAATGTTTTGCTATTAATTACTCTTAAAGAGGAATAGGAATAAAACAAGAGTATTACCTCTAATACAACAGAGCTGCTGTCTTACATCACGATTGGATATTTGAAGGATATAGTAAGTGTTAAAATTCTCAAAACACTCCCTTAACTACATTTGTTTCTTAGAATCCTTCTACCTCTGATTATGTTGATACCTGGAAGACGTTTTAAAACAAAAGGCTGCCTTAATGCATTTCAACTTTTCGTTTAAAACAAGGTTTCTGAAGTAACACAATTGAATTTCAACACAACCTACATTGAAACTTTTGATACCAGCTCACCTTTTTGAGGAATAAATAAGTAGCTTTTAAACGTATCTGTATTATCTGTTTAATTACACTTTCATTATTTTAAATATAGGCTTATTCAGCTCTTAACTGTCACTGTAGTGAAGTTGATACAGGAGGTGATGTTGTGCTAAATGAATGCTGAATTCATGAAGCTACCCCACCCTCTGGAAATGGCCCACAAAAGGCAAACATCTAATTTTGAATTTTTTTTTACAATATATATTTCATATTTTTTTCTAGTTTGAATAACTTTTTTTGAGAAGCAAACATTTTTGCCCAAATTTAAAAATGTTAGCCATAAATCATGGAGCTTAAATAATGGACTGATACTCAGCAGTTAATGTAAAGGTTGTTGAAATTTCAGATACCCCAAATTTTCAGTATATACCTAAAGTTTCTGATTCAGCAAGTCCTTTCCTGTATTTCAGTTTCACTAATTTTAAAAAGCCATTCTTTAATAAATACTGTATTAATATGATTTGGCAGAATGCTATGGGAGGGTTTCCTCTAGAATTCTACTCAAAAGAAGAATTAGTATGAATTGTATGTCCCTTTTCTTTTACAACAGTTTTGATCTTAAGCAGTGAAAAATATCATTTAAATAAGCATTCTCTCCGTAACATTATATGTGGCAGAAGTTTCCAACAGTGGTGAAGTCAGTAGTAATTATTCAAATACTGAAATAGACAGGGTTGTTTCTTTTTTTTATCATTAGTGCAAATTTCTGTAATAACAGTACTGTCACTCTTGCGTCACATATGTTCTGTTAGACAGGTGGGAGTGTGGAAGTAGTTGATGTGCTGGTAATATGTATAATACCCAAGAAGTCCCATTGCTGTGTAAATTCCTTGATTTGATATTGGATTTTAAAATGTGAATAAATATGAAAACATAACTCTTACAGTATAATTGTCCAGTTTTGTTCTGAGTATTTTTTCTTGAAACATTGGAATTCACTTAGGGATTTAACAAATTCAGCTTTTTAAACCAGTATTCTATCGCTAAGGTTCTAAAATAATTCTTCAATTTGTCAGAAAACTTACATACTGAGGATATGTGGCAGGAATTATGAATCACATTTTTATGAATTTCTTTTTTTTTTTTTGAGACAGGGTCTTGCGGTGTCGCCCAGGCTGGAAGTGCAGTGGTGTGATCTCGGCTCACTGCAACTTCTGTTTCCTAGGTTCCAGTAATTCTCCCTGCCTCAGCCTCCCGAATAGGTGGAATTACAGGCACCCGTCACCCAGTTAATTTTTGTATTTTTTAGTGGAGAAGGGGTTTCGCCATGTTGGCCAGCATAGTCTTGAACTCCTGATATCAGGTGATGCGTCGTCCTCGGCCTCCTAAAGTGCTGGGATTACAGATGTGAGCCACTGCTCCCAGCCTCTTTTAGCATTTTTGCATTTCTTTAGAAATAAACTGATATGTTCATTAAACCATCAAAGGAAAAACCAAAACACACCCTTATTAAGAGTGAGTGAAAGAAAGAGTTGTCTTTACATTACTGAAAACTTCTGTGTTTCAGAAATCTGTGGACCGAAGCTTACAAATGGCGGTATCTTGTCTGTTTAATCCAGAGAAGAGACTGATAAATTCCGTTGTTACTCAAGATGATTGCTTCAAGGTATGAAAGGAATGGCATGCATAATTAAAAAGCACACTTGTTCCCTCTCAAGTTAGCTGTTTTCCTTGTGGCACATGTATTTTGGGCTTTCTTAGAGGAATTTTTTTTCTTTTTTTTTTGTTTTGAGATGGAGTCTCCTCTGTCGCCCAGGCTGGAGTGCAGTGAGTGGCCCCATCTAGGCTCACTGCAAGCTCCACCTCCCAGGTTTACTTAACGCCATTCTCCTGCCTCAGCCTTCCGAGTAGCTGGGACTACAGGCGCCCACCACCACGCCCAGCTAATTTTTTGTATTTTTAGTAGAGACGGGGTTTCACCGTGTTAGCCAGGATGGTCTTGATCTCCTGACCTCGTGATCCACCTGCCTCAGCCTCCCAAAGTGCTGGGATTACAGGCATGAGCCACCGTGCCCGGCCTAGAACATTTAATTGAACTGTTGGCATTTGACTGTAACCCAGTAAACCAGTGTGGGTTTTACCTGGCAGTATATTTTCTGCTGCCGAGCCTTGATATAATGTAGTCAAATTTAGGGAAGAATCCTGCAGCAGAAATTTGTAATTGAAAGGGTTTACTAGAGAAGAGAGTTAGTTGACTACCTTGACCAAATAGTAAAAGAAAATTTTAGATACAGAAAGGAGATCTTGGCTGGGTGCAGAGGCTCACGCCTGTAATCCCAACACTTTGAGGGGCTGAGGTGGGTGGATTGCTTGAGCTCAGGAGTTCGAGGCCACCCTGGGTAACAAGGCAAAACACCATCTCTACAAAAAAAATACAAAAATCAGCCAGTTGTGATGGTACATGCCTGTAGTGCCAACTACTCCAGAGGAGTCTGAGGCAGGAGGATCGCTTGAGCCTGGGAAGTTGAGGCTGCACTGAGCCATGATTGTGCCATTGTAGTCCAGCCTGGGCAACAGAGTGAGAGACCTTGTCTCAAAAAAAAAAAAAAAAAAAAAAAAAAAAAAATAGAACTTAATACATGCATATTGGACTAAAGAGAAGAAAAGAAATGATTTACTCAGATGATACACCTGAACAGTGTGAAGGGAGAAAAGGGGTAAAATGAAGCAGTAAAAAGTTGAGTAGAAAGAGAGGTTGATTCAGAGTTGGTGAAGTGGAAGAGAATGTGGCTAGTTGAATTCCAGAAAGCTCTGACTTCTGATCCCACTTTCTGTCCATGTTGGATAGATAAATCTTTTATTAAGGCTCTAATTCTTACAAGTCTAAAATGAGAAGGTACAGGACTAAAGGTTTCTGGGTCCCTGTGGTTCTAAGTCTATACATACGAAAAAGAACTAACTTGGTCAGTCCGGTGGGAGAAAAATATTATGGTTAATAAAGGGAAGGTGTTCTTTAAATAGCAATTTTATTAAAATAATACCAGTAATACACTTTATGTATTTAAAATGTGCACTTCACTGTTTTTTCATATATTCAAAGTTGTGCAACCATGTCCACAATCAATTTTAGAATATTTAAATCACCTCAAAAATCACCCCCGTACCTTAGCAGTCACCTGCTATTTTCCTGGAACTTGTGTGTATCCCTAGGCAAACACTAATTTACTTTTTTCCTCTAAGGATTTTCCTGTCCTGGAGATTTCTTGTGTATGGAATCATACATAATGATGTGGCATTTTGTGACTGGAATTTTTCACTCAGCATAATCTTTGTAAGGTTCATCAATATTCTAGCACGTATCAGAACTTAATCATTTCTTTTTATTTGTAGATATTACCTTATTCTGTTTATGCATTCGTCTGTTAAAGACATTTGGATTATTTCCACTTTTTAGCTGTTATAACTAATGCTGTGAACATTCATGTACAAGTTATTGTGTGGACATACGTGCTTACCTCTCTTGCGTATATACTTGGGAATGGAATTGCTAAGTCATATTTAACCTTTAGTGGAACTGCCAGATTTGTCAAAACTGGCTACACACTTTACATTCAAAAGAAAATGTTTAACCATCACTTTGTGTCTTACAACAGAACTAGCTTTTTTTTTGTCTGTGAATGGATATGGGATGGAGCCTAAGCCTTTTTAAAGGGTTATATTATGAATCTTCTGTATAATGTAGAAGTGTAGAGCCAGATAGCAGAATTAAGTTCTTAACATCTTTGCAACATGGAGTAAATATATTTAAATTTGACATTTGTTCTCTTGTTGCTTCATTCTACATAGGTAGTACAATTTAGAAAAGAAAGAACTGGAATTGTACATCAGCTTATCTTGCCCAAAATTCTGATTACATTGGTGTCTACAGTAGTACTTAAGTGATTTTCAAAGCAGAAGATAGTCTTTTGTTTCTTTTTTTTTTTTTTTTTTTTTTTTTTTGCGGTGACCTCATTTGGTCATCCAGGCTGGAGTGCAGTGTCGCAATCACAGCTTACTACAACCTCAAACTCCTGCACTCAAGGGATCCTTCTGCCTCAGCGTCCCAAATAGGACGACAGACATGCACCACCACACTTAGCTAGTTAAAAAGAAATTTTTTTTTTTTTTTTTGAGACAGAGTCCCACTGTGTCACCCAGGTTGGAGTGCAGTGGTGCGATCTTGGCTCACTGCAAGTTCTGCCTCCCAGGTTCATGCCATTCTCCTGCCTCAGCCTCCCGAGTGGCTGGGACTACAGGTGCCCGCCACCACGCCCAGCTAACTTTTTGTGTTTTTAGTAGAGATGGGGTTTCATCGTGTTAGCCAGGATGGTCTCGATCTCCTGACCTTGTGATCTGCCCGCCTCGGCCTCCCAAATTGCTGGGATTACAGGTGTGAGCCACCGTGCCCAGCCAAAAGATTTTTTTTTAAGAGAGAATCTTACTATATTGCCCTGGCTCGTCTTGAACTCCTGGACTCAAGTGATCCTCCTGCCTCAGCCTCCCAAAGTGCTGGGATTACAGGCGTATGCCACCATGTCCAGCCCAGAAAATATTTTTTTAAACTTGAGTTCTCACCTGGTGGTAGACAGAAGACTCGCTTTGAAACTTCCAGAGTTTTCTGCTTATTTGGGAGAGGAATCAGAAGTTGGCATCCTGCAGTTGTCTGACATTTAGACCTATTTTAATTGACTGTACGTTGTTATATTGAATTAGAATGCCTGAGATATTTTTGAATGTATTTACAATTTCCATAGCCGATTTTTCTTCATTGTCTTAGTTATCTAGCCCTTTCACAATCTTGTTTCCTACATGACCTCTGAAGATACATGTTGGTGACCAGTTTTCTAGATTTTAACCTAAATTGATTATCACTCTTTTGACAGATGAGGTAACTTCCAGAAGCCACTTTTGTTTATATGAAAATGAAACTGAAGTCTTAAAAAAAGGGCACAGCTTTGTAGAAAAGGAAATGTTATTACTCGTTTCACTCATTCCCATTCCTCCTTGTAAGACCTCTCACTTCTCTCTGCACGTCTGCAGGCAACATAGAGTGAAAAGAAAGTTTTGCATGTATTTTAAAGTTTTATCTTCCTTTCTAAAGAATGATATGTCTTCACAGGTTAATGATATGTTCTTCAAATGCCAAAACTTACATATTTTAATCTAAAAACATGAAATTTCAGATTGGAGAGCTGTTCGCAAGCTGTAGTTGGTATTAAATGCAGTTCAATTAGTGAAAAAAGTATTCTTTACAATTACATTTTCTACCAGCTGTCTTTGGGACATTACTGCAAAATTATTAACTAAGAAGTACATAAAATGATACTGAGTTTAAGTCCTTTTATTTCTCAGTTTACTGGAATTTGTTTTATTTAATTATTGATTTCTTTTTTTAACTGTTTAATAAAACTAGCCATCTTGGTACATTTGTTATCCCAGTGTTCAAATATGCTTCCTGAAAAGAATCATCTTTTTTCCTCATTATTTATAATGTTTAAACCCAAAACAAATGGTTTAAGTTTTGACAACTTTCAGATCCATAGTAGTCATCAGAAATTTTCAGTAAAATAAAAGGACTATTTCTGTCTTTTCCAGGGTAAAAGAGTGCATCGCTTTAGAAGAAGTTTGGCAGTATTTAAATCTGTTGGATCCTCTCAGCTATCTAGTTTCATGGGAAGTTGCTGGTTTTGAATATTAAGCTAAAAGTTTTCCACTATTACAGAAATTCTGAATTTTGGTAAATCACACTGGGTATAACTTGTATTATTAGACTCTCTAGTTTTATCTTAACACTGAAACTGTTCTTCATTAGATGTTTATTTAGAACCTGGTTCTGTGTTTAATATATAGTTTAAAGTAACAAATAATCGCGACTGAAAGAATGTTAAGATTTATCTGCAAGGATTTTTAAAAAATTGAAACTTGGATTTTAAGTGTTTAAAAGCAAATACTGATTTTCAAAAAAGTTTTTAAAACCTGATTTGAAAGCTAAGAATTTTGATAGTCTGAACACAAGCATTTCACTTCTCCAAGAAGTACCTGTGAACAGTACAATATTTCAGTATTGAGCTTTGCATTTATGATTTATCTAGAAATTTACCTCAAAAGCAGAATTTTTAAAACTGCATTTTTAATCAGTGGAACTCAATGTATAGTTAGCTTTATTGAAGTCTTATCCAAACCCAGTAAAACAGATTCTAAGCAAACAGTCCAATCAGTGAGTCATAATGTTTATTCAAAGTATTTTATCTTTTATCTAGAATCCACATATGTATGTCCAATTTGATTGGGATAGTAGTTGGGATAACTAAAATTCTGGGCCTAATTTTTTAAAGGATCCAAGACAAACTAAACTTTACGGGGTATATAACCTTCTCAATGAGTTACCATTCTTCTTTTTTATAAGAAAAATTGTTCCTTGAAATGCTAAACTTAATGGCTGTATGTTAAATTTGCAAAATACTGGTATTAAAGAATGCTGCAGCTTTTTTATGTCACTCAAAGGTCAGTCAGAGTATCTGAAAGGAATTGTTTTTATAAAAACATTGAAGTATTAGCTACTTGCTATAAATAGATTTTTATTTTTGTTTTTTAGCCTGTTATATTTCCTTTTGTAAAATAAAATATGTCCAGAAGAGGCAAAATAGGTAGTTTTGATATTTCTAAATCACGAAAGTTGTTTAGTAAGTATATCTTAAGGATCTGCTAGAGTTAAAGTTAATGTTGTTTCTAGATTAGGTAGTGTCCTCATTTTATATTGTGACCACACAGCTAGAGCACCAGAGCCCTTTTGCTATACTCACAGTCTTGTTTTCCCAGCCTCTTTTACTAGTCTTTCAGGAGGTTTGCTCTTAGAACTGGTGGTATAAAGAATGGAAGTAGCTGTATGAGCAGTTCAAAGGCCAAGCCGTGGAATGGTAGCAATGGGATATAATACCTTTCTAAGGGAAACATTTGTATCAGTATCATTTGATCTGCCATGGACATGTGTTTAAAGTGGCTTTCTGGCCCTTCTTTCAATGGCTTCTTCCCTAAAACGTGGCGACTCTAAGTTAATGTCGTTACTATGGGCCATATTACTAATGCCCACTGGGGTCTATGATTTCTCAAAATTTTCACTCTGAATCCGAAGGATAGAGTCTTTAAACTTTAGAATTCCCAAGAGGGCCTTATTACACCTCAGAAATTGAAAGCACCATGAATTTGTCCATTAAAAAATTATCCATAGTTTTTTTAGGGCTTTTAACATTCTGACATACATCATTCTGTGATTAAATCTCCAGATTTCTATAAATGATACCTATATTCTAAAGAGTTAATTCTAATTATTCCGATATGACCTTAAGGAAAAGTAAGGGAATAAATTTTTGTCTTTGTTGGAGTGAAGTATTTAATAGAGTAAGGTAAAGAAGATATTAAGTCCTTTTCAAAATGGAAAATTAATTCTAAACTGAGAAAAATGTTCCTACTACCTATTGCTGATACTGTCTTTGCATAAATGAATAAAAATAAACTTTTTTTCTTCAAATGTGTTTTTTGGCTTTCTGACGTAATAATGTAAAATGGTGGGGAGTTGCGTGGGAACTGTGTAACAAGGTTTAAGTTCGTATAACAAGCTTTAGATTCTTAAAATGCAGAAGTATAAAGTTCAATTTACTAATCTGTCTGAGTTAGCCCATAAAAGCAAATGTAGGTACAAAGATAAGTTTAAGAGGTGCATCAACAGCAGTGCAGAGTAGGAATGCTGATGAACACATCCGACTCTGCTATCTCACGGCTAAGGTCCCTCACATTTTGGACCCTATGAAGCATTTTGTCTACTGTACACTTTGGGCCTAGTCTCTAGATCATTTATTTCAGGGTATTGCAGTTGCTTAAGGGAGCTTAAATTTTTTATATTGCAGGTACTTCCTGTGGATACCATAAAAAAAAAAAAAATCAGTACCGCTTCTTCTAGCTTTAGTGTTAGTACTCAGTTCTATAAGCTGAGTCCAGTGGAGAGGAAACTCCTCAGACCCTCTTGTATTTCATTAGTTAGTAAGCTTGCTGATTCATAACCAGAAAGTTGACTCCAAGGATACGCAGGATAGCAAGCAGTGCTTTCTGCATCACCAAAGATTAAATTGTGATGTTTAGTGTCCAATAATAGGCAAAAAAATAGTAATTCTTTTATGTGCCTATGTGTATATATGTATACATATGTGTCTATATATGCATATATTTATGGTTACGTACATACTAACGATTATCCAGAATATTTGGTTCTAGCTGATCAAGCTAGTAGGTTTTCAGTATTTTCAGACCCCAAAACTAGACTACATATGGGTTAAGATAGTTGCTTTACACCAGCTTGTTTCTAGTTTCCTATTAAATTATTACCACAAAAATCTTTGGAATTGAAAAATAACAGTTAAGCACTTTTTTGTAAAAAGTTCAAGTTATGGTGAAATCAAGCAGCTCTAAAAAGGTTGGTCACCTCCATAAGTGTATTCTGCGTGTTGGTTTTTTCTTTTTCTAAAATCAGATTACCTTTAATTCAAAATAACTTCAGAATTGGTAGTACCTGTCTGGCAAGGAAGTCATTGACTCTTAAAAATAAATGCTCCACAGCACTTCCCTCTCGTTATAAAGCACCTCTAGCCCCCTCTTCACTAAATTTTTCTTGGCTTTTTTTTAAAGGTAAACTGATAAAAATGGGCTGCCACATTGCTTAATCGCCTTGCCTGCTTTCCTTGCTGTCAGTTGAGGGTAATGAGGAGCAGCAACGATAAGGCAGCGTGCCACCTTGCTTTCACAAAGATGCCAATAGAGAAAGTGGGGAAACATAAGGCAGAAAAAAGTAGCAGTATTTTACATTGACCAAGTCTTGTGAATGGGCCAGCTATTGAGTGTGATCATTTGGAATCCCTAGATAAGGATTGCTCCTGTACATATTTTGATAAGTGTAATCTATCCCTTCCCAACATGTGTAGTATGTCTCTGTATGTAACTGATTGTTGTGAGCAATTCCTTGCCACTCATCAAAGACAGAACTTTCCATCTGTAGACAGTACATTTTGTAGTAGAAAACAATAGACAGAAGAAGTTCAAACTGTAAACATGTTTTTGAATGCTCATGCAAGATAATCTGCATAGCAAAGAAATAATAAGACAATTCAACATTGCATTTAGAGTTAAAAACATCTGTCCAGTATGGCTGTAGCTGTGGGCCAATCCTAAGTAAACGCAAAAAAAAAAAAAAAAAAAAAAAAAAAAAAAAAAAAATTGTCTCTTGGTACAGAAGTTGAAACTACCACTGTACAATTAAACTCTATGGTCGCTGTATTTTACATTTTTAACTGGTCTGAAACAGTTCTCTAGTTAAGTCTGTAGTTCGTTTTCCCAAGACAAGGCTTTATAGGTGCACCTTCATTAATGCTGCATGCCAGGAATTCCACATGAAACTTCAAGATGCCGGTTCACTAGGTCTTTTCCACATGAAACTTCAAGATACCGGTTCACTAGGTCTTTAACAATAGAACAAATACTTGCATGACTGGGATATTCAGGTCATGAACACTCCTTATAAATTTGAAGCAATAGTAACATGTTAAGCACTTTGGAAAATTGGAGGTTTCATAACCCTCAATCAGATCTTTTTATAGAATAACAAAAATACACTAAGGTTCTAATCACATCTATTGTCTTTGCCCAAAATAACATGGATAGAGACACACTCCATTCTGGCTCAATCTTAGATGAAACTCCAGAAGAAAGGCAGTTGATAATGATACAGCCAGGCCAGCTGTTTAAGTGGACGTGTCCCCTCTGCCCTTGTACATTTGTTTAAAATTTTTGATAGGACTCTTCCCGCCTCCTTCACACCCTCCATAAATCTGACTAGGCCCATAAGAATGGAGAGAGGTAATTTAAAAGGCAGAGGACATTTTTCTCCTTGTTTTTACCTATGCTGATCCCCTACCTGGTGTTGGAGCAGCTTCACTGTGAGTAAAATCTGAACAGTGTTTAAGCAGTAAACCCACTATATTGAGGAAAGCGTGACCTGCACTTTTCTTTTTTTTTTTTTTTCCCTGAACATGACTTGGTTGTTGCTCATCATTTTGGTTGGTGATGGGTCTTTGACAAACCGATAGGCTCACCATCCAAAGTTGTGTCCATGTTTAGATCAGTGCAGTATTCGATAGGGCACGTTTCCTCAAGATACCAATTTTACAGGGAAGTCAAAGAGCATCAGAGCTATCATAAGGGGTGCTTTTCAGAAGCCAAATCCTGGGCCCCATTCTCAGATGCTCTTATTCTAATGCTCTGGATGGGCCCAGTAATCTGCATTTTTAACATGTGCCCCAGGTGATTCTGACCACTGTAACATACTTTGAGAAATACGGCCTCAGTTGGGGAGCTCTCATTATATCATCTCAAGCTACCCCTGGATATAGGATAGAAACAGCCCTGTCTGGTCAATTATGACTTTCATAAAGGATTCCGTTGGCTTAATTCACCGAATTCATCTTTCCCGGCCAAGCCCGTGCCTGGGAATGCCAGCTGTCCACAGGCAAGAGTGACTCATGAATGGGCTGAAATAGATTGAATAGGAAGTTTGAAAACCAAGACTTGTGGCCGGAAATCGGTGACAGGAGGGAGTGACTACAGAGGCAAAGCTGGATTCCAAGGCCAAGAGCAGGCAAGCCAAGGGTGAGGGACTAGGCTCGAGTGGGAAAGGGCAGATTGGATATCCTGGGGACAGAGACACTGTGTTTGCCTCCTGGAGTGAAGAACTATGCCTTTGACTCACTTGACACACTTTGCAAATAGTATTACCCATGGTTTTTAGAAAAGTATGGCCTGTCATTGCTCCTTTTCCTGCTGTGGAATTAACTAATACCTCTTAACACCTTTAAGCAAGAATGATAATAACAGATCAATATAAAAAAAAATGTTGAGATCAAGTTCCAGAGACAGCCTTAGGCATTTGATACCCATATTCTTTTTGTATGTGTCTTTGTGTTTTAAAATTTCACATTTAATTCACTCAAAAGTATAAAAATATTTATTTAAAGAATAATAAATACCCAAGTTGGCTTGAGAAATAGAACATTTCATTAATTAAAAAATATGCCCTCCCTGATCACACCCTCTTCCTCCCCAAGAAGAAGAAACCACTAAATTGAATTTTGGTTTAATCATCTGCTGAATAAAATGTTTCTTTTCACAATATTTTGAACTTTAAGAGAACATATACTGAAACTATTTTTTTTTTTTGGGGCCCATTGTTAGACTCATCCGTGTTGACTGGGAGATTGTATTTATTTTCACTGCTTTTTAGTTGTATCAGTTGAATATTTTACGGTTTGTTATTTCCCTTGCTGGGGGACAATTGACTTTTATTTTTCGTTTTAAAATTTTAAATGTAAATCGTGTTGATTCGTTGATTGCTGTTACAAACTATGCTCCTACAAACCTTGTTAAATGCCTCTGATCACTTAGGTACTAGCATGTCATAAAAAAGAGTGAACTTTAAATCCCAGCCCCAAATACTTCCTGAGTAAGCTTGGACGAGCTTCTCACTGAGTCTTGCTTTCCTCCTCTGTAAAACAACAATACTAATATCTACTTTATAGTGTTACTATGAGATTATTTGGGGCAACACATCAATGTGGTTAGCTTCCCATCCACAGATCTACCCACCTGCATCCCACTCAAACCCACCTAAGTTTTCTGCAGCCTTTACATTTCAGTAACTAGAACTTCACACGTGGTCTGTGTATAGAGCAGCCATGGTTTGGTGAATGACTGTGTCCTGAAATGTAGTCTTTTGCGTACCTTCTTTGGTAGTAGGAAACAGCTCATTATGCTAGGCTCTTCGGGATATTTTCTAGAATAGTTCCCTTTTTCTGAGAGGGCCTTGAATGAGTAGAACACTAACAAATGAGTGAAATAATGGTACATAGGCCAGCATTCCCTAAGCACAATTTCTGTTTTTCCTTCATGAAATGCTGGAGGTGGCAGGCAGGATTTCATATCCATTCTTCTCATCACATGCATACTCCCTGAAATTTGTATAGGATTTTAGGGTTTTCAGAGCTACTTCGTATATATGATTTCGTTTGGTCTTCGTCAACTCCTTTGAAGTGCTAGACATGTCTAGGTTTTAGGTGTGATTTTCTTAAATTTACACACCCTGGGATTCAGATAAATAAGAAACTGAGACTTGACATCTGGGCCATTGCTTTTTATACTATCTCATAGATAGCAGACTCTCCAAATCAAAATACAGAAATATTTTTACTAATACATAATAATTATACACATTTATGGGATATCTGTGACAATTTCATGCTTCCATGCAACGTGTGGTGATCAAAACAGGGTAACTGGGATATCCATCACCTCAAACATTTATCATTTCTTTGTGTGGGGAGCATTTTCTACCTATTTGGAACTACACAATAAATTATTGTTAACTATAGTCACCCTCCTGTGCTGTCAAACACTAGAACTTATTCCTTCTAACTGTATTTTTGTATCCAGTAAACAACCTCCCTTAATTCCCATCCCCCAACCCCAACACTCACTCTCTGTAGCCTCTGTTAACTACTGTTCTACACTTTACCTCCATGAGATCAATTATTTTGGCTCCCACATATGAGTGAGAATAAAGACATTTGTCTTTCTGTGCCTGGTTTATTTCACTTAAAATAATGTCCTTGGTTCCATCCATGTTGCTGCAAATGACAGGATCTCATCCTTTTTAATGGCTCAACAGTACTCCATTGTGTAGATGTACCACATTTTCTTTATGCATTCATCTGTTGACGGATACTTAGGCTGGTTCCAAATCTTGGATATTGTGAATAGTACTGCAATAAACATGAGAGTGCAGAGATCTCTTCAACATGCCATGCTGTTTTTGTTACTACTACAGTTTTGCAGTACATTTTGAAATTTGCTAGTGTGATGCGTTCAGCTTTATTCTTTTGACTCAGGATTGCTTTCGCTACTTGGAGTCTTTTGTGGTTCCATAGAATTTTATGATTTTTTTTTTCTAATTTCTATGAAGAAGTATTTGGCATTTTCACAGGGATTGCATGAAATCTGTAGATCACTTTTGGCAGAATTGGTTATTTTAACAATATTAATTCTTCCAACCTGTGAACATGCGGTTGGGGTGTGTTTCTACTTTTTTGTGTAATCTTTAATTTATTTTGTAAGTTTTTTAATAGTTTTCCTTGTAGAGGTATTTATCTCATTGGTTAAATTTATTCCTAGATACTTTATTTTATTTTTTATACCTATTATAAATGGGATTGCTTTCTTGATTATTTTTTCCTGCTGGCTTGTTGTTGGTACACAGAAAGTCTAGTGGTTTTTGTATATTTATTTTGTGTACAGCAAATTTGCTGAATTCACTTATCACTTCTGAAAGTTTTTTTGGTGGAGTTTTAAGGGTTTTGTATCTGCAAACAAATTTACTGAATTCATTTATGACTACTGAAAGTTTTTTGGTGGAGTTTTAAAGGTTTTATATCTGCAAACAGGGACAATTTGACTTCTTCCTTTCCAATCTGGATGCTCTTTTTTTTCCCTTGCCTAATTGCTGTGGCTAGAACTTCTGGTACTATGCTGAATAAAAGTTGTGAAGTGGGTATTTTTGTCTCTTCCATATGTTAGAGGAAATCCTTTGAATTTTTCCCTGTTCAGTATGATGTTGGTTGTGGGTTTATTATATATGGCTTTTATTGTGTTCAGATATATTCCTTTTACGTCTGACTTGTGGAGAGTTTTTATCATGAAGCCCTGTTGAATTTTATCAAATGTTTTTTCTGCATCTATTGAGATGATCAAATGGTTTTCGTTCTTCACTCTGTCAATGTGATGTATCATATTTACGTTGGTTTGCATATGTGGAAACATCCTGTCATTTTGTTAATTATGTTCTGGTTGTTTTGTATAACCTTTGTTGATTTCTTTCTTATTGTTTATCATTGCAGTTTAGTATTTTCCTGTAGTGATAAAGTTTGATTCTTTTTCCTTTCTCCCTTGTATATCTGCTCTACTGGGATGAATCCCTTGCATCCCTGGGATAAATCCCACTTGGTCATGGGGAATGATCTTTTTAATGTGCTGTTGGTTTCAGTTTCTTAGTATTTGGTTGAGGTTTTTTGCGTTTATGTTAATCAGAGATACTGGTCTATAGTTTTCTTTTTTTGTTGTGTCCTTGTCTGGATTTGGTATCAGAGTAATGCTGACCTCAAATAATGAACTTTGAAGAATTCTCTTCAACTTTCTGGAAGGGTTTGAGAAGAATTGCTATTATTTATTTAAATTTGTGGTGTAATTCAGCATTGAAGCCCTCATTTCCTCAGTTATTTGATGGGAGGCTGTTTATTACAGATTCAATCTTCTTACTCATAATTGGTCTGTTCAGATTTTCTATTTCTTTTTTCTTTTTCTTTTTTTTTTGAGAGGGAGTCTCTCTCTGTCACCCAGGCTGGAGTGCAGTGGTGTGATCTCGGCTCACTGCAAACTCCTCCTTCCGGGTTCATGCCATTCTCCTGCCTCAGACTCCTGAGTAGCTGGGACTACAGGCACCTGTCATGATGCCCAGCTAATTTTTTTGTATTTTTAGTAGAGATGGGGTTTCACCGTGTTAGCCAGGATGGTCTCCATCTCCTGACCTCATTATCCACCCGCCTCTGCCTCTCAAAGTGCTGGGATTACAGCTGTGAGCCACCGTGCCCGGCCCGTGTTTTCTATTTCTTACTGGTTCAATCTTGGTAGGTTTTATGTGTCCAGGAATTTGTCTATTTCTTTCTGCTAGGTTCTCTGATTTTTTGGTGTATAGTTGTTCAGAATAGTCTGTAATGATCCTTTATATTTCTCTGGTAGTCTCCTATTTCATTTCTGATTTTATTTATTTGAGTCTTTTTCTCTTTTATTCTTGGTTTGTGTAGCTAACCGTTTGCAAATTTTGTTTTGCAAAACCAACTTTTCACAAAACCAACATTTTCTTTTGTTGATCTTCTGTATTTTTATAGTCCCCATTTTATTTCTGCTCTGATCTTCATTATTTTTTTCTTCTACTAATTTTGGTCATGGCTTGCTGTTACTTTTCTAGTTCCTTGATATGCATCGTTAGGCTTTTAATTTTATTTCCACTTTTCGGATACAGGTATTTATTGCTGTAAGTTTCCCTCTTAAAATGGCTGTGTGGTATCGCATAGGTTTTCAAATGTTGCTGTTTTCATTTGTTTCCAGAAATTTTTAAATTATCGTTTTAATTTTTTCATTGACTTCTCATTCAGGAGCATGTTGTTTAATTTCCGTGTATTTGTGTAATTTCAAAAGTTACTCTTGTTATCGATTTCTAGTTTTATTCCATTGTGGTTAAGAGAAGATACTTACCATGATTTCAGTTCATTTAAATTTGTTGAAACTTAATTGTGTGGATGAACATGTGGTCTGTCCCCAAGAACAGTCCATGTGCAGAATTTACTGATGAAAAGCATGTGTATTCTGCAGCTATTGGATGAAATGTTCTAGAAATGTCTGTTAGGTCTGTGTGGTCTCAGATTCATTTCCTGTTAAATGTTTCTTTGTTGGTTTCTGTATATATATATGTATATATATAGATATCTGTCTAATGCAGAGAGTGAGTGTTGGAAGTCCCCAACTATTACTATATTGAAGTCTATCTCACCCTTTAGATTTAATAATATTTGGTTTTTATATATCTGGGTGCTCTGATGTTGGGTGAATATATATTCACAATTGTTATATCCTCTGGCTCAATTGGACCCTTTATCATTACATAATGACCTTTTTGGTCTCTTTTTACAGTTTTTGACTTGAAGTCTGTTTCATTTGATATGTATAGCTACTCTAATTCACGTTTGGTTTTGGTTCATATGGAATATCTTTTTCTGTTCCTTCACTTTCAGTCTATGTAATCACACAAGTGTCTTTACAGGTGAAGTCAGTTACTTGTAGGCAGCATCCAGTTGGGTCATTTTTTTTTTTTTCAATCCATTCTGCTAGCCTAAGTCTTTTATGTGAGGAATTTAATCTGTTTACATTCAAGGTATTACTGATAGGTGAGGACTTACTCCTGTCATTTTGTTAATTATTTTCTTGTTGTTTTGTATATCCTTTGTTCATTTATTTCTGCCTTATTGTTTATCATTGCAGTTTGGTCATTTCTATAGTGATACGATTTGATTATTATTCCTTTTGTTGTATATCTGCTCTACCAGTGGTCTTTATACTTGTATATGTCTCTGTAATAGTGATTATCATCTTTTTACTTCCAGATGTAGGACTTCCTTAACCATTTCTTGTAAGGCCAGTCTAGCAGTGATGGACTCCCTCAGTTTTTGCTTGCTTTAGGCAGACTTTATTTCTCCCTCATTTATGAGGGATTGCTTTGCTGGGAATAGCATTCTTGACTGAATTTTTTTTTTTTTTTAGCACGTTGAATTATATCATCTCATTTTCTCCTGGCCTGTAAGACTTCTGCAGAGAAACCCACTGCTAGTCTAATGGAGATGCCCTTATATGTGACTTGATGCTTTTCTCTTGCTTTTGTAGAGAAAGACTTTCATGTGCATCTGAGTTTTAGTGTGCCAGTTGAGAAGGGTGCAGTGACTCTTTTTCAAGATAGTTGAAGTGGTATGGCCTCATTCAGCTTCTTTGGCTGCATTCAATATCAGCAGTAACTGTGAGTACCTCAGTTGCCTAGGCCATACAAGTTTGTGGTAGTGATGATGGCATAGGTTGTTAATATCCTCCATATCAAAGGCTTTGGGGGTTTTCTTCATTCTCATTTTCCACACACTGGGGAGATTTAGACAAGAGTATCCTTTCTGGATTCAGGTCTGACATGGCCTATAAGTAGCTATAGCAGTGCTGGGTTCCAGGTTTAGGTGCTCCAAATGGCTATGGTGCTAGGGTCCTAGGCTCAAGGTTTCATAAACTATGTGTGGCACTTGGGTCTTGGGGTGCTTGTTTATTCTCTGTGGTGAGGTTGAATGCAGGTTGCCCAAAGAGCCAGGATCTGTGACTCTGAGGTACCCCCTAGCAGCTTGGTTACAGGGATTTGGGTTGTAGCTGTGATTCTATCCCTAGTGGCCAGGGAGCAGCACTGGACCAACTCTGGAGAAGAAGGGGTGCTCTGGATGTTTGGGCCTAGGGAGCAGGGTAGTGCTGCAATTCAGGAACCCAAGCCAATAGGTATCAGTGGCAATGTGGGTCCCATTGTAGTAGTAGTAGTGGTGGTAGTAGTAGTAGTAGTAGTAGTAGTAGTAGTAGTAGTGGTTGTAGCTGTAGTAGTAGTAGTTGTTGTAGTAGTTGTAGTTGTAGTTGTAGTAGTAATAGTTGTTGTAGTGGCAGTAGTAGTGACTCTAGACCTTGTGGTGGTGGAGTCAGCAGTATTCCACATTCTCTGAGGCCAGGTGTAGCAGTAGCAAGTACCCTGAATAGTGGAGCACAGCTATCCTTTGGGCCCTTTTAGGCAGGAAACAGCACTGTGATGATTTTACTTTCCAGGGAGAGGGGTGTCTCAGCAGCTCCTGCTCTTGGTGGCTAGTCCAGCTGTCCAGGGAATTAGGATACTAGAGTTGTTTGGCCTGTAGGGCAGACTGTCTCAGTTCAGCCACGGTTTTGCTTCTCTGGGATGCAAGGTACTACAGCAGTTTAGCTCAGCTTGGCCAGGGCACTGATTCCCCAGGTGGCCCAGAGACCATTTTCTGGGATACAGGGCACTGCTAAAACTTGGGCACAGGGAGGCATGACTGCTCAAAGTGACTAAGGTATTGTTTTCTTGGAGGCAGGGTACTGTTTCAGATCTGGCCTGAGGAGTTAGGGGAAGAGTAGGTGGATCAGCTCCACCTCCACTTGGCCCCAGGAGAAGTGTGTAACAGATGCTTATAGCTCACCTTGGGGATGTTCAGTCACTAGGCTGGGGGTGTTTTGGTGGCAGTTTAGCCTCAGGGATGAAGGGGACCTGTGCCTACTTGAACCCTGAGCACGACACACTCCAGCCGTAGGTCTAGCTGCAAGATGGCATAGCACAGTAGACATGTGGGCCACAGAGGAGAACATAGTGTTAGCTACTTCTCTGAAGGGAGCACAGCTTTGTGAACTCTAGACAGCTCCTTCAGGTGGGCTTAGGTAGTGCCTGTGAGGACCGTAGGGCACCTCTGCCATGGTGAGGTCTGTGGATGTCCAAGGTGTTGATCGGGGTTGCTGGTGTTCTCTTGCTTACCTCCTCACTGTATGAAGAAGTTCCTCTTTGTTCCTAGCTTGTCTCAATTTGGGGAGGGAGTGGTGAAGGCCTGGCATTTCCTTCCATTCTCTTTGTGGCTGTTCTGTTTCTGTGCTCATCAGGGTTCCTGCTATTCCTCTGAGTTTCTCTGGAACTCTCCTTCAGTTACTCTCATTAAAATGTAGTGTTTTTTTAGTCTTTCTGGCATCTGTGATGGAGACAAGCTCTAGGGGCTTCTAGTCAGCCTTGCTCTTACTTAATCCAAGAGACAGAAATATTTTTGACTGGGCTTTATGAAAGCTATAACTAGGACTATAATGTGAAATGGACAACTTAAAATTTGAGGGAGAAAAGAATTCACTTAGAATAGTTTGAGCTAAAATTTACCATGTGTCAACAGGCTCTGTACAAAATCGCATTAAGTAACTCCCCTCATTTAATCCTTACAACACCCTAGTGAAGTTAGATATTGTTCTTATTTTTTATATATGAGAACACAAATACTTACACTATAAAATATCTTACCTAATGTCATAGAGCTAGTTAGCTACAGAGTCAGGGGTCTGACTGCAGAGCCCCCCAGTTTACCACCCTAAGTTCCTCTGTCACTTAAACTTCAATCCCATCTCACTCCATGCCCTTTTCTTAGAAGGCAGTGGTTTACACAGAACAGATCTTATTTGTTTAGAATATGGAGGATCTTTTAAAAAAATAATTTGTTGAGGTGAAATTAAAATAATGAAATTAACCATTTAAAAGTAGCACTAAGTAGATTCATAATGTCTTACAAACAGCACCTCTATCTTAGTTCTAAAATGTTTTCATCATGCCAAAGTAAAAATACCTTTAAGCCATTTTCCCCCATCCCTCTACAACTGCAATCGCTGGAAACCACCTAGGTGCACTCTTACCTTTTCTGGATATTTTGTATAAATTGAATCATGCAGTATATGATGTTTTATCTGCTTTCACTTAGCATGTTTTCTTCACTTAGCATACATTGCAGCAGGTATCAAATACTTCATTCCTTTTCATGGTTGAATAATATTCCGTTCCATGAGTATACCACATTATGTTTATCCATTCCCCCTGCTGGACTTTTGGGCTGTTTCTACCTTTTGATTATTGTAAATAGTGCTGCTATGAACATGTGTGCACATGTACTTATTTATGAGTCCCTATTTTCTTCTTTTTTAATACTTTTATTTTAGGTTTGGGGGTACATGTGAAGGCGTGTTACACAGATAAACTCATGTCATGGGAGTGTTTGTTGTACAGATTATTTCATCACCCAGGAATTAAACCCAGTACCCAACAGTTACCTTTTCTGCTCCTCTCTCTCCTCCCACCCTCCTGCCTGAAGTGCACCTCAGTGCCTGTTGTTCCCTTCTTTGTATTCACAAGTTCTCATCATTTAGCTCCCACTTATAAGTGAGAACATGCAGTATTTGGTTTTCTGTTCCTGCACTAGTTTGCTGAGGATAATGGCCTCCAGCTCCATCCACGGTCCTGCAAAAGACATGATCTTGTTCTTTCTGTATGGCTACGTAGTATTTGATAGTGTATATGTACCACATTTGCTTTATCCAATTTGTCATTGATGGGCATTTAGGTTGATTCCTTGTTTTTGCTATTGTGAATAGTGCTGCAATGAACATTTGTGTGCATTTGTCTTTAAGGCAGAATGATTTGTATTCCTCTGGGTATATACCCAGTAATTGGATTGTTGGGTCGAATGGCAGTTCTGCTTTTAGCTGTTTGAGGGATTGCCGTACCGCTTTTCATAAGGGTTGAATGAATTTACACTCCACCAATGGTGTATAAGGGTTCCCTTTTCTCTACAACCTCACTAGCATCTATTATTTTTTGTTGAGTTCCGATTTTTAATTCTCTGGGGTGTATACACAGCAATGAACTTAAGGGTCGTATGGTAATTGTGTGTTTAATCATTTGAGAGATTGCCAAACTGTTTTCCACAGCAGCTGAACCATATTACGTTATAACCAGCAATGTACAAGTTCTAATTTCTCACCAGCACTTGTTAATTTTCCATTTAAAAAAAGTATAGCTATCCTAGAGGCTGTGAAGTGATACTTTATTGTGGCTTTTATTTGCATTTCCCTACTGACTAATGATATTGAACATTTGTAAAACATGTTTATTTGCCATTTGTATATATTCTTTATAGAAATATCTATTCAGTCCTTTGCTCCTTTTTAAATTGGATTGTTAGGTTTTTTGTAGTTAAGTTGTTAAAAGTTGTTTATATGTATGTTCTCAATACTAGATCTTTATCAAAAATATGATTCACAATTATTTTCACCCATTTTGTAGGCTGGATTTTTACTTTCTTGGTAATGTCCTTCCTTTGATGCATAAAATTTTAAAATTTTGACAAAATATAATTTATCTATTTTTGCTTTTCATGCTTTTGGTGTCATATGTAATAATCTATTGCTAAATCCACTTTGAAGAAGATTTACACCTATGTTTTCTTCGAAGGGGTACAGTTTTAGCTTTTATATTTAGGTTATTGATTCATCTTGAGTTAAGATTTTATATAGTATGAAGTAGGGTCTCGACTTTCTTCTTTTGCATTTGGATATTCAGTTGTCCCAGCATCATTAAAGACAATTCTTTCCCCCACTAAAAGGTCTTGGTACCTTTTTGTTTGTTGAATAGTGATTGAAATCACTTTAGCTTAATCCAAACAATCAATGAGACAAGGAAGTGCTGGGACTCTGCCCCATGTTTTCTTGATATGTCTGTCATCCATGCCGGTTCTTCTCAAGGTTCAAAGAAAGCCCCATCCCAAGTGTCCTCCTCTCCACTGGCTGCTTCTCCTATTAGTAACAGACTCTGAAGTTTAGGAAGTCACCAGATTCTTCTCCCTAGTCCAGACCCACAAGATGGTTCCCTGTTGTTAGCAAGGATACCAACTGGATGCCATGGGTCTCATTCAGGCCCATTCACAGCCTTGTTGGTTTCACTATTTTTTCCTTCCTCCTTTTAATTTTAACAGGTTCATTGCAATATAATTACTGTACATAAACTGCACATATTAAAATTGTACACCTTGCTGAGTTTTGACATATGTATACAACTGTGAAACCATCACAACAGTGAAGATAAGAAACATTCCCATCATCTCATTGTAATTCATTCCCCAACCCACCCTCAACTAATAATCTGTTTTCTGTCACTATGAATTACTTCAAGCTTTCTAGAAGTTTATATAAATGGAATCATACAGTATATACCCTTTAGTCTGTGACTTCTCTCATTTCTCATAATGATTTTTAGATTCGTCTGTGTTGTTGCATGTATCAATAGTTTCTTCCTTTTTATTGCTGAGTAGTATTTCATAATCAAGATTTTACACAATTTGTGTATCCGTTCTTATACTGATGGGCATTTGGGCTATTTCAAGTTTGGGGCTATTGCAAACAAAGGTGCTACTAACATTAGTGTGTAAGTCTTTGTGTAGATGTATGCTTTTATTTCTTTTGGGCAAAGACCCAGGAATTGAACAGCAAGGTCCTATGTTAGGTGCATTTTAAGTTTTTAAAGAAATTTCCATGCATTTTCTGGAAACACACAAGAATAAATTAACATATTCTTATCTCTTGTCATCTTTGTGCTACTATAATATTTGGAGGTTCTTTTAAAAATAAATGTGTACATTTTTGTCTCCTATGCCTTTGATTGCCTGGAGCAGATTTATTTGTTCTTTTTTGCACCTTCAATTCCTAAAACAGTCCTTTGCATAAAAGGATGGTTAATCGGCTTTGGATGAACGAATGTCAGATAATGGCTTATCTGAACCAAAATGAATGAGAGGGCAAAATTGGAGAGGATGAGAGGGGTAGAATAGGTAAATAAATAAAATAACACTGTCTTTTAAAATTATGCACATAATTCATGATGGAAAAAAATCCAAAAATAAAGAGTAGCTTAAAGAAGAAAATAAAAATCATCCATGATCCTTCATAGTCACTCTTTAAAAAATTATTTTGTTGTTTTATTTTCTCCCCAATATTCTCTTAGAGTTAAGGCCACTAGTTCTCAACTCTTCCTACACATCAGACTACTCAGGAAGCTCTTTTAAATAGGTCCAATGTCTGGATTCCATTAGAGATTCTAATTTAATTGGTCTGAGGTGGAGTCTGGGTGTCAATAGTTTTGTTTTTTTTTAATCAATCTTTCAAAGGTAGTGATTTACATACAACAAAATGCATTTATTTTAAGTGTACAGTTCAATGAGTTTTGACAAGTATATATCCTCCCTATAAACACTGCTCTAATCAAGTATACAGTATTTCCATCATCTTCAAATACCCCACATTTCATCCCAGGCAACCCCTGATCTGGCTTGTTACTATAGATTAATGGTGATTATTCAAGATTTTCATATAAACAGAACCTAACAGTCTGGCTTCTTTCACTCAGCATGTTTATCAGAGTCATCATATTGTTACATGTATCCATAGTTTATTCTTTTTCACTACTGATTAGTATTTCATTGTATGGAGGTACCACATTTTGTTTATCCATTCACCTGTTGATGGACATCTGGGCTGTTTGCACGTATTGACTGTTATGAATAGAGCTTCTATGTGCGTTCTTATAAGTCTTTGTGTGGAGATATGTTTTCATTTCTCTTGGGTAAATGTGTAGGAGTAGAATTGCTGGGTCTTATGGTAAGTGTCTGTTTAACTTTATAAGAAATTTACAAATCATTTTTCGTTTTTTCTTTTTTTCCAAGACAGAGTCTTGTTCTGCCTCCCAGACTTGAGTGCAATGGCGCGATCTCGACTCACTGCAACCTCGGCCTCCCAGGTTCAAGCAATTCTCCTGCCTCAGTCTTCTGAATAGCTGGGATTACAGGCACGTGCCACCATGCCCGGGTAATTTTTGTGTTTTTAGTAGAGGCGTTGGTTTCACCATGTTGGCCAGGCTGGTCTCCAACTCCTAACCTCATGATCTACCCTCCTCGGCCTACCAAAGTGCTGGGATTACAGCCATGAGCCACTGTGCCTAACCTCCAAACCATTTTTCAAAGTAGTTGTACTATTTCACACATCCACCAGTGATGTGTGAGTGTTCAGTTGTCCTACATTTTTGCCACACCACCAATATTGTCAGTATCTTAAATTTAAACCATTATAGGGGTCATTAGCAGTTTCTAAAAGCTCCCCTAGAAATGTGTACTTCTCTGTATATAATACATAGTAAAAAGTGAAGAAAAAATAACTCTCGAAATGATTGTAATGTGCAGTCAATATTGAGAACCACTGAGAACCACTGAGCAAGACTAGACAGACAAGTCCCAAGTATTTAAATAATGACATATTTTCATTTGTGCATCATTTTTTTCTTACCCATTCATTTATTCAAAAATAACTATACTAGCTCTATACTAAGTGTTGGCAACATAGAGATCTACAACAATATTTTTCTGCCCTCAAGAAGCTGACAGATTTCTTTCTTCTCTTAAGAAAACAAAATTTCACCTGTGTGACCACAGTCATTTCAGACAATTTAGTTTTTAATTGGTCTTTCTCAGTATTGTGCAGCCCAGGCCTTGAGTCGGTCTTGATGAGGGGGAAAAAGTAACGGGATCATTCATGGTATTTGAGATGTTGCTTTCTTGATTTTACTCTTTTCCTTCCCTGCTTCCTGTCTCCCGTATTTGCTTTCATACATAATTCAGCTTTGGGAACAGTGTCTTTAAATGAAGTCACCACATGAGCCGTAACAATATAAATAAAACAAAAATACTTTGCCTCTGGAATTGGCACTTTGGTGACTGCACTCCATAGAGGCTATGGCTGATTTCTAATTTTTGTATTTTATTTTTCTCCTTTGTTTCTTTGATATAGGAAATCTTCAGTAAAAAGCATATTCTAATAAAAATAAGGCTAACTAGTGTAACATTATAAAATCCTCTCCAGAAGCCTATTAAATAAGTATAGTAGATGGGTAAAAAATAATATGGCCCATAAACCCTACAAAACTCACAAGTAAAATTATGTAATCAAATTGTAAAATATTCTCTTATTTGCTATTAAATGTACACTATAAAAAGACTTTGAAATTGTACAATAATGTTTACCTCCTTGGAATTGTTAGAAATAAGTACATAATACTTAATTTCTGTGCAGAATTTTTTTTAATATTCTAAGAATTGTTAAGGCCAGTGTGAGAAGTGTTAACATTGGCTGCCACTTGCTTACAAAAGAGGTTCTACATACAGCAACTGATAGGAGATTCCATTTTCCTTTTTACTGGGGCTTTAGTGATTTCAGAGACCGCAACATTCTTGTGAAAAATTGACTATAGAAGTCCCATAATGAGTAGAAAGTTATTTGTCTAGCTGTCGGTTTAAAGAAATTTCATCCCCAACATAGGTGGCTTTTCATCAAGAAATTATTTTCCAGTACAATCTCAAGTCAATTTAATCCCTTGATTGTATTCTGTACCATGCAGCAAAGCCAGTTTCCATGTTTGCTGTGTTTATTTTTATTTCACTGAACTTTCTTTTCACTGCAATTCTTTCCTTATTTTCATTGTTTTTACACAAATTAGATTCATTGATCAGTTTTTTTGTATCACATTAATTTTTCCTGATTTAGTTTCAACCACTGCAATTTTTGCTTTTGTTTTCCAAATCCAAATCTCTCTGACATCAAATTTTGCAAGTCTAAATGTATAGAAAATGTGTTTTGCAGCAACTTGGGTGTAACTGGAGGCCATTATTCCAAATGAAGTAACTTAAGACTGGAGATCCAGAAACCATGTGTTCTCAGTTATAAGTGAGAGCTAAGCTATAAGGACACAAAGACATTCAGAGTTATACAATGGGCATCAGAGAATCAAAAGGGGGAGAAGGTGGGTGAGGCATGAGGGCTAAAAGCTGCATATTGGGTACGATATACACTACTCAGGTGATGGGTGCACTAAAATTTCAGACTTCACCACTATACAATTCATCCATGTAACAAAAAACCATGTGCACCCCTAAAGCTATTGAAATAAAAAATAAAAACAAAAACAAAAAATGCAATTTGAATACATTTTATCAAAAGGATGCGAGCCTTCTTTCCATTTTTAATCAATAGCATTGTTGCCATGTGTGGTATCATCTGTTGTCAGTTTTATTTTATGCTGATTATTTCTACCAGCCGTAACAATTGGGAAATAGGCAAAAAGTTGGTTGTATTTATTTCCTAGATAATCAATAACAAACTTCAGAGCAATCTAATGAGAGAGAGTTATAGGTGCACAGAAGAAGAAGAAAAGCTACAGTTGTGTGGAGCATGGATGGCTAAACTCTTGGTTAACTCGATGGGGTCAAAAGGACAAATGTGGGCCAGAGTTCAGATCTTTTGACAGGGTCAACGGATCTGGCATCAGTCCCTGGCTGCTCTCTTCTAAGTTTTCAGTCGTGCTCTTCTCCATTCCTCACCAGACCCCTGGCCTCTTCGGAGCTGCCTGGACAGGAGCTCTCCTGGCCTCTGGCAAACTCCTGGCTGGGTTGCGGATGGAAATTCCTGGTACCCTTAGTTGAGTTCATAAAAGCTGAACGTTTTCAAAAGGAACTAATTTTACTTGAGCCAACTAAACAAAACTGAAATACACACAGAAAATACAAAAGCACAGAAATAGATGAGGGTTCCATGCCATGGGCATTTTAATCATGTGTATCAAGAACCTTTATAGAGTTCATGTCTGGCCCAGCCAATCCACTTCTAGGAAGTTATCTCAAGGTGATGTACTGGATATGAGTTGAAAGATGTGTATACGACGTATTTATCAACAAAAATTGGAACAAGGTAAATATGTTCTGATAGAGGAATAATTCAAATAGAGTATTTTCATACCATTTAATACTCAGCTACGAAGCAGGGCTGGCAAACTTTTCTGGAAAAGAATAGATAGTAAGTATTGTAGATTTGTGGGCCATATGGTGTCTGTCAGAAATAATCAGTTCTGCTATTGTAGCACAGAAATGGGCATAGATAGTACATAAAGGAATCAGCACATTCATGTTCCAATAAAACTTTGTTTATTTACAAAAAAAAAAAAAAACACACACACACAAAACCCAGGTGGAATTGGCTTATGAGCCTTAATTTGCAGACCCCTGGTTTACGGAGATGATATGAATTTGTATTTACTGACAAAGAGAGCTGATTATAATATACTATTGGGCAAAAACAAAAGCAGATACTAGTATAGCATTTATGGTATGATGTCACTTATGCAAAATGAAGATTGATATGTATATATATCAGTAGAGAAGTGTCTAGAAGGATGTTCAGCAAATATTAATGAAGATATTATCACTAGGTTGAAGAATTTGAGATGATTTTTTTCCTTTATTTGTTTTCACATTTTTTCATTACTAGAAAAAATATTTTTATCTAATAATTCATACTCTTTGACAGAGTACTTCCATGGTTGTTGTTGGGGTTGCCGCACAGCTGTGAAGCCTGTGCAGTTGCACACTTCCAGGAGATGCCATCACATGGACTACAATGTGAAGGATTCCCCCAGACTTGTGTGGCAAGGCAGTCTTCCCACCTCCCATTCTCTGTTCAGCTCTGTCCAATTAATTCAGCAAGCATTTGTTTGTCATCTACTACACTAGACATTGTTCTAGACAGAAATATCGGGAAACAAAGCATACAAAAATGTTTGCCCTTGTAGTGCTTTATGTTCTAGTGAAGGAGAAAGATGATAAGGAGAATAAAGAGTGACACATATGCAAGGTTCCTGGAGGTCAAGTAGCCCAGTTTTTGGCAGAGGGAATAGCCAGTGGGAAGAAGGCAGGCAGGGCAAATATTTACAACCCTCGTTTTACAGAAGAGAACATTGGAACTTAGGGAGGTTTAAGGGATGGCTGAGGGTCAGAACGTGGTCAGCACCAGAAGCAAGGCCTTTCAATTGCAAGGTCAGGGTTCCTTCCACACTGGGACAAGAGGCAGCACCTGCAAGATAAGGTAGAGGTGAATGAACATAGGTGGCTTTAGTTAGATTCTGCAGACTTTTATGACAGGCCAATGCATATAAATGATAATAGCTGACATCACATTAAAAAAAAGATGCAGCATCTCATGAGATCTACTACATGCTCCTGATTAGGAAAAGGAATGTTGAAAAATAGCACTGAGTTTATAAGAATAGCGTTTAGGGTGTAATTCTCATTTTTTTAGTACATAAATGCTTAAGAAAGATGTTCATCAAATGTTAGCAATGCTTATTACTTGATGGTAGGATTTCAAAGAGTTTTAAATTTTCTTCTGTATTCTTTTCTGAATTGTTTGAGTTTTTTGCAACGAGAGTGTGAAAACAGAAGAAATAAAAAAGTTTGATGTTAGAAAGATACCATTAAGCTAACATTTACACACTCTGTGCTGTTCCACAGCACCTGTAGTACCACTATTTCTTTGTAAATTCTTCCAGGGCAGAGACTGTGTTTTATTCATTCTTCTTTGCCCAGCATGTGGAACCTCCTACAAAACAAGTGTTCAACAGGGTTTGTGGAACAAATGCAAAGTGCGTTTGCGAACTGCAGCTTATATAATCTACAATAGACACCTGGGGGGCTCAGGAATGACACGAACAGAGTTTCCAGCCGAAGGGAATTTCATTTTTTTTTTCTAGTTGGAGTTTCCATGGCACCCAGAAGACCAGGGATCCTGGTAAGAAAGTTTTAAAACGCTGAAGTGGTAAGTTTGTAAATTTGTGATACCTGGTGTCAAGTCCTACTTCAGGAATCTACAAAAATTGGGCCTTTTGAATAGAAGTGTTTTAGTGACTAATGAGTGATGTGGCAACTTATTCTGATAATATTTCAATCTAGCTTTTTGCTTTTAATGGTAGTTGCCATTTCTATTGGGCTGCATCATTCCCAGGAAAGCCTTCTTTTAAAATCAGTACAGGATGTGTGCATCCTAATACAAAAATCCCAAATCCAAAAATGCCCCTGAATCTGAAAGTTTTTCAGTGCTAATATGAGATAGTGAAACCTTTGCTTTCAGATGGTTCAGTGTACAAAAACATTGTTTCATAGACAAAATTATTTAAGGTGTTGTATAAAATTACTTTCAGACTATGTGCCTAAGGTATATATGAAACATAAATGAATTCCATGTTTAGATTTGGGTCTCACTCCCAGATATCTCATTATATATATGCAAATATTCCAAAATCAAAAACAAAAACAAACAAACAAAAAAACCGCCAAATCCGAAACACTTCTGGTTTCAAGCATTTTGGAGAAGGGATTTTCAGCCTCTCCCTAGAGATTAATTTGTTTGATGTGGTCAATTGCCTGATTATTCAAACTCCTCAAAAAGTGCAGGTCTTTCCTCCATACCACCTGTTTAGGTTTTGAATAATTTAGAAAAAAAAATAAGTGACTGTCTTTAAGTCATTGATTAAAAATTAATAGCCTTAAAATGTTTCCATTCCTATTTTATTACAAAGTATTACTCGAAACAAGTTTTAATAGTGAGAAGGAAAGTTGTCACCCATAGGTTTAGGCACAATTTTTCATTCTCCTTTACTCACTTAGCATTAGACTAGAAACACTTTCCCAATGATTTTTTGAATACTTTTGTAGCATTTGAACTTGTAGATGACCACAGTGTACAAAACCATTGCAGAATTAGCATACATTCATATTAGTGTTAGTTTTTTAGTGATTTTTAATTGAACAAGGAAATTTTACATATTTGGCTCTATTCTGTAACTACAAGCAAAATTCTAACTGACTTTTCCCTCTTTCAGATTCTTAATTATTAAACTCATCTGACCATTTTTATTTTTATTTATTTAATTGACAAAGAGCGTATACACTCAAGGTGTACAATGCAATTATTTGATATACCTAAATTAGGTTGGTGCAATTAGTTTGCACCAACCTAATACACTGTATAATTACTACAATCAAATTAATTAATACATACATTATCACCCATGCTATATATTAGATTCTCAGAAATTGCTCATCTTATAACTGAAAGTTTGTGCCCTTTGGTCAAAATCTACCCATTTCCCCCACCCCCATTCGCTGGCAACTGCCATGGTACTCTATGTTTTGATGAGTTCAACTCTCTTATATTCTGCATATAATACACTGTTGACCCTTGAACAGCGTGGAGTTTGAGCACTGACCCCTGCATAGTCGCAAATCAGCATGTAACTTTTTCTTAAGGCATGGGGTCTCACTATGTTGCCCAGACTGGGCCTTGAATTACCTTGGCCTTAAAACTTGATTCTCCAAAAACTTAACTACTAATAGCCTACTATTGACCAATAGCCTTACCAATAACGTAAACACTTGATTAACATGTATTTTGTATATGTATTATATACTGTATTCGTACGCTAAAGTAAACTATAGAAAAGATGGTGTTATTAAGAAAATCATAAGGAAAAGAAAATATATTTACTATTCCTTAAGTCAAAGCGGAGAGGTGTTCATACTCCTTGTGTTCCTATTGGGTAGACTGAGGAAGAGAAGGAAGAGGAGGATTGGTCTTGCTGTCTCAGATGTGGCAGAAACAGAAGAAAATTCACATATAAGTGGACCTGTACCGTTCAAACTCATGATATTCTATTAGTCTATGTGTTTGTTTTTATGCCAGTACCATACTCTTTAGATTAACATAGCTTCGTAACATAGTTTGAAATCAGGAAATGTGATGCCTCCAGCTTCGCTCTTCTTTCTCAAGATTGCTTTGGTCAGGTTTTTTTTGTGGTTCCATGTGAATCTTAGAATTATTTTTTCTCTATCTGTGAAGAATGCTGCCATTGGAATTTTGATAGAGTTTGCAATGAACCTATAGATCACCTTGGGTAGTATGGATATTTTAATAATATTAATTCTGGTACATGAACATGTGATGTCTTTCTTTTTATTTGTGTCATCTTCAATTTATTTTCTCAGTGTTTTATATGCTGATATTTAAACTTCTTGATTAAATGTATTCCTAAGTAATTTTATTGTGCTTGTTGCTATTGTAAGTAGGATTGTTTTCTTTCTTTCTTTTTCAGATAATTTGTTGTTGCTGTACAGAAGTGCAATTCATTGTTCAATTCCCACCAGTGATTGAGAATGTGCGGTGTTTGGTTTTTTATCCTTGCGATAGTTTGCTGAGAATGATGGTTTCCAGCTTCATCCATGTCTCTACAAAGACATGAACTCATCATTTTTTATGGCAGCATAGTATTCCATGGTGTATATGTGCCACATTTTCTTAATCCAGTCTATCATTGTTGGAGTTAATGGGTGCAGCACACCAACATGGCACACGTACATGTATGTAACAAACCTGCACGTTGTGCACATGTACCCTAAAACTTAAAGTATAATAATAATAATAATAATAATAATAATAATAATAATAATAAAATAATTGCAATTCAATTTTAATGTTGATTTTGGTATTCTGGAACTTTATTGAATTCTCTTTTTAGGTCTAACAGTTTTTTGGTGGAGTTTCTGTATACAAGGTCATGTCATCTACGGAGACAATTTTGCTTCTTCCTTTCTGATTTGGACATTTTTTATTTCTTTTTCTTGCCTAACTGCTCTAGGTAGCACTTGTGGTACTATGCACAATAGAAGTGGTGAGTGTGGGCACCCTTGTTCCTGATCATAGAAGAAAAGCTTTCTGCTTTTTACCATTGGGTATGATGTTGGCTGTGGGCTTGTCCAATATGGCATTTATTCTGTTGAGGAACATTCCTTGCATACCTAATTTGGTGAGAGTTTTAACAGCATTTTGAAGTATAAGTGACATAAAATAAACAGCATATGTATCTAGTGTACAATTTGATAAGTTTTGACATATGTATATACCCATGAAGCCGATCAATATAGTGAACATAAACATCATCCCAAAAGGTATCCTTGTGCTCCTTTGTAATCTCTCCTTCCTGTCTCTCTCCATGTACCCTCTTCTCAGGCAACCACTGATCTCCTTTCTGTCATACAGATTGGTTTTAATTGTCTAGAGGCCTATACCAATGTAATAGTACAATAAGTAGTTTATTTTGATGTGGCTTCTTTTATTCAGCATAATTACTTTAACATTCATTCATATTGTTATATGTATCCATAGACCTTTTTTTTTTTTTTTTTTTTTGGCTGAATAGTATTTCATTGTATGAATACACCAACGTTTCTTTATCTAGTTACCTGTTATGGACATTTGGGTTGTTTTCAGTGTGAGACTTTTACAAATAAAGCTGCTATAAACATTTATATATGAGTCACTTTATGATATGCTTTTAGTTCTCTTGGATATACAAGTGCTGGATCACATAGCAGGAATACGTCTGACTTTTTAAGAAACTGCAGTTTTTCCGTTTTTCATTTCCAACAGTATATCAGTTCTAATTCCTCCACCTCCTTGACAACATTTGGTATTGTCAATCTTTTTAAATTTAGCTATTGTGGTAGGCATATAATGCTTTTAATTTGTATTTTCCTAACTACTAATGATTTTGAACATCTTTTCATATGCTTATTTCCCATCCCTGTATCTTCTTTGTGGAAGTATCTGTTCAAGTATTTTGCCCATTGTTTTATTGTTTTTCTAACTCAATTTTGAGAGTACTTTATACATTCTGGATGAAGGTTGTTATCAGACATATTCTGTGCAAATATTTTCTCCCAGTCTGGCTTGTTTTCTCATTCTCTTAGTAGCATCATATGAAGAACAGAAGTTTTGAATTTTGATGAAATCCAGTTTATCAGTTTGTTCTTTTATGGATCATGCTTTTGGTGTTACAGCTAAGAAATCTTTGCCCAGTGCAAAGTCACAAAGATTTTCTTTTAGAAATGTTATCGTTTTTGGTTTCTAACTTAGGCCTGTGACCCATTTTTCAGTTCATTTCTAGGTATAGTGTGAAGTATGGATTTTGCACATGGTAACCAATTATTCTAGCACCATTTGTTGAAAAGACTGTCCTTTCTCCACTTAATTACATTTGCACCTTTGTAAACACAAACAGACAGACAGACAGACAGACACACACACACACACACACACACCCCATATATATTTAGGTCTCTTTCTGGGCTCTCTATATTTTTTAATGATATCCCTTGTCTATTGTGATGTCAATACCCACTATTTTGGTTACTGTAGCTTAGTAATAAGTCTTGATGTGAGACAGTGTTAATCCGCCTAGTTCTTCTTTTCCCAAATTGTTTTGTCTAGTATGGGTCCTTTTCATTTCCACATTAATCTTAGAGTCAGCTTGTCAATTTCTATAAAATGTCTGCTAGGGTTTTGATTGTGATTCCATTGAATCCATGATTTGGAGATAATTGGCATATTAATAATAATGAGTCTTTTAATTCATAAACATGGTCTATCTCTCCATTTATATAGGTCCTTAATTTCTTTTGGCAATGTATTATAGTGTACACGTCTTTCACATTTTATGTCAGATTTATCCCTATGTATTTCATATTTTTATGTTATTCAAAGTATTTTTAAAATTTCAACTTGTGATTGTTCTTTGCTAGTCTGTAGAAATACAGTTGATTTTTTATTGATATTTTATCCTAAAACCTTAGCTAAAATCAATTATTACTTCTAACTTTTTTGTGTTTCTATTAGATTTTCCAGATAGATAGTCATGTTGGCTATATATAAAGACAGTTTTATTTCTTCCATTCTGGATGCATTTTTTTTCATGTCTGATTATATGTTCCAGTATCTCCAGCACAAGGTTGAATACAAGTGGTGAGAGCAGACACTCTTGTCTTAGTCCTGATCACAGAGGAAATGCATTCAGTCTTTTATCATGAAGTATGTTTTCAGCTATAGATTTTTCATACATGCTGTGTTATTCAGGAGTCTCCAGAGGAACAGAACTAATAGGAGAGATGTGTATATGAAAGGGAATTTATTAAGGAGTATTGACTCACATGATCACAAGGTGAAATCCCATGATAGGCCGTCTACAAGCTGACGAGCAAGAAAGCCAGTCCAAGCCCCAAAACCTCAAAAATAGGGAAGCCAACAGTGCCGCCTTCAGTCTGTGGCCGAAGGCCTGAGAGCCCTTAGCAAACCACTGGCATTAAGCCTGAGACTCCAAAAGCTGAAAAACATGCACTCCGATGTTTGAGGGCAGGAAGCATCCAGCACAGGAGAAAGATGAAAGCCGGAAGACTCAGCAAGTCTAGTTCTTCCATGTTCTTCTGCCTGCTTTATTCTGGCTGTGCTGGCAGCTGATTAGATTGTGGCCACCCAGAATGAGGGTGGGTCTGCCTCTCCCAGTCTACTGACTCAAATGTTAATCTCCTTTGGCAACACCCTCACAGACACACCCAGGAACACTACTTCGCATCCTTCAAGCTAGTCAAGTTAATACTCAGTATTAACCATCACAGATGCCCTTTATCAGTTTGAGGAAATGCTTTTCCATGCTTAGTTTGCTGAAAGTTTTTATTTAATAATAAATGTTAGATTTTTGTCACCTGCTTTTTCTGTGTCTTTTGAGATGATCATGTGATTTATCTCTTTGCTAACATGGAGAATTGTATTGATTTATTTTCAGTGTAAAATCATCCTGAATTCCTAGGAAGTAAAATCCCAATTCATCATGATATTGTATTCTTTTTACAGATTTTGAATTCAACTTGCTAAAATTTTAATTTTTTTCTTCTATATTCATGAAGAATCTTGGCCTATAGTTTGCTTTTTTGTTAACATCTTAGTAAGGTTTTTGTGCCATGGTAATTCTGGTCTCTTACAAGTATTCCCCGCCTTGTAAGTTCTCTGGGATAGTTTGTATAGAATTGGTATTATTTCTTCATTAAATGTTTGGGAGAATTCACTGGCAAAGCTATCTGGGTCTCAAATCTCCTTTGTGGGAAGATTTCTAACTACAAATTGAAAATTTTTAAATTTATTTTTATTTGTACATTTATTTATTTTCTGAGATGGAGTGTCTCTCTGTCACCTAGGCTGGAGCCCAGTGGTGCGATCTCAGCTCACTGCAACCTCTGTCTCCTGGGTTCAAGCAATTCTTCTGCCCCAGTCTCCCTTGCAGCTGGGATTACAGGTGTGTGCCACCATGCCCAGCTAATTTGTTTGAATTTTTAATAGAGACAGGGTTTTGCCATGTTAGTCAGGCTGGTCTTAAACTTCTGACCTCAGATGATCCACCTGTCTCAGCCTCCCAATGTGTTGGGATTACAGGCATGAGCCACTGTGCACACCCTATATTGAATTTTTTTTAAATATAAGGCTATTATCTGTTTCTTTGTGACTGAGCTTTGATATTTTATGTGTTTTAGGACATTTGTTAATTTCATTTCCATTGTAAAATTTATGGGCATAAAATTTTACAAGTGATATTCCCTTTTTATACTTTTTAATATCTTAGAAACCACTGATACCCATTCTCTCATTCCTAATGTGAAAAATTTTGATCTCTCCTTTTTCCTAATCAATCTATCTTGAGATTTATCCTTTTTCTTTTGCTTTTTTTTTTTTTTTTTTTTCTCTCTGAGCTGCAGATTCAGTCTTGTTGCCCAGGCTGCATTGCAATGGGTTGATCTCGGCTCAATGGGGCAACCTCCGCCTCCTGGGTTCAGGCAATTCTCCTGCGTCAACATCCTGAGTAGTTGGGATTACGGGTGTGCACCACCAAGCCCAGCTAATTTTTGCATTTTTCAGTAGAGATGGTGTTTCACCATATTGGTCAGGCTCATTTAGAATTCCTGACCTCAGGTGATCCACCTGCCCTGGCCTTCCAAAGTGTTGGGATTTCAGGCATGAGCCAGTGTGCCCAACTCCATTTTATTTTTCTTGTCAAGAAACCAACTTTGTTTTTGTTGATTTTCTCTATTTTTGTCTTCTATTTTATTGATTTCTCTTTTGATCTTTATTATTTCCTACTGTCTGCTTCCTTTGAGTTTAATGTGCACTCTTGTTTTTATTATTTATTTCTTGTGATGGATCCTGAGGTCATTGCCTTGAATCTTTTTTTTTTTTTTTTTTGTAAAATAGGTATTTGGTGTTATACAGTTCCATTAGTATTAGTATTAGATGCCAAACATTAGTGGCATCCTACAAATTCTGATATACTGTATTTTCATTTTCATTCACCTCAGAATATTTTGTAATTTCCCTTTTGATTTCTTCTTTGAACTGTGAGTTATTTAGAAGCATGTTATTTAGTTTCTAGATATTTGGGTATTTTTCAGTTATCCCTCTTCTATTGATTTATAATTTAATTTCATTGTGGTCAAAGAACATATTTGTATGACTTGAATCTTTTTACGTATATTGAGAATGGTTTTATGGCTCAGAATGTAGTTGGTCTTTGTAAATGGCCCATGTGTACTTGAAAATAATATATATTCTGCTGCCATTGGATGGAGTGTTGTAAAAATGTCAATTAGGAGTTGTTTGATAGTATTGTTCAAATCTGTTATATCCTTGCTGATTTTGTGTCCACTTGTTCTATTAATTATCGAGAAAGGATTATTGAAATTCCCAGCTACAATTATGGATGTGTTTATTTCTGCTTGCAATCTATTAGTTTTTGCCTCATGTATTTGAAGCACTGTTATGAAGTACATAAACCCTTAGGATTGTCACATTTTCATTAACTGACCAATTTGTCATGCTGAAATGACTCTCTGCCTACGGTAACATTTTTCACTCTAAGATTTACTTCTTTTAGTATATTAATATAGCCTCTGTCGAGGGCTCAGCTGGAGAGAGAGCTGAGCTGCCAGGTTTTAACGTGGTCAGTTAAGAAAACGGCCAAACTTAAAAAGAAAGAAAAAGAAACCATCAAGACTTTATTCACTTATGCAACAGTATAAGCAAGAAGCAAAAAAGGAAGAAGTGCCAGTTCCCAGAATGTTCCATGTTTTCCCCCATGGAGCAGCTCAGAGGAGGGGAGTTTGGGGTATGGGGATGATCATCTCCCTGCTTAGCGAGAGGGACTGCCGAACATGAGCCTCCTGCTATTTCGCTGTTGCTGGGAATTTATGGACCCTGTGGTGAAGGGTGGGAGTTTGGGGAAGGCTAGGAGTGGAAGATACTTAATACTGAGGACCGCGGAGGCGGAGGTTGTTGCAGTGAGCCGAGATCACGCCACTGCACTCCATCCTAAGCGACAGCATGCGACTCAGTCTCAAAAAAAAAAAAAAAAAAAAAAAAAAAAAAAGAAGAAGAAGAAGAGGAAGAAGGGGAAGAAGAAGAGAAGGAAGCAGAAGAGGAAGAAGAAGAAAAGAAGGAGAAGAGGAAGAAGAGGAAGAGGAAGAAGAAGAAGAAGCAGAAGAAGAGGAAGAATAAGAAGAAGAAGAAGAAGAAGAAGAAGAAGAAGAAGAAGAAGAAGAAGAAGAAGAAGAAGAAGGGAGAAAAGCATGTTTTTCAGGTTACCCTCAAGAAGTTGGTGTCTAGGAGAGGCAGCCAAGAAAGACCTCTGCCAGGACCCTCCTGATCTGGGGACCTCTGCATGGAAGTATCTGGGCTGGGAATGCAGGTATGTGTAAGAACATAAGTGCGGGGGGACATGAGTCTTTGATACAACTCCCCTAGGGGACTGTGTGCTCTGATTGTGCACTGAGGCCGGTGGGGAGGACCCATGGAACAAACTTGTGGTAAGGCCTTTGTAGTGGCTGAAAACTCACACACAGAGTTGGGTTTTGGCTCTCAGAAAACTGCTCAGCCACTCCAGCTTCCTCTTGGCCAGTGTCAGCAATGGCATACCCTTGTCAAAACTTAGACTATTTGGCCAGGCCCCGTGGCTCATGCCTGTAATCCCGGTACTTTGGGAGGCTGGGGCAGGTGGATCCTGAGCGCAGGAGTTTGAGAACAGCCTGGCCTCAAGAAAAAAAAAATTTTTTTTCACTTTTAACCCATTTGTGTCTTTATATTTTAAAGTGCATCTCTTGCAGGCAGCACAAAGTTGTCTTGCATTTTTATCCAATCTGACAGTCTGCCTTTTAATGGGGCTGGTTGGACTATTTTTATTTAAACTTTTATCTGTAATGGCTAACTTTCACTCTTTCACATTGGCATTTGTTTCTTATTTGTTCCACCTGTACTTTGTTCCTTTTTTCCTCCCTCTCTGTCTTATTTTAGATTAATTGGATTAATTTAGATTAACTGGATTGATTTGAATTAGTTGAGTATTTTTATGATCTATTTTTATCTCCTTTATAGACTTATTAGCTTTAACTCTTTGTTTTATTATTTTAGTGGTAGCATACATCTTTTCTTATCACAATATATTTTGAGGGATACTATACCTCTTCATATGTGGTATGACATCCTTAAATGGGTATACTTCTATTTCTCCCCCCACCAGCCTTTATGTTATTGTTTTTGTCTTCCAATTTATATAAGTCATAACCCCTATAATACATGGTTATTATTTATGTTTAAATAGCCAATTATCTCTTATTTGGTAATTTTTATTGTGATAAAATATACATAACATAAAATTTACCATTTTAACTGTTATCAGTGTTGAATCCACACAAGACTGCAGCAACCTCAATTCTTACCTCCTTCAGAAGAAAGAATTCAACCAAAGGAATAAGGCAGAGGGAGAAACTGAGGCAAGCTTAAGGGAAGGAGTGAAAGTTTATTAAGAAGTTTTAGAGCAAGAATGAAAGGAAGTGAAGTATACTTGGAAGAGGGGCAAGCGGGTGACTTGAGAGATCAAGTGCAAGGTTTGACCGTTGACTTGGGTTTTTATGCTTCTGGGGTGATTGTGCCCTTCTCCCCTGATCCTTCCCTTGGGGTGGCCTACCAGCACTTAGGAGGGGCCACGTGTGCAGTGTGTTTACGAAAGTTGTATTCAGGCCGCCTTGAAACATTTTTCCCTTACCGGTTGAGTATTCCCTAAGGAAGGTCAGGTACCAGTTAATTCCACCATTTTGCCTCTTAGTGTGCATGCTTGAGTTCACTCACCCAACTCCTGAGATCTAATCAGGAAGCTGCTGATCATCAGTTTCAGGTGTTTTCTATCTATTGGGAGACTGCCTTTCCCTGGCGCTGGCTGCAACCAATTATTATTTTAGAGACAGTTTAACAACCACCTCACTATCACCTTATGGTCGCCTGACATTCCTGGTGAAGAGGGCCCTCTCCTTCCCTGCTCATGTCTGCCTAACTACCTATGGTAACAAAAGCTTTTTTTTTTTTTTTTTTTTTTGAGGCAAGGTCTTACTCTGTCACCCCAGGTGTCGTGCAGTGGGGCAATCATGGTTCACTGCAACCTCAACCTCCAGGGCTCAATTGATCCTCCCACCTTAGCCTCCTGAGTAGCCAGGACTACAGGTGTGTGCCACCACACCTGGGTAATTTCTGTATTTTTCGTAGAGACAGGATTTGCCTTGTTGCTTAGACTGGTCTTGAATTCCTGGGGTCAAGCTATCTGTTGGTCTCTGCCTCCCAAAGTGTTGGGATTATAGGTGTGAACCACTGTGCCTAGACCCCCAAATTATCTTTTTTTCAGAGACAGTGTGATAGTTCTCAAACTATCACCTAACATTCCTGGTAGGAGGGGAAAGATCTCTCTCTTGCCCCAGTCATGCCTGTCTAACTACGTGTAACTAGTTAGCTCAGCTTACTCTTATAATTTTTCTCACTGATAGAATTTTTGCAAAGGCACTTTCAATACTACCAAAATAAATAGTAATCAACCACTTGGAAGGCATTTAGAAGTAACTGAAGTCCCTACTTACACCAAATGAGGAAAAACCAAACTACACTGTGGGACACACTGTAAGTCCCTGCATCAGTCAGCTGTTGCTGTGCAAACACCTCCTCAAGACTCGGCAGGATAAAGCAATGACCATTTATAATTGCTCACATGTCTGCAGGTCAGCTGCTTTTTGGCTGACCTAGGCAGGGCTTAGCTAGGCTGGCTCTGCAGCGTGTGTCTCTCATTCTCCTCCGGTGGCAAACAATGGCAGATGACAATGGCAAATGTGGAAAGCCTTTAAAGCAGAAATCTCATAAGGAGTTCCCTGCCACTCCCATTCATCTCAGTCTTTCAGCCAAAGCAAGTGATATGGCCGAACCCCATATCAAGGGGTGGGGAAATATAATTTGCTTATTTATTAGGAGCAAAGTCACATGGCGGTCATTGCAGAATGGGTTGAATGACATAACCTATCATCAGCCCTGAAGAAACTCATCATTCATTTCCTTCCTCAAGACTCTCCTCATCAGGGCATCTCCAGATCTTACTCTTTCCCACACTCTGTATCAAACAGTCCACTCACACTAGCTACCCTGCTTCCTTTGGCACCCTCTTTCCACTAGATAACCTGTTCACTCAGCATTTCTATTTTCATTTGCATCTCCACCCTTTGCCCATTACCCCAGCAGCTCACAGAGGACCCTGATGGAATAGGCAAAACCCAGAAGTTGGGTGGGTAGATAATGTGTGAAAGCTCACACGGTTCTGACGCCTCCTTGCCGCAGGACATTACTAGCGAATGACACGTTTGGGGCCTGGGGTGTTTGCAGAACCAAATCAGGTGTGGAGGAAATTATACGTAAATACCTCCATGGGTGTGTGATTGTATCATACCTCACCATAACAAAGCTCAAATGACATTTCATTTCCAAACGTGGCTAGGTTTCCCTGTGTTATATGTCGTTGAAAGCCAGTATAAATAAATATCTGTGGAAGTCCTAGCTGACTGCCTGCTTTGTTTCTGCCACTAAACTGTAAGCTCCTCATGAACAGAGTGTTTCTGTACAATTCACTAGCTGTCTCTATCTTTACCCCACAGCCAATCCACAAATGAACGCTGTCAGCCTTGCCCCCCATCATATCCCAGCCATCCATGTCTGGCTACTCCATTGCTAGTCCAACCGAAGCCCCTTGTATCTCATGCCTGGGTTATTTCACAGCCTTCTAGGCTGGTAACTCCCGCTGCTACTGTGCCTGGCTCCAGTCTATTCTGTACATGGTGAAGAGGATCCTTTGAAAAATGGATAAAATGAGTAGCAAATTGTGTTTCTCCTGCACTCAGAATCCTCCTCTGGCTCCTCACTGTAACCTCTGGCTTCAGTAGTTACGGCAAATATTTAAAAGTCAGCCTGCAGGAAGATCCCTGATTTACTGAGTTTTCCAGTGTTAGTAGTATAAATACTCATGATGGCCAATTTTAAGCTGGCTTCTTTCCTTCACTCCGTCCCTCCCTCCTCCCCTTCTCCCCTCCTTCCCTTCTCCCCTCTTTCCTTTGTTTCCTCCCTCCCTCCCTCATTTCTTCTGTCCTTCTCTCCTTCCCTTCCTTTCCTTCTCACGTCCTTCTTTCCTTTCTTCCCTCCTCCCGTCCTTTCTTCCCTATTCTCTGCCTCCTACTCTAGAATTGACATTTCATGACAGGCAATCCATGTCTGTCTTAGTTATTGCTTAGAAGTACCTGGCACATAATGAAGGCTCAGTACATATTTCTTGAACAAATAGTTGACTAATTGAATAGATGATCCTTTCTTAATTCTGTACCAGGATTTAAGAATTACTCAAAGAAGATGTCATTGTTTTAAAATGACCAAGTAGTGCTCAGCGCTTTCAAGTTCACAAAGCATGCCTCATGCATCATCTCTATGATCTGTACCCGGGTGCCATCCTGAGAAGTTGGGAAAGGCTTTTCTCTTCCTCCTCACTTTACAAATGAGGAAACAAAGACTCAGAGGGATGGAGGTTCCCGCTCAAGGCCAAACAGTAAGTATGTATCCACAAGTCTGACTCTCAGTCTGGCAGTCTTCTCAGTGGTCTCCAGGAACTGTTTAGCTCTTGGGGGGATCTCATAAGGGAAGCCTGGAGGCTTCAGGGAGAGCTGTCCCAAGGAAGAGGAGAGAAACACATGGTGGCGAGGAAGGAGGATTGACGACCAGGGAAGGCCTTACGTAGGCCTCTACCAGGCTGAGCCTCTGGCGTCAGGCCAGTAACATAGTAATTCAGGTCCCCAATCCTGATTCTGTCTCTAGATTCCCACTAACCTCCCCACAGACATGGAGCATTGAGCCCCCCTTCCCCACATATAGAGTACCCCAGGTAGTGTAGGCTCCACACCTAGCACCCACCTTCTTGCAAGTCTATAGCAATGAACAGCAGAGCGCCAGCTGAGATCCACAAGCAGAACCTGGTCCCCAGGGATGATTTCTTTAGCCCCTGTAGTGTTTAAAAAATTGGGCCAGCATTTACAAGCAGGATATCCCAAGTGGTTGGTTGATTTTGGTAAACAGAAAGATCTTGCCACACATCCTGGCCATTCTGGGCTGACAGCAGTCATCCACCTGAGACCAGATAAGTGTTGTCCTGTTCAATGCAGCCTATCAATGCAGCCACTCAAACCAGTTCAATGCAGTCCAGTTCAATGCAGTTTCCTATCACCTCTCCAAATTCGAGGGCAGCCATTGACTGCAGTTTATTTCCATGCTGGAAGTTTTACTTGTATCAAAAAACATACCTCTGAAACCGAAACTTATACCAAAAGAAGAAAAAATATGTAGGGCTTCATGATTTTATTACATGGACTGACAGAACCCTGAGTTTACGAGCTTTGGGCTATGCCTCAGTTTAAAATACATGCCTGCCTGCCTGCCTGCCTGCCTGCCTTCCTTCCTTCCTTCCTTCCTTCCTTCCTTCCTTCTTCCTTCTTCCTTCTTTCCTTCCTTCTTCCCTTCTCTTCCTTCCTCCCTCCATTGCTCCCTTCCTTCCTTTGTTCCCTCCTTCCTTCCTTCCTTCCTTCCTTCTTTCCTTCCTTTCTCTCCTTCCTTCCTCCTTCTCTCTTCTCTTTTTTCTTTTCTTCCCTGACAGAGTCTCTCTGTTACCCAGGTATGGTGTATAATACATGCTAACACCACCACACCCAGCTAATTTTTTAATTTCTATTTTGAAGAAATGAGATCTTGCCATCTTGCCCAGGCTGGTCTCTAACTCCTGGCCTCAAGTGATCCTCCTGCTTCAGCCTCCTAAAGCATTGGGATTGCAGGCATGAGCCACCTAGCCCAGTTAAGTACACCTTTTCCTAGTTCTGTCAACAGTCTCACAAAGCTGGCATCCAGAACCCTCCTTTAGGTGAGGATCCTTGAGTTAAGAGGCGTTGAGGGACTTGCCCAAGGTTAAATAACTAGAAGTAGACACAGAATGTGAAGATAACATCTCATCCAGCACAGGCATCCCCATAAATTGCATTCCCACCCACACGTCACCAGTGTGTTCATTGTGACAGGATGTGTGACCTGACACAACAGCCTTTGTGTAATCTGACACATTCCCATTAGGTAGCGACATAAACCAACAAAGCTTTCCAGGACAATGCCTTTGTGGAAATTGGTTTTCTTGCATTACTAGGGATTTTAAGGCACAACGGGTTTTCCCCTCTTTCTGTCTCTCAAAAAGAAAAAAAAAAAAGTCCTTTCAATACCCAATATTGCATGGCTTTCATGCCAGGCATAAAATGAAATTTGCCATAATCCATTGCCTAGGGCGAAAGTCGTATGTGTGTGTCACAACTGACATCTGTTAAATTAAGTAAGCAAGCAATAAGAAGGTCTGAAATATGTTCTTTGTTCAGGAATTCGTGCAGACACTGATCAGCTGCTCTGTACAATTGAGAAGAGAACAAGTGCCTTTTTTTCCCCCAACATGTGCCACTGAAAGCCTCCAAGGAGGACAAAAGCAGAGGATGGATGAACTTGCACACCATGAAGTTAACACTTCTGTTTGAAGTTCAAGCAAATTGGCTGAGCACAGCAGGAATGACCACATTGCCAGCTCCATCATACCTGCTTCCTCCCCAGGGCTGAACAGGAGCTCAGGCTAGTCCTTCCTTACCTGCTACTTCTTTTGCAAAGTGTAGGAAGGTGTGAGGCTTCATCCAGACTACCTGATCAGTTTTGACCATCAGCATGTTATTATGGTGGATCTATTCTTAAAATACAGTTGTTCTTTTGTTTTCCTCACTAGCAAGGAATTTTGAACCAATAGCTCCAGAGTTAGCCCTTGTAATGTATTAATGAAGCTTCATTATTAATATGAGAATGAGAACAGATGTAATTCCAATGTGCAGCTGGAATATCAGCTAAGATGTGGTCCTTATAGAGATATACTAGGATCATCAAACGAGAAAGAGAAGCTTTGCCTATGCAACCAACTATAATTGTGGGATGGTGTATTTTGGGTATTGGAATTTTTTTGATAAACGTGAGGATAGGCAGAAAGCCCTTCAGTTTCAATCCTTTGTTTTGTCCTTTCCCTCATCCCTAGAAATAGGTTATGTATCTATGACAATAACAGTGAGTGCCTCCCAAAAAACCACACATGTTTTCAAACCTCCCCTGCAGTTGAATTGAACCATGTGGATGGGTTCTGATAAATGGGAAAATATTTACTTATATTTTCTTTGAGTTCTATTGTGGTTTTATTTTTGTGTTTAATCCACGTGGAATTTATTTTAGTATATTAGTTTCAAGGCAGTTGTTCCCGGACTATTTAATTAATCTTTCCTTTTCCTACCGATTGCAAATACCAATCAGTATATGATAAATTCTGATTTCTGGTTCGGTAATCAATTTTCTCATTCCTATGTTGGTATCAAATTCCTAAATTATAGTAATTTTAAAATATATCTTACTATCTAGTAAGAGCTATCCCCTTTAATTTTTTAAATGGGGTCTCACTGTGTTGTCCAGGCTGGTCTTAAAGTTCTGGGCTCAAGCAACCTTTCTATCTCAGCTCAGGCTCCAGAGTAGCTGGGACTACAGGCTCATACCACCACACCTGGCTCCTTTAAAAAAATTAATTTAGTTGCTTTTACAAACGTATTCTTTGAGTAGAATTTAAAAATCAGTTTGCTAAGTTAAAAAATTAAAGATTGATTAAATTCACAGGGTGACTGGGAAATAATTGATATCTTGTCAGGCCTGAGCCTGCTCATTCACGTGTGTGATGTTTCCCTTCATTTCATGTCTTCTTCCGTGTCCTTAGGCCGTTTTGTATTTCTTCTGTGTTTGATTCTGAGTATTCTGTGATTTTGGTTGCTTTTGTAAATGGGATATTTTTCTCATTTCCCATCATTTTTTCTAATTTATTATGGCTGAATGTTATTCAACTCTATGTATATATCACAATTTATTTATCCATTCATCCATCAATGGACATGTGGTTTGCTTCCACCTTTTGGCTACTGTGCTGCTATCAACATGTGTATGCATGTACTTGCATCCCTGTTTTCAATTCTTTTGGGTACAGATGCCTAGGAGTGGAATTGCAGGGTCCTGTGATAATTCTGTGTTGAGTCATCTGAGGAACCACCAACTGTTTCCTGCAGTGGCTGAACCATATTACATTCCCACCAGCAATATACAAATTCCAGTTTCTCCACATCCTCACCAATACTTGCTGTTTTCTGTTTTCTTTTTAAAAAGTCATTACCATCCTAATGGGTGTACAGTGGTGCCTCCTTTTTATTTGCATTTCCCTAATGATGAATGATGCTGAGAATGTTTGTGGGCCATGGCCTATCTTCTTTGGAGAAATATCCACTCAAGTCCTTTTTCCACTGTTTAAGGGATGGTTTGTCTTTTTGTTGTTAGTTTCCTAACTTTCTGACAGGAAAACGTTAACTGAAAGTCGCTGTGTTACATAGGATACTTTCAAAAGCAGCCACTAGAAGATGCAACTCAAAATGGCTTAAATGATGAAAAAATGTTAAATGTTTGAGTGATCAGGTATGGTTCTAGCACTCTCCACGTATTAATTCATTTAATTCTAACAAGAATACTACAGGGTAGGTACACAAATCAGAAATATGAGGCACAGAGAAGTCCAAAGTCACACAGCTGGTAAGTGGTAAAGTTGGAATTTGAACCTAGGAAGTCTGACTCCATAGTCTCATCTCTGAGTGACCAGGTAATAAGTCTACAGGGAGGCAGTACTGGCACTGATTGGTTTAGCACATCAACCTAATATGGAGTCTAGATTTGTCAATGTTCCTATTCTGTTACCCTAAGCATGTTGCCTTTGCCCCAGGGTCCTCCCCTCATGGTTGCAAAATGGCCACAACAGCTCCAAGCATCACATTATCTCCCAGCAACATCCAAATGACAGAAACAGAAAGTCTCTTTGGTTTCTTCTTTTTTAAAAGTAAGGAAAACTCTTCTAGAAGTACCTCTAGCAGACTTCTCATTGATCAGAATTGTGGCACATGCCCCATCGTAAACCGATCACTAACAAGGGACACAGAACTACAATTTTGGACACAGACTAATCAAGGTTGACACCGTGAAACTTCAATGGGGTCCAGATTCTAAAAACTATCTGCTGCTCAGTTCCTGAACAGAAATCATTTTCTGTTAACAAAGAAGAAGGAGGTAATCACTGTTGAGTTGGTGACCAACAGCTGCTGCCACAAACTGTCATTTACTTCTGTTAGCCTCAAGGTTAGTGATATCTTCTCTGTGGGCTGGTGACTTCTCACCCTCGATTTCTCCTAGGCCATGTGTCTGATATCTTCTAGGCCACAGATGCAACACGTACATGAAAACCTGAATCCCCACCACACATTTGTTTGCAAAACTCTGTTTGCCGTTTCTCTCTACTTCTGACAGCTACCCCTACAGATCACAGGGGCATGCATCTCTTTAGGGTGACCTTTGCATGTTTATGCTAATTGCAGATTAAATCTGTAAGCCCTAACACTCATAATCTCCTAGCTTCCCTCTGTAAAAAGTCCCCCTTAGTGATACTTAATTTCACATGCTTGCCAAATCTTAAATCCAAAAGCAGAAGTCGATTTACCTCTGTACTGAAATTAAAGCTATACAAAGTTTTTGGCTTTGGGGGCACACTTCACTGTTCTCAATGGCCCTTTGTAGGTCAGATTTAAGTTAAGAGTCTCTGTGACATTTCAAAATGTCATCCAACGATCCTGGCTAAAAAGAAATGAAGACGCTTTCTTCCACATTTATGCAAGTCACAGGAAATCTTTCTAAGTGGACAAAGTGAAATAATCTTGGGACAAACATTTTATTCCATGTTTATACAATGAATACACTGCACTGAGCATCTGTGAATTTTTCTGCACATTGCTCCTAATCCAATTTTAATGTATTTCTGGTCACGAAAACAAAAACAAACACACTTAACCTTCAAAAGGGAAGACGAATGACACTGACTTCAGGTTTTTCACAAATATCTGTAAATAGCAGAACAACACAATCTACGTGATGATCTTTCTGCTATTGCTGGATGAGTCAGGTTCTCCCTTCCCATTTACTCTGGAGCTTATGTGAGATGGCTGTGATTTAACCAGAGGAAGCTCAAGTCATAGGGCTGTGTGGTAGTGAGTTTTTCTTCAAAGAAAGGTAGTAAGTTTCCCATAATAGCAAGGATTGAAGCAGAGGGTAGACGACCTTTTGTCCAGGATTGTGCATAGTAGAGGTTGAACTTAGAGAACTTATTGAAGGTCTCTATCAAAAGGTCCTAAGATAAGTCATGAAAACAATCCTTATATACCTGTGGTGTTTTACGAATCAGAAAACCCTTAGACACATGCTTTGTCTCATTTAAGTATCAAAACAACCCTATGAGGTAGGTGGGTTGATTATTCTTGTTTTACAGATGATGAAATTGAGGTTCCGGTAGAGGTTAAGCAACTTATCTAGGGTCACACATTTAGGAAGTGAGGTCCTAGGACCTCCAGGTCAGAGATATCTCCATCCTCAGGACAAGGCAGAGAGGAGGCAGGCCCATTCTGCATGGCTGGAGCATTGCTAGGCAGGTGGCTACACTGCTGGGCACAGAGAAGTGGCTGTGGCTGCTCCGGCCTTTCTCTTTCTCCTATGCCCTAAGGCTGGTCATCAACAAAGCTCTCTGTCCTCAAGGACCCCTATGTATTCTTTCTCAGCTGCTGCAGGTTGGAGCTGACCTGTCTCCCAAAAGGCAAGTGTGTGAAGCCTGTGATTTACACTTGCTTGGTGTTTCAACCCATGCCCCGAATACACCCTTTTTAAAAGGACCACCGCAGAAACACCTCCAAAGCAGGGGGCTATCAGGTGGGTTCTCTCTCAGCCCACAGTTTTGGCAAGGGAGAAGAGGAACACTTCTGCTCAGTAGGGTCATTCCAGTCATTCCGTACGGGCTACTCCACCTAGTCTGAATTGTGTGAGAACACAAAAGAAAATGCCACTGCTTCCTGGGGAAAGAATGTTGGTGGAGGGGACAGGATGTTCCGTTGCAATCTCCTCATAGTCCCCAGGCTCTGACATAGATGGGAGCACAGAGTCGCTTGTGTGAGGGCCTGGGAGCTGAGCTTTCTTCCACATAGTTCTCCCAATCACATTGTGCCCTTTTCTGGTAATTCAGTGGGAAACGAATCCACCCAAGAATCTGGGCTGTCCCACAAAAGGAAGGTAAATATCCCAAAGAAAGAAATTATTGCCAATTACAGAGACCATGTGTTCACAGGAATAAACAGGAATACAGCTGAGCGGAAAAATGGGCGTATCACCACACATTCCATTTGATCAGGCAAGAGCCAGGCCAGAAATGAGTTTTGTATCTTTTTTCATTTGGGTCAACCAGGAGGGGTATGTATGAAAGGGAATAAAGTATACACAGATAGCTTCAAAAATAATATCTCTAAGCTTTTAGAAAGCCAGCCAGTCTTGCTACTCCTAATGCAACAGGAAGTTGTTGCATTTGCATTGAATCCAGAAGATTTCTCTCTCTCTGCTTGACTGTATTTGACCATACAGGATGAGCCTTGGGCCTGCTGGCAGTATGTTTTCTAACTCTGAGGGCCTGAGGAAACTGATGTTTGGAGAGAGGTCAGTGGCTTGCCCAGGGTTACACAGCTTGGAAATGAGAGGTCAGGACTTTCCCTGTCAGGTGCATCCCACACCCCTGGACAAGACCCAGGCATGAGAGGAGCCAGACACCCACTGCACACCAAGGTGATGTGCGGGTCCTGATTTCCTCACTATTTTCACCCCAAGGGCTTTCTCCCATTGGAGCTACACTGGGAGGTATCTGCTGTCTAAAAGGTGGGATGCTGGGGAATATGAAGAGAAACTCATGTTTTCTGTTTCCACACCAAAGGTTTGAGATGCAGGAGCTTAAAACCCTGACCCTTACAGTTCAGGTACTAAGCTGATGCCAGAAGCATTTGACTTGGAAGAGTAAATAAAGTTGGAAGAACTGGTTCTTCTCACTCCAGAGAGCGGGAGAGAAGAGAGACTAGGGACCACGAGAGTTTGGCTGTTGGTAAATGTCACTGAGAAAAGGGACTGTGCCTCATTCCTGTCACAGACCTTTCATAGCAGCACCCAAGGGAGATGTGGGAATTGCTGAGATGATTCACTCCAGCCTCAGAAAGCCCTGGCTGATGGGGCTAAGGCAGATGAGGTCTTTGTGGACCAATGATGGAGAGCATAGGAGAGCAAGGACATCTCGGAGGCACAACAGAGTGGGTGGTGATGGAAACCAGGTGGCCCCTGGGATCATGACTGTCACAAACCCTGGGAGTGATGGAGACAAATTATCATCTGGGCCATATGTAGTTGCAATTTTTATAGTTTAGAAATGATCAAATAGCAGCAATTTCATATTGTTTTGTGTAACATCATGGGAAAGCCTGAACTGCCTGCTATTTCATTTCTACCATGCAGTAGAATAAGAATTTGAAGTGGAACCAAATTCAGTCTTAGTCAAAGACAATCAGGCTTCTCACCCATCTGCATAGAGGCTATGTGTAGCACTAACCACACTGAAATGCCTCGACACTACCTCGCCACCAAGCAGTTCTTCAGGTGCCTGATGGTTCAGATCTCCTTCCCCAGGAGGATCCTGGGATGTCTTCATAACATTCGACTCTAATTTGAACGGATTCTCCTCCACACCCTGCTGTTTAAGATTTACACATAGTTTCCAGTATTTAGATGGGACATGCTTGGGAGCTGGGGAAAACTTGTTCTTTCCTCACAATTCAATCCAGTTTTCAGTCTTATCTATGTCATATGCCTGTGAGCACAGGATGAGAGGAATATAGGTAATTTCAGAAAACATGCAGGAGCCTACCATCATCACCTTTACTTTTTAAATGGGTTGGGTTTTGCTTCATGTTGGGAAGCTTGGTTCCTCCTGGCTGAGGAATGGTAGCTGGGAAACTGCTGGTCAAATCATCAGCCCTTTGTCCTCCTGGCATGACACAGGAGCCTGTAAAGGACAGAGGAAGTGACTGCTAGGCAGGTTACAAGGCATTACTCCTCCAGAACAGCCATATCTAGACATAGCATGGTGACTTGTACGCCATGGTTCTCAAATTGTTGCTGAGGCTCTCTGAGGTGCCTCAGTGAACACATCAGAACACTGCAAGATAGTTTAGACTTTTGAAGGAAACTCATTAACATCTGTCAGATACTGTGCAAAAACACTGGTTTTGATGGTTTTGCACAGTATCTGAGTTTCAGACAGTTGCTATGATAAAAAAGACACATTGTGAAAAAAACAACGTGAAATAGGAAATGAGAATGGCAGTATCCAATCTGAGTCCAAGGTCTGAGTAATTGTTCAGTGCCCAACAGGCACATACCTCACATTATTAAGAAATTGTGGCTGGGCACGGTGGCTCCTGCCTGTAATCCCAGCGCTTTCGGAGGCCGAGGTGGGCGGATCATGAGGTCAGGAGATTGAGAACATCCTAGCTAACACGGTGAAACCCCGTCTCCACTAAAAATACAAAAAAAAAAAAAAAAAGCCAGGCATGGTGGCCGGCGCCTGTGATCCCAGCTACTCGGGAGGCTGACGCAGGACAATGGTGTGAACCCGGGAGGCGGAGATTGCAGTGAGCTGAGATTGGCCCACTGCACTCCGGCCTGGGCAACACAGTGAGACTCTGTCTCAAAAAAAAAAAAAAAAAAAAAAAAAAAAAAAAAAAAAAAAAAAAATTGTGACCATTTGAAAATAAAGTAAATGTATTTTTATTTCAGTCTGTCTGTATTATTTTTTCCTGAAGTGGCTACTGTGTTTTCAGGACATAAATAATTGGTAAATTATTTGGGCCTGACTAATTCATCAACAAATTTTGGGGTATTTATTTTGACCTGTATGTGCCATGAAAAAATTATAGAGATACTAGGGGAGCTGTGCACTGGAAAAACTTGAGAATCTCTGTCTTAGTGAGAGGTGACAGCGTGCTGGCAGCCCTCGCTTGCTCGCGGTGCCTCCCCGGCCCCAGTGCTCATTCTGGCTGCACTTGAGGAGCCCTTCAGCCTGCCGCTGCACCATGGGAGCTCTTCTCTGGGCTGGCCGAGGCTGGAGGCGGCTCCCTCCCCTTGTGGGAGGTATGGAGGGGGAGGCACGGCGGGGGGAACCGGGGCTGCACCCGGCGCTTGCGGGCCCTCTTGAGTTCCGGGTGGGTGTGGGCTTGGCAGGCCCGCACTCAGAGCAGCCAGCCAGCCGGCCCTGCTGTACCCAGGCAGTGAGGTGCTTAGCACCCAGGCCAGCAGCTGTGAGGGTGCACCGGGTCCCCCAGCACGGCTGGCCCACTGGTGCTGCCCTCGATTTCTCGCCGGGCCTTAGCTGCCTCCCCGCGGGGTAGGGCTCCGGACGTGCAGTCCCCCATGCCTGAGGCTCCACACCCCTACCCCCGCCCGCCCTCCACCGTTGTCCTCACAAAACCGCTCCCCCCAACCGCTCCCACCTACCCAATCCCTCCTGCCACCCCCCTCTGTCCCCGCCATCACCCCCCCTCCCCACCATGGGTTCCTGCCTGGCCTGAGCCTCCCCAGTGAGCACCGCCCCCTGTTCAATGGCACCCGGTCCCATTGACCACTCAAGGGCTGAGGAGTGTGGGTGCATGGTGAGGGACTGGTGGGCAGCTCCACCTGCCTCCCGGTGTGAAATCCACTGGGTGAGGCCAGCTGGGCTCCTGAATCTAGTGGGGACTTGGAGAACCTTTGTGTCTAGCTAAGGGATTGTGAGTGCGCCAGTGAGCACTCTGTGTCTAGCTCAAGGTTTGTGAACACACCAATCAGCACCCTTTGTCTAGCTCAGGGTTTGTGGATGCACCAACCGGCACTCTGTATCTAGCTAATCTGGTGGGCACTTGGAGCATCTTTATGTCCAGCTAAGGGATTGTGAATGCATGAGTCCGCACTCTGTGTCTAGCTCAAGGTTTGTAAATGCACCAATCAGAGCTCTGTGTCTAGCTAATCTGGTGGGGACTTGGGGAATCTTTATGTCTAGCTAAGGGATTGTGAATGCACCAGTTGGCTCCCTGTATCTAACTCAAGGTTTGTAAATGCACCAATCAGCACTCTGTGTCTAGCTCAGGATTGTAAATACACCAATCGACACTCTCTATGTAGCTAATCTAGTGGGGATGTGGAGAACCTTTTTGTCTAGCTCAGGGATTGTAAATGCACCAGTCAGCACCCTGTCAAAACAGACCATTCAGCTCTCTGTAAAACAGACCAATCGGCTCTCTCTAAAATGGACCAATCATTTGTCCAGGATGTGGGTGGGGCCAGATAAGAGAATAATAACCATGGAAATATTTTGAAAACTGTTGTGCAGATGTAGGTAGTCATTCTTGTTGACACATTGATGAAGATGCTAATAACCCATGAGACCATCTTAAAAGGGGCTGGTTGGTAGGAAGGAAAGCCTGAATTAGTGCAAGGTCTGAATAATTGGGTTTCTTCTTACTTTTTAAAAAAAATCAAACTTAATTGTTCACAGCAGTTTAGAAATACATTTCAAGGGCTGCCACTTAGAGGCGAATTTTAACAAAGAAAGGCCAGGCACAGGGGATCGTGCCAGTAATCCCAGTACTATGGGTGACTGTGATGGAAAGATAACTTGAGGTTAGAAGTTTGAGCCAGGGCAACACAGTGAGCCCCTGTCTCTACAAAAATTAAAAATTAAAAAATTGCCAGATATGGTGGCATGTATCTGTAGTCCTGACTATCTGAGAGGCTGAGATGAGAGGATTGCTGGAGCCTGAGATTTGGAGGCTGCAGTGAGATTTGATCATGTCACTGCACTCCAGCCTGGATGACAGAGCAAGACCCTCTCTAAAAAAAAGAAAGAGAGAGAGAGAGCCAAAATTTCAGTCCCAGTAGCTCACTTACTTAGGTGGTTTGAGTATCATTAAATTCATCAGGGTCACCAAACAGTTAATTAAGTAGATAAAGAGTCCTCCATTTTATTGATACCTTTTGTTTATTAAAAATTTCCTTTTTCTTTTTCAACATTACTGTTAAGCTCTATTCCTTCCCCGGGTGAGTTCTTGCAATATTAAATTGGTAGGATCTGAATTCATACCTGTTTTGGATAAATCTATCAAATTTAAGAAGGAACCTAGGAAAGAACAACTTGAGAGGTGGCCGTAGAGCAGACAGGAGCCCTGTATGACATTGATCATTTGGAGGCCACCTGGCCTCCACTTCTCTCTGTGACTGCCTCCTCTTGAGGGATTTTCCATTGTGTGGGGCTTTGGGAGGTGAGAACACAGCTGGGGAAGAAGACTCTACCACTTGGGCTCAACTTTTCCTGAAGACTTTGAATCCTGTAAACACGGGGCAAGCAGTGGCCTTGGTACATCTCGGACTGAGGAGAAGCTCAGATCGGGTAGTTCCTACGACAAGGCCCTCTTCAGGAGCTCCCTGATTCTGGGACCCCCCTGGCCTAAAATCCAGTTAGTAAGCCCCAGGTATCCTCCAATTACCCTTCTTTTCATTCAGGAGAGCCAAAAATCGGCTTTTATTTGTAAGTAGATAACATGGCTAATAAGGTGTCCTTTTCCAAACAATTTTTCACCTACAAACAATTTTTGTGTGTGTGTGCTAATCTGTAATGTTGCTGAATGAATTGTTTAACAAGAAGCACATCAGAGTGATTTTAGCAACAAGAGCACTCATTCCTGTCTCGGTCTAGAACTCCTGAGATTTAAGATGGATCTGAAAAATTCTGTGTTCTCTTAAAGTGTAGTCACGTTTTCATAATCGGTGTGTTGTGCCTTTTTCATATTCTTTATCGGCATGCAGCTGTTCAAATTTAAAGGAAAGTTTCTGTCCCAAAAGCGTAATTCCTCGACAGAAAGTTGTTTGTTGGTTTTTGTTTGTTTGTTTGTTTGTAAGTCATAATCATGTTTTTGAGAATGTTTATTTCACTTTACCGTAGCATCATACAATTCAACCTCATGGGCATTCTTTATTCTGACACTTATAACTCTGAGTAAGAACACCATCTCTCTTGGGAGAAAAAGCAAAAGAAAATGTTTCTTTAATAAATATGCTTAATGTTCAATTAAAGTGTGTCTGTGGTGGAGAAGAGGGACAATAGATTTTTTCTTGAAATTTGTAAAAGGCTAAATTATTCAACACAGACAGTCTACCTTGAATAAACTTTATCATCTAAAAACATTAAGAATTTGGGCCTCTGGGCCTCTCAACAACAACAACAAAAAAAAAAAAAAAAAAAAAAAGAAGAAGAATTTGGACCTCTGGATGCTGACATTCTTAACCTTGGATACAAACCCAAGGGAAGTGATTGCAACACCAATTGTTATAATTTGGCTGTGATATTCAGTCTGAAGAGACTAATTGTGAATGCAACTCTGCCTTTTTGTGTGTAAAATTATTTAGCTTACTATCATAATTTTCGATTCAGCTCTCTTTGCTAACCACCCAGTTTAATCCATTCTCTCAAGTGATTTTCTTCTCTCTGCACCGTATTGGTTGAGGCTGCCTCATCTCCTGCTCATAGTAACATGGCACATTTTTATCTGATTCTGTCACTCTCTTCTCACTCCAACTCGTCTTCTCCAGTCCATTTTCAATAGCTACAGAGACCTGTTAAAACACAAATCTGGTCACTTTATCTTCTGCCAAAGATTAATGTGCTCCCATTGTTCTTAGGATGAAAACCGAAGTCATTAATTAATATGCTAAGGCCAGCATTATCACTTTATTTTTAACATTAAACAAAACCTAAAAGGTTTGTCATATAGTTGATATCTACCATATCCTATAGTCAATTATTTCAAACAAATTAACCAGAGATGGATTTTGAAACTTGAAATCTGCCACAGCTTCATCTTTCCATAACTCTATCAGTAAATAATTGGTCAAATTTCATGCTTTTGGTGGAGAAAAACTGCAAAGCCACAGAAACATCTAGTTTTGCCCCAAAACTAAGCAAAAACATGTAATTTGCCAAAAATTTGAGCCAAGAAACCATGGAGAAAACAGCCAAGCCCATCCATCAGGAAAGGCTTGGTTAGTGCCCATATCTGGACTGGAATATACAATCCCAAGAGTTGAAAAATGTGTGGGCAAAATGTAAGTTTGAGCAATAGTCACTTTCTTTTTCTTTTTCTTTTTTTTTTTTATTTAAAGAGGTATGTGCTTGTCAGTGGGAATAAAAATAAAATGACATGATTTTGGGATAAAATTGCTATGGCTGCAATATCTTCCTTAGTGGGTAATTGGCCATGCATCATAAAGAATGCGGCACCAGAAGGAGATCTTTAATACCACATCTTTAGTATCATGGCCCTATTAACCTTGACTTCAGATGGATTGGCCATGGGGTTCACTTACTCCAGAGACCCAGCCTACAGAAAAAGACTTATGCAAAGCTAGGTTTATTTTTTATTACTCTAGAGGGAAGGGATGTGTCGAATGTATAAAGATCCACTGCTTTCTCTAGGTAGAGGTTCAGAACTTCAAAATGGTGTGGTTGGAGCTGCAAGATCATTGATCTGTGCTAGGATGTAAAATTCAGAGAGAGCTGAATCAAAAATTAAGATGATAAGCTAAAATTATTTAGCTACAATTATTTAAAATTATTATATATTAGGGACTTCCCATAAGCCACACTGTGCTGTTTTATCTCATTAAATTTTCACAATGTAGCCACAGTTTTCCCCCACTTTACAGGTGACAAGATACAGTCCCAAAGAGAGAAGAGACATCTCTGTCCTCCCCATGCTCAGCATCCTTCACCCTTTTTCTGGTGCCAGCATCCTGGCTTTCTTTGAGGGACGTGCTTCCTTCCCCTGTGTTGGTAGACAGATGCCTGGAAGCTACCACTCACGGTATCCTGCTCTCCCCTGGCCAGCCGTACCCTCTTCCCAAAGAACCCAATCATGATTAAATAACAGGCAGGGATAAAAGGTTTGAGAAAGATCCATCTCTCCCACAAGTACCTTCTGCCACCATCCCCCTTCTTCCCTTTCTGTCTTCTGGTTCTTCAGTTTATCTTCCTTTTGGCTTAGGTTGCCCAGAGTGGATTTCTGTTGCTTGCAGTGAGCTAACTGTGGCTGAAATAAGAGGGTTAGTAGTTTTTCTGCACACACACATTCCAACTGCTACTTTCCTCACCCTTCCTGCCTCATCTCCCTGCTGCCTGTGGTAGTGATTGCTGGGCAGTGGGTGCTTGATGCATGTGCATCCTGACCCTCCTTCCCACACTAGGATAGTGGAGGAGGTGGTATGCTTTGGTCTCTGGGCACAAGCAACCCCAACCCAAGACTTTGGGTTGCTGTTTCTCTGTACTGCTGGACTGCACAAAAACCGAGCTTCCGTCTCAGTGTGGTTTGAAGGTGGCCAAATGGCCATTAACTGGGTGCTGGGTCCAGCAGTATCACTCAATTCCACATGTAGAAAAAGTTAGCCAAGGGATAAGAGCTAAAACACCTACAGAATGGGACGAAGATATGTCAAAATACCCTCTGTGGCTCTGGCACAGGCAGGACAGTAGCATCATCAGGCTGCTGGGCCCACCAGTATGCAATAATTCCCTCTTTATTCAGTGTCGTAGCAGAAGTGTAACATCCTCTGTGCGCAAATCGTCAAAATTTTTCTTTGTGGGCATGGTTCAGATAAAAACAGGAGAGTCACATGACCTAAATGCTGTGCTCAGCAATATGTCACAATTCCACCATTTGAAAGGCCCAGGCAGGGAAAGAGAGTCATGTCAGTTAGGTTATGGCCTCAGAGATATGTCCCAGTGTCCCCATTAGGCAGGACTCAGGCAGAAAAGGAGAGTCTTATCACCTAGGTTCTTCTTTAGGTATACGTCACAGTATAAGACATAGACAGAAACCAAGCAGAAGAACCACATCAACCGGGTGTTGGGTCCTGAGATATGTTGCAAGGCTCCCTTAGGACAGAATCAAGGTGAAAGAGTTACATCACCTTGGTGTAGGTTCAACTTTTATGTCACAATGCCTTATGTGGGTGAGGCCCAAGCTTTGAGTCACATCACTTCGGTAATATGCCCAAAGATATGTCACAATGCCCTGTTTAAAACACAGCCCTGGCAAAAGAGTACCGTCACTTGTGTGCCTGGGCCTAGCAATATGTTACTACCACCTGCTGTGTTCAGGGTCCTTTCCAGAGAGGAGAGTTACATTTCCTAAGTGGTGGACACAGTGATATGTTACAATGATGTCTGCGGAAATGGCACAGGCAAGAATGTAACATCATCTGGGTGTTAGATCTGGTAATATTTCACAATCCTTAGAGAATGGCAAAGGCAGGATGGTCACATCCTCTAGCAGCTGTAACATCACCTGGGTTTTACATCCAGTGATATGTCACAATCCTGAGAGGACATCCAAGGGAGGAGAGTCATATCATCTAGAAGTTGGCCCAGGTAGAGATCACAATCCCTTATGTGGGCTGAAACCAATCTAGAGGGTCAAATCACACAGATGCTTGCAAATATTTGTATCACATTCACACTGGTAGAATATACCAGAGATGAGATTTATAATACCACACATGTCCCGTTTTCATGAGTGACAATGTGAGATCTGACAGTCCTTACTTTAAGGTGGGTGTGCATGTGAAACTTACAATTTCATCCTTCTGGGTTCTGTTAAGACACTCTCTGTACAAGTCATGGGCTTTATAAAATATCTGAGGCTGTTATAATCTTCTGTGGCCTTTTTACCAGAAAGAGATCTAAGACATCACTCGTGTTTCTAGAGCAAGTTACAAAAGTCAAATTAACTCCTGTTTCTGGGGTCCGCATATCAGAGTCATTATGATGCCTGTGAGCTGTGCCAAGTCATATGTCAAAATTTACTCTGTGGTAATGAAACAGGCATGACAGCCATATAACCTAAATGCCGAGGCAGAAATATTCCAATATTCTCTTTTCAGGCAAGTTCCTGGCAGAAATGTCACATAACTTTGGGGCTACGCCTAACTCTGTGGCACAATGGCCCTTGTAGGCAGTTTCCAGGCAGAAGAGGAGAGTCATATCACCTAAATAATAGGCCCAGAGATATGTCACAATGCCTCCTGTTGAAAGTGGCAGGAACGTATTAACGTATTATTTCTGATTATATCCATCTGAACTGGAGTAATCTGGTATCTTATTGTGGCTTTAATTTGCATTTTTCTAATAATTAATAGTGTTGACCATCTTTGCAGGTACTTGGCCATTTGTATGTCTTCCTTGGAGAAATTTCACTTAAGGTCTCTCATGTATTACTAAATTCTGGTTATTTTTGCTTTTGTGTTTGTTATATATTTTGTGTGATTATCCCTTGTCGTATGTATATTTTGCAAATATATCCTCCCACACTGTAAGTTGTCTCTACTCTATTAATTTATTTTTGCTATGTAATATTTTTTAGATTCTGTTAAATTCACTTGCCTGCTTTTGCTTTTGTTGCCTATGCTTTTGAGTTCTTATTTACATTTTCTTCCTGTCCTATTTTGTAAATCATTTCCCTATGTTTTATTCAAATAGTTTTTAAGATTGAGTTGTACCTTTAAGTCTTCTAATTATATATAATTAAGTTGTTTTAATATGGTAGGTAACCAGTTGGCATCTAGTTATATTCGTTTAAATAATCAATTTTCCTAGCACCATTCATTGAAAAGATTGTCGTTTCTTAAGTGCGTATTCCAAACAGCTTAAAAATTACTTGGCCCTAGGTTTCTGAATTTATTATTGGGATCGCTGCATACTTTGGTCTATGTGTCTGTTTTCTATGCCAGTGTCATGCTCTTTTGCTTGTTGTAGCTTTGTAGGATATTTTAAAGTCAGGTGCTTTGATGCTTTCAGGTTGTTCTTTTTTCATAGGATTACTTTGGCTATTTGGAGAGGTTTTCTTTTGTTTTCTATGAATTTTTGGCCTGTTTTTTCCATTTCTGTGAAAAAAATATCATTTGGTATTTTATAGAGTTTGCATTGAATCTGTAGATGCCCTTGAGTGGCAAAGCCATTTTAACAATATGTTTTATAACTAATGAGCAAAAATATCTCTCAAACTCTTCATGTCTTACTTTCTTTATAAGTGTTTTATGATTTACAGTGTGGACAGTGTTTATTTTTTAATTAGTTTTACTGCTAGGCACCTTTATTTTTTATTCCAGATGCAAAAAACAGTATTTGGAAAAGTTTAACATGCCTTTGTGATTAAAGCAACAGAAGAAATTAGGTATAGATGCTATCTACCTGAATACAATTAAGGCAAAATATGAAATTCATTAGCTGATATCACACTGAACAGGAAAATAGGAAAGTTTTTCATTTGAGATCTGGAGCAAGACAATGATGTCTACTTTTACCACTTTCATTCAACAGAGTACTGGAATTCTCAGCCTGATCATTTTGCAAGAGAAAGAAATAAAAGACATCCAAATGAAAAAGGAGAAAGTCAGATTGTCTCTGATCGCAGATCATACAATTTTTTATATAGCAGAACTAAATAGTACACTAAAAATCTTGAGAATTAATAAAGAAATTCAGTAAAGTGGCATTATATCAAATTCACATACAAAATTAGGAGCATGTTTACATGCCAAGAATGAGCCATCTGAAAGAAAAGTTCAAGAAAAAAATTATTTACAACAGCTATAAAAATAAGTCCTGTTTCATTTTAAGTTCATCCTTGTGGTAAGGTTCAAAAATTGTTTTTTTGTTTGCGTATTCAGTATTCTCTACCTCATTTGTTAAATAAACTGTTCTTTCTTCATGTGAAGTCATAGAGACCAGAGATAGCCAAGGGACCTTTTCTCATTTTGAGTAATAGAGACAGGAGACAGTCAAGAGTCCTGGCCAAAACTCCACTTTTAAGCCTAAAACAGCCTAAAGGCTGATAAATTGAACTACTGATTTCAGATAAAATCGGCCCTTTCCTGACTGTTTCTCTCTGAGTAATGCCCACACGCGCACTGGGAAAAGGAGGTGGAGCCATGGAAATGTCAAGGAAGGGGAACAAGCAAAGAAAAAAATGGGTGCATGAGAGGCCAGTAATTCAATCAGGAAATTGGCAAATTTAAAATCTTATAGGTACCGGGTTTTTCTTCTGCCTGTATGTGTGTAAAAGAGCTCCAATAAATTTACTGAGAAAATGATAAGCCCTTGGATCAAATATTTCTGAAGGAAAGACGAAAGATGTGTATGTTTTAGTTCACATGACTTTAATGCTTGAGAAATAAAAACAGCCTTAAGATTATCAGTAAAACACAAATGTCATCAATATGTGAGTAGGTGGACTAAATTATGCAGGTCAGATACTAGGTTTGCTGAAAGTTTTAAGGTTATAACTGCTTTTTTGGTTTTTGAAAACAGTTCAACTTTGCTTCACAATTGGTCAAGCCTGAGGAAAAATGGAACTAAACACACCCTTAATTATGGCTGCTCCTAGCACATAATTAGGACAATTTACCTGGCTTTACATTAAAGGTAAAATTGCTAAAATTTACCATGATAATATGTAATTGAAACCACTGGAAGTACATTTCCAGACAAGGTGTGTAAGGACAGTAAAATGTGTTTTTAATACAAGATTATAAGAAGGCATGCAAATATAAATTCTTGCCTAGGATCAAACAACCCTTTTGAATTACAGATGATAAAGCTGAAAGTTCAAGCAAGTTATGGAAGAATTGTAAAAATAAATCTTTCCAAGAAATTCTGTGTGTGAACATCAATTAAATTCAAGAGGATATTATATGTTTTTTTGTTTTTGTTTTTTGTTTTTTGTAAATTGAGCATTGAAATGAAAGCACAAAAAGTACTCTTAAGGCACTAATCTGCTCTGAAGGAAAATTTTTAAATAATGTAAAAGTTTCTGCCTTTTTATTTATAGGTCATTATTTTTGTTAAATAAATAACTGATGGTAATCTGGAATTTTATTTTATAACATCAAGCATTTTAAACTCCTAACATGTAATATCCTTCTCAAAATCAAACTTTGATTACAAAATGGTCTTTCCTAATTCCTGGTTTTTGAATGCTAAAGAGGGTGCCTGGAGTATCCACGAGAGCTTTATACAGGATCATACAACGTGTTTAGTTACAAGGAATCCCAAAAATGGTTTTCAATATTCTTTAGATGGCATTTTCATGAATAATACTAATACGTGTTCCTAAATTGTATGGAATTTCTAAAATTCTAATGTCTGACGTATATGCTATCAACCACAATTAATGCTGTTATGTTAAGTTATTGCAAACCATAGACCTAACCAAAATTTTTGTCAATCATCTTTCTGACTGTAACTACTCTGGATGTTTTGTTAAACACAGACAATTGTCATCTGGTTTTGACATTTTTCCAAAAATGTTTTTTAATCAGCTATAGAACTTTGACTGGTGCTCACAAATGCAGGCTTCTGAAAACTTTGGAGCTGTGACAGGAATACAGGAAAAACCTACCAGGACCCATGAAGAGCTAAAATGTTTATGAATATTAAACAAAACAAGAGTTAACTGAATGGACTGGACTGATAGAAACATGAAGTAATCTTTCCTATTTTTGCTTGTAACATTACTGACTCATGTATTGTTTACCATAGTCAAGGAAACTTATTTTGAGCTGTTTACAGCCTTTAATATTTGAGTAAGGTGTACTCCTGTGAAGAAAATTTGAATCATGTTTATCTCTCTCTTCCTGGCTTCTTCAGAATTTGAAAAATAGTTATGAGTGTTCTTAACTTATGGCAATATAGCTCTTTGAATCAGTGTAATAATAGTCTATTTTATTTGCAACAGGACACAGTTAGAGAAACTGGTTGCTTTATCAAGGCCTTGATTGAAAAGTTCTGCTTCCCTCTAAGCAGTCAAGCTCAACTTGCAGAGCCAATAATAGCCCCTTGGATAAACTGGCCTTATACCTTATCTACAGAGTCCTTGTGCGGGGTTCCAGATCTGTGGTAAGTAAAGAATGACACTTTGGACAGGCCCAGGAGCTCCAAGTTTATTTTGGGACCATAAGAGAAGAGGATCACCCAACTCATAGCTAACTGATGGTACAAAACCATGGCTGGGTTTGACTTCAGAAAGTCCTCTCTGAAATTTCTTGTGGAAGAGTTCTATTAAAGCCAATGTAAAATAACTATGTAGGAATAATTTTTCTTGCTGCGCTTTATGTAAATAATGAATCCAAGCATACGACTAAAGCTGATTTCACAAAGAACTCAGTTCTATCATTATTTGTTTCTAACAACAACAACAACAAAAGAACTGAATGGAAAAGATTATTTGTCAAAACTAATTATATGGTTGTCATTAAATCCTAAACTCATTAGATTTGCATTTTTCCTACATTTTCGAACAAACCGGCTTATTCTTGTAAGCCAATTAGTGATATTCAACTGCAGCTCAGAAGAAATGAAACTGGTAAAAATCTGGATTAATATTCTAGTTCTGGGCAATTATCCTGCAAACCCTGCATTGTTATGGGAATAAATAGTGTGCCCACCCAAATCTTAGCAAGCATAACTAGAGCCACTAGATATCTGGGTGTGTTACAAGACATTATTTCTCTCCCTCGTGGAAAGAGGACTCAATCCCACAGCTTCATCTAAAAATTCAGCTAATTATATGGAGTCCATGCAAATCCCTGAGCCACATTTTTGTCCCAACCTCAATTTCAAGCTTCAGGTTGAAGCCCTAGGAAATAACACCGGATCTGAGAAATCCAGAAGGAGATGATAATGGAGGATAAAAGGCACAGTGCAGGTGAGCATGACAAATTCCAGACAATTAAGCCAAGCCTCCCATTTCATCGATAAAGATTATGCTAGTGTCCTTTGCATAAATAAAGTCTAGTGAACCCCAGAGCTACTGACAGCAGAGTAGATAGGGCATATCTGGGTAAGAGCAGACATTTCAACCACCCTAGTTCTCTCCGTTAACATGGGTGAAAGCTGCTTTGACACCCATGGATGGACCTTGTTACAATCGCTGGGACTCGGGGATAGAAGAATAGGAGCAGGAAAGAGAAGATTTTTTCTCCTATCCCTCAACATACCCTGGAAATTTGCAAGAAAGAGAAAGGAACCAGGGACAACTGCTTCTCTCTTTCTAGATGAGTAGCCATTTGTCTTCAGTCTATGTGCCTTTTGAATGCAAACTAAACCCTTGGGACTTCTCTGAAAATAATGTTTTTTGTTTTTTCTTTCTCCTCTGTCCTCTATTTACAGATAGGTAATCATGTCTTCATACTATGGGACACGTTCCTCAGATGCATCCTCGAAGCCTGGAAGAGTTAATTTCCCAAAATTTAGACTGGTTTGCTTAGGATCGAACTCAAGGCAAAAGAACCCAGAAGACTGACATGCTGGCCAAACAATTTTTTTTTTTCCATTTGAGTTTTTGTCCTTCCTCTTTCTATGGGAAAAGACCTTCCCTTTTCAAGGGAAAAGACCTTGGAAATTTTGAGCTGACCTTGCCATTTGCTCCTTGTGTCATTTCAGTACATGTTTTTTAATAACCCAGTTTGATTCTTTTTATTTTCAGCCTACCAAAGTTCAAAAAGTCACTCAACCAGAGCCTTGAACAGTGGCCCATTTCACTGGGGACAATTAGATAGGCCTCTTAGTGAGATCTGATTGCCATTTTTTTCCACAAAAAAAGTGCCCCCTCTCAGCAGGAAGCACTTAAAAGTGGTTTTTGTCCTAATCCTTATCCTTATTCTAATGGCAGTCAGATGTACTCATTTAAAGGGGGCAAATAACGAGTTAGAAAAGAGCCAAGGGTCCTTGGCAAAACCACACATTCAAGCTTAAAACAGCCTGAAGTCTGAAAAATCAGACTGTTGGCTCCAGATAAAGCCTTCCTTTTTCCAACTGATTTTCTCTCGGTAATATCCACCTGCACAACTGGGGAAGAGAGTGGATCCATGGGAAGTTCACCCCTTGTGCAGGGAGGAGAAGCCTGGACTCTTCAGTTTCCTGTGATGGTCTGGTGTTCATCAATTTGGGAGGTGGGGGCCTGTAAACAGGACTCCAACTCATTTTGTTAAAAGTTTTCTTCTTCTTCTTCTTCTTTTTTTTTTTTTTTTCCATTTTCCCCAATCAACTCTACTCCTCATCCTTCAGAGTGTCCCTGACTTAATATTTTCTAGTCATGTGACCAGAACCCAATTTTTTTGATGTAAGGACAGTGTTCTGCAACATGGGGATTTGCAACCCTCGTTTAAGATAAGCTGAGTTAATGCGTGTGGGTTACTTTCTGGCTTCTCTTACCTCTTTCAACATTTATTTTTCTGTCTTTTTCCCAGCACCACACTGTTTGATTACTGTAACTTTGCAATATGTTTTAAAGTAAAAAATATATGACTCTGACTTTATTATATTTTCCCAGGTTGTTTGTCTACTTGTGGTTTTTGAGCATTTATAAAAATTATAGGGCAATATTTGGTGGCTCACTCCTGTGATCCCAGAACTTTGGGAAGTCAAGGCAGGTGGATTGCTTGAGTCCAGAAAGTTTGAGACCAGCATTGGCAATATGGTGAAACCCTGTCTCTACAAAAACCCCCAAATCTTGCTGACTGTGGTGGCATGCACCTGCAGGCCCAGCTACTTGTGAGGCAGAGGTGGGAGGATCAATTGAACTTCAGAGCTCAAGGCTACATGCAGTGAGCCATGATTAGGACACTGCACTCTAGCCTGGGTGACACAGCCAAATATTGATGCCAACACTTCAGAATATTTTAGTACTTCTGGAAAAACTACCATTGGTTTTTTGAAAGAGGTCTCATTGATCTGTAGATCATTTTGAATACCATAAACGTCTAAAGAAACGTGCATGTTCTAACTCTTTTAAAATAGCGTGCGGAAGAATTTGTCTACTTTTCATATACATGCAGACATGCTAGCTTTCTTTTGGTTTTGGACCTCCAGTTATATTTTACTGTAGTCAGAAGTAATACTTTCTTATAACCATTTGTTCAAATATGCTAAAACTTGCATGCTAGCTAAGAAGTTTGCCTATCTTAGGAAATAAACTGTATGTAATTAGAAATATTATGTATTATGCTATCGTTGCGTGAAATGTTTTGTAGATTATCCCTAGATCTTATTTTCCTTTTTAATCTTTTATTTTTCTGTACATTTGTCTTTGTTTTTATCTTGTTTCCCTTTATTTTTATTTACTTTCATTTTTTTTCTATTAATTTAATTTTATTTCATTTTTTATTTTTTGTTTTTTCATTATAGTCTCAATTTCAAATTTTCTAGATTTTTGTCATTTGTAATTTTATTCAATTTCTTGTTTCTTTTATTTATTTCCATGCATATCTCTTTGTTATTTTATTTTTTCTCTGCATTTCTTTTTTACTTTCACTTGTCTCTTCTTATTCTTAAAATTTTCTTATTTCTCAATTTTATTGTATTTACTGTTTATCTTCATCTTGATTTTATTTTCACTAATCTTAGTTATATTTTTCTTTACTTTTCTCTATTTTGTTTCAGTTTATTTTATTTGCCCTTACTATTTTCCAATCGCTTTAAATTTATTTTTAAATTTTATTTCTCTTGAATTATTTTTTCTTTATTTGTCTACATTTTGCTGAGGCAGGGTATAGTCAGGGGCTCCTATCAGAACTGCTGTTATCCCTGGACAGATCTTTTATTGTTACAAGCCCATCTAGCATTCAGTTTTACGGGCCATTTCCACTGCTTTCGAAAGCCCCCTGCAAGCCTCAGTATTGCTAGGCTGAAGCCCTGATTGCCTCTTTATTTGTGTACCAATGGATTCCCTACACACAATCCAGGGCACTGATTGCTCTTCCTACTTTACAAGGACAGAGCCACACCCACTCCACTCCAACAAGTAATGTCTGCACCATATGTGAATCTTTTTGCCGTTAAAAAATAAAATTTTGAGACAGAGTCTTGCTGTGTCACCCAGGCTGGAGTGCAGTGATGTGATCTCAGCTCACTGCAACCTCTGCCTTTCAGTTTCAAGTGATTCTCCTGCCTCTGCCTCCAAAGTAGCTGGGATTACAGATGCCAGGAATTTTTTTTTTCTTTTTTGTATTTTTAGTAGGGACGGGATTTCACCACGTTGGCCAAGCTGCTTTCAAACACCTGACCTCAATGATCTACCCTCCTCAATCCCCCAAAGTGCTGGGATTGCAGGTGTGAGCCACTGCACCCAGTCAAAAAAAATTTTTTTAAGTTTTAACTTGACATATATTTGATTTATTTTGAATATATTAGCTTTATGGGTAGATACACATTCATATATGTACAAAAATGCAATTGATGTGAGAAGATGAATATTTCTACATTTTATCTTATGATTTCATGGAGTTGCTATTTTACCTTTTCCTTTCTTTATCTTTATATGTTTAATGGGAAGATCCTCAGTGAAGACCCCTCACTGTGATAGACAAAATATTGTACAATAAATCATGGATAGATGCAGTGAAGTAACTTCTGGTTTTTATTTGGAGATCTCATAGCTGGGATTAAAAACTCTTGGTGGTAAAAATCACCTGATGAGGACTTTTAATATGCTGTCTTCTTCTGCACATTTTCCCACCATCACAATTTTTTGAATTTCCCAAGAAAAAAATGTGGAAAATTATTTCCCTCATACCTACTCATCTCCCTTTTATAGGTTTTCAGGTTATGCTTTGTGCAGATTGCTTAGAAGCTCACGATCACGGACATCACATTTGTCAAGAGAAAGCTTTGTTGAACCAGGATTAAGTGTAGGTGTTTACCTCCTAAGGGCCCATGGTTCCTCTAGAGGTTGGATGGATCTTCAAAACCATTACTGAATCCAGGAACCGAAGACAGAATTTGAGGGCATTGAAAAATGCTCCCTTTTGATTTCCAAGTGGTCACTGCTTATTCTGGCATTAATCTTGATTGTGACCACGATGTTTCTCTTAGTCATCTTTCCTGGTACACCACTGATTGTGCATCTAAGGAAAAGAGGCCTGAATGAGAGTGGTAAAGAGAACAACAGCATCTTTCTTAGCTGATGCCTCGGTGAGCTTTGAAGCACATTGAGCAGAGTCTGAAATCCTTCCTTAATATGGGATAAGTTGCATCAAATTCAACTCCCATAGAAATGGCACCAGGTTCAAGATGTCAAAGAAGAGACTTAGAACCAGTGAATGAGATACGGAGTTTTACTGGGGACTTAAAAAGAGGGGAAAAGGTCCACTGTCAGTGGGCTTAGCATGATAACCATTCCCACTTACAAAAAGCATGCAGTTTGTATAGCATTGTTATTTAGCACTTTTTTCAACAACTTTTCACCTGTCAGCATTTATTTAACAAAAAAGGAGTGGCCTCAGTCCCCTGTGTGGCCTGTATTCCATGCCACAGGATGGAACAGACCTGGTACTGAGATATTCCTCATAAATAAAGAATAATTTTCAGCTCAGCCACTACTAGGTTTTTTATCTTGGATCTCTGGGCACTCAGAAGCTTTTTTTTTTTTTTTTAATACAAGGTCAGTCTCCAGGTATGCCCAAGTCAAGTTAACACTGTCAGTTTCATCCATCATACAGGCTGGTTAAGGCAGTGGAGGGTCTTCTTCCTGAGACTCTAAATTCAAAATGGTTTGATTTTTCTTAAATCCTTGAGTTGACAGTTTACTAAAAGGCCCATTGTGTGTGCACATTGCTGGTATGGTTGTCTAAGATAATGAGATGGCTTCTTAGTTGGTAGGGTGTGTTTCTGTTACAGGTGTGACTGGGTTTGTACAGGCTGCTGAGGTGCCCCTTCTCCAGACTGTCATTGGATCATGACATTCTGGGGTCCCAGTTCCACTATTTTCCAAGGTGGGACACGCTGACGCAGAACCTGAAATTGTGATTCACGGTGACTAGGCTGAGGCTGGCCCTTAAAAGGCAGAACTGCCAGGTCTGTGTCTTAATTTCTTTGTCATTCTAATTTATCTTTTGGTATGGAGAGCAGAAAACAGTCTGACGATGTGACAGCCCTCCTCCTAGAGTTGGCACTATTTATGCATGGTTCTTAAGTGTCAAGGTAGGTTGAGAGATCTCTCTTCCTGGCACAGCCTGAGTGGGCTAGAGTGCTGTGACCCTTAACTCTAGTCATGCAGCCTTCAGAGGAATTTCAAAAACCACAGGATGTGGGGGATAGAGAAAGAGCTGGTACAAATGACAAGTTGTAGGTAAAATAATTGGAGACAGGAAGAGAATGGGACCTGCTTGGGTCAGTACACACACTGCATGGGTACAGCTTAACAGTCAATCCATTTCTCTGATTTGGCCCTTGTGTCATGGAATTAACATGTCCACTTCTGCTCTGGCCTCGGAGCTGAACTCTTTGTTTCTAGAACCAAATTTAAATTCTCATCTCTGGAATTACATTTGGGTTTCACAGGCCACTGGAGTGGGGAGGCCCAGGTGCGCCCACAAAAGAGGCTGTTGTTGGGCTTTCCTCACATGACTTTTGTGCCTACGCTCACAAGGATAAGGGATCTTCTTCCTCAAGGCATGCCAGGAAGGCTTATGGGAGCCAGTGAAGAAAAAAGGTGATGCCTCAGCCCAGTGCTCTTGCTCCTCCTGGCTTGTGGCTTTGGGCTCTCAATCATGCTCACCAGAAAAATGAGCAATGAAAGCCCCTCGGTGACTGACTGCTTACCCCACCTTTACCATGCCACAGGACAGTGCCACCCCTGAAGCTCCAAGTACAGCCTGTGCTTCAAAAAACTGAAGAATCTGTTCAGGGCCCTAAGAGGGTTCTCCCCTGCAGGGAACTCTGATGCCTACCCCTCCTTGCCCAACTGACAGCTAAGCATGTCTGCTGTGTTGCACCCTTGTTGCCTGCTCTTATCAAGCCCGTGTCTCCATGAATTGACTAGGGGCACAGGCTCACTGAAGCCCAAGTGACCTGTCTAACACTCCTTCAACGCACAGCCTCAGGCATGTGCCATACAGGTTTCTCCTAGAATGTAATCTTAGGGTGTCACACCACCAAATTCTGCTCTAACTTTTGGACTAGCTAATCAGTAAGTCACTTAATGTTCCAAGATGGGTGTGAGCCTTGACTCTCTTTATCTCCTTCCTCTAGTGGGGCTGCATTGTGGGTTGCCATCCTGATTTCTTTGTGGAAAAAGATAGCAGATGAGGCAGGACCCAAGGGCCAGGGACAGGACAGAACACCTAGGCTGGCCTCCCCTAATGCCCTCTGAGGTCCCTGCAGGAGAGAGGGCTCAATGGAGTTCCAGGCCCCTTTTCTAGGATGGTGGGAATAGCCCCTTCCTGGACCACCAAGAAAAGCCTACTGTTTCTGCAACCTGCACCTACTTGTCTCTAGGAGATGAGCATCCGTTTATCTTTGTGGTCATGGCCTTCTGCTTCATTTCCATAAGATATTCTCCTGGAAGAAATGCCTAGGGAATCCTGGGCCTATAGTGAAGGTTCTCAAAGTGCTAAAGTCCATAAGATTCTCAAAAACAGAATTAATAGTATTTTCTACACATTGCTATCTCAGGGTTGATTTTGCCAAATAATGTGTAAAAACAAATATTAAAATTTTTATCCTTTACATTATTTTAATTAGATCATCATACAAAGCTTTTATTTTCTGAAATTTATTGTTATACCAATCATTGAATTTTTCTTTTCTTCTTTGTCCAAATCGTTACCTGTTTTAGACACCAAATCTTAAAAATAATGCTGCACAAATGCTAATAGGTGACAGCAATTTATTTAAAATTTAATCAAGTTTCTTAAATAAGTAAATAATTTCAGTAAACTTAGTTTATGTTATTTACATAAATTATTTTTCATCTTATCCTCAATCTTAAAATAAGGTTATCTTGGTATGCAATTCAAAATCAACAGATTTTTTTAAATAGGCAAATTAAAAACATTTTTTGGACATGTTGGGTAATATAATTCTCAAATAGCTTATCTTTCTCAAGTAAAAAAAGAAATCAATGCACTTGAAAATTGATATTCATAGTATCTTTTAAAGTTACATTATGAATATGCTTTTATAGTTGCCAAAAACTTAGTAAACCTAAATCTAGTCTTCCACAGTAAAACTTAAAGATTATACAAAGGAGATTAAATTTACAGGCTAAATTTCCCACAAAAAATTAAACAGATTCTTTGCTTTATCTTTCAGTATCTGATAATAAGCAGATTTTATGACATTCAGAATCTGCTTGAGTAAAGAAATAAGGCTAAAGAGCTCTTGTGAAAGAATCATTAAAAAATATACAGAGCAAACCTATTATGTGTATTATTTTTAAAAATCACCCAATTCATATTTCAAACAAATACTAATTTTACTGGGTTTTACTACTTGCAGAAGGTGGATTGACTTAGAACCTGATGGAACGTAACCGCTCTTTATATACCCCCCCAATTGCCCATAATCTACCCAGAATTGAAGGCTGATCCTTCCAGTTCCTAAGAAGACAAACTTGACGCACACGGAATTCTCATTTAGGCTTGTTTCCCACTTCTGCCTTCCAGTAATGTCTGCCAGCCCTACACTTCTGAGAATCCAGGACAGCAGGGCACAAACAAAATCTCCTTGAACTGTAATAAATGTTTGGCTTTGTTCTTCCATATTACACAGCTTTTCTATCTGCAGAAACATTAAGTTGAAAATGTGCTGTGTCAAGATCTAGAATCCAGTCTGGGCATGGTGGCTCATGCCTGTACTCCCAGCACTTTGGGAGATCAAAGAGGGAAGATCATAAGGTCAAAATATCTAGACCCTCCTGGCTAACATGGTAAAACCCAGCCTCTGCTAAACATATAAAAAATTAGCCAGGCGTGATGACACACACCTGTAGTCCCAGCTACTAGGGAGGCTGATGCAGGAGAAGCACTTGAACCTGGGAGGTGGAGGTTGCAGTGAGCCAAGATCATGCCACTGCACTGCAGTCTGGGTGACAGAGTGAGACTCTATCTCAAAAAGTAAGTAAGTAAGTAAGTAAGTAAGTAAATAAGTAAATAAATAAATAAATAAATAATCTAGAATCAAATCTACATGAAATGGCTTGATAATTCTGTCTAAGCCAGAATTTAGAGGACGAAGACAAAAACAATACTTTGTTAATCTAAATGAAAAGAGTTCAGGGCATTTTAGGTGTCAATACCTGTGGTGAATACCGTTAACATGTGTCAGCCATTTCAAGTTTGACTGGATAGACTTGTGCACTACTTCTCTCACTAAATGTTTAAATGCAGAAACATAATCTGAAAATTTTACAACGTTTTCACTTAGTTTTGCTAAAACGTCCATCTCTTAATCTTGTTTCAATTGTGAGATTCACTAGTGCAGCATTGGTTACAATTATGCTCTCCTCGTATGCAGAATTAATGTCATTTATTTACTATAGATATTTTAAATTTCTCACTTGAGACCACAGGCTAATTTTAAAAGGAATATTTATTTCTAATTACATAGCTTCCATTACGTACCTAGTATTGTATTTGTTTACTTCATGTGTATGTCAAAAAGACCTCATGACTTACTAAACGTTCTATTGTTTACTTAAATATATTGGCCCAATAAAATTAATAAACTCAATTCTGTCAACTTTATAGAGTAAAATAGTCAATAAGTAAACAAAAATTGGATTAATAGAATTCTAAAATTGAAAAAATACAAAACGTACTAAATAAATAGCATACCATGCACGCACTGTAAAATTACTCACATGTAAAAATTATTTTCCGAATAGCATTACATTTTATCAAAGTCACTTTCATAATTTCTGAGGGGATTGTACAGAGAATGTCTTTTCGTTTGTTTGTTTGTTTTGAGATGAAGTTTTGCTTTGTTGCTCAGGCTGGAGTGCAATGGCACCATCTTGGCTCACTGTAATGTTCATGCCCTGGGTTAAAGTGATTCTCCTGCCTCAGCCTCCTGAGTAGCTGGGATTACAGGAGCCCGCCATCATGCCCACCTAATTTTTGTATTTTTAGTAAAGACAGCATTTCACCGTGTTGGCCAGGCCGGTCTGAAACTCCTGATCTCTGGAGATCCACCTGCTTCAGCCACGCAAAGTGCTGGGATTTCAGGCATGAGCCACCAAGCACAGTCCAAAGAAAGTGTTATGAACTTTGATGAAAAGAAAATTATATATTATGTCTAGGGTGAGCAACAGGCAAACCTACAAAAAAAGAAAAATTTGCGGAAGATGATTCTAAGCCACTAGCAATCACATTTTAAATCAAGGAGCTTAATACAAAGCAGAGAAAATAGATTTGCTTTGAAAATCTTTGAAGTTTCTGGCTTGCTGGTAAGATGTCAACACTTGTAAAAGGATTTGTTTCATTTTAATATTTTTATTTTCTTCTCAATGTAACCAACCATAAATAAATATGATTATTTTCTATAAGTTTGTTACATACCTAGAGTTTATTTTACAGTAATATATTTCTTATATTTAAATTCATGTAAATCAAAACTAAAGGTCTGTGTGTGTTTATCAGAGCAGAGCAGTCATACCTTTAATAGAGAAAAAGTAGGATCAAATTTTATAAATAGTTGTTCAGTATTCAGAAACATAGAGCTCCATTATACTAATATGATCTTCATTACAACCATCATAATAACCAGTAGTTACAAGGAAAAAAAAATGTAAGTTGTAAAAACCACACTTTCCAAATTATTTCATTTTAAAAACCACTGACAAAGGAATCACTACAGATGTTATTCCACTGTCTCTCAGTAGTATATTGTTACCATCAGTTACCTACAGCCTTGGTTAAGATGGGATAACTTATCATCAGTTGCAAGATACACATTCAATGTCAAATAGCTTTAACAAAATAACAATATTGATTTACTAAAAGAAATTAAGTCCACACATTTTCATTAAAAAAGCATTTTGGAATTCACTTTATTCCAATTACCTTAATTTGCAAATGGTAAAGCAATGTCCAACTAAAAATCAAATTGTTTCTCTCACTATGCAGAATGTTGCCCTTACTCCACTCCTACCATCCTGTCATTTATGATACTGTCGTAAACCAACAACTAAGTTGCCTTTGTACATAGAAATTCTTCAGGTATCTTAGATTTCTGTTTTCTTAATCTTCCATGGAAAAGTGTATAAATCTGTCCTTGTAATATAGAAGAAGCTCTCATAACTCTGGTGCAGCAGCTATTGACCATGCTCTTTCACATAAATTCTAGAAATAAAGATATATCACCAAAGGTAAGAGATGAATTACATCAATATTTGCTTTTGAAAATATATGTTCTCAAAAAATATTAAATTCTTTTAATATAAAAAGTAAATTCCTTTTAGAGGAAGGTGATCAAGATTGCTGACTAGAAAGAGGCAGCTAGACTCTGTAGTTCTCATAGACAGGAATGCAAGGTGTGCATAAATACGTGACTTTCAGCTGAAACACCAGGTAATTGCATTGAGACTAATCAAAGAAGCAACTTAACATAAGGAGAATGGAGTAAAGCAAGGCAGGACACTGGGACACCTGAAAGCAACATGGAGCCAGGGACACCTTCACAGCCAGTAAGGCAGTAAGTGAATGCATGATCCTGGGAACCCATGATTCTTCCACAGATCTTTGCAACCCTCAGGTAAGGTGATCCCCTAATAAACCCACTTCACCGGGGCCTTTTGTATAATGCACATAGCTACAGGGAGTCTCAGCAGAGCAGCCACTCAAGACTGCAGTGATTCAAGAGCCTTAGATTCGCTGACTTTCTAGCCTTCCCAGAAAAATTCGCTGGAACTCCAGCAAAGCAGGAGGTTACAATCTTGAACATATCCATAGGAAAAAGGCAGAATTCAGGGTGCTTAGCACTGATGGTCTGTAGGACGCATTTTCTCAGTGCCTCACAGGGTAAGATGTACTGGCTTAGAATTCCAGCCAACCATTGGTAGCAGCACTGCATCTCCCTGGGATGGAACTACCAGAAAGAGGAGTGGGCCGTCATCTTTGCTGCCTGGGAAACTTAGCCATTTCAGCCATCAGGCTTTGAAGAGCCCAAGCTGACTAGAATCACAAAGCATAATACAGGTGCTCTAGAAAGACATGGCTAGACTAGACTGCCTGTTAAAGCAGGTCCCCAATCTCCTTCTTCCTCACTGGAAAGTACTTCCTGATGAGTTTCTCCAGCTAACACCACTGGTACTCTTTGGTTGATGGAATTTTGAAAATTTTTTGGGCTATAGTTCCTAGAGCAAAGAGTGAGCTGCCATTTTTCCTGTTTGTGTCACTTACCTGTTCCATCCTTCTGGCTTTGGAGAATCCAAATAAACTGGATGGAAGTGGTACCTCTGCACAGCAGACCTGTTCTACAAAAGATGGTTACAGTCCTTCCTCCCTTCCTTCCTTCCTTCCTTCCTTCCTTTCTTTCTTTTTCTTTCCTTCCTTCCTTCTTTCTTTCTTCCTTCCTTCCTTCCTTTTCTTTCATTTTCTCTTTCTTTCTCTCTTTCTTTCTTTCTTTCTTTCTCTCTCTCTCTCTCTCTCTTTCTTTCTTTCTTTCTTTCTTTCTTTCTTTCTTTCTTTCTTTCTTTCTTTCTTTCTTTCTTTCTTTCTTTCTTGTCTTTCTTTCTTTCTCTCCTTCCTTCCTTCCTTCCTTCCTTCCTTCCTTCTTTCTTGAGACAGAGTGTCACTTTTGTTGCCCAGGCTGGAATGCAATAAAGCAATGTCAGATCACCACAACCTTTGCCTCTTGAGTCCAAATGATTCTCCTGCCTCAGCCTCCAGACTAGCTGGGATTACAGGCGTACACAAACACACCTGGCTAATTTTGTATTTTTAGTAGAGATGGGGTTTCACCATGTTGGTTCAGGCTGGTCTCCAACTCCGGACCTCAGGTTGATCCGCCCACCTCAGCCTCCCAAAGTGCTGAGACTACAGGCAAGAGCTGCTGCACCCAGTAGGCTGCTTTCTTAAGTGGATCCCCAGTCATTTTCTTTTCACTGGGGAAGACCTTTCCACAGGCATTTCCGGCTACTTCCTACAAGTGCTTTTGGGCTGAAAACAGGTCTATACCTCCCTGGGATGGAGCTCCCAGAGAAAAGGGCATGTGCCATTGTTGCTTTTTTTGCACACTCACTGGTGATAACTTCAGGTACCGGAAAATCTGAGGTGACTAGATACTGTAGTGGACACCCAGCGTATTGCAGATGCAGCAGCTTTTCACAAAAGGGGTCAGACTGTTACATGTGTTCCTGTTCTTATATATTCTCACTGGGCAGGTCCTCCAGGCCTGGGCCACTAGCCAATCATTGCCAGATCTATTGAGCCAGCAAAAACTTAGGAACTCCATGGACACAGCTTCCAGGGGCAACTGAATATATTTCATCATTGCCTGTGCAGAAGAGCTGTCCCTGCTACCCTCAAACTAATGAAATATCCCAAACCCTAATTGCCTTATTCACACCTCAAATGAGCTGCATTATACCCAAGGAGAGGAGGTTAGACCATCCTCCATGGGGCTCACAAACTCCCCGGTGCTCCTCACCAGACAGCGAGCCCCTAACTTGGCCGAAAGCACATATTTTCCATCCAGGGCTGACTGCACCGAGGGATTGATGACCTACATCTCTCTCAAGTGCAGCCCCCCAGAAGACCAGCAAAGAGGTGGGGCAGTAAGCCAGCTCATATGGTTTCCAGAGGGTTTGGTGCAAGAGCATCTATAGTAAAATAAGGCCAGTGATGGCCATTTCTATAGACTAAACTTGCTCCCATAAGAGACTTTAGCCTGAGGGGAACTAATTTCTACAGGATAATGTTGCAAATCAGAAGGGGTGGTCCAACCGAGCACTCCTTGGTCTTCGGGCCTCTCCCAGGATCCCAGTCTAGCTACAGTTGCTTACAGGGCAGTCTCAGTTACCCTGGAAGATAATACCACAGCATCAGCAATGGTAATCCATGCCTGACCCCTGAAGAACTACAGCAAGGCAGACCCTATCACTGCAGCTTACATGTATCTTCCCCATTCTGCAGCCCACTTGTATCTTCCTCATACTGTAGCTTCCCCTGATACCATGGCAACTCTCCATATTACTTTCCTGGCATATGTCTGCAAAGGTGGGTTTGGCTTTGCTTGCCCCAGCAGCAAGTGGGAATGCAGTATGCCTCTGCCACCCTCAGCAACTTCTACTGTAGATAAAGCTCTGGTGGGTAGAGAACCAGAAAGCCTCACCCCTGCTTTTCTGCTAACACTGTGTGGTGAGCAGTGTATCCTCCCACACTCTGAACAATTAGAATTTCATGAGGGGGCACAAATAAGGCATCAAAACATTCACTGGCCAGCATCCTGCCCAATGCAACACCAACTTTAGTGCAACAGCACACACAGTCTCCAGCAGATACAGCCTACTCCCCTCTTAGCTGCTTTGTTCCTGCCACTGAGGTGAATGCCCAAAGACAGGCAGAAACCCCATATCCACTAACACTCTTCTGAAGCTGTGACACATTAGTCACAAAGAGTGGTGGACTCTAAATATCAAGGAGCCAGAGAAGACAGCTGGAGCTCAATACAGGTTCCTAAGAGTATGAAGCCTCCGAGCAGTGAGCTGAGCATAGCCGCTCCACCACCAAAAAAAAAAAAAAAAAAAAAAAAAAGAAAAAAAAATCTCCCAGGAACAAAGCCTGTTAGTTGCAAACACCTTATTCCACATCAAATACTCAAGACCATTAAATAGGATCAAAAAAAAAAAAAAAACCCAAAACCCCATTCAAAGGTCAGCAATCTCAAAGATACACACACAAAGATTAGACAAAATCAGTGCAAAAATGTTGAAAACACAAAAAGCCACAGTGACATCTCTCATCCAAATGAAAAAATTACATGTCCACCGAGGCCTAAGATGACAGAAGTATAATTCAGAATACGGAAATGAATAAACTTCATTGAGCTACAAATGGAGTTGCAACCCAATGCAATGAAGGGAAGAAAATTGCAGGAATGGATAGAAAAAAACTGCCAATCAGGAGGAAAATGTGACCAATCTGATAGAGCTGAAAAAACACAATATGAAAACTTTGTAATGTAATCACAAGTATTAACAGCAGAATAGGCCAAGTAGAGGAAAGAATCTCAGAGCTTCAATACTGGCTTTCTTAAATAAGACAGACAAGACGAGTGAAAAAAAAAAAGAGGAATAAACAAAACCTCTAAGAAATATGGGATTATGTAATGAAACCAAATCTATGATTAAAAAGAGTGCCTGAAAGTGATGGGGAGAATAAAAACAACTTGAAATACTTATTTTCAGATATCATTCAAGAGAGCTTTCCCAGCCTATATAGAGAGGCAAACATTCACATGCAGGAAATGGGGAAAATCCCAGTAAGATACCTCACAAGAAGGTCATTTTCAAGACACGTAATCATGAGATTCTCCAAGGTCAAAATGAAAGAAAAAAAATGTATTAAAGGCAGCTAGACTAAAAAGCCAGGTCGCCTCTAAAAGAAGGCCATCAGGCAAACAACAAACCTTTCAGTTGAAATGCTACACGTCAAAAGAGATTAGGGACCAATATTCAACATTCTTAAAAAAAAGAATTCCAAATCAAAAATTTATATCCAACCAAAGTAAGCTTCAGAAGTGAAAAATAAATGTGATCCTATTCAGATATGCAAATGCTGAGGAAATCTTTTAGCACAGACCTGCCTTACAAGAGCTTCTAAAGAAAACTTTAAATAAGAAAAAGACTATAACAGTCACTACAAAAACACACTAAAAATCGTAAATTGATGACACTATAAAGCAACCACATAAACGTGCAAAATAGCCAGCTAAGATCATAGTGACAGAATCAAATCCACACATGTGAATACTAACCTTAAATGAAAATGGGCTAAGTTCCTCAATTACAAAACAGAGTGGCAAGCTGAATAAAATATCAATATCTAATGATGTGCTATAATCAAGACACCCATCTCAAATAAGCTCGAAAAAAGGAAAAAAGAAAAATCTACCAAGCAAATAGAAAACAGAAAAAAAGTAGGGGCTGCAATCCTAGTTTCTGGCAAAACAGACTTTATGTCAACATAGGTTTTAAAAAAGACAAAGAATGGCATTACATAATAGTAAACACTTACATATGTACCCAACAAAAAAGCACTCAGATTATGAAGCAACTTCCTAGAGACTCCCCAGGACCATAAGTTAAATGTTCTTAAACAGTCACTAACTTTATACCGCATTGGTTCAGTATAAAGTCTCTGATGTTGAACCCAAAATGAGGATTTATTGAAGGCTTTTCCACATTTTGAACACTTGCGGAGCTTCTCTCTATATGAATTATCTTATGTCTAATGAGATGTGAGAATGAGCTCAATGCTTTGCCACATTCTTCACATTTGTGGGGTTTCTCGCCAGTGTGAATTGTCTTATGACTAGTAAGGTCTGAGAAGCACTTAAAGGTTTTGCCACATTCTTTGTATTTGTAAGGTCTCTCTTCCATACGAATTCTCTTGTGGTTAATAAGGGTTGAGGAGCGGGTAAAGGCTTTGCCACATTCTTCATGGATGTGGGGTTTCTCTCCAGTATGAACTATTTTATGTTTACTAAGGACAAAGAACTACATAATACCTCTTCCATGGACATTACATTTGTAGAGTATGACTCTCTAGTATGAATTGTCTTATGTTTACTAAGGTCTGAGAACCACCTATAGGGTTTATTACATTCTTCACCTTTGTAGGTTTTCTCTGCGGTATGAATTATCTTATGTTTATGAAGGTCTGAGAACTACCTATAGGCTTTGTTACATTCTTCACATTTGTAGGATTTCTCAGCAGTATGAATTCTCTTCTAATTAGTAAGGTCTGAGAAGCACTTAAAGGATTTGCCACATCCTTCACATCTGTAGGGTCTGTCTCCAGTATAATTTCTCTTGTGTTTAATAAGGGTTGAGCATCAGGAAAAAGTTTTGTCTCATTCTTTACATTTGTAGGGTTTCTCTCCATTTTAAACTCAAATTTATGTTCAGCAAGGTTTGAGAAATATTGAAGGCTTTGACACATTCTTCACATTTGTACCATCTATCTGCCGTATGAATTCTCTTTTTTATAGTAAAATCTGAGAACAACCTACAGTCTTTGCCACATTCTTCACATTTTCAGCACTTGTCTCCACCAAAACTTTTTTTATGTTCAGTGAAGTTTGAGCACAACTCAGAAGCTTTGCCTTATTTATTAGGTTGACAGGTTTTGCTAAGGGTAATTAACAAACATTGAAAAAGCCCATCATAACTGCTTTCTGCACATTGGAATTACCCACACTTTGGTAGTCTTTCCTTAAATATAAACCATTAAGGTCACAGCTACCATATTTTCTCAGGATCACTTTTTGAAATGATTCTTTTATGTCATACTCCAGCAATAGCTCTACAGTAAAATAAAAAGAGAAAGCTAAGAAAAAAAAAAAGGACTATAAATCTCTCCCTCGTTAGACTCAGGTGAATACACCTTACAAATATATAATTAAACAAAGCACATTAACAAGGTGACAATAAAATATCACAGGCTCTAATTCCTTAATACAAATTTAAACTTAACAGAAATATACCGATCAAAATGCCTTTGTGAGAAATCTAATAACCAGGTAAAAATTTGCAGCACCCGAAGGGAGCAAAATGCAAAAAACCACATAGTGGTTTAATAAAAGTATTTTGTGTTTACCCACGAAAGCCATTCTTCATCCTATCATGACTTTAAATATCGACTCCCAACTCCTGTCTCCACCGTCCAATAATAAATAAAATAGTGACACCTGTGTCCATGCTTCTGGGTTTTTGAGACCTTACAATAAACTAATTTCTATATTCCATGGCAGTGTTGAAAGGAAAGTTGGTAACTGACAGTTTTGGATAGCTGAGACCAAAGTTAAATGACTGTTTCAAGTGAAGGCAGAAAAGGGGTATAGCAACTGACTATAGGATCTCGATAAGAAACATGGAGAATGCCGGGAGCGGTTGCTCGCACCTGTAATATCAGCAATTTGGGAGCCTGAAACAGGCATATCACCAGAGGTGAGAAGTTCAAGACAAGCCAGGTCAACATGGTGAAACCTTGTCTCTACTAAAAATGCAAAAATTAGCTTGGTGTGGTGGCAGGCTCCTGTAATTCCTGCTATTCAGGAGGCTGAGGATGGCGAATTGCTTGAACCCAGGAGCTGGAGGTTGCAGTGAGCCAAGATTGTGCCATTGTACTCCAGCCTGGGTAACAACAGTGAAGCTCCCACTCAAAACAGAAAGAAATACCATTTGACCCAGCCATCCCATTACTGGGTATATACCCACAGGATTATAAATCATGCTGCTATAAAGACACATGCACATGTATGTTTATAGCGGCACTATTCACAATAGCAAAGACTTGGAACCAACTTAAATGTCCAACAACGATAGACTGGATTAAGAAAATGTGGCACATATACACCATGGAATACTATGCAGCCATAAAAAAATGATAAGTTCATGTCCTTTGTAGGGACATGGATGAAACTGGAAACCATCATTCTCAGCAAACTATCGCAAGGACAAAAAACCAAACACCCCACGTTCTCAATCACTGGTGGGAATTGAACAATGAGAATACTTGGACACAGGAAGGGGATCATCACACACCGGGGACGGTTGTGGGGTGGGGGGAGGGGGAGGGATAGCAATAGGAGATATACCTAATGCTAAATGACGAGTTAATGGGTGCAGCACACAAACATGGCACATGTATACATATGTAACAAACCTGCACGTTGTGCACAGGTACCCTAAAACTTAAAGAAGAAGAATAATAATAATAATAATAATAATAATAAGAAGAAGAAGAAGAAGAAGAAGAAGAAGAAAAGGAAGAAAGAAGGAAGGAAGGAAGGAAGGAAGGAAAAGGAAAGAAGATAGGTAGGAAGGAAGGAATGAAGGAAAGAAAGAAACAGAGAGAAAGAAAGAAAGAGAGAAGAAGGAAGGAAGGAAGGAAAAGAAGAAAAGAAAAGAAAAAAGAAAAAATATGGGAAAACCTTTTAAACTAAAAAACACACAAGCCCAGAGAAAACATTTACAGAATAAGCTTTAGAGACCCAAGAATATCTAGCCTAAAAAATGTGTACTTTATTCCCCCAGACAAAAGAAACTTAATACAGATTTTGACATGTCACATTTTATTATACAAATTGCAACCTAAGATTACAACATATATGAAACATCAAGATAATATGGCTCGATCAAAGATAAAAATAAACATCCAGAAATCAATTATTAAAAAACGGGGATGTAAAAATTAACAGAGACAATATGAGTTATAGTCTAGATATATTCTTAAAAAAATTAATTACCCTTAAAAGTTAACATTGCCGATTTAGTGATGCTCCGTGAGTAAAATGGAAATAAATAAATTAAGAAAAAGGAAATAAATGAAATAACAAAAATTAAACCAACAAAAAATAAAAAGCACAAAAAGAAATAAAAATTGTGGAGTGGAAATACAGAAAAAGACTAGTATGTACTTCACCATTAGTAAAAAAAAAAATGAGAAAATCAATAAGCTCAGCAAATTTCAAATAAAATTAACATTAAGAGATTTACAACAAGACACAAGTTAAGCAACGTTTTGGAAGTCACATAAAAGAGAATGAAGAATGCAGAAAGAAAAAAAAAACAAATGTATTATTTATATTCACGCTTCTGCAAAATTACCAGTAAATTTATAAACATAAATCTTTCAAGCAAGAAGCGGGTAGGATGACATTGGTAAAACCCTGAAAAAAAAAAAGTTCTAAACAAGAATACTATATTTTGCAAAAGTATCCTTCAAAATGAAAAAAAAAAAAGACCTCTATCACTATCTATAAGAACATCTAACTATGTCATGTCTTCAAAAGACTCATTTCGTATCTAATTTTAAAAGACTGAAAATCACAGGATAAAAATACATTTCATGCAAGTGTTATCCAAATGAGAGGAGAAGAGGCAACAATTCCTTAAGATGAAAACTGCCATATTTCATATAATTTACTTTATGTGAAAATTAACAAGAGACAAAGTAGGACATTCAATTATAGTAAGAGGGTTTATTCACTAAGAACTTATAAATAGATGACAATTTTCCCAAATACATAAAGCAAACATTGACAGAATTGAAGAAAAAATAGACAACCATATAATAATGGACATACATCAATATTTCACTTTCAGTAGTAAATAAATAATGAGAGGCTATCAACGAGGGAACAAAAAACCTGAATGCATTACACAATAGTTACACCTAACAAATGTATGCAGACAACAGAATCACATTCTTTTCAATACCTCAGAAAACATTTTTCTACATGGACCACATGTGACACCACAACAGAAGCCTTAATAATTTTTTAACTAAAATTTTACAATTATTTACAGCCCAAATGGAATGAAACTAGGAATCAGTAACAGGAGAAAAGCTGAAAAATTCAAAACTTATAAAGATTAAGCAACACAATTTCCTGTTTTGTTTTGTTTTGAGATGGAGTATCTCTTTCACTAGGCTGAAGCGCAGTCGTGCAATATCAGCTCACTGCAACCTCCACCTCCGGGTTCAAGCGATTCTTCTGCCTCAGTCTCTGAGTAGCTGGGATTATAGGCATGCACCACCTCACCCAGCTAATTTTATGTATTTTAGCAGAGACGGGGCTTCACCATGTTGGCTAGGATGATCTCGATCTCCTGAACTAGCCATGCATCCTCCTGGCCTCTCTCAAAGTTCTGGGTTAGAGGCATGAGCCACTACCCCCAGCTACAACACACTTTTTATTATGCTCTTTTTCAATGGTGGGAAGACCTAATATTGTGAAGATACCCAAGCTGTTTAAAGTGACCAACACATTCAACACACCCTGTTTCAATTTTCAATTATACTTTTGCAAAAATAGAAAAAAACCCCACACAGTTATGTAAGATCTCAAGGCACCATGAAAAGCCTGGCAATCTTTAAAAAGAATTAAAATATTGGAAGCATTATACTTAACAATTTCCAAACACAAAACAAACCTGTAGTAATCAAAGCACTCTGGTACTGGTATAAAAAGAGAGCACCAAAGTAATAAAACAGAATGCAGCACAGATATAAACTGTTGAAGAGAGAGTAGAGGCATACCACCTAGGTTTTACATTCAGCCATATGTCACAATTCCTTTGGTAAGCAGGACCCAAGGCAGGAGAGAAGAGTTACATTACATAGATGCTAGTTTCAGTGATATTTAAAACTGTCCTCTGGGAGCAAAGCACAGGCTGGAGAGACACATCACCTAGCTGATAGACCCAGAGATATGTGATAATATTCCCTGTTTACAGGGCCCAGGCAGAGGAGTCAAATTATTATGATTCTAACCCATCGATATGTAACAATGCACCCACAGAAAGGGATTTGAGACAAAAAGTCTCAACACCAGGGTACTAGGCCCAGTGATATGACACAATCCCATCATCTTCGAGGATGACATTTTTAACCTTTAGCTGAGCATGTATATTAGAGTCACAATCTCACATGTATGCTCAGACAATATATAACTTTCTCTACAATATTCGAGGGCTTTATGAAACCTGTATGAGAGTTGCAAACCTCTCTGTGGCCTGCCTGCTCCTATGGACTCACAATCTTGCATATTGCTCTAAACCACGTTTGATAGTCAACATCTATAGGCAGGGTTAAGGGAGAAGACTCATTATTATGCCTGTGGGCTGGGTCCAGAAATGAATCACCATCTCCCCTGTGGCCAAAGCCACATGTAAATGTCACAATTTTAACTGTGTACTGTATTGTTTTGTTAGACTCAGGACCTCAATAGTGGGAATTATAAATATGGAATGGTGACAACTCTTAATTGCACCTGGGTGTGCAACCAAGAGTCCCATTCTGAACCTTTTGCTGGTCCCTGTTATGAAACTCTTTACCACCAAAGAGTTTATACAATATAAGTTAGTGTTGTAAGCTTATGTGTGTTAGTACAAATATGCAACCCAGGACCTTAAATATTGCCTTAAGCCAAACAATGAGAGGAAAAATATCTCCTATTGGCTGTATCCCAATATAAGTTTGATCTTTGTGCCTGTGAACTAAAGCAAGGTATATGTCATAATTCCATATGTGGGCAAAAAACAAGACAGGAGGGTAACGTTACATAGATCATGTACCAAGCAATATGTCGCAATGCCTTCTCTAGGCAGGGTATAAAAATTTGGGTCACATTAACCTGGTGCTGGACCAAGCATTGGACAACATTTCACATGTGGAAAATACCAAACCAAGTTATGAGAGCCAAAACCCCTACATAATGGGCCCAAGATATGTCAAGGTATATTCGGTGGCTCCAGCATGGGCAGGAGAGTCACAGTCATAAGGGTGCTGGGCCTAGCAATATGCAATATGCCATAATTTCCTCTTTATGCATAATCCAGGAAGAAGCAAAAAATCACCTTGGTGTTGAGCCATTCAGTAGGTCAAAATTTCTTCTTTGTGGGTATAATTCAGGAAAAATAGGAGAGTTACATGTTTTGAGTGCTTGGGCTTAGCAATATGCCAAAATCCACCTATTGTGAAGGCCCAGGCAACAAAAGAGCCACATCACTTAGGTCAAGGGCTCAGAGATATTACAAGGTGTCCCAAGTAGTCAGGGCTCAGGCAGATGTGGAGAGTCATATCACCTAGATGCTGCCCTAGGAATATGTCACAGTGGAACATGAGAGCAGCATGCAGGCAGAAGGTCCACATCACTTGAGTGCTGGGTTCCGAGGTATTTCATAAGGATCTCTTCACATAGCACCCAGCAAAGAGAGTTTCATCAACTAATTGAAGGTCCTCTGCTCATGTCACAATGCTCCATGTGGGTAGGGTCCAAGGAGGGACTCACATCTCCTAGGTGATAGGCCCAGAGATGTGTCACAATATCCTCTATGGAACATAGCCCTGGCAAAACAGTACCATCACCTGTGTGCCTTGCCTAGAAATATGTCACACTCCAGGTTGACAGGACCCCAACAAGAGTCCCACATAGCCTAGGTAGCAGGCCCAGAGATATGTCATGATTCCCTTCTTTGGGCATGGCTGTGGCAAAATAGTTCTCTTGCCTGTGTGCCTGGCCTTGCAATATGTCTCTATATTTCCTTTGTGCAGGGCCCATTCCAGACAGGAGAGTTATATAACCTATGAGGCGAATACAGGGATATGTCCTAATAATTTTGGTGGGCATGGCACAGGCAAAAATGTAACATCACCTGGGTGCTAGATCCAGTGATAAGACAATCCTTACGGAGAGAAGGGCCCTGGCAGGAGAGTCACACCACCTTGAGGCTGGCGTAAGTAGATATCACAATCCCATATATGAGCTGAAACAAGTCTAGAGAGTCAGATTACACAAGTGCTTGGCAATAATTTATATCACAATCACACTGTCAGAAAATTCCAAAGGTGAGATTTTAAATACCAATCATTTCTTATTTTCATCTTTGACAATTGACTTCATCCATGTGAGGTAATGATAATTCTTACTGTCAGCTGGGTGTGAGTACAAGACTCACAATTTTACCTGTGTGCTGAGCCCGGCTTTGACTCCCTCTGTGTAACCCAAAGACTTGGTAAAATATGTGTGAGTGTTGTAATCTTTTGCAACCTTTGTATAAAAGATGGTCCACGGTATCAGTCATGTCCCTAAAACTAGTTATCTAGTTATAAAAGTCAAAATAGCCTCTATTGCCTGAGTCCACATATGACAGTCATTATCATTCCTGTTAGCCATGCCTAGATATAGGATTTAATTCCCTCTGCAATTATGAAACAGGCAGAACAGGCACATCACCTAAATGCTGGGCCAGAAATATTCCAGTATTCTTTTTGTAGGCAGGGTTCTGTCACAAATATCATGTATTTGTGTGCTCAATTCAGCTCTGTGTCACAATGTTTCTTGTGGGCAGTCTCCAGGCAGGAGAGGAGAGTCATATCACCAAAATGATGGGCCCAAAAATATGTCACAGTGCTTCCTGTGACAGAGCCCAGGCAAGAGATTTATATCATTTGGATGCAGTGTTTAGAAATGCTACAATTACTAAAGGAAGCCAGGTACAGGCAGGAGAGGAGAGTTATGCAACCTAGATGATGGGTCCAGAAATATGTTACAAATCCCCTTGAGGACATTGTTAAGATAGCACAGTCAAATCACCAAGTTACTTGGCTCAGGTACTTATGAAACTATTGTTTTTGGGCTATACCTATGCAGAATCATTAAATCACTTAGGAGCTGGACAAAGGTATAAGACACAATTACACTTGTGGAAAGGCTTAAGAATAAGGGTCACCATCCTGCATATGTCCTGGCTCCACTCATATGAGTTGTTATTAGACTTTTGCTATGGTTTGTGGTATATGGCACAATATTACCTGGCCAGAAGGAAAGCAAGAAATTCATATAACCTATGAGGGTTTGGCTCCAGTGTGATATCACAACTTACTTTGTGGACAGGACACTGGCTGAAGGGTCACATCACCTGAATGCTGATTTCAGTGACATATGAAAACTTTGTGTGTAGGCAAGACTTTGGCAAGGAAGAGACTTACTTCACCTAGGCAATTGGCCTAGATTTACGTCACAATGTCTGTTCTGGGCAGTACAAAAGCTGGAGAGTGACCTCACATTGGTGCTGGGACCAGCAATATGTCACAATCTCCATGTGGTTAGGGTACAGGAAAAGTGAACCAACGTCACCTAGGTGCTCAGCCAAGCGTTATGTTTCAATGCTTTCTGTTGGCAGAATCCCCCCAAAAGAATCACATCACCTGGATGCAGTTATGTGTCACAATGCATTGTAAGTGCAGGGCTAAAGGAGTAGAAGGGAGTCACATCACTTATGTGATGGACCTAGTTATAAAACACAATTCCCTTTGTAGCCATGTTTTAGGCAGATAATTCACATCACCAGGGTGACGATACGAGTGATAAATAAAAGTGCCCTTTGTAGGAGAGACATGGTAGATGCTATATATTGCAAAGGTGTTTGTTATACTTATGGCGCAATTTTATCTGTGGTCTGGGCCTAGAAAAAGAGTCAAATCATTCATGTGCTGGGAAAAGTTACCTGACCCAATCACACTCTCAGAAAAGTTTGCAAATAAGTTTCGCATTCCACATAAGTTCTGGTTTCCTGTATGTAAGTCGTCAACTCTTTCTATGAGTTTGGTGGAAGTAGAGGAGTCAAAATCTCAACAATGGTCAAGATCCATGTATAGGAGCTCCAGTCCCATCGGAAGATTGTGTTCCAGTAGCGGAGACACAGCACCGCAGGCATGCTGAACCATGGTTCAAATGTTGCCAAAACACCTGTGAATCTAATCCCCACATGAGAGTAATGATTTCCATCTTTGATGACTTTTATGTGTGAGATTTAGTATCTCATTACTAGGCCCTGTTTATGCGTGAGAATCACAATTGTATCAACTAGGTGTGCATAGAGAGTCACATTCTTGTCTGGTTGCTGGGGATAGTGACTTATGGCTCAACCATATGTCACTATCCCCAACTGTGTTCAGGGCCCATTCTGAGGAGAGTTATATTGCCTAAGTGGTTGACACAGTGATGTGTCACAATAATTTATGTGGGCATGGCTCAGCTGATTCTTACTGAGAGTGGGGCCCAGGCAGAAGGGTCAAACCACCTAGAGATTGGCCCTCATAGATTTCAAAATAACATCACTGGGCTGGAACCAGTCTGGAGAGTCAAATCACACAGATGCTCGGAAAAGATTTATATCACAGTCAGACTGGCAGAAAATTCCCAGGATGAGACTAACAATACCACATATGTCCCATTTTTATCAGTGACAGTTGGCTTTATATATATGAGACGGTTACAGTCTTTAACTGTCAGCTGGGTGTTCATATGACATGACTCACAATTTCACCTTAGTGATAGGTCCTGTTATGATACCCTCTGTACAAGATGAAGGCTTTTTAAAATCACTTATGCTGTTACAATCTTCTGCAATCTTTTTACCATAAAGAAACTTAATCACTTAAATAACTCTAAAGCAAGTTATGAGATTAAAAATTACTCCTATTTGAGGGTTCTACATATGGGAGTCCTTATCATGCCTGTGAGCTGTGCTTAGATATATGTCACAATTTACACCGTGGTAATGAAACAGGCATGAGAGCCATATAATCTAAATGCTGAGGCAGAAATCTTCCAATATTATTCTTTTTGGCAAATTCCTAGAAGAAAAATCACATAACTTTGGGGCTATGCCCAACTGTATGGCACAACACCCCTTGTGGGCAGTGGTCCAGAAAAGAGGAGAGTCATATCATGTAAATGATAGGTCCAGAGGTAAGTCATAATGTCTCTTGTTGAAAGGATCAGGCAAGAAATTCATATAATTTGAATGCAGTGTTTAAAAATGCTACAATACCCAGTGGAAGCAGAATTCAGGCAGGAGAGGGGACTGAGGTAACCTAGATGATGGATCCAGAGACATACTACAAACGTGCCTGAGGATAATGTTAAGACAGGAGAATCAAATCACCAAAGTGCTCAGCTGAGATATATGTCCAAATCTCAATTGTGCGCTATACCTAGGCAAGATTACTAAATTACTGAGGAACTGGGCAGAAGTATATGTCACAATAACACTGGTAGAAAGTTCCAGGAGTGGGAGCCACCATCATGCATATAACCTGGCTCCAGGTTTAAGAGTCATGATTAGTCCTCTTATCTGGTCTCAGTTGTATGGCACAATATCCCCATGGGCAGACAGCAAGCAAAAAGGTCACATCACCTGGGTGGGTACTGGTCCAGTGAGCTGTCACAATCTTTATTGTGGGCAGACTTCTGGAAGAAGCATCACATCACCTGAATGCTGGTTTAAATGATGTATCAAAATTTCCCTTTTGGGCTTGGCTTAGAAAGGAGAGGAGACTTACTTCACCTAGGCAATTGGTATAGATAAATGTCACAATGGCCACTATGTGCAGGACCAAAGTTTGAAAGTGACCTTAACTTGGCGCTGGATTTAGCAATGTGTCACCATCTCCCCTGTGGTCAGGGCAGGGCAAGAGAGGAGAAACATCATCTAGGTGCTGAGCCAAGTTACATGTTACAAAGCTTTCTGATGGCAGAAACCAAAATGGAGAGTCCCATCACTTGTGAGCAGTACCCAGTTATGTGTCACCATGCACCGTTAGTGCAGGGCCAAGGCAGTAGAATTGAGTAACATCACTACATGATGAACCCAGATATAAGCCACAGTGCTTTTCATAGGCAGGCATTAGGCAAATAATCCACGTTACCTGGGAGCTGTTCCCAGTGACATGTAAAAGTGACCTTTGTATACAGGCCCAGGCACCTACGCTTAGGTGTATGGTCCATGTATATCACAATTTCATCTGTGGTCATGGGCCTAAAGAAGAGAGTCAAATTATTCAGGAGCTGGACTAACTTTTATGTCCTAATCACACAGTAGGAAATATTCAGAAATGTTTCACAGTCACAGAAGTCCTGGCTTCACGTACGTACAGGAGGAGTCAACACCTCCTCTGAGTTGTGTCAAAGCAGAGGAGTCCCAATCTCAACAATGGGCAAAGATCCATGTATAAGATGCCCAGTCCCACTTGAAGATTGTGTTCCAGTAGGGGAGTCACGGCCTCAGAGTTGTGCTGAATCATGTATCACCAAACCACCTGTGGGTCAGATTTGTGTATGAGAGAAACAATTTCAACCTTCAACTGATCTTTTTTGTAACAATTTAGTACCTTATTTGTAGATCATATTTTTGTGAGGGAATGACAATCGTGTCAGCTAGGCATGCATCCAAGAGTCACAATCGCACCTGGTTACTGTTCCCTGTTATGACAGTTTGTGTACCACTCAGACTTTATATGATATGCTTGAGTGTCATAATCCTTTGTGAACTTTATGCAATTAGGAGACTCATTTCTTTACTTATGGCCATGAGACTGACCATGAGAGTAAAAATATGTCTCCCTTCTGGGTAAAGATATGATAGTTATATTTGTGTATGTAAGCTGAACTCAGGTATATGTTAAAATTTCACCTGTGGGCAGAAACAAGGCAGCATAATTGCCTTACTTGGATTCCAAGCACAGAATTCATTATAATCTCCTTCATAGGCAGGCCAAGTCAGAAGAGTCATGTCAACTGAGAACAGCCTCAATGAATATGACACCATGTCGACTGTAGACAAGGTTGAAGAAAAAGAGGAGAGTCACACCTCCTAGGTGCTTAGCTCAGCAATACGTAATAATTTCCTCTATTGGCTGCCTCCAGAATAAAGAGGATGGTTACATTACCTAGGTTTTGCGCTCAGTAGTATGTCACAATTCCTTTTGTGGGCAGAACCTAGGCAAGAGACGAGAGTCACATTTCCTAGATGCTATGACCACTGATGTCACAATGTGCCTTGGGGCAAAAGTACAGGAAAAACAGGCAAATCACCTAGCTGATAGGCTCAGAGAAATGTGATAATATCCCTTGCTGTCAGGGTCCAGGCAAAAGAGTCACACTGTTATGATTCTTATGCAATGATATGTCAAAATACACACACGGGAAACAATTAAAGCAAAAGTTTTAACACCTGGGTACTCGGCACAGTGATATGACACAAGCTCCTCATGTGTGAGGGTGACACCTTTAACTGTCAGCTTGGCATCTGTAACAAAGTCACACTGTCACGTGTGTGTTGGACCACCGAATGACACCCTCTACAACATCCAAGGGCTTCAAACGGCATCCATTATATTTGCAAGCTTCTCTGAGGCCCATAGGCTCATATGGACTCACAATCTTATATATTGTCTTAAATTCAGGTATGATAGTCAATATCTCTAATTTAGGCCACATTCAGGAATGAGAACCATTTTTATGCCTGTGAGCTGGGCCCAAAAATGAGTCACGATTACACCTGTGGCCAGATCCACATGTGAGAGTCACAACTCCATTTTTGTACTGTTTTCTCATGTTAGACTCAGTAACTCCATAGTGTACTTTGTAAATGTGGGATGGTGACAACTTTTACTTTCACCTGGGTGTGAAACTGAGTCACAATTTTAACTTTTTGCTGGGCCTTGTTATAAAATGCTCTATACCACCCATAAAGTTTATACCACAGGAATTTGTGTCGTAAACTTCTGTGAGCTTTGTAGAAATATTCAACCAAGAGTTTTTTCTATTGCCGTAAGCCTAGTGATGAGAGGCAAAATATCTTCCATTGACTGAATCCCAGTATAAGTTTGCTCATCATGCCTGTGAACTGAAGCAAGATATAAACCATAATCCCATTTGTGGGCAAAAAATTAGAAAAAAAAAGTGTAACATTACTTAGGAGATGTGGCAATTAACATGTCACAATATTCTCTCTACACAGAGTCTAGGAAAGAGGGCCACATTAACTGGATACTGGACCCAGCAATATGACACAATTCCACATGTGGAAAAACATAATGAAGAGATGAGAGCCAAAACACTTACAGAATAAGCCAAAGATGTGTCAAAACACCCTGTGTGGCTCTGGCACAGGCAGGACAGTAGCATCATCAGGGTGCTGGACTTACCACTATGCAATAGTTATCTCTTTATTCAGGATTCTGGCAGAAGAGTAACATCATCTGGGTGCAATAGGTCAAAATTTCCCTTTGTGGGCATGGTTCAAAAAAAAGAGTAGAGTCACACAACCTAAATGCTGGGCTCAGCAATATGTCATAATCCCACTATTTTAAAAGCCCACGCAGGGGACGAGAGTCATATCACTTAGGTCATGGGCTCAGAGATATGTCCCAGTGTCCCCAGTAGGCAGGACTCAGGCAGAAAATGTGGGTCATATCACGTAGGTGCTTCTTTATAACACATGGGGAGAACCCAGGCAGAAGAGCCACATCACCTGGGTGCTGGGTGCTGAGATATGTCACAAGTTTCCCTAGGACAGCACTAGATTGAAAGAGTTACATCATCTTGATGCAGGTCTAACTTTTACGTTGCAACGATCTATGTAGGTGAGGCCCAAGCGTTCGGTCACATCACTTAGGTGACAGGCCCAGAGATATGTCACAATGACCTCCTTGAAATATATTCCTGGCAAAAGAGTATCATCACCTGTATGCCCTGGCCTGCCAATATGGCACTACCATTCTCTGTGTTCAGGGTCCATTCCAGAGAGGGGAGTTACATCACCTAAGTGGTGGACACAGTAATATGTCACAATGATGCCTGTGAATATGGTCCAGGCAACAATGTAACATCACCTGAATGTTAGATCCAGTGGTATGTCACAATCCTTACTGAAAAAAGGGTCCAGGCAGGAGAATCACATCACCTAGACGCTGGCTCAGGTAGAGATCACAATCTCATATACATGCTGGATGGAACCTGTCTGGAGAGTCAAATCACACAGATGCTTGGCAAAGATGTGTATGACATTCACACTGGGAGAATATTGCAGAGATGAGATTTACAATAACATACATGTCCTGTTTTCATGTTTCACAGTAGGCTTCATATACATGAGATGCTGACAGTACTTCCTGTCACCTGGGTGTGCATATGAGACTCACAATTTCATCTTTCATTTGGGTTTTGTTATGGCATTATCTGTACAAGCCAAGGGCTGTAAAATATCTGAGGGTGTTATAATCTTCGGTGACCCTTTTACCAGAAAGAGATCTAAGACATCACTTGCATTGCTAAAGCGAGTTACAAGAGTCAAACTTACTCCTATTTGGGAGGTCCACATATGAGTCATTATCATGCCTAGTGATTTGTCAGAATATTGAGCTGTGCCTAATTATTTGTCAAAATTTACTCTGCAGTAATGAAACAGGCATGACAGCCACATAACCTAAATGCTGAGGCAGAAATGTTCCCATATTCTCCTTGTAGGCAGGCTCCTGGCAGAAAAATCATATAACTTTGGGGCTGTGCCCAACTGTATGGCACAATGCCCCTTATGGGTAGTGTCCAGGCAGAAGAGGAGAGTATATCACTTAAATAATAGGCCCAGAGATATGTCACAATGCCTCCTGTTGAAAGGGCCAGGCACGTATTATTTATAATTGTAGCCGTTTTAACTGGAGTCATTTGGTATCTTATGGTAGCTTTAATTTGCATTTTTCTAATGATAATGTTGAGCATCTTTACATGTACTTGGCCATTTGCATGTCTTCTTTGGAGAAGTGTCACATAGTGTATCTTGCCTATTGCTAAATTGTGAGTTAGTTTTGCTGTTACGTTTCTTATATATCTTTATGTTTTTCCATTGTGATATGTATATTTTGCCAGTATATTCTCCCACACTGTAAGTTGTCCTTTCACTCTGTTAATTTATTTTTGCTATGTAAATTTTTTTTTAGATTCTGTTAATTTTATTTGTCTGCTTTTGCTTTTCTTGCCTGTGGTTTTGAGATCTTATTTAAAATTTTTTTCCTGTCCTGTTTAGTAAAGAATTTCTCTATGTCTTATTCAAATAGTTTTATAAGTTTGAGTTTACATTTCAATCTTCTATTTATTTTTATTTAAATTGTTTTAATATGGTAACAGGTAGGCAACTAGTTGTATTCCTCTGTATTTAAATAATCAATTTTCTTAGCACCATTCATTGAAAAGATTGTCTTTTCTTCAATGTATGTTCTAAGCAACTTAAAAATTACTTGGCTCTAGGTTTATGAATTTTGTTACTGGGATCGTTGGATACTTTGGTCTATGTGTCTGTTTTCTATGCCAGTATCATGCTGTTTTGCTTGTTATAGCTTTGCAGTATGTTTTGGAGTCAGGTAGTTTGATATTTTCAGATTTGTTCTTTTTTCACAGCTATTTGGGGAGTGTTTTTTTGGTTCCCCATAAATTTTATGCCTCTTAATTTCATTTTTGTTCAAAAATGTTCTTGGCATTTTATAGAGTTTGCACTGAATTTGTAGATTTCCTTGTGTAGCATAGCCATTTTAGCAATATTTTTAATAACTCATGAGCAAAAATATCTTTTTTTTACTTTTTTCATCAATGTTTTATAATTTATAGTGTAGAGAGTGTTTCTCTTTTTAATTAAGTTTACTGCTACACATCTTTATTTTTTATTCTAGATAAACAAAAAGTATTTGGAAAATTTTACATGACTTTGTAATTAAAAACAACTGAACAAATTAGGTATAGATGATATGTACTTCAACACAGCTAAGGCAAAATATGACAAATCAATAAACAAATTAAATATTGTTACCGGCAGGTCTTCATGATTTTTTTTTTTTAATTAGAGGACTGGATAGAGAAAGATCATGTATCAAAACTTATACATTTGTCATTAAATTTTAAAACCATGAAGTTTGAATTTTTGCCTACATTTTAGACCAACCATGCTTATTCCTATGAAAAAACTTGCAGTCTTCAACCGCAGCTCAGAAGAAACAAAAAGGGATGAGTGATGAAAAATCTGTTTTAATATTCTAGTTCTGGGCAATTATCCTGCAAATTTTTCAGTGATGAAAATAAATAGGGTGGCCCCCAAATCTTAGCAAAGTTAACTATTGCCACTAGTTATCTGGGTCTGTCACAAGCATTTTTTTCTCTTCCTTGTGGAAAGAGGACTCAATTCCACAGCTTTATCTTAGCGTTTAGCTGCTAATGAGGAGTCCATGCAATCCCCTGAGAAACATTTTTGTCCCAACCTCAATTCCAAGCCTCAGGTTGAAGCCCTAAGAAAGAATACTGGATCTGAGAAATCCAGAGGCAGATGATTATGGTGGTTAAAATTCACCGTGGAAGTGAGCATGACTAATTCCAGTGGATTAAGCCAAGCCTCACATTTCACGGATAAAGGCCATGATAGTATCTGTTGTATAAATGAAGTCTAATGAACTCCAGAACTACTGAGAGCAGGGAAGATAGGACATATGTAGGTAAGAGCAGATATTTCCACCCCCAACAGGCCTTCCTGTTAACGTGAGTGAAAGCTGCTTTGACATCCATGGGTTGCAACCTATCACAATCCCTGGAACTCGGGGATACAAGGATGCAAGGGGGAAAGACAACATTCTTTCTTCTATCCCTCAACATACACTGGATATTTCCTAGAAAGATAAAGGAATCAGGGATACAGGGTCTTCACTCTCCTTCTAGATGAGTAGCCATTCATTATCAGTCTATATTCCTTTTAAATGCATCCTGAAATTTTGGGCCTCCTTTGAAAAAATGCTTACTTTTTACCTTGTTTTCTCCTCTGTCTTCTTTTTACAGACAGGTAATCATGACTTCATACTATGGGACAGTCACCTCAGATGCATTCTCCAACCTTAGACTGGTTGGCTTAACTTAGGATTGGACTCAGGGCAAAAGAACACAGAAGCCAGACATGCGGGCAAAAGGGTGAAAGAAAATTTTCAAGTTGTGCTTTTGTCCTTCTCCTTCCTATGTAAACTGGAAAAATACCTTGGAATTTTTTAGCCGTCCTTGCCACCTTCCCCTTGTTTTATTTTACTTTATTTTAATACATGATTTTTAATAACCCAATTTGATTCTTCTCTCATTTAGGTTACCAAATTCATGCCACCAGAGCCTCAGACAAGGCCCCTTTCACTGGAGACACTTAGGTAGGCCTCTTAGGAAAATCTGACTGCCAGTTTTCCAAAACAGTGCCCCCTGTCAATAGGAAGCTCTTAAAAGTGGTGTTGGTCCTGATCCTTCTCCTCATTCTAATGGCAGTTAGATGTACTTCTTTATATGGGGAAATAACAGAGTTAGAAAACAGCCAATGGTCCTGGGTGAAACCCCATCTTCAAGCCTAAAACAGCATAAAGACTGAAAAATCAGACTGCTTCTCCCAGATGAAGCCTGCCTTTTTTCAACTGATTCTCTCTGAATAGTATCCATGTCCACACTGGGGGAAGTGATTAGAGCCAGGGAAACTTCACTCCTTGGGCAGGGAGAAGGAGACTGGCCTCTGCAGTTCTTACGTGATGGTTTAGTGTTAATCTACCCAGGAGGTGGGACTTGTAAAAAGGACTCCCACTCACTCTGTTGACAGTTTTTCTTTTCTTCTTTTTACCCAATCAACTCTACCCTTCATCCTTCAGAGTATCCCTGGGCCTAATCTTTCCTAGTCATGTGAGAAGAACCCAATTTTGCTGAAGTAAGGAGAAAGTTCTGCAACATGAGGATTGGGAACCCTCATTTATGATAAGCTGAGTATATGCATGTGGATTTATTTTTGCCTTCTCTTATCAGTTTCAACATTTATTTTTCTGTCTTTATGCCAGCACCACACTGTTTTGATTAATGTAACTTTGCAATATGTTTTGAAATACAAAACAATTATTCCTCTGAGTTTATTTATTTTTTTACAGGTTGTTTGGTTACTTGTGGTTTTTTGAGTGTTTATAGAAATCATAGGGCAATATGTGTTGGCTCACTCCTGTAATCCTAGAACTTTGGGGAGCCAAGCCAAGGTAGGTGGGTTGCTTGAGCCTAGGAGTTTGAGACCAGCCTGGGAAATATGGTGAAACCCTGTCTCTAAAAAAAAAAAAAAATACAAAAACATTCTGAGCATGCCGACATGCACCTGCAGTTTCAGCACTTGTGAGGCTGAGGTAGGAGGATCAACTGAGCTTTGGAGGTCAAAGATACAGTAAGTCATGATTATGATATTATACTGCAGCCTGAGTTACACAGGTAAATATTGACTCAAACATTTTAGAATAATTTAGTACTTCTGCAAAAACTATCACCATTTTTAAACATCTCATTGATCCATATATCACCTGGTATACCATTAACATCTAAAAAACTTGCACGTTCTAACACTTGAAAAATAGTATACTCAAGAATATGTCCAGTTTTCAAATATATGCAAACATGATGGTTTTGTTTTAACTTTCAGTTGTATTTTATTGTAGTCAGAAATAATACTTTTTGTGATTACCATCAGTTTAAATATGCTAAAACTAGCATGCTACCTCACAAGTTTGCCTATCTTAGAAAATGTGTCATATACAATTAGAAGTATTATGTATTATGCTGTTGTTGGGTGAAATGTTTTGTAGATTAACCTGACGTCTTATTTCTCTATTTAACTTTTTATTTTTGTGCATTCTCTTTATCTTTATTTTGTTTCTCTTTATTTTTTATTTCATCTATTAATTTAATTTAATTTTATTTCTATTTTTCTTTTTTCTCATTACATTCTCTTCATTTCAAATATACTTCAACTTGTATCTTGTTTTTAGCAGTTTATTTGATTTTATATTTTTTCTGTTATTTGTTTCTAGTCATATTCCTTCATATTATCTTATTTTTTAATCCATATTTCTTTTTTATTTTTTCTCCTTATTCTGAAATTTTTTATTGGAAATTATTTCATTTCTGTTTATTTCTTTTATTTTTTGTATTTATTGTTTATCTTCATTTTATTTTCACTTATCTTAATTGCATTTCTCTGTTTTTCTCTATTTTGGTTTATTTTATTTGTCCTTACTATTTTTCACTTGCTTTAAATTTATTTTTACATTTTATTTCTCTTGATTTTTTTTTTAATTTACCTTTCTATGTTCTGCTTCATAAAACAGAAGAGATAAGATATTTTAGATTGCCCCAGCCATAGTCATCAAGGCTCGTGTTTGCTGAGGTTCTCTCTCAGCTACTCTGCCCCAGAGTCTTCAATCCAAATCATAGTCATGGCATCCTAGTAAGATTGCTAAGATCTCTGGGCAGATCTTTCACTGTTACAGGCCTATCTAGCATTCAGTGTCACGGGCCGGTTTTGCTGCTTTCAGAAGCCCCCTGCAAGCCTCAGTGTTGCTAGGCCGAGAACTGACTGCCTCTTCATTAGTGTCCCAATGGATCTCCCAAACATAATCCAAGGTCCTGACTGTTCTTCTCCTTTCCCAGAACAGGATCATACACGCTTTACTCCACCAGGACATGTCTAGATCATATGTGTGTCTCTACATTTTATTTTATTTTTTTTTTGAGACAGAAGCTTGCTCTGTCACTCATGCTGGAGTGCAGGGACATGATCTCTGCTCAGTGCAACCTCTGCCTCGTGGATTCAAGTGATTCTCCTGCCTCAGCCTCCCAAGTAGCTGAGAGTACAAGTGCCCATCATTTTTTTTTTTTTTTTGTATTTTTAGTAGAGATGGTGTTTCACCATAGTTGCCAGGCTGGTTTCAAACTCTTGACCTGAAGAGATCCAACCTCCTCGGCCTCCAAAAGTGCTGGGATTACAGGTGTGAGCCACCACGCCTGGTTGAATTTTTTTTTTATATTAACTTGACATATAACTGATTTATTGGTGCGGGCTTATGCCTGCAATCCCAGCACTTTGGGAAGCTGAGGTGGGCAGATCATGCGGTCAGGAGATCGAGACCATCCTGGCTAACACGGTGAAACCCCGTCTCTACTAAAAATACAAAAAATTAGCTGGTCGCGGTGGCGTGCGCCCGTAGTCCCAGCTACTCGGGAGGCTGAGGCAGGAGAATGTCCTGAACCCGGGAGGCGGAGCTTGTAGTGAGCTGAGATCGCACCACTGTGCTCCAGCCTGGGCAACAGAGCGAGACTCCAACTCAAAAAAAAAAAAAAAAAAAAAAAAGAAAATATCAGCTTTATGGGTAGCTATACATGCAAATATGTGCAAAAAATGCTAATGATACGAGGAGATGAACATTTCTACATTTTATCTAAGGATTTCATGGAGTTGCTATTTTACCTTTTCCAGTCTTTATCTCTATATATTCAATGGGAAAATCCTCAATGAAGACTCCTCACTGTGATAGACAAAATGTTCAATTAGTCATTGACAGATGCAATGAGTTAACTTCTGGTTTTTATTTGGAGCTCTCACAGCTAGGATTAAAAACTCTTGGCTGTAAACTCACATGATGAGGAATTATACTATGCTGTCCTCTTCTATACACTTGTCTACCATCACAATTTTTTGAACTTGCCAAAGGAAATTGTGGGAAATTGTTTCCCTCAGACCTACTCAACTCCGTTTCATAAGTTTTAAGATTGGGCATTGTTTAGATTTCTTATAAGCTCATAATCACAGAGGTCATGTTTGTCAGGAGAAAGCTTTCTTGCAGCAGGATTAAGTAAAGACATTTGCCAACCGTGGCTTATGGTTCCTCCAGAGGCAGAATGGAGCTTAAAAACCATTGCTGAAGCCAAAAAGTGGTGAAAGAAGTTGAGGGCTGCCCAGAGGATAAAGAAAAAATGCTACTTTTTACTACCAAAGCAGTCACAGCTCATTTTGGCATTAATCTTGCTTCTGACCATGATATGTTTCTTACTGGTCTTTCTTTGTATTCCACTGATTGTACATTTAAAAAAAGAGGCCTGGATGAGAGTGGTAAAAAGAATAAATTCATCCTTCTATAGTTGATGCCTTGGTGAGCTTTGAAGCACACTGAGCAGAGTCTGAAATCCTTCCTCACTATGGGGTAAGTTGTGTCAAACTCGACACCCATTGAAATGGCACAAGGATCAAGATGTCAAAGAAGAGACTCAGAACCAGTAAATGAGATATGAACTTTTAGTGGAAACTTCCACAGAGAGCAGAAAGTACAGTGTCAGTGGGCCTAGCTGAATAACCATGCCCACTTGCAAAAAACATGCAGTTTGTATGGCCTTTTTATTTAGCACTTTTTTTTCTGAACAAGCTTTCACCTGTCAGCCCTCATTTAACAAAAATGGAATAGCCTCACTTCCTTGTGTGACCTGTATTCCTATGCCACATGATGGGACAGAACAGGGGCTCAGACATTATTGGCGCGGTGGCTTATGCCTGTAATCTCAGCACTCTGGGAGGCCGAGGCGGGTGGATCACGAGGTCAGGAGGTCGAGACCATCCTGGCTAAGACTGGGTTTCACCGTCTTAGATAGATCTCTCTGAGATACTGTTCTCCGATAGAACTCAGAACAGTATCTCAGATTACTCATAGATAAAGAGTAAGCTCCAGGTTGACCATGACAAGGTTTTTTAGATTTGGAACTCTGAACACTCAGAAGTATCTATTTATAGAGGGTCAGTAACCAGGTATGCCCAAGTCAAGATAACACCGTCAGTTTCATCCATCATACAGGCTGGTTTAGGCAGTGGAGTTTCTTCTTCCTGAGATTTTAGATTCAAAATAGTCATTGCTTTACTTGAATTGCTGTGTTGGCAGGAGTTTATCTGAAAGTCCTGATGTGTGTGCACATTGCAGGTACAGTTGTGTAAGTTAATGTGATGGCTTCTTAGTTGGTAGAGTCTGTTTTTGTTACGGGTGTGACTGGGTATATACAGGCTGCTGAGGTGACCGTCTCCATATTCACCGGACCACGACAATATGGGGCCCCAGTTCCACTATTTTCCAAAGTATGACATGCTGAACAAGACCCTGAAATTGTGGTTCACTGTGACCAGGCTGAGGCTGTGCTTTAAAAAGCAGAACTGCCAGCTTGGTGCCTTATTTTCCTTGTCATTCTAATGCATCTTTTGATAAGGAGACCAGAAAAGAGTATTTTAGTATGGAGACCAGAAAAGGGTCTGAATATGTGACAGCCCTCCTCATAGAGTTGGTACTATTTATTCATGACTCTCTTAAGTGTCAAGAAAGGTTGAGAGATCTCCTTCCTGGCACAGCCTGAGTAGGCTAGAGCACGGTGACCCGTAATGCTTAGCTCATGCGGTCTTCACAGAAGTTTCAAAAAATCATAGGATATGCGGGGTAGAGAAAGAGTTGGTACAAATAACAACTTGCAGGTGAAATAATTGGAAGCAGGAAGAGAATGGGATCTGCTTGGAAGAGTATACACATTGCCTAGGTGCAGCTGAACAGTCAAGTCTGTTCTCTGATTTGAGCCTTGTGTCTTGGAATTAACAGGTCCAGTTTGGCTCTGGCCTGAGTACTAAAATTTTGGTTCTAGAACCAAATGTGAACTCTGGACTCTGGAATTCCAGTTGGGTTTCACAGGCCAGTGGATTAAGGAGGCCCACATGAGCCCATAAAATGGGCTGTGGGTGGCTTTGCCACACATGACTGGCTGCTTTTGTGCCTAGACTCTCAAGGAAGAGGCATCTTCTTCCTCAAGGCAAGCCCAGGGAGGTCTGAAACTTATGGGTGCCAGTGAAGAAAAATGGTAATGCCTCAGGCCAGTGCTTTTGCCCCTCCTGCCTTGTGGCTTTGGGGATTCAATTTGCTCATCAAAAAATGGGCAATGAAATCCCCTCAGTGACTGGCTGCTCACCCCACATTTGCCTGGCCACTGCACAGTGCCCACCCACCACCTCCAGTTTCATCCTGTGCTTCCACTGATTGGCTAGGGGAACATGCTAACTGAAGCCCAGGTGACCTATCCTTTCTCCAATGCACAGCCTCATGCAGATGCCACCCAGCTTTCCTTTTAGATTGTAATCTTAGGGAGTTAGAGAGCACTAACTCATTGACTAATTAATCTGCTCTAACTTATTGACTAATAAATCAATAAGTCACTTAATGTTACAAGATGGCTGTGGGACTTGATACTCTTGATTTCTTTCCTCAGGTGGGACTGCACTGGGCATTGCCATCCTGATTTCTTTGTGAAAAAAGCTAGCAGGTGAGGCAGGATTCAAGGTCCAGGAACAGAACACAGCACCCAGGCTGGCCTGCACAGGGCCCTCTGAGGCCCTTCCAGGCAGGAGGGCTCACTGGAAGTCCAGGCCCCCTTTCTAGGATGGTGACCATAGCCCCTCCCTGGACCTCCGAGGACAGCCTACTTTTTCTGCAACTTGCAACCACTGGATTCTAAGGGGTGAACATCCAATTGTGTGTGTGTGTGAGTGTGTGTGTGTATGTGTGTGTGTGTGTGTGTGTGGACATGGCCTTCTGCTTCATTTCCATGGGATGTTCTCCTAGAAGACATTCCTAGGGAATCCTGGGACTGTGCTGGAGATTCTCAAACTGCCAAATTCAGTAAGAGTGTCTCAAGAATATAATTAGTAGTATTTTCTGCAGATTACTATGTCAGGGATTCCTTTGCCAAAAAAAAAAAAAAAAAATGTGTAAAAAACAAAATTGTTAATCCTTTACATTATTTTAATTAGGTCATCAAATAAACCTTTCATTTTCTTCAAACTTATTTTTATGACAATCATTGAATTTTTGTTTTCTTCTTTGTTCCAACTGTTACCTGTTTTAGAGAAAAATATTTTAAAAATGTGATACACAATTACTAACAAGTGACAGCAATTTATTTAAAATGCAATTAGATTTCTTAAATGAGTAAACAATTTCAGTAAACTTAGTTTGTGTTACTTGTATAAATTATTTTTCATCTTATCCTCAATCTTAAAAAAATTTAGCTAGCTATGCAATTCAAAATTGATAGATGTTTTATATAGACAACTTAAAAACATTTTATTGGTCATGTTGGGTAGTATAATTCTCACATATTTTATCTTAGAAATCAACACATTTGACAATTGATATTTATAGTATCTATAAAAGTGAATTTATAAACATGCTTTTATAGTTGCTAAAATTTTAGGAGAAAAAAATCTATTCTGGCCTTCATTAGTAAAACTTAAAGATGATAGAAATGAGACTATATTTACTGGCTAAATTAATGACAAAAACTGAAAGAGATTCATTTACTTATTCTTTATCTTTCAGTATCTGATAATGAACAGAATTAAAGATGCTCAGAATCTGCATCAGTATAGAAATAAAGCAAATAGCTCTTGTGAAAGAATTATTGAAAATATACAGAACAAACCTATCAATTATATTTAAAAATTTACCCAATTCATAGTCCAAAAAATACCACTCTTACAGAGGTTTACTACTGGCAGAATCCAGCGTTTCTTATGACCTGATACAACATAACCACTCTTTATATATCATCTGATTGCCCAAAATCTACCCAGAACTGAAGGCTAATCCTGCCAGTTCCTAAAAAGACAGTCTTCACACACAACCCATTTTCATTTAAGCTTGTTTCCCACATCAACCTTTCAGTAATGTCTGCCAGAACTACACTTCTGAAAGTCCAGGACAGCAGGGCAGAAAGGAAGACTACTTAGGTTATAATAAATGTTTTGTTTTGTTTTTCCATATCACACAGTATTTCTATCCTCAGAGACATTAAGTTGAGGATGAGCTGTTTCAAAACCTAGAAATAAGGCCGGGTGTGGTGGCTCATGCATGTAATCCTAGCATTTTGGCATGCCCAGGTGGGTGGATCACAAGGTCAGGAGATCAAGACCATCCAGCCTAACATGGTGAAACACTGTCTCTGCTAAAAATACAACAAATTAGCCAGGCTTGGTGGAGGGCACCTGTATTCTCAGCTACTTGGTATACTGAGGCAAAAGAATAGATTTAACCCAGGAGACAGAGGTAGCAGTGAGCCGAGATTGTGCAACTACACTACAGCCTGGGCAACAGAGTGAGATTCCATCTCAAAGAAAGAAAAAATACCTAAAATCAAATGTAAAAAAATGGCATGATAATTCTCTCTATGCCAGAATATAGAGGAGGAAGACTAAAACCATATTTTGTTAATCTAACTGAAAAGAGTTCAGGGCATTTTAGGTTTCAATACCTGTGGTGAATACCCTTAACATGTGTCAGCCATTCCAGGTTTGACTGCATAGGCTAGCGCTCTGCCTTCCTCCATAGATGTTTAAATGTAGCACCATAATCCAATAATTTTACAAGTTTTTCATACAATTTTGATCTCTTTTTGAGAACAATTAATGTCATTTATTATAGATGTTTTCAATTTTTCACTAGAGACAGTAGGCTAATTTTAAAAAGAATATTTTTTAATCATGTAGCTTCTATTACATAGCTAGTTTTGTCTTTTTTACTTCGTGTATATGCCAAAAAGACCTCATGACTTATTAAACATTCAACTATTTACTTGAATAAATTGGCCCTATGCATTTAATCAACTCAATTATATCAATTTTATGAAGTAAAATGAACAATAACTAAACAAAAATTGGATTAATCGCATTTCCTAATTGAAACAAAATATAAAATATACTAAATAAATAACATTCAATAATGCACACACTGTGAAATTACTCACATGTGAAAGTTATTTTGTGAACACCATTATATTTTACCAAAGCCACTTTCATAATCTGTGAGGAAATTATACAAATAATGTTTTACAAAATTGGACAAGAACAAAATTGTGTACTATGTTTACAGTTAGCCACAAATGAACAGATATAAAAAAAGTAATTTGCATAAGATATTTCAAAGCCAGGAGCAATGACATATTAGATAAATACGTTTAATACAAAGCAGAGAAAATAAATTTGCTTTCAAATTCTTTGAAGATTCTGGTTTGCTGGTGACTTATCAATGCTTGTATAACTACCTATTTCATTCTAATATTTTTCTTTTCTTCTCAAAGTAGGTATGTGACCATAAACAAATACGATTATGCTCTATAAATCTGTTACACCTGAAGTTTATTTTACAGTGATATATCTGTATATTTAAAACCATGTAAACCAAAACTGAAAGTCTGTATATGTTTAGCAGACCAGAGAAGTCATATTTTTAAAAAAAAGTAGGATAAAATGTTTTAAATAGTTGTTCAGAATTCTGAAACATGTAGTTCCATTATACTCAAAGTCTTCATTGCAACCATCATAATAATCTGTAGTTACAAGAAAAACAAAAATGTAAGTGCTAGAAACCATATTCTCAAAATTATTTTCAGTTAAAGACCACTAACAAAGTAACCACTAGAGATGTTATTTCACTGTCACCAGATAGTATATTGTTACCATCTGTTACCTACAACCTTGAGTAAGATGGGAAAAGTTAACATCAGTGGCAAAATACACATTCAATGTAAAATAGCCATAACACAAAAACAACAATTTTGGTTTATTAAAACAAATTAAGTTCACACATTGCCATTAAAAAGGCATTTTTAAATTCACTGTATTTTAATTACATTAATTTGCAAATGGTAAAGGAATTTTCTTCTAAAATTCATATGGTTTCTCCTACTGTGCAGAATGCTATCCTGATCACTTAAAACATTCCTATCATCCTGTCACATATAATACTGCTGTTAACATGGCCAGATGCGGTGGCTCATGCCTGTAATCCCAGCACTTTGGGAGGCTGAGGCGGGCAGATCACCTGAGGTCGGGAGTTTGAGACCAGCCTGACCAACGTGGAGAAACCCCGTGTCTACTAAAAATACAAAATTAGCCAGGCGTGGTGGTGCATGCCTGTAATCCCAGATACTCAAGAGGCTGAGGCAGGAGAAGTACTTGAACCTGGTTGAACCTGGGAATTGGAGGTTGCAATGAGCAGAGATTGGGCCATTGCACTCCAGCCTGGGCAACAAGAGTGAAACTCCAACTCCAAAAAAACAAAAACAAAAACAAAAACAAGACAAAACAAAACAAAACAAAAATACTGCTGTAAACCAACCATTAAGTAGCCTTTCTACTAAGATTTTCTTCATTTACATTAGATTTCAGTTTTCTTAACCTTCCATGAAAAAGAATATAAATCTGTCTATCTAATATAGAAGAACCTCTCATAACTCTGGTACAGCAACAATTGACCATGTTCTTTCACATAAACACTAGAAATGAAGAGAGCATCAAATGTAAGAGTTAAATTACATCAATATTTGCTTTTGAAAACAATATTACATTTTATTTTTTGTTTTTGTTTGGGATGGAGTCTCACTCTGTTGCCAGGCTAGAGTGCAGTGGTGCGATCTCAGCTAACTGCAACCTTCACCTCCCAGGTTCAAGCCATCTTCCTGTCTCAGCCTCACATGTAGCTGAGAGCACAGGCGCTCACCACTACAGCCAGCTAATTTTTTTGTATTTTTAGTAGAGATGGGGTCTTGCCATGTTGGAGAAGATGGTCTTGATCCCTTGACCTCTTGATCTGATCCCCTCAGTGTCCCAAAGCACTGGGATCACAGGCTTGAGACACTGGCCTGGCCAAATTTCTTTTAAAATAAGAAAGTAGGTTTCTTTTAAAGGAAAGTAGTCAAGATTGCCAGCTAGAATCTGCTGGACTGCGTAGTTCTCACAGAGAGAAATGCAAAATATGCATAAATACAGCACCTTAAACTGAAACATCCAGGTACTAGCATTGGGAACAATCAAAGAAACGACTTATCTAATGGAGAATGGAGTAAAGGAAGGTAGAATAATGGGCCATCCGGGAAAAACAAGAAGCCAAGGGAAACTTTCCACCCAGTAAATCAGTAATTGCATGTGTGACCCTGGCAACCCACAATTCTGTCACTGATTTTGCAACCCTCAGGTAAGGAGATACCCTCATTAACCCACTTCATTATGGCCTTCCGTTTAACAAATAGAGCTACATGGAGTCACAGCAGAGCAGTCACCCAGGCCAGTGCAGAGATTCAAGAGCCTTAGATAGTCTGGCTCTCCAGGCTTCCAAGAAAAATTAGCTGCAACTCCAGCAAAGCAGGAGGTTACATTCTTGTACACTCCCATAGGAAACAGGCAGAATCCAGGGGCCTGAGCAGCGATGGTCTGTAGGACTCATTTCCACAATTCATCACAGGGTAAGATCTACTGGCTTACAATTTCAGCCAACCATTGATAACAGCATTTCACCTCCACGTGATGGAGCTACCAGAAAGAGGGGTGGCTCACCCTCTTTGCTGCTTTGGCAAGTTAGCCATTCCAGCCTTCAGGCTTTGAAGAGCTCAAGCCGACTGGGGACAGAAAGAATCTCCTAGCACAGTACAGGTGCTGTAAAAAGACATGTCCAGATTGCCTGTTAAAGCAGGTCTGCAATCTCATTCCTCCTCACTGGGAAATACTTTCCAACCAGGGTGTCCATCTACCACCACTGGTGCTATTTGATCGATGGAATTTTGAAATGTCTTTGGGATACAGTTCCTGGAGGGAAGAGTGAGCTGCCCTTTTTGCTGTTTGTGTGACTTAGCTGTTCCAGCCTTCTGGCTTTTGAGAATCCAAATAAACTGAGGGTGGAAGTGGTACCTCTGCCCAGCAGAGCTGTCCTACAGAAATGTGGCTAGATTGCTTTTCAAGTAGGTCCCCAATTATGTCACCCTCACTGGGTAAGATCTTTCAACTGAGATTTTTAGCTACCTCCTATATGTGCTTTTGTGCTGGAAACAGGTCTAACCTCCCTGGGATAGGGCTCCCAGAGAAAAGGGCATGTTGCCATTGTTGTTGTTTTGCAGCATTTACTGGTGATAACTTCAGATACTGGAAAATTGGAGATGACTAGAAACTGCAATGGACACTCAGGATAATCCAGCAGCCCTTCAGAAAGTGGCCAGATTGTTACGTAAGGGCCTGTTCTCCTATATTCTCACTGGGAAGGTTCTCCAGGACTGGCCCACTAGCCAATCATTCCCAGAGTTATTGAGCCAGTAGCAAGTTAGCAATTCCCTGGACAGAGACTCCAGCAGCAATTGAAAATACTTCTGCCACTGCCCCTGCAGTAGAACTGTCCTTGCTTCCCTCAGGCTAATGAACAGTCCAAAAACTTAAGTGCGTTATTCACACCTTAAACAAGCTGCAGTTTACCCAAGGAGAAGAGGCCAGTCCATCCTCCTTGGGTTTCACACACTCCTCACTGCTCCTCACCAGACAGTGAACCTCTACTTGGCCAAAAGCAGAGCTCCTCCATCCTGGGCTGACTGCACTGAGGGATTGCTGACCTACATCTCTCTGAGATGCAGCCCCCCAGAAGAGAAGCAAAGAGGTGGGCCAGCAAGCCAGCTTATGTGGTGTCCAGTGGGTTTGGCACAAAAGCATCTGTCGGAAAGTGTGGCCAATGATGGCCATTTCTCTAGGCTAAACTTTCTCTCATAAGAGACTTTAGCCCTAGAGAACCTGTTGGACCTAATTTCTGCAGGATAGTCTTGCAAATGAGAAGAAGCTGCTCCAACTGAGCACTCCTTGGTCTGCTGGTCTCTCCCAGGGTCCCAGTCTGGCTGCAGCCACTTACAGGGCAGTCTCAGCTCCTCTGGAAGAGTAGTTTACCATACCATGGCATCTGCATTGGTGGACGATGCCTAAGCC